>NC_053030.1:14380796-14983868 GCF_016746235.2 Drosophila teissieri
ATATTTTAAAGATATCAAATTTAATTACGAATTCAACGAGATATGACATTCCATATTTGGACCAATATTTCGAATGTATCAAATACTGATATTTAAATCGCAAAAAAACAGAAAATCGATTTTCGGCAAAATCCAAAAATCATCATCAAAAATTGGAAAAAAAAATTAATTTTTTTTTGGTAAACACAGTTCGATTGGAAATTTAATTACGAATTCAACGAGATATGACATTCCATATTTGGACCCATATTTCGAATGTTCTGATCAAAATACTGATATTTAAATCGCAAAAAAACAGAAAATCGATTTTCGGCAAAATCCAAAAATCATCATCAAAAATTGGAAAAAATTTAAAAAAAATTATTTTTTTTGGTAAACACAGTTTGATTGGAAATTTAATTACGAATTCAACGAGATATGACATTCCATATTTGGACCATATTTCGAATGTTCTGATAAAAATACTGATATTTAAATCGCAAAAAAAAAAAAATCGATTTTCGGCAAAATCCAAAAATCATCATCAAAAATTGGAAAAAATTAAAAAAAAAATTTTTTTTGTAAAACAGTTTGATTGGAAATTTAATTACGAATTCAACGAGATATGACATTCCATATTTGGACCCATATTTCGAATGTTCTGATCAAAATACTGATATTTAAATCGCAAAAAAAAAAAAAACGATTTTCGGACAAAATCCAAAAATCATCATCAAAAATTGGAAAAAATTTAAAAAAAATTTTTTTTTTTTTTAAACACAGTTCGATTGGAAATTTAATTACGAATTCAACGAGATATGATATTCCATATTTGGACCATATTTCGAAATGTTCTGATCAAAATACTGATATTTAAATCGCAAAAAAACAGAAAATCGATTTTCGGCAAAATCCAAAAATCATCATCAAAAATTGGAAAAAATTTAAAAAAAATTATTTTTTTTGGTAAACACAGTTTGATTGGAAATTTAATTACGAATTCAACGAGATATGACATTCCATATTTGGACCCATATTTTCGAATGTTCTGATCAAAATACTGATATTTAAATCGCAAAAAAACAGAAAATCGATTTTCGGACAAAATCCAAAAATCATCATCAAAAATTGGAAAAAATTAAAAAAATTATTTTTTTTTGGTAAACACAGTTCGATTGGAAATTTAATTACGAATTCAACGAGATATGACATTCCATATTTGGACCATATTTTCGAATGTTCTGATCAAAATACTGATATTTAAATCGCAAAAAAACAGAAAATCATTTTCGGCAAAATCCAAAAATCATCATCAAAAATTGGAAAAAAATTAAAAAAAAATTTTTTTTTGTAAACACAGTTTGATTGGAAATTTAATTACGAATTCAACGAGATATGACATTCCATATTTGGACCATATTTCGAATGTTCTGATCAAAATACTGATATTTAAATCGCAAAAAAACAGAAAATCGATTTTCGGACAAAATCCAAAAATCATCATCAAAATTGGAAAAATTTAAAAAAAAATTCTTTTTTTTGTAACACAGTTTGATTGGAATTTAATTACGAATTCAACGAGATATGACATTCCATATTTGGACCATATTTCGAATGTTCTGATCAAAATACTGATATTTAAATCGCAAAAAAACAGAAAATCGATTTTCGGCAAAATCCAAAAATCATCATCAAAAATTGGAAAAAATTAAAAAAAATTTTTTTTTGGTAAACACAGTTTGATTGGAAATTTAATTACGAATTCAACGAGATATGACATTCCATATTTGGACCATATTTCGAATGTTCTGATCAAAATACTGATATTTAAATCGCAAAAAAACAGAAAATCGATTTTCGGCAAAATCCAAAAATCATCATCAAAAATTGGAAAAAATTAAAAAAAATTATTTTTTTTGGTAAACACAGTTTGATTGGAAATTTAATTACGAATTCAACGAGATATGACATTCCATATTTGGACCCATATTTCGAATGTTCTGATCAAAATACTGATATTTAAATCGCAAAAAAACAGAAAATCGATTTTCGGCAAAATCCAAAAATCATCATCAAAAATTGGAAAAATTAAAAAAAAAAATTTTTTTTGGTAAACACAGTTTTGGAAATTTAATTACGAATTCAACGAGATATGACATTCCATATTTGGACCCATATTTCGAATGTTCTGATCAAAATACTGATATTTAAATCGCAAAAAAACAGAAAATCGATTTTCGGACAAAATCCAAAAATCATCATCAAAAATTGGAAAAAATTAAAAAAAAATTATTTTTTTTGGTAAACACAGTTTGATTGGAAATTTAATTACGAATTCAACGAGATATGACATTCCATATTTGGACCATATTTCGAATGTTCTGATCAAAATACTGATATTTAAATCGCAAAAAAACAGAAAATCGATTTTCGGACAAAATCCAAAAATCATCATCAAAAATTGGAAAAAATTTAAAAAAAATATTTTTTTTGGTAAACACAGTTTGATTGGAAATTTAATTACGAATTCAACGAGATATGACATTCCATATTTGGACCCATATTTCGAATGTTCTGATCAAAATACTGATATTTAAATCGCAAAAAAACAGAAAATCGATTTTCGGACAAAATCCAAAAATCATCAAAAATTGGAAAAAATTAAAAAAAAACATTTTTTTTTGGTAAACACAGTTTGATTGGAAATTTAATTACGAATTCAACGAGATATGACATTCCATATTTGGACCATATATTTCGAATGTTCTGATCAAAATACTGATATTTAAATCGCAAAAAAACAGAAAATCGATTTTCGGCAAAATCCAAAAATCATCATCAAAAATTGGAAAAAATTAAAAAATTTTTTTTTGGTAAACACAGTTCGATTGGAAATTTAATTACGAATTCAACGAGATATGACATTCCATATTTGGACCCATTTCGAATGTTCTGATCAAAATACTGATATTTAAATCGCAAAAAAACAGAAAATCGATTTTCGGCAAAATCCAAAAATCATCATCAAAAATTGGAAAAAATTTAAAAAAAATTCTTTTTTTTTTGTAAACACAGTTTGATTGGAAATTTAATTACGAATTCAACGAGATATGACATTCCATATTTGGACCCATATTTCGAATGTTCTGATCAAAATACTGATATTTAAATCGCAAAAAAACAGAAAATCGATTTTCGGACAAAATCCAAAAATCATCATCAAAAATTGGAAAAAATTTAAAAAAAAATTTTTTTTGGTAAACACAGTTCGATTGGAAATTTAATTACGAATTCAACGAGATATGACATTCCATATTTGGACCCATATTTCGAATGTTCTGATCAAAATACTGATATTTAAATCGCAAAAAAACAGAAAATCGATTTTCGGACAAAATCCAAAAATCATCATCAAAAATTGGAAAAAATTAAAAAAATCATTTTTTTTGTAAACACAGTTGATTGGAAATTTAATTACGAATTCAACGAGATATGACATTCCATATTTGGACCCATATTTCGAATGTTCTGATCAAAATACTGATATTTAAATCGCAAAAAAACAGAAAATCGATTTTCGGACAAAATCCAAAAATCATCATCAAAAATTGGAAAAAATTAAAAAAAAAAACATTTTTTTTGGTAAACACAGTTGATTGGAAATTTAATTACGAATCAACGAGATATGACATTCCATATTTGGACCCATATTCGAATTTCTGATCAAATACTGATATTTAAATCGCAAAAAAAACAGAAAATCGATTTTCGGACAAAATCCAAAAATCATCATCAAAAATTGAAAAAATTAAAAAAAAATCATTTTTTTGTAAACACAGTTGATTGGAAATTTAATTACGAATTCAACGAGATAGACATTCCCATATTTGGACCCATATTTCAAATGTTCTATCAAAATACTGATATTTAAATCGCAAAAAAAACAGAAAATCGATTTTCGGACAAAATCCAAAAATCATCATCAAAATTGAAAAAATTAAAAAAAAAAATTCTTTTTTTGGTAAACACAAGTTGATTGGAAATTTAATTACGAATTCAACGAGATATGACATTCCCATATTTGGACCCATATTTCGAAATGTTCTGATCAAAATACTGATATTTAAATCGCAAAAAAAACAGAAAATCGATTTCGGACAAAATCCAAAAATCATCATCAAAAATTGGAAAAAAATTTTAAAAAATGCATTTTTTTTGTAAACACAGTTTGATTGAAATTTAATTACGAATTCAACGAGATATACATTCCATATTGACCATATTCAAATGTTCTGTCAAAATACTATATTAAATCGCAAAAAAAACAGAAAATCGATTTCGGACAAAATCCAAAAATCATCATCAAAAATGAAAAAAATTTAAAAAAATCATTTTTTTGGTAAACACAGTTGATTGGAAATTTAATACGAATTCAACGAGATATACATTCCATATTTGGACCCATATTTCGAATGTTCTGATCAAAATACTGATATTTAAATCGCAAAAAAACAGAAAATCGATTTTCGGACAAAATCCAAAAATCATCATCAAAAATTGAAAAAATTAAAAAAAAATTCATTTTTTTTGTAAACACAGTTGATTGGAAATTTAATTACGAATTCAACGAGATATGACATTCCATATTTGGACCCATATTTCAAATGTTCTGATCAAAATACTATATTAAATCGCAAAAAAAAACAAAAATCGATTTCGGACAAAATCCAAAAATCATCATCAAAAATTGGAAAAAATTTAAAAAAATCATTTTTTTGGTAAACACAGTTTGATTGGAATTAATTACGAATTCAACGAGATATGACATTCCATATTGGACCATATTCAATTTCTGATCAAAATACTGATATTTAAATCGCAAAAAAAACAGAAAATCGATTTTCGACAAAATCCAAAAATCATCATCAAAAATTGAAAAAATTTAAAAAAAAATTCATTTTTTTGGTAACACAGTTCGATGAAAATTAATTACGAATTCAACGAATATGACATTCCATATTTGACCCATATTTCAAATGTTCTGATCAAAATACTGATATTTAAATCGCAAAAAACAGAAAATCGATTTCGGCAAAATCCAAAAATCATCATCAAAATTGGAAAAAAAATAAAAAATCATTTTTTGTAAACACATTGATTGGAAATTTAATTACGAATCAACGAGATATGACATTCCATATTGGACCCATATTCGAATGTTCTGATCAAAATACTGATATTAAATCGCAAAAAACAGAAAATCGATTTTCGGCCAAAATCCAAAATCATCATCAAAATGAAAAAATTTAAAAAAAATCATTTTTTTGTAAACACAGTTGATTGGAAATTTAATTACAATTCAACGAGATATGACATTCCATATTTGACCATATTCGAATGTTCTGATCAAAATACTATATAAATCGCAAAAAACAAAAATCGATTTTGGCAAAATCCAAAATCATCATCAAAAATTGGAAAAAATTAAAAAAAATCAATTTTTTGTAACACAGTTGATTGGAAATTAATTACGAATTAACGAGATATGACATTCCATATTGGACCCATATTCAATGTCTGATCAAAATACTGATATTTAAATCGCAAAAAAACAGAAAATCATTTCGGCAAAATCCAAAAATCATCATCAAAAAGGAAAAAATTTGAAAAAAAATAATTTTTTTGTAACACAGTTGATTGGAAATTAATTACGAATCAACGAGATAGACTTCCAATTTCGACCAATATTCAATGTTCTGTCAAAATACTGATATTTAAATCGCAAAAACAAAAATCGATTTTCGGCCAAAATTCAAAATCATCATCAAAAATTGGAAAAAATTGAAAAAAAAATCATTTTTTTGTAAACACAGTTCGATTGGAAATTTAATTACGAATTCAACGAGATATGACATTCCATATTTGGACCATATTCGAATGTTCTGATCAAAATACTGATATTTAAATCGCAAAAAAACAGAAAATCAATTTTCGGCCAAAATCCAAAAATCATCATCAAAAATTGGAAAAAAATTGAAAAAAAAAATCATTTTTTTGGTAAACACAGTTTGATTGGAAATTTAATTAGAATTCAACGAGATATGACATTCATATTTGGACCAATATTTCGAATGTTCTGATCAAAAATACTGATATTTAAATCGCAAAAAACAGAAAATCAATTTTGGGCCAAAATCCAAAAATCATATCAAAAATTGGAAAAATTTGAAAAAAATTATTTTTTTGGTAAACACAGTTCGATTGGAAATTTAATTACGAATTCAACGAGATATGACATTCCATATTTGACCATATTTCGAATGTTCTGATCAAAATACTGATATTTAAATCGCAAAAAACAAGAAAATCAATTTTCGGCCAAAATTCAACAATCATCATCAAAAATTGGAAAAAATTGAAAAAAAAAATTTTTTTTTTTGTAAACACAGTTGATTGGAAATTTAATTATGAATTCAACGAATATGACATTCCATATTTGGACCATATTTCGAATGTTCTGATCAAAATACTGATATTTAAATCGCAAAAAAACAGAAAATCAATTTCGGCCAAAATCCAAAAATCATATCAAAAATTGGAAAAAATTGAAAAAAAATTAATTTTTTTTGTAAACACAGTTCGATTGGAAATTTAATTACGAATTCAACGAGATATGACATTCCATATTCGACCATATTCGAATGTTCTGATCAAAATACTGATATTTAAATCGCAAAAAAACAGAAAATCAATTTTCGGCCAAAATTCAACAATCATCATCAAAAATTGGAAAAAATTGAAAAAAAAATAATTTTTTTTGGTAAACACAGTTCGATTGGAAATTTAATTATGAATTCACGAGATATGACATTCCATATTTGGACCATATTCGAATGTTCTGATCAAAATACTGATATTAAATCGCAAAAAAACAGAAAATCAATTTTCGGCCAAAATCCAAAATCATCATCAAAAATTGGAAAAAATTTGAAAAAAAAATTATTTTTTTTGGTAAACACAGTTCGATTGGAAATTTAATTATGAATTCAACGAGATATGACTTTCATATTTGGACCATATTTCGAATGTTCTGATCAAAATACTGATATTTAAATCGCAAAAAAACAGAAAATCAATTTCGGCCAAAATCCAAAAATCATCATTAAAATTGGAAAAAATTTGAAAAAAAAATTAATTTTTTTTGGTAACACAGTTGATTGGAAATTTAATTACGAATTCAACGAGATATGACATTCCATATTTGGACCAATATTTCGAATCAAAATACTGATATTTAAATCGCAAAAAAACAGAAAATCAATTTTCGGACAAAATCCAAAAATCATCATCAAAAAAGGAAAAAAATTAAAAAAAAAAACATTTTTTTTGGTAAACACAGTTCGATGGAAATTAATTACGAATCAACGAGATATGACATTCCATATTTGACCAATATTTCGAATGTCTGATCAAAATACTGATATTTAAATCGCAAAAAACAGAAATCAATTTGGCCAAAATCCTAAAATCATCATCAAAAACTGGAAAAAATTGAAAAAAAAACATTTTTTGGTAAACACAGTTCGATTGGAAATTAATTACGAATTCAACGAGATATACATTCCATATTTGGACCAATATTTCGAATGTTCTGATCAAAATACTGATATTTAAATCGCAAAAAAACAGAAAATCAATTTTCGGCCAAAATCCAAAAATCATCATCAAATTTGGAAAAAATTTGAAAAAAAAATATTTTTTTTTGGTAAACACAGTTCGATTGGAAATTTAATTATGAATTCATCGAGATATGACATTCCATATTTGGACCACTATTTCGAATGTTCTGATCAAAATACTGATATTTAAATCGCAAAAAAACAGAAAATCAATTTTCGGACAAAATCCAAAAATCATCATCAAGAACTGGAAAAAATTTGAAAAAAAATGAATTTTTTTTGTAAGCACAGTTCGATTGGAAATTTAATTACGAATTTAACGAGATATGACATTCCATATTTGGACCCATATTTCGAATGTTCTGATCAAAATACTGCTTTTTAAATCGCAAAAAAACAGAAAATCGATTTTCGGACAAAAAATCATCATCAAAAATTGGAAAAAATTAAAAATAAAATTCATTTTTTTTCTGTAAGCACAGTTCGATTGGAAATTTAATTACGAATTTAACGAGATATGACATTCCATATTTGGACCATATTTCGAATGTTCTGATCAAAATACGATATTTAATCGCAAAAAAATAGAAAATCGATTTCGGACAAAATCCAAAAATCATCATCAAAAATTGGAAAAAATTAAAAAAAAAAATTCTTTTTTTGTAAGCACAGTTTGATTGGAATTTAATTACGATTAACGAGATATGACATTCCATATTTGGACCATATTTCGAATGTTCTGATCAAAATACTGCTTTTAAATCGCAAAAAAAAGAAAATCGATTTTCGGACAAAATCCAAAATCATCATCAAAATTGGAAAAAATAAAAAAAATGCATTTTTTTTGTAAGCACAGTTCGATTGGAAATTTAATTACGAATTTAACGAGATATGACATTCCATATTTGGACCCATATTTCGAATGTTCTGATCAAAATACGGATATTTAAATCGCAAAAAAACAGAAAATCGATTTTCGGACAAAAATCATCATCAAAAATTGGAAAAAATTAAAAAAAAAAGCATTTTTTTTGTAAGCACAGTTCGATTGGAAATTTAATTACGAATTTAACGAGATATGACATTCCATATTTGGACCCATATTTCGAATGTTCTGATCAAAATACTGCTTTTTAAATCGCAAAAAAACAGAAAATCGATTTTCGGACAAAATCCAAAAATCATCATCAAAAATTGGAAAAAATTAAAAAAAAAATGCATTTTTTTTGTAAGCACAGTTTGATTGGAAATTTAATTACGAATTTAACGAAATATGACATTCCATATTTGGACCCATATTTCGAATGTTCTGATCAAAATACGGATATTATATCGCAAAAAACAGAAAATCGATTTTCGGACAAAATCCAAAAATCATCATCAAAAATTGGAAAAAAATTCATTTTTTTTGTAAGCACAGTTGATTGGAAATTTAATTACGAATTTAACGAGATATGACATTCCATATTTGGACCATATTTCGAATGTTCTGATCAAAATACGGATATTTAAATCGCAAAAAAACAGAAAATCGATTTTCGGACAAAATCATCATCAAAAATTGGAAAAAATTAAAAAAAAAGCATTTTTTTGTAAGCACAGTTCGATTGGAAATTTAATTACGAATTTAACGAGATATGACATTCCATATTTGGACCCATATTTCAAATGTTCTGATCAAAATACTGCTTTTAAATCGCAAAAAAACAGAAAATCGATTTTCGGACAAAATCCAAAAATCATCATCAAAATTGGAAAAAATTAAAAAAAATGATTTTTTTTGTAAGCACAGTTCGATTGGAAATTTAATTACGAATTTAACGAGATATGACATTCCATATTTGACCCATATTTCGAATGTTCTGATCAAAATACTGCTTTTAAATCGCAAAAAAACAGAAAATCGATTTTCGGACAAAAAATCATCATCAAAAATTGGAAAAATTAAAAAAAAATCATTTTTTTTTGTAAGCACAGTTCGATTGGAAATTTAATTACGAATTAACGAGATATGACATTCCATATTTGGACCCATATTTCGAATGTTCTGATCAAAATACGATATTTAAATCGCAAAAAACAGAAAATCGATTTCGGACAAAATCAAAATCATCATCAAAAATTGGAAAAAATTAAAAAAAAATTCTTTTTTTTGTAAGCACAGTTGATTGGAAATTTAATTACGATTAACGAGATATGACATTCCATATTTGGACCCATATTTCGAATGTTCTGATCAAAATACTGATTTTTAAATCGCAAAAAAACAGAAAATCGATTTTCGGACAAAATCCAAAAATCATCATCAAAAATTGGAAAAAATTAAAAAAAAAATCATTTTTTTTGTAAGCACAGTTTGATTGGAAATTTAATTACGAATTAACGAGATATGACATTCCATATTTGGACCCATATTTCGAATGTTCTGATCAAAATACTGCTTTTAAATCGCAAAAAAAAGAAAATCGATTTTCGGACAAAATCCAAAAATCATCACAAAAATTGGAAAAAATTAAAAAAAAAAATGCATTTTTTGTAAGCACAGTTCGATTGGAAATTTAATTACGAATTAACGAGATATGACATTCCATATTTGGACCCATATTTCGAATGTTCTGATCAAAATACTGATTTTAATCGCAAAAAAACAGAAAATCGATTTTCGGACAAAAAATCATCATCAAAAATTGGAAAAATTAAAAAAAAATTCATTTTTTTTGTAAGCACAGTTCGATTGGAAATTTAATTACGAATTAACGAGATATGACATTCCATATTTGGACCATATTTCGAATGTTCTGATCAAAATACGGATATTTAAATCGCAAAAAAACAGAAAATCGATTTTCGGACAAAATCCAAAATCATCATCAAAAATTGGAAAAAATTAAAAAAAAATCTTTTTTTTGTAAGCACAGTTGATTGGAAATTTAATTACGATTTAACGAGATATGACATTCCATATTTGGACCCATATTCGAATGTTCTGATCAAAATACTGTTTTAAATCGCAAAAAATAGAAAATCGATTTCGGACAAAATCCAAAAATCATCATCAAAAATTGGAAAAAATAAAAAAAATGCATTTTTTTTGTAAGCACAGTTCGATTGGAAATTTAATTACGAATTTAACGAGATATGACATTCCATTTTGGACCATATTTCGAATGTTCTGATCAAAATACGGATATTTAAATCGCAAAAAACAGAAAATCGATTTTCGGACAAAAATCATCATCAAAAATTGGAAAAAATTAAAAAAAAAAGCATTTTTTTTGTAAGCACAGTTCGATTGGAAATTTAATTACGAATTTAACGAGATATGACATTCCATATTTGGACCCATATTTCGAATGTTCTGATCAAAATACTGCTTTTTAAATCGCAAAAAAACAGAAAATCGATTTTCGGACAAAATCCAAAAATCATCATCAAAATTGGAAAAAATTAAAAAAAAATGCATTTTTTTTGTAAGCACAGTTGATTGGAAATTTAATTACGAATTTAACGAATATGACATTCCATATTTGGACCCATATTTCGAATGTTCTGATCAAAATACGGATATTTAAATCGCAAAAAAACAGAAAATCGATTTTCGGACAAAATCCAAAAATCATCATCAAAAATTGGAAAAAAATTCATTTTTTTTGTAAGCACAGTTTGATTGGAAATTTAATTACGAATTTAACGAGATATGACATTCCATATTTGACCCATATTTCGAATGTTCTGATCAAAATACTGCTTTTAAATCGCAAAAAACAGAAAATCGATTTTCAGACAAAATCCAAAAATCATCATCAAAAATTGGAAAAAATTAAAAAAAAAATGTATTTTTTTTGTAAGCACAGTTGATTGGAAATTTAATTACGAATTTAACGAGATATGACATTCTATATTGGACCCATATTTCGAATGTTCTGATCAAAATACGGATATTTAAATCGCAAAAAAACAGAAAATCGATTTTCGGACAAAATCCAAAAATCATCATCAAAAATTGGAAAAATTAAAAAAAAATTCTTTTTTTTTTGTAAGCACAGTTTGATTGGAAATTTAATTACGAATTTAACGAGATATGACATTCCATATTTGGACCCATATTTCGAATGTTCTGATCAAAATACGGATATTTAAATCGCAAAAAAACAGAAAATCGATTTTCGGACAAAATCCAAAAATCATCATCAAAAATTGGGAAAAATTAAAAAAAAAATTCTTTTTTTTTGTAAGCACAGTTCGATTGGAAATTTAATTACGAATTTAACGAGATATGACATTCCATATTTGGACCCATATTTCGAATGTTCTGATCAAAATACGGATATTTAAATCGCAAAAAAACAGAAAATCGATTTTCGGACAAAATCCAAAAATCATCATCAAAAATTGGAAAAAATTAAAAAAAAAATTCATTTTTTTTTGTAAGCACAGTTTGATTGGAAATTTAATTACGAATTTAACGAGATATGACATTCCATATTTGGACCCATATTTCGAACGTTCTGATCAAAATACTGATATTTAAATCGCAAAAAAACAGAAAATCGATTTTCGGACAAAATCCAAAAATCATCATCAAAAATTTGAAAAAAATTTAAAAAAAAATTCATTTTTTTTTGTATGCACAGTTTGATTGGAAATTTAATTACGAATTTAACGAGATATGACATTCCATATTTGGACCCTTATTTCGAATGTTCTGATCAAAATACGGATATTTAAATCGCAAAAAAACAGAAAATCGATTTTCAGACAAAATCCAAAAATCATCATCAAAAATTGGAAAAAATTTAAAAAAAAATGCATTTTTTTTTGTAAGCACAGTTTGATTGGAAATTTAATTACGAATTTAACGAGATATGACATTCTATATTTGGACCCATATTTCGAATGTTCTGATCAAAATACGGATATTTAAATCGCAAAAAAACAGAAAATCAATTTTCGGACAAAATCTAAAAATCATCATCAAAAATTGGAAAACATTTTTAAAAAAATGCATTTTTTTTTGTAAGCACAGTTTGATTGGAAATTTAATTACGAATTTAACGAGATATGACATTCCATATTTGGACCCATATTTCGAATGTTCTGATCAAAATACTGCTTTTAAATCGCAAAAAACAGAAAATCGATTTTCAGACAAAATCCAAAATCATCATCAAAAATTGGAAAAAATTAAAAAAAAAAATCATTTTTTTTTTGTAAGCACAGTTGATTGGAAATTTAATTACGAATTTAACGAGATATGACATTCTATATTTGGACCCATATTTCGAATGTTCTGATCAAAATACTGATATTTAAATCGCAAAAAAACAGAAAATCGATTTTCGGACAAAATCCAAAATCATCATCAAAAATTGGAAAAAATTAAAAAAAAAATTCTTTTTTTTTTGTAAACAAAGTTCGATTGGAAATTTAATTACGAATTTAACGAGATATGACATTCCATATTTGGACCCATATTTCGAATGTTCTGATCAAAATACGTATATTTAAATCGCAAAAAACAGAAAATCGATTTTCGGACAAAATCCAAAATCATCATCAAAAATTGGAAAAAATTAAAAAAAAATAAATTTTTTTTTTGTAAGCACAGTTCGATTGGAAATTTAATTACGAATTTAACGAGATATGACATTCCATATTTGGACCCATATTTCGAATGTTCTGATCAAAATACGGATATTTAAATCGCAAAAAACAGAAAATCGATTTTCGGACAAAATCCAAAATCATCATCAAAAATTGGAAAAAATTAAAAAAAAAATAATTTTTTTTTGTAAGCACAGTTCGATTGGAAATTTAATTACGAATTTAACGAGATATGACATTCCATATTTGGACCCATATATCGAATGTTCTGATCAAAATACGGATATTTAAATCGCAAAAAAACAGAAAATCGATTTTCGGACAAAATCCAAAATCATCATCAAAAATTGGAAAAAATAAAAAAAAAATTCATTTTTTTTTGTAAGCACAGTTCGATTGGAAATTTAATTACGAATTTAACGAGATATGACATTCCATATTTGGACCCATATTTCGAATGTTCTGATCAAAATACGGATATTTAAATCGCAAAAAAACAGAAAATCGATTTTCGGACAAAATCGACAAATCATCATCAAAAATTGGAAAAAATTAAAAAAAAAATTCTTTTTTTTTGTAAGCACAGTTTGATTGGAAATTTAATTACGAATTTAACGAGATATGACATTCCATATTTGGACCCATATTTCGAATGTTCTGATCAAAATACGGATATTTAAATCGCAAAAAAACAGAAAATCGATTTTCGGACAAAATCCAAAAATCATCATCAAAAATTGGAAAAAATTAAAAAAAAAATTCTTTTTTTTTGTAAGCACAGTTTGATTGGAAATTTAATTACGTATTTAACGAGATATGACATTCCATATTTGGACCCATATTTCGAATGTTCTGATCAAAATACGGATATTTAAATCGCAAAAAAACAGAAAATCGATTTTCGGACAAAATCCAAAAATCATCATCAAAAATTGGAATAAAATTCATTTTTTTTCTGTAAGCACAGTTCGATTGGAAATTTAATTACGAATTTAACGAGATATGACATTCCATATTTGGACCCATATTTCGAATGTTCTGATCAAAATACGGATATTTAAATCGCAAAAAAACAGAAAATCGATTTTCGGACAAAATCGACAAATCATCATCAAAAATTGGAAAAAATTAAAAAAAAAATTCTTTTTTTTTGTAAGCACAGTTTGATTGGAAATTTAATTACGTATTTAACGAGATATGACATTCCATATTTGGACCCATATTTCGAATGTTCTGATCAAAATACTGCTTTTTAAATCGCAAAAAAATAGAAAATCGATTTTCGGACAAAATCCAAAAATCATCATCAAAAATTGGAAAAAAATAAAAAAAAAATCATTTTTTTTTTGTACGCACAGTTGATTGGAAATTTAATTACGAATTCAACGAGATATGACATTCCATATTTGGACCCATATTTCGAATGTTCTGATCAAAATACTGATATTTAAATCGCAAAAAAACAGAAAATCGATTTTCGGACAAAATCCAAAAATCATCATCAAAAATTGGAAAAAATTAAAAAAAAATTCTTTTTTTTTTGTAAGCACAGTTCGATTGGAAATTTAATTACGAATTTAACGAGATATGACATTCCATATTTGGACCCATATTTCGAATGTTCTGATCAAAATACTGATATTTAAATCGCAAAAAAACAGAAAATCGATTTTCGGACAAAATCCAAAAATCATCATCAAAAATTGGAAAAAATTAAAAAAAAAATTCATTTTTTTTTGTAAGCACAGTTCGATTGGAAATTTAATTACGAATTTAACGAGATATGACATTCCATATTTGGACCCATATTTCGAATGTTCTGATCAAAATACGGATATTTAAATCGCAAAAAAACAGAAAATCGATTTTCGGACAAAATCCAAAAATCATCATCAAAAATTGGAAAAAATTAAAAAAAAAATAAATTTTTTTTTGTAAGCACAGTTCGATTGGAAATTTAATTACGAATTTAACGAGATATGACATTCCATATTTGGACCCATATATCGAATGTTCTGATCAAAATACGGATATTTAAATCGCAAAAAAACAGAAAATCGATTTTCGGACAAAATCCAAAAATCATCATCAAAAATTGGAATAAAATTCATTTTTTTTTGTAAGCACAGTTTGATTGGAAATTTAATTACGAATTTAACGAGATATGACATTCCATATTTGGACCCATATTTCAAATGTTCTGATCAAAATACGGATATTTAAATCGCAAAAAAACAGAAAATCGATTTTCGGACAAAATCCAAAAATCATCATCAAAAATTGGAAAAAATTAAAAAAAAAATTCATTTTTTTTTGTAAGCACAGTTTGATTGGAAATTTAATTACGAATTTAACGAGATATGACATTCCATATTTGGACCCATATTTCGAATGTTCTGATCAAAATACTGCTTTTTAAATCGCAAAAAAACAGAAAATCGATTTTCAGACAAAATCCAAAAATCATCATCAAAAATTGGAAAAAATTAAAAAAAAAAATCATTTTTTTTTTGTACGCACAGTTTGATTGGAAATTTAATTACGAATTTAACGAGATATGACATTCTATATTTGGACCCATATTTCGAATGTTCTGATCAAAATACGGATATTTAAATCGCAAAAAAACAGAAAATCGATTTTCGGACAAAATCCAAAAATCATCATCAAAAATTGGAAAAAATTAAAAAAAAAATTCTTTTTTTTTTTGTAAGCACAGTTCGATTGGAAATTTAATTACGAATTTAACGAGATATGACATTCCATATTTGGACCCATATTTCGAATGTTCTGATCAAAATACGGATATTTAAATCGCAAAAAAAAGAAAATCGATTTTCGGACAAAATCCAAAATCATCATCAAAAATTGGAAAAAATTAAAAAAAAATTCATTTTTTTTGTAAGCACAGTTCGATTGGAAATTTAATTACGAATTTAACGAGATATGACATTCCATATTTGGACCCATATTTCGAATGTTCTGATCAAAATACGGATATTTAAATCGCAAAAAAACAGAAAATCGATTTTCGGACAAAATCCAAAAATCATCATCAAAAATTGGAAAAAATTAAAAAAAAAATAAATTTTTTTTTGTAAGCACAGTTCGATTGGAAATTTAATTACGAATTTAACGAGATATGACATTCCATATTTGGACCCATATATCGAATGTTCTGATCAAAATACGGATATTTAAATCGCAAAAAAACAGAAAATCGATTTTCGGACAAAATCCAAATATCATCATCAAAAATTGGAAAAAATTAAAAAAAAAATTCTTTTTTTTTTGTAAGCACAGTTCGATTGGAAATTTAATTACGAATTTAACGAGATATGACACTCCATATTTGGACCCATATTTCGAATGTTCTTATCAAAATACTGATATTTAAATCGCAAAAAACAGAAAATCGATTTTCGGAAAAAATCCAAAAATCATCATCAAAAATTGGAAAAAAATAAAAAAAAATAAATTTTTTTTGTAAGCACAGTTCCATTGGAAATTTAATTACGAATTTAACGAGATATGACATTCCATATTTGGACCCATATTTCGAATGTTCTGATCAAAATACGTATATTTAAATCGCAAAAAAACAGAAAATCGATTTTCGGACAAAATCCAAAAATCATCATCAAAAATTGGAAAAAATTAAAAAAAAAATGCATTTTTTTTGTAAGCACAGTTTGATTGGAAATTTAATTACGAATTTAACGAAATATGACATTCCATATTTGGACCCATATTTCAAATGTTCTGATCAAAATACGGATATTTATATCGCAAAAAAACAGAAAATCGATTTTCGGACAAAATCCAAAAATCATCATCAAAAATTGGAAAAAAATTCATTTTTTTTTGTAAGCACAGTTTGATTGGAAATTTATTTACGAATTTAACGAGATATGACATTCCATATTTGGACCCATATTTCGAATGTTCTGATCAAAATACGGATATTTAAATCGCAAAAAAACAGAAAATCGATTTTCGGACAAAATCCAAAAATCATCATCAAAAATTGGAAAAAAATTCATTTTTTTTTGTAAGCACAGTTTGATTGGAAATTTAATTACGAATTTAACGAGATATGACATTCCATATTTGGACCCATATTTCGAATGTTCTGATCAAAATACAGATATTTAAGTCGCAAAAAAACAGAAAATCGATTTTCGGACAAAATCCAAAAATCATCTTCAAAAATTGGAAAAAATTAAAAAAAAAATAAATTTTTTTTTGTAAGCACAGTTCGATTGGAAATTTAATTACGAATTTAACGAGATATGACATTCCATATTTGGACCCATATTTCGAATGTTCTGATCAAAATACGGATATTTAAATCGCAAAAAAACAGAAAATCGATTTTCGGACAAAATCCAAAAATCATCATCAAAAATTGGAAAAAAATTCATTTTTTTTTGTAAGCACAGTTTGATTGGAAATTTAATTACGAATTTAACGAGATATGACATTCCATATTTGGACCCATATTTCAAATGTTCTGATCAAAATACGGATATTTAAATCGCAAAAAAACAGAAAATCGATTTTCGGACAAAATCCAAAAATCATCATCAAAAATTGGAAAAAATTAAAAAAAAAATTCATTTTTTTTTGTAAGCACAGTTTGATTGGAAATTTAATTACGAATTTAACGAGATATTACATTCCATATTTGGACCCATATTTCGAATGTTCTGATCAAAATACTGCTTTTTAAATCGCAAAAAAACAGAAAATCGATTTTCAGACAAAATCCAAAAATCATCATCAAAAATTGGAAAAAATTAAAAAAAAAATGAATTTTTTTTGTAAGCACAGTTTGATTGGAAATTTAATT
Source organism: Drosophila teissieri (assembly GCF_016746235.2). Lineage (NCBI taxonomy): Eukaryota > Metazoa > Arthropoda > Insecta > Diptera > Drosophilidae > Drosophila > Drosophila teissieri. Next base: position 14,398,911 of record NC_053030.1, read on the forward strand.
ACGAATTTAACGAGATATGACATTCCATATTTGGACCCATATTTCGAATGTTCTGATCAAAATACGTATATTTAAATCGCAAAAAAACAGAAAATCGATTTTCGGACAAAATCCAAAAATCATCATCAAAAATTGGAAAAAATTAAAAAAAAAATAAATTTTTTTTTGTAAGCACAGTTCGATTGGAAATTTAATTACGAATTTAACGAGATATGACATTCCATATTTGGACCCATATTACGAATGTTCTGATCAAAATACGGATATTTAAATCGCAAAAAAACAGAAAATCGATTTTCGGACAAAATCCAAAAATCATCATCAAAAATTGGAAAAAATTAAAAAAAAAATAAATTTTTTTTTGTAAGCACAGTTCGATTGGAAATTTAATTAAGAATTTAACGAGATATGACATTCCATATTTGGACCCATATTTCGAATGTTCTGATCAAAATACGGATATTTAAATCGCAAAAAAACAGAAAATCGATTTTCGGACAAAATCCAAAAATCATCATCAAAAATTGGAAAAAATTAAAAAAAAAATTCATTTTTTTTTGTAAGCACAGTTTGATTGGAAATTTAATTACGAATTTAACGAGATATGACATTCCATATTTGGACCCATATTTCGAATGTTCTGATCAAAATACGGATATTTAAATCGCAAAAAAACAGAAAATCGATTTTCGGACAAAATCCAAAAATCATCATCAAAAATTGGAAAAAATTAAAAAAAAAATTCATTTTTTTTTGTAAGCACAGTTTGATTGGAAATTTAATTACGAATTTAACGAGATATGACATTCCATATTTGGACCCATATTTCGAATGTTCTGATCAAAATACGGATATTTAAATCGCAAAAAAACAGAAAATCGATTTTCGGACAAAATCCAAAAATCATCATCAAAAATTGGAAAAAAATTCATTTTTTTTTGTAAGCACAGTTTGATTGGAAATTTAATTACGAATTTAACGAGATATGACATTCCATTATTGGACCCATATTTCAAATGTTCTGATCAAAATACGGATATTTAAATCGCAAAAAAACAGAAAATCGATTTTCGGACAAAATCCAAAAATCATCATCAAAAATTGGAAAAAATTAAAAAAAAAATTCATTTTTTTTTGTAAGCACAGTTTGATTGGAAATTTAATTACGAATTTAACGAGATATGACATTCCATATTTGGACCCATATTTCGAATGTTCTGATCAAAATACTGCTTTTTAAATCGCAAAAAAACAGAAAATCGATTTTCAGACAAAATCCAAAAATCATCATCAAAAATTGGAAAAAATTAAAAAAAAAATCATTTTTTTTTTGTACGCACAGTTTGATTGGAAATTTAATTACGAATTTAACGAGATATGACATTCTATATTTGGACCCATATTTCGAATGTTCTGATCAAAATACGGATATTTAAATCGCAAAAAAACAGAAGATCGATTTTCGGACAAAATCCAAAAATCATCATCAAAAATTGGAAAAAATTAAAAAAAAAATCATTTTTTTTTTGTAAGCACAGTTTGATTGGAAATTTAATTACGAATTCAACGAGATATGACATTCCATATTTGGACCCATATTTCGAATGTTCTGATCAAAATACTGATATTTAAATCGCAAAAAAACAGAAAATCGATTTTCGGACAAAATCCAAAAATCATCATCAAAAATTGGAAAAAATTAAAAAAAAAATTCTTTTTTTTTTGTAAGCACAGTTCGATTGGAAATTTAATTACGAATTCAACGAGATATGACATTCCATATTTGGACCCATATTTCGAATGTTCTGATCAAAATACTGATATTTAAATCGCAAAAAAACAGAAAATCGATTTTCGGACAAAATCCAAAAATCATCATCAAAAATTGGAAAAAATTAAAAAAAAAATTCTTTTTTTTTTGTAAGCACAGTTCGATTGGAAATTTAATTACGAATTCAACGAGATATGACATTCCATATTTGGACCCATATTTCGAATGTTCTGATCAAAATACTGATATTTAAATCGCAAAAAAACAGAAAATCGATTTTCGGACAAAATCCAAAAATCATCATCAAAAATTGGAAAAAATTAAAAAAAAAATAAATTTTTTTTTGTAAGCACAGTTCGATTGGAAATTTAATTACGAATTTAACGAGATATGACATTCCATATTTGGACCCATATTTCGAATGTTCTGATCAAAATACGGATATTTAAATCGCAAAAAAACAGAAAATCGATTTTCGGACAAAATCCAAAAATCATCATCAAAAATTGGAAAAAATTAAAAAAAAAATTCATTTTTTTTTGTAAGCACAGTTTGATTGGAAATTTAATTACGAATTTAACGAGATATGACATTCCATATTTGGACCCATATTTCGAATGTTCTGATCAAAATACGGATATTTAAATCGCAAAAAAACAGAAAATCGATTTTCGGACAAAATCCAAAAATCATCATCAAAAATTGGAAAAAAATTCATTTTTTTTTGTAAGCACAGTTTGATTGGAAATTTAATTACGAATTTAACGAGATATGACATTCCATATTTGGACCCATATTTCAAATGTTCTGATCAAAATACGGATATTTAAATCGCAAAAAAACAGAAAATCGATTTTCGGACAAAATCCAAAAATCATCATCAAAAATTGGAAAAAATTAAAAAAAAAATTCATTTTTTTTTGTAAGCACAGTTTGATTGGAAATTTAATTACGAATTTAACGAGATATGACATTCCATATTTGGACCCATATTTCGAATGTTCTGATCAAAATACTGCTTTTTAAATCGCAAAAAAACAGAAAATCGATTTTCAGACAAAATCCAAAAATCATCATCAAAAATTGGAAAAAATTAAAAAAAAAAATCATTTTTTTTTTGTACGCACAGTTTGATTGGAAATTTAATTACGAATTTAACGAGATATGACATTCTATATTTGGACCCATATTTCGAATGTTCTGATCAAAATACGGATATTTAAATCGCAAAAAAACAGAAAATCGATTTTCAGACAAAATCCAAAAATCATCATCAAAAATTGGAAAAAATTAAAAAAAAAAATCATTTTTTTTTTGTACGCACAGTTTGATTGGAAATTTAATTACGAATTTAACGAGATATGACATTCTATATTTGGACCCATATTTCGAATGTTCTGATCAAAATACGGATATTTAAATCGCAAAAAAACAGAAAATCGATTTTCGGACAAAATCCAAAAATCATCATCAAAAATTGGAAAAAATTAAAAAAAAAATTCTTTTTTTTTTGTAAGCACAGTTCGATTGGAAATTTAATTACGAATTTAACGAGATATGACATTCCATATTTGGACCCATATTTCGAATGTTCTGATCAAAATACGGATATTTAAATCGCAAAAAAACAGAAAATCGATTTTCGGACAAAATCCAAAAATCATCATCAAAAATTGGAAAAAATTAAAAAAAAAATTCTTTTTTTTTTGTAAGCACAGTTCGATTGGAAATTTAATTACGAATTTAACGAGATATGACATTCCATATTTGGACCCATATTTCGAATGTTCTGATCAAAATACGGATATTTAAATCGCAAAAAAACAGAAAATCGATTTTCGGACAAAATCCAAAAATCATCATCAAAAATTGGAAAAAATTAAAAAAAAATAAATTTTTTTTTGTAAGCACAGTTCGATTGGAAATTTAATTACGAATTTAACGAGATATGACATTCCATATTTGGACCCATATTTCGAATGTTCTGATCAAAATACGGATATTTAAATCGCAAAAAAACAGAAAATCAATTTTCGGACAAAATCCAAAAAAGTTGAAAAGAAATTAAATTTTTTTTTATAAACAGTTTGATTGGGAATTTAATTACTTATTCAACGAGTAGACTAATTCAATTTTTAGATTTAGATTTTGTTTAGATTTATTATTCAGTTGGGCCGAATCCCGGCGGTACTGCAATACCGGGCCAACCCGCGACAGAGGTGGAGCAAGCTCCTAGCACTCCGTCTGATTCCAAAAATCAGTTTAACATTTGTTGTCCTCCAATGGAGGAACTATCAGATGTTAAGCTGATAAGAACAGATTTAAGAAAATTAGCCATATGGCCAGTAAATGTTTGCCTGCCTCTGGGGCAGGCCGGGTTTTAGTTTGGTTTTTATTATTATTATTATTTTTTTTTTTTTTCCAACATTAATTTACGATTTAGATTTTAAAGTATATAATTTTTTCAGAATTTTTTTTCTGATTCCAAAAATCAGTTTAACATTTGTTGTCCTCCAATGGAGGAACTATCAGATGTTAAGCTGATAAGAACAGATACTACACTTTGATCTTAGCCATAAGGCCGAGAAGCGATAACTTTAAATGGAAAACTAACTGGGTCTCCATACGCAAACGACCAGAAACAGTTGGGAATTATAAGTATGCGCACACGAAAAATGACTCAACGCAACTGTTGCTCAGTAAGAATAGCCTGCTTTTAGGGGTGGTCTGCGGAGCAAATAAAATGAACTCTTTTCATTTTGTAACGAACAATTTGAAAAGCGGTTTATTTAAATAGTTTAATCGCAAAAAAACAGAAAATCAATTTTCGGCCAAAATCCAAAAATCATCATCAAAAATTGGAAAAAATTTGAAAAAAAAAATAATTTTTTTTTGTAAACACAGTTCGATTGGAAATTGAATTACGAATTCAACGAGATATGTCATTCCATATTTGGACCAATATTTCGAATGTTCTGATCAAAATACTGATATTTAAATCGCAAAAAAACAGAAAATCAATTTTCGGCCAAAATCCAAAAATCATCATCAAAAATTGGAAAAAATTTAAAAAAAAAATAATAATTTTTTTTTGTAAGCACAGTTCGATTGGAAATTTAATTACGAATTTAACGAGATATGACATTCCATATTTGGACCCATTTTTCGAATGTTCTGATCAAAATACGGATATTTAAATCGCAAAAAAACAAAAAATCGATTTTCGGACAAAATCCAAAAATCATCATCAAAAATTGGAAAAAATTAAAAAAAAATTCATTTTTTTTTGTAAGCACAGTTTGATTGGAAATTTAATTACGAATTTAACGAGATATGACATTCCATATTTGGACCCATATTTCGAATGTTCTGATCAAAATACGGATATTTAAATCGCAAAAAAACAGAAAATCGATTTTCGGACAAAATCCAAAAATCATCATCAAAAATTGGAAAAAATTAAAAAAAAAATGAATTTTTTTTTGTAAGCACAGTTCGATTGGAAATTTAATTACGAATTTAACGAGATATGACATTCCATATTTGGACCCATATTTCGAATGTTCTGATCAAAATACGGATATTTAAATCGCAAAAAAACAGAAAATCAATTTTCGGCCAAAATCCAAAAATCATCATCAAAAATTGGAAAAAATTTAAAAAAAAAATAATTTTTTTTTGTAAACACAGTTCGATTGGAAATTGAATTACGAATTCAACGAGATATGTCATTCCATATTTGGACCAATATTTCGAATGTTCTGATCAAAATACTGATATTTAAATCGCAGAAAAACAGAAAATCAATTTTCGGCCAAAATCCAAAAATCATCATCAAAAATTGGAAAAAATTTAAAAAAAAAATAATAATTTTTTTTGGTAAACACAGTTTGATTGGAAATTTAATTACGAATTCAACGAGATATGACATTTCACATTTTGACCAATATTTCGAATGTTCTGACCAAATTACTGATATTTAAATCGCAAAAAAACAGAAAATCGATTTTCGGACAAAATCCAAAAATCATCATCAAAAATAGAAAATATTTGAAAAAAAAAAGAATGTTCTGATCAAAATACTGATATTTAAATCGCAAAAAAACAGAAAATCAATTTTTGGCTGACGCTTATCTTAATGTAATTGTAGTAAAATCATTGTAAAATAGAAAAAGATAACTATAGTTAGCCGGTGCGCCCAAATGGGCTGAATTATTAGAAAAGAAGAACACAAAGGGGCTCCAAGAATTCCCCGTATGCCTTAATAAATATAGTTTTAAAAAAAAATTACCTTCTAAGCCCAAGAGTATGCTACAAATAAATAAATATGCTTGATAGTCTTTAAACCTTTATAACATTTATTTTTTTCTCGTGAAACATTTTAAAGGTTTTTTTAATGTTTGTAAAATAACACATTCTTACATTTTCTATTTTCTAGACATCATTTGCTTTTACGCAGCGAAAGGAAAATGGCCGTATGTGCCGGGATTTATGAAGTACCGAGTTGACAATGCGGCGCGCAGTTTTTTCAATCAGAACGACAGTATCATCAAACAGTTTTGCACCAAGTGGATACAGGTCAAGGAGTGCTTTCGTCCTCTATTCGGTGTGTTACTTATTGAAGAGTAAAGAAATGGATTGACCTATTTATATATCTATTGCCAGACAAATCAAATACCACAGAATCGGAAGTAGAAACGCTGGATGCCAAAATTCAGGGACAGCGCTGCAACTGCGACAAGTTGCTCCTCTCAACGGAGCCACCTGTGCCGGTTGTCTACTTCGACAAGAACTACATTGGAAACGTTAGTTCGGAAACCATTATGAATACCATTGAATTTCTGGAGAGTTTCCTGCCACCGCCCACTAAGAAACACAAGCGCAAGAATCGTGTTCGTGGACGCTTAGACGATATGGACATTGAATAGATCATTACATCATTAATTACTTTCGTAACGCACTCAAATTTAAATTTTAATCATAATCATAACCATCGTTTAAATTTGAATTTAAATTCGGTTAGCAGCCGTTTTCTAGAGATGAGTGCTCATAATATTATGGCAAAATACAAATTCTTTAATTAAACATAACGCAAACTTGTCTACGTGGGTTCTTGTTTTTATATAAAATACTCCTGAACAAGGTATAAAAACATAACTATATTTAAAATTCCTTTAAATCGTTAAACATAACTTTGCAACTAAAATCGATGTGGTCGTAATGTATCGATAGTAGCATCGATTTTTTTCATCGCCAATTGGAAGGTATATATTAGCGGTCGCCGGACGGTCACACTTATTGCACTTACTCCAATTGGAAAGGCAATAGCATTCGCGTCGCGGAGGAAACAAGAAAGTAAAACAGCGAGAAGCTCTGCAAAGGCATTGGTTATTTTTAAAGGACAACCGCGATTAGAGGAAGTGTCTCTTGTTAGACAATCGAATTGGCCATACATCGGCAAGAGTGTTATAAAAGAGAAGCGCGTAGGTGTGCCAACAGCCCAAGCAAATTCTTTTGCATTCGCTTTTGAACCGCTTTCATCGCGAGTTCAGTTTCACTGTGTGCGTGAGCAAAGAGCGTGTGCAAATAACTTTTGCCGCGTTGTCCGCCTGCTGCGAATTTCCAACCCAAAGAAGAGAGTGAGAGAGCGCTCGAAGAGGAAGAGAGTGAGAGGATCGATCGGGTGAATGTCGCTGAAACACCAGAAACAATCCTACCAACCGCTCCCAACGGCGGCCGCCATGGACAATCCGGCGATGATCCAGAGCAGCGGGAGCAGTGGGAGCAGCTCCTCCGAGGAGGGCGGCAGTCGTGAGGATGTGGCCAATCTCTCGCCGCTCGGACTGCCTACGACCTACTCGTCACAGCAACTGATGCCCTCGGATACGGACAGCATGGAGGAGGAGCGCCACCGCCTGCGTCCGCACCACCACCACCACCACCCACTGGGCGAGCACCACCACATCCCGGGCATACCGCCCTCCGCCGCCGTCCCCTCGCGACTCTCCAGCGTGGGCAGATCGCAGTGGTTCACGGTCACCGTTCTCTGCTTCGTCAACCTCATCAACTACATGGATCGCTTCACGATCGCAGGTGAGTCGAGGATCCTTCTTTGGTCTCCCATAGGTCTCCGTTCTTTGGGTTTCGGAATCAAGCACTTGGGGGCTTGTTTCCGAACATTTGTTGACACTTTTAAAGCAGATTGCTGTAGAGCGCAGACCCAATTTTTGTGAGTTTGAAGATTAGGCAGGCCAACAAATTTATAGTATGTCCACATAGTATGAAGTTATTTATTTATTAGGCAAAAAAAATTTGTGCTTGCTAAGCAATTTTCCCAGTAAATATAAACAACTCAAAGCACATTATGTTATTTCGCACTTTTTTTTGTTACAAATGAAAACATTTAAGTTGCCCAAAAATACGTAAAATTATAATGTTATTAATTAAAAGCCGCTAATCAACAATAATTGGGACCTAATCACTAGAAATTGATACCTCATCGTCAACAATGCGGGCTCCATTGTTTACAAAATGTACCATAAAGATTGCATGCGAGAGAATTATATTAGTGACTAATCAGCTTACAAGTGAATCACGCCATCCAAAAATATTCAAGTACTCACGTTTATCATACGCGAATGCCGATAAATGGATCACTACACATTTTGCACTCAAACTCGGGACATTTCCACTGGGGCGGTGGTGGTAATCAATCAAAAGCCCCATTTCGCCTAAAACCTGCATATGTATATTATTTCTAGCACTCAGGTGCGATAAAGTGGAGCGAGTAGCTCGTCTTTGGCACCTGACCTGCTGCCTGGTGAGCTTAGCACGGCGGGGTATTGTGATCGGCGATCAGCAAGCGCCCGTCCGCGTGACAATTACAGGGTAATCTCATGTTTCAACCCGTAAGTGCAGACGGACACACTGCCCACATCATTAGTGTTTATTATTGGGAACATTAGGAACATTAGCGAAGGAAATGGCTCTTAATTCATGGTTCTTAATTGCAGTATGCGGGCGGCTTTTCATTGGACACTTGTTGAATACCGAAGTTCTTTTCCCTGTTTACTCTTGTCTGGAAAATGAGAGTTCAGATTGCAGTGGCTGTTTATCTCATTCAGTTACACAAAACGCAGTGTATACTGAATGGAAATGGAAACTTGTTTAAGTTAAATGGCGAAACAAGTTGTGACTGATTATACAAGCCCAACGCAGCCCACCGTTTAATTTGCATTTCTAAATAAGTGTATATATAGTTGTTAACTATAATTTCCCATTTTCACAGTCTCCGTGAACCCGAACAACAAGTTCTTCCTGAGTCAGCACAACTTTTCCATTCAAGGCCGTGTGATAAAGTATCTTTATATGCCACTGTATGTGCTCTTGCAATTAATTTGCAATTATAAATCACTGGCTATTACTTATCAGTTGATTGCTTCTGCGGCAATTCGAAATCGATCTTACACCCTTTTTTAGGCTGCAAATCAAATGAAAAGCCTTTAATTCGTGTAAAGCCAGCACATCGGATAGTGACTAAAAACATCATACGACTTTTTGAGCAGACAGGAAGCGGAATTACTCACTCAAAAGGGCGATAGCACTTACATACCAAACCGACAAAATCGACAAAGCTGTTTACTTATTATATTTAATATTATATCGCTCTTTCGCTCGGAAAATTTCATTTCCATTTCCATGGGCGCCTCCTCCTAATTGATTGAAAAAACATGTGTTGCTGTTTATTTTGAGAATACTGCGAGCGCAAGGCGAAATGGAAAACTAGTATAAACAATGGTCAAGGCGCCCAAGGTTTTTGTTTTGCCATTTTTCCAGTGGCATTGTTATCATCACCACCAACACCACACCCCCATTATGCCGCCACTTCTGGGCCTTATCAAGAAGTGGCCGAAACCAGAACCGCTGCACAATAAATTGCATTGGATCGCAGGTGCTGTGCACGTGGAGTTTCGGCCAATTTGCAGTGATTAGATTACCTGGCCGGTATTTGTTTTGCTTCTGACTGCACTGATTGGTCAGCCCTTTTTTCATTTACTGGGAGTTTCCACGAATTTTGCCACGTTTGCACCACAATCATACGTACAAATGTACACATAAATATGTATGTAGTGTTATTTTGTATCAGCTGATGTCTGGGCAGCCTAATGGAATGCATTTAATTATAATTTTAAGTGCGTCTCGGCCTTTGGCTTCGACCTCCGACTTTGCTGAATTTCGCATGGCTGCCGATAGTGGTGTGATGTTTTATAACCACCTCGTTTGGTCAAAACATTTGGGGGGCCCCCTCTTCATTCATGATCGCTACAGTGATCGTGATTCGTGTGGATCCGTGCTATTCAGTTGTTGACAGTAAATTTCAGTAAATTTCTGCACCGACAGTGAACTTTGATCGGGCCAAGAACTGGCAATTATTTATTTTGGTCAACAACAGATATGTGGGCTGAGATATATAGACCAAGATTCCGTTCTGCTGTGCTTCCGACGTAATTTTCTTGGCCCCCATCCAAAGCAAGAGATCGCAATAATTGTCTATGTCAATTGATCGAGTAGAGATTTCTGTGGCATATACATATGGACATACATATATTCATAGATCTGTTTTGGTTATTTTCAAGTCTTTTGCAATCACACTTTTACTTTTTTCCCATTTTTCGGCGATTGTTTTGCATATTTTGCATTTGTTTAAACTTAAAAAGTCACCGAATTCGGTTTTTTTTTTGCCAAAGATACATAAAAACTTTCCATTTTGTTGCCATCACAGTTGAGGAAAGAAATAACAATGAAAAGAAAATATAAAACATGCAGCCTTGACACACCGAAATTGTCAATACCCTTGGAAAATAAGCTTCAATTTCTTGGGCAGGCTTACCAACTTAGTAAAATCACTCACTCCCACTTTATTGAATCAATTCAATTGCAAAAACATTTGACCAAACCAAATTGCTGAATGTGGTGCCAACTTATGGATAGTTTACTTACGAATGCCTCGAATTTGAATAAGTTAAAACGCGGGCTCCTTAAGTTACACAAAACGCGCGGATGTAACAAATGCATTTGCTTAACGTATTTTGCATTTTTGTTTGGCATTTGTGCACATATTTCTACGTCAATGGTTCTATTCTGCATACAACATACGTTTGTACATATCGTTATTTGGGTCAACGACCTACGCAAAGTGCAGTGCACACTTTTTGCTCCAACAAATTGAATTAACGAAAGGCAAATGCTAAACAAAAAACACATCCGAAGAATAGTAAAAAAGGTTGGGGTAGGGAATGTCTGGAACTCGGTGGATGGAACACTTTTCTATGGGCGCCGCCGCTTTCACAATTGATTTCCACCTGGCCCACCGAAAAGAAAGAAAGTTTTTCTCTAAACACAATTCGAGTGCTCCGCTAAGCATTCAAATGCATTCCAAGCGAAAGTCACAGCGCAGCCTCAGTGTTTTTCATTTCGGTTTTCGTCTTCTTCTTCGACTCGTGGCCAAAATATCTGTCAGATACTCAGATCGTTTATTCATCGTCCGATTTTAAAGCTTACGCTGCATATCGCGCGATTTTTCAAGGCCGACGTCACCAGACGCCACAGAACGGGGGGAAGAGAGATGGGTAGCTGGGGTGGAGAGAGATAGAGGGAGAGAGCCACTGAGAACAGTCACTTTCGGCCGCAAACAACTTTTTCATTCATGGTAATGAGAGTCCCGGCATTGTTGTTGTGGTCTCTGCAGTTGCCTGGTTATGAATATTGGCTTTTTAAACGGATCAATGTTCTGCGGATTTCGCCGGCCACAGTACAGTGCGTTTCTTAAGTGTAAGCTTCGTTGAGTAGCGCAAAAAAACACTTCTTTTAACCATTTATTATGAACCCCTTTTTTATTGTACCAAGCTTTTCTAAAACGTATTTCCTCCCAATAATTGGGTAGAAAGTTCAGCTTAGATGGAAAGTATTTGCATTAAGTTAACGATTATAAGTTATATTTCAGAGCATGGACTTTGGGATCTGTATATATGTAATATATGCTATCATTTTGGGATGACTGAACATAAAATTTCAGAGTCTTATAGTAACTGCCACTTGACACTGTCTGGTTTCCAGAAAGTTCGACACTTGGGAATTCCAGATATAGTTTGTAACAAAACCTACCATTGCGAATCGCACTGTCACGTTTATTGGGCACAAATGAGAGCAACCCGAAGAGAGAGAATTCAGCAAGAGAGATAAACGGGTTCTAAAAATGCGACAGCCGGCTAAATACTGATATGAATACTAACTACTAAATACGTTGACGAAACTTCCCCAATTGTGGCGAAAAATGGGAGAGGGAGGAGGAGGTTACTACGTATTCATAGTGGCTTTGACTTATGTTTTTGTTTTTGGCCAAGAAGTACCCATAAACAGTCGGAATTCCTTGCGTTGAGTATACGATATCAATATGAAATACACATGTATGCATGTATGTGTGTACAAGGAATGCCTCACCCAGACCAGCCCCACTGTGCCCCCTCTCCACCTCTCTCCGCCTGTCTCCCTCAGCCCGCAATCGCAATGCAGTACACAAACAGGCACACATGCACACGCACACAGACTTATCGCGTGGCGTCCCCCAACCGTTACGTCACTAGGCAAGGCAAACAAACACGCTGATTGGTCGAAAAACATCGTACGATAAATTTCTCAAAGCGAAAAGACCCAGAAAATGGAATAATTAAAAAGCAAACGCTGATTCACTGCACTTCGGCTGCTTCGTGCCACGTTTCGCTTCGGTTCGCGGGGGTTCGTGAAGCTTCGGCTCTCTCTCTCTCGCGCGTGCTCTCTCTCTTTTTGGGGCACAACTTGTTGAGCTTTTTGTGTGTCATTGTTGTTGCTGCTGCATTTGCCGGCTTCTGATCTCAGACACTCTCTCTCTCTTCCTTCCCCACTCTCTCTTTCTCTCTCTCTCCCCTCGCCCACTTGATTTTGTGGGCCGTTGTTTATTTTTGGGTACTCGAGCACTTTAAGTAGTTATTTCATTATATTTCCTCTTTTTTGCCTATTCCGCAAAGGCCAATGTACGAAGAGAGGAGCATAGAAATACGGAGCTTAATAGCGGTATATGTTTTTTTTGAGCTGCATGTAGAATGTAGGAAGTAGCGTTAGATCGCCCAACAGTTATTGACGAAGGTCGTTTGGCCATTAATTCGCTAGTTGCACATCCGTTTGTTAATGAATTTTTAAACGTCGAAAAGTTGAAGACGAGACGTGCAGGAAATACATACACATACATGCCCACACACCTGAGAAAATGTGTGCGAAGGTGATCGCAACGATTGAAATTCAAATCATGACACAGATTTGCATGACGATGCAACAGATCGATACATTGGTTATCGAGGCTAGCTAATAAGTAGTTCGTAGTATGATATGTAGCGATAAATAGTAAGATTGATCAACACTTTGATTATTATCAATGGAAACCTATCCTCTTCAGCTGATAAAAGGTTGCGGATCTTATCAGTACTTACTCTTACTAGGCTGTAAATAGAATGTGATATATTTGCAATGCCAATGTTATTTTAAGATAAATAATGACATTGAGAACCAACATATAGTCACACCCTTGATTATCGATTGCTCGTATGCACTACAGAGATAACAAAAAGTGGGCGTTGTATCAACTTTGATCAATTAGAGTTGCTCCTATCTTTTCATATATACAGTTGCGGTCAAAATAATAGTAGTGCCGGTGAAGCAACACGTTATTTCTCATTATTTCCTCTATGCCTTCACATATTCAAATAATTTTTTCACACAAGTGACGTTAATTCTTTGCTCTCTAAGAACGTAAAGTTATTTTCGGTTCTCTCTTCGTTTTACATTCTTTTTCGGCTTTAATTGCAAGGATGCACTTGTTTGACCCAGTCAAAATAATAGTAGTGCCAGCTAAATTGACAAGAATAATTTAATTTAATCGCTTTTTAGCCAGGTTTGTGGTATTTTACAATACTCTTGCGTGTTTTTTAACAGTTTCTATCATTTTTTGACGCTTCTTTGAAATTAGGTACAGAATATATGGGGCGTGGCAAACACTGTAATGCCGAGAGGCGGTAACTCATTAAAAAACTGATTTTTTCTGGAAAGACTTATGTCAGGGTGCAAAATATTATCGGATGCTCTTCTACAATGATTAGAAATGCAATCAAATATGAACCAACAAATGAAACTCGTGGTCGGTTCAAGTTATTGACCAAAAGGTCAGTAGATCGCTTAGCAAGACAGGCAAGAAGCAATCCTTTCGGGTGCACTGCAGCCCTAAAAAAAATCTTGTAAAATTAATTGTAGTTTGGAAACAATAAGATGTCTCGGAGATGAAAACCTCATTACAAGAAGTCCACGAAAAGTGCCGTTACTAACAAAAAAACATGCAGCAAGTTATGCAACATTCCGTTTGAAGTTAGCAAGAAAGCACTTGAATTGGCCTTTGGAGAAGTGGAGGAATATTTTGTGGTCGGATGAGTCCAAGATAGTTTTGTTTGGAGGCCATGGCTTTAGGGAGTTTGTTAGACGACCACCCTTATCTGGCTTTTTCCCGAAATATACATTAAAAACGGTTAAGCACGGTGGTTCAGCGATTATGATTTGGGCGAGTTTTTCGTATTATGGAGTTGGGCCAGTGTATTGGGTAAAATACATCATGGATCGTTATTTATATGTAAAAATTTTAAACGAGATGATGCTCCTATATGCCTTCGAGGACATGCCACTTGTTTGGACTTTTCAACAGGACATTGATCCAATACATACAAGTAAACTCACCAAAGAGTGGTTCGCAGCCCATCAAGTCGAAGTCATACAGTGGCCTGCAGAGTCACCCGATCTCAATCTAAGTGAGAATTTGTGGTGTGACGTTAAGAGAGCAATCTCAGAAATAAAACCGAGTAATAGCTTTAAACTCTGGAAAGCTGTACAAAGGTCATGGGACTCTGTTCCTGTGCAAAGATGCCAGAATTTAGTTGATTCCATACATAAGCGCTGTGCGTCTGTTATAGCCAACAAAGGCTATTCAACAAAATACTAAAATAAACATTAAATATAGGGCTATTACATAGTTTTTATCATTTAAACTTAAAATGTTTTATTTGGCTGTGATGCTGTTTGAAAAAATGCACTACTATTATTTTGACCGATCAAATTTAGGTCCATTTTAACATTTTCATTTCTTTCTGAAAAGTCTTATGCATTTTCCAAAGTCAATTTTCATTATTATCACCTACTATGAGTTAACTTTCATTGAAAATTAAAAAAAATTTTCTGATCACCTTTTGAAAGGTGTTTTTTTGGATTGTTTCAAAACCTCTGTGGGCACTACTATTATTTTGACTGCAGCTGTACATGCGTATGTGGGCTGCTGTTTAATAGGTATTGATGGGTTAATTAATGGCTCTTTTGGGAAAATATGATGACCCATAAAGACACACGCCACATTTCCGGTATTTTCTCCCTTTCATAGTGGGGCTACAATGACTGGGGGGTGCTAATTATAGATATATGTTTGTATCTCCTCTCTGAACTGAACAATTTGGGGCTTACGTAAAGCACTCGCATATAGCAGACTTGTATTAACGATTTATTTGGTTGGCCAATTAACAACTCCCGCTGAGGATGGGCTGATATGTACAGAGTACAAAGTAGCAAATCACACATCACGCGACTTCCCAATACATAGTGCCAAAATAATATAAGTAAACTTCACAGTTACCACTTTCCTAAAGATGTACATCTCGAAGAGAATCTAACCCGCTTTATCCCTTCATCTTCCAGGTGTCCTCACAGATGTCCGCGCAGATTTCGACATCGGAAACGACAGCGCCGGACTCCTGCAGACCGTCTTCGTTATCTCGTACATGGTGTGCGCCCCCATCTTCGGTTATATGGGCGATCGCTACTCCCGCCCCTGGATAATGGCGGTGGGCGTGGGTCTGTGGAGCACCACCACGCTGCTGGGGTCGTTCATGAAGCAGTTTGGCTGGTTCATCGCCTTCAGGGCGCTGGTGGGGATTGGGGAGGCGTCGTACAGCACCATCGCACCGACGATCATCTCGGATCTGTTCGTGCACGACATGCGCTCCAAGATGCTGGCACTGTTCTACTTTGCCATACCCGTGGGATCCGGTCTGGGGTGAGTGTTCCGCTCGACATTGTCGCTCGACCAATGTCCAGGTCAATGATCAACAGCAGTCCGGGAGGATGGGCTCTTATCATTCGTCTACGAATCCGTCTTTGTTTGCGCCTTATCAGGTGCTGGCAACAGGCGTTGGGTTCCAAAGTTTGAGGACAGATGATAATCAGCAATTCTCGCTGGCCAAGCGTGAGAAGAGACACGTGACTCTTTACTTTTGTAAATTAATATTGATTTATTTTTGGAATGCCGACAATTGATGGCTCTAATTCAATTAGAGTGCTGGGTCAATTGGGCGGGTTGATTGGAATTTATGCAACGCCTAATTGGCCGCCAATGCAACGCGATTGTCCCAGCGGTCAATTCATCAGGATCGTTCTCATCAATTACCCCTTCTTATATTTGTTCTCCCAACATAGATACATTGTGGGATCCAAGACGGCGCACCTGGCCAACGATTGGCGCTGGGCCCTGAGGGTCACACCCATTCTGGGCATTGTGGCCGTGCTGCTCATCTTGCTCATCAAGGATCCGGTGCGGGGCCACAGCGAGGGATCGCACAACCTGGAGGCCACCACCTACAAGCAGGACATCAAGGCGCTGGTCAAGAATCGTTCCTTCATGCTCTCCACGGCTGGATTCACGTGCGTCGCCTTCGTGGCCGGAGCTCTGGCCTGGTGGGGACCTTCCTTCATCTATCTAGGCATGAAGATGCAGCCCGGCAACGAGAACATTGTCCAGGACGAGTAAGTGTGTCCGCCCCTGGCAACCAAAAGCTCCATTTTCACGACGCCTATCTAGAAAACGCATCCTTTGATGCCTTGAATTTTTGTAAAGATATCTTACAACAACTTGCTCGTGAAAATGGGACTTGTGCCCACCCTTTTGACACCGACCCCCCAAGAAATCCCCCCAATATCGAGCTGTGCGCCTTACAATGATTTCCGATCCGTCGTCAAGCATCTCGTACAAGTTTGGTCTGGTGGCCATGTTGGCTGGACTCATCGGAGTTCCGTTGGGCTCCTTCCTGGCCCAGCGACTGAGGGGTCGCTACGAGAACTGTGACCCGTACATCTGTGCGGTGGGACTCTTCATCTCAGCACCGATGGTGTTTGCTGCACTCGTGGTGCCGCAGACGAGCGAGAGCCTCTGCTTTTTCTTCGTTTTCGTGGCCCAGGTGGCACTGAACCTGTGCTGGTCCATTGTGGCCGACATCCTACTGGTAAGATGGCTCGCAGTCAGAAACGAGAAGCAACTGCAGCAGCAACAGCAATGAAAGCGCAGGAATCAAATGCTAAAAGCCAGCCAGCCGATTATTGAAAGCACTCGACGTTGAATTTGTTGAATTCTTGAACGGGAGCTCTACTTTAGACCCCAACCAACTTGCCCTAACCCCCCGCTCGTTTAATTGTTAATGCCCCGAATGCACGAAAGCGTTGTTATCCAATCCACGAGGATAAAGAACTCCATGAGATTGATAACAACGTTCTGGTGTAGTCAGGGTTCTCAAGCTTTGGCATAACTAACCGAATGTACCCCGAAATTCCAAACCCCGCCCTTAGTGTTGCGTTCAACTTCGGAGTCATCACCATGGTGGCGGGCCTGCTGGGCGTGCCGCTGGGCTCGTTCCTGTCCCAGTACCTGGTGAAGCGTTATCCCACGGCGGATCCGGTGATCTGCGCCTTTGGGCTGCTCGTGAGTGCGCCGCTGCTGACGGGCGCCTGCCTGCTGGTGAATAGCAGTTCGGCTGGCACCTATGCACTCATATTTTTCGGCCAGTTAGCTTTAAATTTGAATTGGGCAATTGTTGCGGACATACTGCTGGTAAGCCAAGTACCTCAAAACGGGAGACATCTTGACATCCCGATTCTAATGCTTTTGTAATTTTGCACCCACGTATATTGTTTGAGTATCGTAACTACGTAACTACTACACACAGAATATCTTAGTTTTAGCCATTAACTTTTTACTGTTATAATGAGTAACACACTCGGCACAACCACACACACTCACACACACACACCAACCTACACACACACACACACAGCTTGCCTACTCACAATTGCCTTAACTTTAATTACTTGAATTTGTACTCGTTTGTTGTCTTTGCCCGCATCTTTTACTGGTGGTGGTCATCGGATACTCCATTTTGTGGTTGTTTCATGATTTTTGGGTGCGGTTTTGAGTTCAGTAAACCGAAGAACTTTAAGGCAGTTGCACGTCTTGAAGTTCCGAAGGCCCGTACATTATCATTCCCAATAACTCATGTAATCCCCCGAGATAATACCAATTTATTCGCCTTATTGCTTTTGTGTAAATGTAATCAACGTAGAGTTTTCATCTTATCACTGTAGCTTTCATCCCCCTAGTGGCCCATTTTGTGGGGCTAAAGGGAGTGTCCAACCCCCGAAAACACTTGCAATGTGCAAATATTCCGACACTCAACCCCCAGTGGAGGTCGTATAACCATGTTAAACCATCGCACTTCCCCAAATTGCAGTGGGAAACCAACCCATACTTTATATTCAGCCCCATTTCACGAGACCAAGTGTCGAAATTTTCGTATTTATATGGGATTCTCCCGTCTGGTTCACTCCATTTCGGGGGTTATCTTCTGGGGTAGTCACGTTTGTCGTCTTCGGGGAGATAAGCCAGTGATAAGTGATAAGGAAATTAAAAACCCAAATCAGCGTAGCGTCAAGTGAATCATATATTTTCACTATCACATTTAGGCAGGATTTCGGAGTAAACTTGAAAAACTATAAACAAATCATAAACTTAGAGATGAATAGTACTTTTAATTGAATTAGTTGAATCAGTTTCCTCACTTGAACAAATACGGTTCGTAATGCCCCGCTTATGTCATTAAAAACCTTAACTGATTAAGTAACCCAGATTGATAAAATGACCCAATTCAGTGGCGAAGGTGTCTTGAGATAGTGAAAGTTAGGTAATCCCTGTAAGTAGCTGCAAGTTATCCCAGGAATGGAATGAATGATTTCTAGATAGTGGATATGGAAACCCGTGGACGCAATTCCTTAGAAAAGATACGTACGTATCTCGTACGTACGAGGGGCTGTTCTAAATTTGGCAGTACGTCAGAGCAGACAATATATTGTTTAAATATATATGTATATATATATATTTAGTACGCAAACACACGCCCCTTTAATGCATTGCTTTTTGACCACGCACTTGGCTCCTCTGTTTTTGTGACCATTTTGCCATTGCAAACGATTCCGTGACAGAAATAAGCAATCGCAATCGCACTTCCCTTGCCGCCCAAACCCACCCGATTATCTAACCCAAAAAAAAAACAAAACGTTGGGGCGATCGGCCCACCTTGGTGGCGTTATATTAATTGGGGGCTGCGATAAGGAAACCGTGATTAGAGATTGCCATTATCTGGGGACTTGCGTAGCTATTGTTTCTGCAGCTCCGCAAGATCACTGCTGTAATATCATAGGTGTTTTGCGTAACATTTTTCTGCTTTTTGGCATTATATAGATCACACACACGAATAACACACACAGCTTATCATACACAAATCACATCACCTGTAGTTATAACAGTAAAAACTTAATGTGGCCAACAACAGTTTAGCAGACAACAAATTGCCACAGATTCAATTTAAATATCAGCTCACTTACCGATCCACCCTCGCTAAGCAGAGTGCTCACGCAGTGTTCCCAGCCAGGCTCGCCCAACTGTTCCCAACTGTGGTTAGACTCCAACCTGAGAACGCAATGCTTATGTGGCTTTTCTTTTGGGAACCTGTTCTTTGTTTGCTCCCGAAATTCTTGAGTGGCTCCATCTTTGGCGAGCTTTTGGCTAATTTGAATCTGCTGTTGGCACACACACACACCTGCACACGCATAATCGCTTTAATCACTTTTTATTTGTTTTTAATCAATTATTTTAATGTCGGTTGCAATGTAGAATACTTTCTGGAGCGAAACTATAAGGGCTTAACACCTGGTCGCCCACAGAATGTATCTTTCACCTGCACCGATAGCTGGTTTAATCGATAGTCGTAGCTTAAGAATCGGTTGTGGCTTTTGCTTTCATTATTTGCTTTGCTTTTCGTTGTTGCTGTTTCACTTTAGCGCCAGAATTCAAGAATTAACCCAAATAACCTTTCAATTTCTGTTGTACAGTATGTGGTGGTTCCCACACGGCGCTCCACAGCCGAGGCCTTCCAAATCCTCATCTCACACGCACTGGGCGATGCCGGCAGTCCGTATCTGGTGGGCGCAGTAAGTACTCAAAAGATTGCTATACTCCGGAAATCGAAGTAACCATAAAACCCTTTCCCGTAGATCTCTGAAGCCATCATGAAGCACCTGCACAAGAACCCCAGCGACTCTGGTCTGACCACCGAGCTGCAGAGCATGTCCCAAGTGGCGGGAACCGCGATCACCAATGCCACCCAGGCGATCACGGAAGCCACCACCAGTTTGATCGAAACAGCGCATTCAGCGGTCTCCCAGGAAGTAGGTGGACTCCTTAAGAGCTAGAGATCACTTTGACTAATAACTGCCTGTTTGCTTTCAGTACTCTGATGTGGAGCAGTTCGAGGGACTGCAGTATGCGCTCTTCTCTACCAGTTTTGTGGAGGTGCTGGGCGGCATCTTCTTCATATTTACCGCCTGCTTCATCATCAAAGACAAGTACAACGCCACGCGAGGACTGCAAGGTAGGCACAATGGGTTGGATTGAGCTCTCAAAGCCCCTATCTCATCTATCTATTAACTTTCTGATTAAAAAGTAACCGCAACAATGAGTAAATTAGCTTGACAACAAATGTTTATTGACTAGGCTTTAAACGAAGGCTTTAAACGAATGTGTATGTAGTAGACTGTAATCCTCTTTTACGATCTAAACTGTTAGAATTGTTAAAATGGCTACTGTTTAATCAGAAGTTGTCTTATTTGCCACTCTTTGGCTCAACTGTTCTCCGTTTCCGATATTGCCAGGCGACCAGGGAGCGCGAGCGGTTCGATCGTCAGTCGCCTTGGCCAGCGGGCAAAAGGACGTTGAGTCCTTCAACTCGGACTGCCTGGTCCTGTGCACTGACATCGCGCTGCGCGAACGCACGTGATAGCTCAAATATGAAATGTGTATACACACCTAGGTGCCCAGCACCAAATGATTATTTTTTGGCCCAGTTCCCGGTAGGTGGAATGCTCAAAATTTCGTTAACCCATTCTGTTCTGCGTGCGTTCCATAGTTGCGTTCTACTAATCTCAGTTACTTGACCCTAACCATACCCTGTTCTTCATGGCTTTCTGTGTGCTTCGCTTGGGGAAACAAAATGCTAATGGCTGTGTATTTATTGTACCTTTTAGATGTCACGGCTCAACAACAGCAGCGGGATGAGCGCGGTCAGATTGCCTAATACCAGCCGATCCTCGAGGTTTTGCTGCGCACTCAGAGCTCCGATGGCATGCCGGGTGAACTGATACTGACTGAAAACCATCTTTAATTTAATTTACGGTCACTCGCACCACGCACATCCCGCATCGGATCAAACTGGAAGCTTACGGGGACGGGAAGCTCAGTTGGGCCAACAAGTCCCCGATGTTCATGTTCCTATTGAGAAGGATCGGATGGAAGGACCACCATGCCAACGTTCAAGCACGCCACACCGATTTGTAGATATATATACAAAACAATCACTCACACAGGCACTCACTCCTCACCAAGTCATAACATTACACAGATCATTTTACTTGTAAACGTCAGAGGGCTAGGATACCCACGATATCTTGCTTCACACACACATATAGTCGTAGATAGGTCTAGCTCTGGTATTTTAGACTAAATCAAAATTAGCAAGAGTTTCTTCAAGCAGACTCGCATTCGAAGAAGTGCTCCCTCAGAACGGATAATGTAAATAGATTATCTCAGGCATCGAATGCGTAGTACATGCAGTTTGGATATTTATATAAATGTATGTATGAGTAAATTTAATATGAATTGTAAATATAGATAAGCACCGGGCCATTGTATAAGTGCATAGTCTATTTAATCAGTTTTATCATAACGCCTTAGTTTTACACTGAACATAATTTTAATCATAGCTTTAGCTAGTTGTGTAACAAATTGGAGAAATGTGTGCACCCTCAGCAATTACTGAATATTACAGCAAAACAATTTTGAACCAAAACAACACCAATCAGTCCTCGAGTTTGCTTTTTTTATTTGTTTAATCTCAATCGAATGCTAGCCTAATTGGAGCGCAAACTAAAAGACTGCGAGCAATCAAATATTGGTACGTCGATATTTGGCTAAGAATAAACCAAACTAATTGTTTAGCAACTAAGGAAATCATCCGGGGCAATAAAGAAACATTTAAAATCAATTCCCTTCACTGTGTCCGATTTTTTTGGCATGGAATGTTCCAACTGAGGACGTTGATAGAACAAATATTTTTAGATGGGTTTTGAAATGTTCGTTTTGAGTTACTTGTTAAGTTACAGTTTTCTGGTATTACTCCAAAATTTAAGGTAAAACAAAAAAATGTCTATGCTTGTTATCTTGAGAAGACTTAATATTCCCGTTATAGTACAGTACTTGCAGGTAAGAACACCTTTTTTAAAGTCAGTGAAAGTTTTAGCAACGAAACGCCAAAACAGATTAATCTAAAATTTAACTTTTTAAAATTAATTTTTATAAATTTTTTTGAATGTTTACTGCCGTTATTTCTGTTTAGTTTAGTTTAAATATCGATAGTTTCGATGAATTAAATCGACCGAGCTTTTTGTGGGCCAAATTGGCTTAGACAAGTGCAGCCACACTACTTTTGGCCGTCTTTGCCGACACTATTCCAAATTAATTTATTTGTTATTGTCGCTCCGTTTGGTCTCGTTTCCCAAGCAATCCGCGATGTCCATCTACGCCGACGTTCCAAAAGGACCCGCCATCGAGGTTTTCGCCCTCACCCAGGCCTTCAAGGACGACAGCCATCCCAGCAAGGTCAATTTGTCGGTGGGCGGTAAGTGATAAGTTCTATTTCTCCCCCCCAGGATGAAGTCCATACATATATGTATGAACATATGTATATAATAGGTATGAGCAGCTATGTGTGTATTGCTTGGCCGGCTGTACGTGTGTGCTGCTCAATTTGCTATCATTTGCTAGCTTGCTAGTTGGTTCGCCCTTGCAATTCGCCACCTGCCACCCGCCGCCCCTCTGGAACGCTCGTTTCCGCTGCCACCCAACAGGCCACTCTGCTGGAGGTCATTTGGAAGTCAATGTCGCATATGAATTGCACAGATTTTCCATCCTTTTTGCTTTCTAATTAGTTGGCTTACAAGCAATTGTGGATTTCGTGTGTGCAAATAATGCAAATACTCTTTAAATATTACGACGTATTTGTTGGTTACTTAGTTACATATTTTGCTTAAGCCATTTTGTTTCACCTGGTAGATACCATGCCAAATGTTTTACAACAAATAGCATAAATAACTAGCTCTTTACATAGCATTTTAAATATATTCGATTTCAAATCGGCATCCAATTTTCTTAGTAGGGCATTTCTCTTGCGACTTTCTTCTCCGTTCAAATTTCTTTCTGACGTCAGCTAACACCGCATTTATATATTGCCCATTTATTTGTGAAGCGGATGATGATAAGCCACTTGGGTTTGGTGGTCTTGGCAGGTACTCCACTACCATCCATTGCCTCCGATTCATCCAGCCAGCAGCAATCTAAAGAAACGACAACAACAATGTGGCCGGCAGGTCGTCCAAGAGCAATGTCGCTGATTTGGACGGGGACCACTTCACCTTTTCTATATTTATGGATGTTATTGCATAATTTGAATAACAATTCCCACCAGCAGACTCGCTGATTATTGTATTTTTGTTTTGTTCGGACGACGAGAGTCATTAACCCTTGCTCGTGTAAATGATTATGCCAATTTATTCGACTTATTTGTATTTTATCGGAATTGGGATTAATAATATATTCAACCCATAAATCAGGTGAAAAACCTTATACTTTAAACTGAACTCAGATCCGATTGGGTTATTATAATAACAAGATACATGAGCATATATGTTTATCATTCTCATTTCCGTCAATTTGTTGTCGCCATGACTTGTTTATCGCGCTTTCGCTTTTTTTTACAATGCTGCAAAAGTATAAACATTACCAGACCAATTCATCCAATTGGTTTCGAATATCCCGACGCCAGTGTTTTTCAGTTGAGCCAATAAATAAATAAATTGGCCTAGGAACAAAGCATGGAAACACTATCAAATGGCCTTTAGCAATGCGTATTGATTAGGCTTGTTAGGAGAACTCAGATAAGAACTGTGCATTGTACGGATTTCAGCACTTTGACCCTTAAACTCTTGAGCAATCATTGGGTTACTCATTTGATCTTTCGACCTTCTTTCGTTCACAGCTTACAGGACAGATGCTGGAGTTCCCTGGGTTTTGCCTGTGGTGCGCAAGACCGAAATCAGCATTGCCAGCGATGAGGCTGTTAACCACGAGTATTTGCCAGTGACTGGTGAGTAAATGCAAGCTTTCCATCATTAGAAATCAGTAATTAAGTGATTCGGTTTGGCAGGACTCGATACGTTCACCAGTGCGGCCACGGAGTTGGTTCTGGGTGCTGATTCACCGGCCATCAAGGAGAATCGCGTAAGTTGGAGTCTCAACTTGAAAATGTTTACTCTTTTATTAAACTACATTTTTCTTGTAGGCCTTTGGGGTGCAGACCATTTCGGGCACGGGTGCCCTGCGTGTTGCCGCTGATTTTCTGCACATACATCTGAATCGCAATGTGGTTTACTACTCGAACCCCACATGGGAGAATCACCACAAGATCTTTAGCGATGCCGGCTTCACGACCCTGAAATCGTACCGGTACTGGGACCAAAACAAGCGCCAGTTGGACTTCAAGAACATGGTGGCCGATCTGAACGAGGCTCCACCCGGCGCCGTGATCATTCTGCACGCCTGTGCCCACAATCCCACCGGCATTGATCCCACCCAGGAGCAGTGGACCGAGCTGGCCGATCTGCTGGAGAAGAAGAAGCTGTTCCCGCTGTTCGATTCGGCTTATCAGGGCTTTGCCAGCGGTGATCCTGATCGCGATGCCTGGGCCGTTAGGTACTTCGTGCAGCGTGGCTTTGAGCTCTTCACCTGCCAGTCGTTCGCCAAGAACTTTGGCCTCTACTGCGAACGTGCCGGCAACCTGACAGTGGTGCAAAAGTGTGCCGGTACCAAGCCAGCGATTCACTCCCAGCTGACGTGGATCGTTCGTGGTCAGTACTCGAATCCGCCTGCGTACGGCGCTCGCATCGTTTCCAAGGTCCTTAACACACCGGAGCTGCGCAAGGAGTGGATGGACTCCATTCAGACCATGTCGAGCCGCATCCGCCAGATGCGTACCGCACTGCGGGACAAGCTGGTCGCCTTGGGCACACCCGGCAACTGGGACCACATTGTCAACCAGATCGGCATGTTCTCCTACACCGGTCTCAACGAGAGCCAGGTACGCGTGCTGATCGACGAGTACCACATTTATCTGCTGAAGACGGGTCGCATCAACATGTGTGGCCTGAATACGGGCAACATTGAGTATGTAGCCAAGGCGATCCATGCCGCGGTCACCGGGCCAGGATCCAACGCTGCCTGTCCTTGCGACAACAAATTGTAATCGTGGCAAATTACCCGCTGGATACATACATACGTACAACGACTAGCTACAATGTACATATATTGGGCATGCGATTAAGGAACCCCGAAGCTGGATCACAGATGTCTGCACCATCGGCATTTAAATCAAATCAACACCAAATGCAATTACTAAACGTTTATACGCGGCTTTTACACGGATATACATATATTATACACCGGAAATTAATGTTCCACATTGAAGTAATTAGTTTACAAAAATTACGCACTTTTAAAGGCCGTCGAGGATTGGTTAAAAAATGTTTAGCTTAATAACGTTTATTGACCTGTGTGTAGTAACTAGATAAACCGACAATAACATTACTGAAGTATTTAATCTGTGGGGTGTTTAATTCTTTTTTGGGATCGTATTTAAATGGAAAAATAATTTTTTATTCCAAACATGTTGTTATCGTTCGTCATGACTTAGTTTTTCTTTATAAAGAGTATAGTTTCAACAACATTTTACAACTTACTTAAATAGCTCAGAAACATCTTTAAATTTGTCAAATAAATAATTAGTTTATTGTTAATAAACTTTTGAAAATAAGCTCCTTATGCCAGCACTGCTTGACGTCAATCAATTTATCGATTAACAGTCAGCTGTTTACGCCTGCCAACTGCCATCTCTAGACTTCAAATGTAAATTTAACGAAATTAGCAAAACATCATAAATATTAGGCGATTTTGAGAGATTTTTCAATGGCAGGTACAAATTATCTTAAATAATGCTTAAGTTTTGGTCAATAATTAAATGATTTTTGGCAGACGATCCAAACAAACCCTCTACCTCGTCGAAAACTGAAGATGCTCCCCTGTTCCCGCCCGCAAAACCTGGAAAAGGAGTTGACTATGGGACAAACAACACATTGGAGCTGCTGGAGCGGATTCCCAGCCAGGTAGTGGATCTCAAGCTGGACGAGGTGCTGACAGCCGTCAAGGAAGTGGATAAACTTTGCGACTATCCGCGGTGCAAGACCAAAACCAGCCTGATGGGCCAGGACTGCCAGCATTGCAGGAAGAGATTCTGCTTCAAGCACGGACTGCCAGAGGTGCACGGATGTGGCGAGGAGATCAAGCGGGACGAGCGCAAGAAGTTCCTGCATCCCAAGCCGGCGAAAACCATCAGACAGGAGGAGGATGTGAAGCATGCGAAAAAGCGTCTGGATGCTAAGCTGAAGGAAATGCAGTTGGGACGAACTCAAAAAGCCACCGGGGGAGGTTCCAAAAAAAAGAGCGGAAAATAGAAGAAGTAGGATTGTGTTAGTTTATTAAATCTTAAAAAATCCAATGTTCAAGGTGTTTAAAATAATATCAGTTCGATCAAAGTGCTATTCAATATGGTGTTTTATTTAACAAAATATATGTGTAGGTCTATCAAATTGCTCTCTAGGACTGCTACTTCCCGAATTTCTTGCGCTGATGGATTTGTCCTCATTCCAATGGACTTGCGTATTAATCATAGATTGCGACTTCTTTGGCACACAGGATTGTATTATTAGCTTAAGCTAGTTCTCTGGATATGCTCCTGATATTCTCATTGATACCCTTTCTTTTGCACAGATTTTCCTTTTAGATCAGCAACTTCTGTATCCTCCTCTGCTCTTCCAAGCAATCTCCTCCAGAAACTGACGAAGTAGGGCAACGTGGGTTCTATATTCATGTATATGTGATTCCGAATATTCTTATATTATTATTATTTTATTTTATCTTATCTAATAATATCTTATTATTATTTTGCGCATAATTCACTTCTATACTATACACTAAAGTTTCTCAAATAATTCAAATGCTTAAAATGAAATGTACCCATGCTCAAGAAGATTGCCAAACAAACATGAAGTTTCAATAATATTGAACACGTAATGCAATTAAGCTTTACTTAAAAGTTATTTCATTTGTTTTTAAAAAGTACAAACCGTTAGAAAGCCATGCAATATCAAGCCAGTGTGGCAACTCCCCGCGGCGCTGCCACCTGCCGACAGCCAGCTGTTGCTCACAAGCTGATGAAACTTAGCCGCATTTGCAAGTGCAGAAGCGACTGGCTGTTTATACGTGCGCATATATAGAACGAAAAGATAATGTCGAAACGTGGGCAACCGGCGTGGCAAGCTCCCAAGGCGGCGGATCGGCCGAAGCTGAAGCTGTTCAACAGCCTCACGCGGCAGAAGGAGGACTTCGTGCCGCTGGACGGAAACAATGTAACGTGGTATAGCTGCGGACCCACCGTCTACGATGCCTCCCACATGGGGCATGCCAGGTGCGTTGGACGCCACATCAGCATTAGGGCATTTAATCTTATCTTCCCCATACGTACTACACAGATCTTACATTTCCTTCGACATTCTGCGACGCATTCTGTCCGACTACTTTGGCTACAACATCCACTATGTGATGAACATTACGGACATCGACGACAAGATCATTAGGCGTGCGCGGCAGAATCATCTCTTCGAGGCGTACGCTGCTGAGGCGCAGAAGCTGCCCCTGGATGAGCTGCTGGGTCAGCAAAAGGAGGTGCTGCAACGGTTTCAGGATACATGCGCCAAGAATACAGATCCCGATAAAAAGATTATGCTCGACAAGACACTGCAGCGCATGAACGATGCCGTGGAGGCACTTACCAAGGCGGTTGGCAAGGGCGTGGAGCCTGAGATCTCAGAGAAGCGGCTGCTCTACCTAAACGAAGCCAAGGACCCAATCTCCGACTGGTTGGACTCGCTAAAGGGCGCGCAGATCAATGATAATGCAGTATTTGAGGCACTGCCACGCTACTGGGAAGACCAGTTCCACAACGACATGAAATCGCTGAATGTGAGTCATCGCAGTATTAACCAAAAATGAATCATTTGCTAATTTCATATTTAAAGATTCTCCCGCCAGATGTTTTAACTCGCGTTTCGGAGTACGTGCCACAAATCGTCACCTTCATTCAAAAGATCATCGACAACGGTTTGGCCTATGCCGCCAACAACTCCGTTTACTTCGATGTGAATGGATTTGACAAGAGGGACAAGCATCATTATGCCAAGCTGGTGCCAGAAGCGTATGGCGACACCAAGTCCCTCCAGGAAGGAGAAGGCGATTTGTCCGTCGCAGAGGATCGCCTTTCCGAGAAGCGTTCTGCCAACGACTTTGCCTTGTGGAAGGCAAGCAAGGCCGGAGAACCCTGGTGGGATAGCCCTTGGGGCAAGGGTCGTCCTGGCTGGCACATTGAGTGCTCGGCCATGGCCTCGGATATCTTTGGGCCCACGTTTGATATACACACTGGGGGTGTGGATTTAAAGTTCCCTCATCACGACAACGAGCTGGCCCAATCGGAGGCCGCTTTCAACGAGGCGGAGTGGGTTAAGTACTTCCTACACACGGGTCACCTCACCATCGCTGGCTGCAAGATGTCCAAGTCGCTGAAGAACTTTGTCACTATCCAGGAGGCTCTCAAGAAGCACTCTGCCACCCAGCTGCGACTGGCGTTCCTCCTGCACTCATGGAAGGATACTCTCGACTACTCAGAAAACACCATGGAAATGGCCACCCACTACGAAAAGTTCCTCAATGTAAGATAGAGTAGACTTCGGTTTATTTATATTTTTGATATAACCTTTATTTGTTGCAGGAGTTCTTCCTGAATGTCAAGGATCTGACGCGGCATGTGCTCTCCGAAGAGCCCCGCCGGCAGTTTGATGCCTGGACAGAAGTTGAGGCGGCTTTGCAGAAGAAACTCTCCAACTCTCAGGTCCAAGTACATGCTGCTTTGTGTGGTGAGTATTCAGAATATGGAAATGCCCTTAAATATATAATATTGCACTATCTATTCCCGCAGACAACATTGATACGCGCAGCGCCCTTGACGCCATTCGGGAACTGGTGTCCGCATCCAATGTCTACATTCGCGACAACAAGACTAGACTCAACAGTCTGCTGCTCCGAAACGTGGCCACATATATTACGGATCTGTTGCACGTGTTTGGCGCAATTGCTGGTCCACGCGGTGGCATTGGCTTCCCCGTCAGTGGTGGCTCGGGAGCACAGGCTGCCGGCGCGGATCTAGAGACTACGGTCTTGCCTTACGTTCAATCGCTAGCCGAATTCCGTAACTTGGTGCGTGAGCAAGCCAAAACCCTAAAGGCCTTTGACATCCTGAAGCTCTGCGATGATCTGCGCGACAATGTGCTGCCGAATTTGGGTGTGCGACTGGAGGATAAGGATGGTGGCAAGTATGCCGTGAAGCTGGTCGACCGCGACTCACTTTTGCGAGAACGGGAGGCGAAGCTGGCCGCCGAAGCGGAGAAGGCAGCTGAAAAGGAGCGCAAGAAGCAGGCGGCTGCGGAGGCTGCTGCGGCCAAAGAAGCCCAGCGACGTGTGAATCCCAAGGAAATGTTCCTTGCCGAAACCGAAAAGTACTCAGCATTCGACGAAAACGTGAGCGATATTTAAACCACTCATATCAAACATCTTTTAACATTTTAAAACTGATTATAGGGCCTTCCCACTCTCGATAAGGATGGCAAAGAAGTCAGCAAAGGACAGATCAAGAAGCTGCAGAAGCTCCAACAGCAGCAGGAACAGCGTTACAAAGAGTATTTGGCATCAATTAAAGAAGCGTAAAAACTGAGATCAGAGCCACCATGTCAATGATATTAGCATTTATCCGATTCGAAACCTTAAAGCGCACCTTAAAATTGTACCATTTAGTTAATGCAAGAGATTTCAGTTCCCAGCTTGAAGCAATCCATCTAATAAACTTATTTTTCTACGATATGATTATTTTAATTTTTATTTACAGGCCAGTTTCAGATTTCGAAATTATTGATTTAAAATCAAAATTAAGTCTACATATAAGCTGCCAACAAGTCGACCTACAACTATAATAATAACTAATAATAAGTCCAAAGAACGGACGTCAATTCAATTAATTGTTTTAAAGAATATTTAAACTATTCACATGGATTAATGAGTACCAATGCAAAGTCAAACATAAAACCGGACCTGCCTCCATTAGTTATCTCCATCCTATCTCAATGGACAAAATTGATATTCTAAGCGAGATCCAGATAAGTTGGCCTCTTTATCAGTTAAGCTATTGCTATGATATAATCGACTGCAACATTCGATTTCCATTAGAGTTGAGCGCTATCCCCACAAGTCTTTGGTATATCTGCATAGGTTCCCCTGGAATGTTGGACTCAACGTTTAGGACCCTTATAAGCTACCAATGTCATTGTAGCGCTTCAACTTGTCCGGGAAATTGTCCCTGAACAACACAGGGTCCGCTCTGAACTCCACCGTGCGGAGTGGCATGCGGCCGTAGATTTTGGAGAAGCGATCAATGCAAGCCGAACGTTCGCGCATGTGATTCAGATCGGCGGAAAGCATTTCCGTATTGGTGCACTCCGGGCACTTAAACTTCTTTCGAGGGGTTACCTTGATGGGAGGATTGTTGGTAATGTTGGCCACCAGGAAATTCATGGCAATGTCTTCGCAGTTCATGTGCTCATCCACCCAATCCTTGATATCCCCCGGCATGGCATGTGTGTACATATGACTCCAGTACTTGTGATGGAAAGCAGCGCCGGTAAGAACCATTGATATCTGGTTCGTCCACTCCGATTCGTAGTGCCAGCGCATTGTAACATTTTCCCAAACATGAATTCGACTGGGAAAGCCCACAATGTGATCGGGAAACTCTCGCCAAACTTCATAGCTATGAAATAAACGAGATTAGTCATGGTAGATATTAAATTACCACTTATAATTTACCCAAAATCCAACTCATCAGTGGTCAGCATTATGATGTCATCGTCTATGGTTAAAATAGCTTCCGTTTCGATTTCTGGATATGGATAGAATCGATTGGATAGCTTGTTCTCCTTGGTTTGACGAATTTTCAGTGGCTTCGATATAGATGGAAAGGTGGATACTATTAAATAAATATAAGTGATTATTACTATTATTGCGATGAATGACTTTTGATTAACTCACGGTGTGGCGGCGACTTTTTCTGATTATTCCAGATCACTAAAATGCTTTGCAAGGATGGCACCACCGCAAGCTTCTGAATCAGCAGGAAGAGACTCTCCACGCGATCGTAGGTAAGGATGACAGCGGTGAAACCCTGTGACTTTGGTGCCAGCGAGGGCAGGAACAGGGGATTGAAAGTGGAACGGGCGTTGGTATCAATGGTATTCCACTGGCGACTGCTACGTGCTCGTAGAGGAAAGATCCGACTCTCCAGCACTTCAAGAGCAGTAAGTGTCACAGTCTTCAGATCCTTAAAGTACTTGGAAAACAACCACTGCACTTGCTTCTGCATTTCAACTATTTTAACACTCGATATTGCTTTTAGCTTTTGCATTACGGAATGAAGTTCGTTTTCACGTATACGAACGGAGGCCAGAGACCAATCAATCACATCTTCGAAGGGTAGCACATAGTTGTCCACGGCAATGACAGGAATACAGTGCTGAGACATAATCTCAACCAGATCGGGTTGACCCATGCGAAGACTACGGCCTAGCAGACAAAATTTACCGCGAGACAGCAGCCGAGGATACTCTAGTGATTTGTGGTGCTGCGACAAAGGGCAGCGCATTGTGAGATCCAAGCTCTCGCAGGCTCCCAAAAGAAGCAACTGCTCGCTGTTGGCCAGAGATACCTCCCTCAGAGTCCGTAGAAAGCGCGGAAGTATGTTCAGCTGGGCTACTACCAATAGGAACTTCCTCTGGGCCGTCGCATGCGCATGTTGCCGCACCAAGCGTGGACTCCACACAGGAATGGCGACATCAAAGCCCGGCCGATAAGACCAAGAGTCAAAACCACCGCCAAAAATGATGGCATTATCCGTATTCACGTCCAGCACAGTGTTATAGGATGGAGCTCCACCGGGCAGCATGTTAAAGATGATGTGGTTGGCTCCACGATCCCAGAAGTCCAACGAAGCCAACGCAGCGCCTGCCAAGTGCTTGTCGAAGACATTCTGGTTCAGCAGATCCAAGCTGGGCAGAAAGAGGCACGCCTCGTTCGGATTGGACGTGTAGTAGCGACTCTTAAGCACCGCCTCCAGTATCTGGAAGTACTCGCTGGACAGGGTGGTGGCCGTTTTGTCGCTCTGCTCGTCAACAAACTCCTGCAGCGGATAGATGTAGACCTTTAGGCGGTCGTGTTCACATTTGTAGATGTTCAGACAGTCCCAGAAGGTGCAGTTGACATTCCGGGCTCGCTGTTCAGCCTCAGCATTCACGGCGATCTCCTGGATGTGCTCCAGGTCAAGGATCAGCGTGTGCGAGTCCCTTTTCCCGTGGAAGAATCCATCTCGCGGGCTGCTGGAGAGATCCCACAGCAGGAAACCCGCACAGAGGGCCACAATCACCAGAAGCCCGTAGGTCAGGCAGTTAAGAATCTGTTCCCGGGGATTGGTGTGCGATATGGCCCGTGACTGGGTCACAAAACTCAGCAGATTTTTTATTTTCGTCATTTTATTGCAATTTTCACATATTGTTCTTTTCCTCTCTTACTCCAAAGAAGGCATGACCGTATTTCGGGCAACCGAAAATGCTGATATGGCAGTGTTGGCTATAGACTGTTAATAATATAAACAAATACAGTTGACTCGATAAATAAATAAATATATTTTTGAAATTACGGATTTTTTTTTGTATAACATTTTATTTGAGTTTTTATGACTATTTATCTAAAAACATGTTGCCAATTTTTACCCACTGTGCAAGCCTCAGCTTTTCTCAACACTGCAAAAGGTTTTATTGACAACATTGGACTAAACCAATAAGTTCATCAACTGCTTGGCATTACTCTTTGGACTTTAAAGTAAGGCCCATCTTGGTAGCCTTGATATCGCAGCTGGGAAGCTGTTTCTTTAGACTGGCTGCTACGGCCTCCATGTTCTTCACGAAAATCATGTCGAATATGAGCAGTTGTCGCAGATTCTTGAGCTCCCCGATCACAGCAAGACCGGAATCTGTGATGTTGTAGCAACCGGAGACCTGAAGTCGCTGCAGTGAACTGCTAATGTGATGCAGTCCCTCCAATCCGTCGTTCTCCAAGTGCTTGCAATTGTGGAAGATGACTGTGTCGATACTCTTGCAGTCCTTCAAGTGCTCCAGTCCTATTTTCATGATTGACGAATTGGACGCGTCCACCACTTTTATGCAGAACTGTGTGTTTTCTCCAGGCAACGAGTTGTAATCCTTCCACAGCCTGGAGGGAGCCTCCACAAATCGCACTCCGCCGCCGTTTTTAATAATCCACTCGGCGCACAGGCGGTTGGCACCCACTTTTGATAGCCGATCCGCGTCCACCTGGTTGAAGGCGACAGCCACATAGCCCCAGATGCCTCGCTGATCCTTGGGATCCCTAGCGAGTAGCTGCGTTATCCTGGGCAGCTTATTTAATAACAACATTTTGGCGATAGACGGATCAGCTGGGCTCGTCCGTTGTTTTGCAACACTTTGTTGTGGGATGCCAGTTTGTCAATTTGGAAAGAATTAAAACGTTTTCGTACTGAAACTTCATTTTGCTTAACTATTTCCATGAATACAGGTATACTTGACAATTATTGCATTGCAGAGTTTTAACAACTTTGCAAGGGGAAAGCGCAGCATCTTCAAAGTTTACAAAAATGTATATTAACATAATGTAAGGAACATAATGTAACGGTCCCTTATCTGTTACATTGCTGGCCGGCAAAAGGGGAGTATTTTACCGCACTTTTTCTAAATGGCATCAGGTCGTAAATAATACACATTAATTAAAATCAATAACTTAATAATTATTGAATTAATACAGTTATTTAAGTGCAATGCAGTTGCATTTTTAAGTTATGTGTCAAAAGAATTGATGATTATTTAGTACATTTTGTGTGGTTATTTCTAGTAACTTTTCGCTGCACCTAAGTATTTCTGCACGCCGCAATCACGGTCACTCTGCGTTCAATTTTCACGGCAAGCAGTTCGTTCGTGCGCGTTGCTGCTGCAATCAATTAATTGAAAACAAGATCGGGGTAAATAACTTTGGTAAATGATCAAAGCGTGCACCGCCACACAGCCAATACGAATCGGTTTCCGTGCGCCAATTGCAAAGTGCTCAGGTCAATTCCACAGAAGTTCTTGCGTGCGAGCGACAGAGATAGCGTGTGAGAACATAAAATCACGGCAATAACAAAAAACGTAAAAAAAACAACATACATATGCTTGTGGTAACGATTAAAACGGCAGCGAGCCTTTGTTTAATGCGCCTGATAAGTGAACAAATCGCGGTTTTAGAACAAAATTGAGAGAGGCAGTAAACAAAGTAGCAACAAATAAGTCCTCCGCCCCCTATGCCATCGAAAATCACGCATTACGTTCACCGTTGTTGTTCTTGTCAATGAGTGCGCGGGTGTGCGTGCACGTGTGTGTGTGTGAGCTTGCCGCCACCGCAATTGAGGAAAAATACACCAATACATAGGCGGCAAATAAAAATAAGCTGTGCCTGTGTGCGTGCGCGCAGTGACGTCGCCGTTTAGAATCGAACGTGTTAAAGTGACGAATAAACAACAAGCGGGATTCGGATTTGGATTTGGACTCGGAATAGGAATCAGAATCGGGAATCATCATCAACATCAACATCATCGACGCCAGAGATAGACAAACAAAACAGACAGCCAAACATTTGTACATTTCCTTCGCACATCGGCGCAAATGTGTGTATATGCGACGTACGTAATAGTTTGCCGCCGCAGACATTAGGGCTCTGTTCTGTCTCTCTCGCTTGCTCTCCCTCTCTCTGTCACCATCTCGCTCGCGCCCGCTTGTTTACACAAACGCCCACATCCCCCGCCCACCGCCCACCAGCGTTCGCCGTCACTTTGAATAGGTGAGTAAATGCCGCATTCCGCCGCCTAATTAAGTTACCAATTGAGTTTCGCCGAATTGAACGTTCACTCTGTTGGTCTCTGTTATATGGCTATATAGTTATATAGTTATAATGGGTATAATTCTGTAATATAGCTGCTCTTAATGGTTGCAGTGCAACTTAAATAAGTTTATTACTTATATGTAGTAAGTTAGCACAGAATATACACACCATATAGTTAAGTTCTCTATACATGATGATCTTACCCATTCTACAAGTTATTGTCCAAAATGAATAGGCACTCGGGCAGAGTCTAGTCCACTGTTTCCAGTATCCCTGCAGCTCCAGAAATAGTTTCCAGAAAACGTTGAGGTCACACAGTTTCGCCTGTATATCGTGTGTCTGTAGTTCTATTCTGAACTCCCGAGGCACCCAGCGGGTTCTATGCAAAAGATGAATGATATACCGGGTCTCTGGTACCATGTTAGATGATAAATGGCGTGCTATATTAAATGATTTATTTCGCTGGAGCCCCCGAAGCCCTCGCTCGAGTTCATTGTGCCCCCCGCATGCTGCCTCGATCGCTAATCTGTGGTATCTCACATTCAGATTTGTGGCGCAGATTGGAGTCGGAGGTAAATGTTGAATATGTTGAATAGTAAATGGCTGGCAGCCCAGAACACGCGTCCAAAAAGCCACAGAGATCGCAACAAAAGAGCACGGACAATTTAAGACTGGAAAAGAAGAGGAAACTACGGGGCAGCTAAATTCCATCAATCAATTTGAAAGCAAGAGAAACACTGTGAAATTGATCAAGAACACGTTGGGGAAACGACAATGTGATCTTTGTCCACTTCCAGTCCAAAGGGTTCAATTAGAGTTACCTAAGCTTCTTGGGCATAAGATATACATACATATTAGATATACTTTTGCTCTGTTTCTACAGTTTTAAAATTCTGCGGAAAAATAATATAATGGCGGATATGCCCAGCGTTTTTAATTCGTTATTATCCACAAGCTATTCTCATGCTGAGTCAACTGACATTTCCTCAATAACACAAACAGTTCGGAGATTGATTTTAATGGCATTCGCATTCGTGTACGTTGGTTTTTCGCTGGAACTAATCGTGGAATAATCATTTCCACTGCTTCTAATAACTTTCCAGCGTCAATTTCTAAAAAAAAACAACAACAATGTTTTACTCATTCTACTTTATTGTTTCAGCGCTGTGCCAGTTATTCTACGCCCAGTTGGTTGGCTATTGAATTCTTTCTTTTTTTTTTAAATACATATATAGAATCTGCTTTTTTCCGTTTTCTAATTAGTTATAATTACACTTAATGCAATTTAGTTATGAGGTTCTGTTTCTGTGCCCACATTCGTGAGCTCCTCAGATGGCTGTTCGTGCCGTTTCCATTTTTGCATTTATACATTTTAACATTGATGGGGGATTTTATGATTAGTGCAACTAGTTCGTGTTGTTGCATCTGACTGCTCTTTCTGTTACAAGGGCCGTCTAAAATCTGCTGGTGGATGGGGGGAGGTGGGGAGGCAAAGCGATTAGGTACACAAAAGCCCCATCGGACACCAGGCGTCGATGCAATTTGTATTTGTAAGATTTTACTTGGCCCGATAAGCGCGTCCGAGCAGCAGGAATTTGCCCAACTCTCTGGGTTTTGGGTTCCATGGCCCCTGGAACAGGGTAATATCGAGATTATTTGGTCATAAGGCGGTTCCCCTCGTTTTTGCACTAATGGTTCTTGAGATTGCTCTTTTCTACTTTGCATAATGTATTTAATAGAGAAAATAAAGACTAGAGGTTTAAATAAATAAATAAATAGCATGGTGCATGAAATATACTCTGAACTACAGAGATATAATCAAACCAATTGTTGAGATATTCTAAGAATCTGTTAGCTTGTGCAAAACTTCCTTGAAGATTTATTGCATTGCTGCGCTTTCTTACAGCTCACAACTAGCAAGTAGCAGATGGCAAAGTGGAGCCAGAGCTTAGATTCAGTACCTGAGCATAATATATTATTATGAAAGCGCCTGGGCAAAGCGAGGTGTGAATTCTGGCTAAATTCAGTATCACCTTCGCATCATATGAGCATATGCATATGAGCTGTGCAATTTCAGCCGTAGATTACATCAGGTGGTCTCATAAATAAATGCATTTAATGCTCCGCTGGGTCGCACGTACTGGATGGAGTTCCTGGATTGGCTTTGGCTCTGGATCTGCATGGGTTGGGTTGGGTCTGGATGGGCTGGCTGGTGTTCGCTGGTGTTCGGCTGGCCCTGGGGAACTGGCCAAAGACTTGACCATGGCATGTCGCTTGTCTCACGAAAGCATCTCGCAATGATGGAGTCGAGTCGGTGGTGGAAGCTATGGCCAAAGCTGCAGCTTTCCGTGCGCCGGCCGGTGCACCGGCTCCTCATCATTAGCAATTTGAAATGCACTCGAAGTGTGGTGCAAGATCGGAGATGCCGGGGCTGCAAGAGTGTATCCAATTATTTCAGCATTTTATGGCGTAAATTTCCTTAAACCCAAGCCATTTTTCAACTGAAACGAATCGCGGCCAGAGCACACCAAAAAAGAAACCCAGGCAGAATAACGTATTCCCCCAGTCTCCCAGTCTCCTCAGAAAAGGAGAGGAGCCCAGCTCCACGGCAGCTACAAATCTTAAAAAGGCATCAAGATTATTGCGCAGAAAAATTCTTTTCTTCACACCTCGACCAGACAACCCAACGTCGTCTTCGTCTTCGTCGTCGTCGTCTTCACTCCTCAAAGGTCTGGCATGAAAAAAAAATAAGAAATAAACGAAACAAAAAATGAAAAATGAACAAAAAAAACTAAACAGAATAAGAAACTCAAAGAATTAAATGCGACTTCAAAGAAAGGTAAAACGGCAAGCGGAGCACTGACAAGAAATATGGTCAAAACGAAGCTACGAGGGCCAACACCACCAACAATGGACATCATGTGCAACAACAATAAAAACCAATTTAAGCCGACGTTCAAGCAGGCGGCTTAAAGTGTGTGGCAGGAGTGTGGGGCATGCACCATGGCGTACAGAGAGAAAAACACACCTATCGATTTGGTAACTGATTTCTAGTTAGTGCGATATGAAGTTTGGTACAGAACGAGCAATTGGAACTTTCTTAAAGCTTCAATTATCTTTATGCCTAAAAATGAAACAGCAGTATAAATATTATATTATGTTTTCTTATCTATGAGTTATAAAGCAACAAGTAGTTAGAATATGGCTTAGTTAGAGGTGAATTTTGGTATGTGAATTGCGATTGGTACCACAAAATATGATTTTAGTTGGAGAAAGAATAAATATTTCTACTTCACATTTTTCTCAGTGTACATATAGTGTGGCGTGCGGAGGATTCCTCGTGGGTCTACCTTCTTGTCGGCTTTCGTTTAACTGACGTCCCAAACACCACAGAAAGGGCTACAGCAACAACAGCAACCACTGCAGCAACAGCAACGATGGCAACGCATACACACAATCAGTTTCAGAAATCAGATTCGGTTCGAAGTTGAATAGTTCTGTTGCTCGGAATTATGTGTACGTTCGTATGTCTTGTGGCTACGTGCGGGGTATGGGGGGAGGGGTATCTTTGTCACTGCTCCGATCTATGCTGGCACTATCTGCTTGTCTGTGCGGTTGTGTGTGCAACATGCACAGCTGTAACTTTGAATTAGGGATATGTGTTCGACTTGGATCACTTTCCAGAGAAGAAGAAAATAGGAACATGCAGCAAACATGTCAAAGTCAATTTTGGGAAAAGGGTTTTCCG
The DNA here is from genome assembly GCF_016746235.2 of Drosophila teissieri. Lineage (NCBI taxonomy): Eukaryota > Metazoa > Arthropoda > Insecta > Diptera > Drosophilidae > Drosophila > Drosophila teissieri. The sequence continues at coordinate 14,438,211 of NC_053030.1, forward strand.
ATCATATGCAAATGGAACGTAGTTTTGTTTCAAAGGGATGTCATAGAAGAGATCCCAAAGATACGATCGTTATGGGATATATCCATTTAAACAAGTTCACATCTTATCTATAGCATCATTGGGGATGCAAAAGAAGTTACATTCTCTAATTTATTTTCTTCTTTCAAGGAAAACGTATTCTTTGTGTCACACACTTATTTTGTTACTCTCATTCATAGAAAACAAACTGCACCGCTGAATAGTTTATTATTCTACGTTACATTTAGATTTTAAGAATGAACAATAGCCGGGATTTAAGGACATTCCCATGGAGTCAAGCTCATGGTCTATTATCCCATTATTATTTATCCAAGTACTTTTCACCTTTCCCACACACACCCACACACACACACACAGATACCCTCCTAACTCTGAATTTCCAATTCCCGAAGTGGCAGAAACTGCAAAAGAGGGCAACACAATCCGCTCGAATGAATTGAGAGGAAAAACCCGAAGCGAATCCCAATCAAAAGACCCTTCTTTGCGAGAAACAGATGCTTCGTTCTAACACGCACACATTCGCATAGCCCCTACACACGTATAAATATATATGTATATATATATAAGTATCTTTGACCGATCATATCCAGTAACAATGCAAGTGAAATCCCAGAATCCCTTCCTCTTTCAGCCGCTTCAGTAGTTGTTGCTGTTGTTGCAGCTCTTGCTCCGTCTTTGGAAAACGAGGCCCAATCCAGTTCTGTTCTGTTCTGTTCCGTTCTCAGTTTTTCTGCTCCGTAGCTCCCTGCAGATCTCGAGTTGATTTCGTTTTGGCTTTTTGGGTTCCTGGAGTTTTTCAGAATTTCGTGCCTGTGCCTGGGCCGCTTTTGTTGTTGTTGTTGTTGTTCTTGTTGCTGTTGTTATTGCCTTTTGTGTTTTTATTTTTTCTTCACACCTTCGAGAAGGCAGCCCAAACTGAAATTTCAACGTTGACTGCAAATCCAATTCAATTCCCAATGGCGGCCCCACTGCAGGAGAGTGTGCAAGCGAGATGGCCGAAGGCGGCAGGCCACAGCGAGAACGAGAGGGCGATACGCGGTGGGGGGTGGGGGTATATTCTTCCCACAGCCGGTTTTTGGTGTTGGTGTCGCGCTTGGTTTTCTCACTTGGCCCGATCCGCAGCCGCTGGCCTTTTGTATTTCGTGGGCCGCGTTCTGGGACCACAACGACTGACAGCTCCAAAGCTCTGCCTTTTTTTTTATTATTTTGTTTTTTAAATCTCATACCAGGTACTTGAAGAGTACGAGCGTATCCGATATCTTTATCTTAATATTATTTATAAAGAAGTAAGCTATAAGCTAGCTGAGCTACTGAGCACATAAACATCAAGCTTAGGATCTTAAAGTATCTGTGAGTGAGTTACGTACAGGTCATCAGAAAGTCGATTTCATGGGCCATGCCAACATTCGTTATGTGTAAGACTTCTTAAGCAGGATCGTTTTTTACTTTTTTCCTCGCTGCGTTAAGATCCCTTGACAGTCGGCTCAATGTGAGCATTTTTCTTTCTTTCTCGCCCGCTTTATTTTCCACTTTTTTTTTTGTTTTGCTTTATTTTGCATCTTGAATGGAATACAATTTGACATGCTTGGGATTTTCATGAGAGCACAAAAAATCGGAAATTATTGCCGCCGCAGATTAATTTTGAACGCGCTGCTTGAGCCTCTCCTCCTGCGGCTTTTCTGCTTTTATCTGATGCACAGATACATATATAGATACAGATACAGATACGGATACTCGAATATACGAGCAGCTTAAGTCACGGGGATTACAAGTCGTCGCTTTGGTTCAAGGTGAGAGATCCAGCTTTGGACGTCAGTCTTTCCAACGCCGCACCACCAACTGGCGATACCAACGTGTACTTCGCTAGTCGGACCGGACGAGGCCTTTGGAGTTTGACAAACCAAACACCGTAAAGCGTAAAAAGGCACGGTATCAGGGGCGATTTGTTTATCATCTGGCTGATAAGCGCGCATTTCGGAAGCCTGACTGTTTGTGTGAAAACAGTGCAAGTCTGTCACTCGTTCTCAGGTGATATCATCACCACCTCACCACCGAACACTTCGTAAGGGCTTTTCTGGGAAATCTGCTGGTGCAGGATAAGATTAGCGCCACCCAAAAAGGGGGCAAAGTAGCGGAAAAATTATTAAAAAAAAACTCTGTTTTGATATACTTATGATTTTATATTACAAATGTACAGTGCAATAACCAATATGGATACAACTAAATATAAAAGTTGAGTGCCTTTTGCTAACGAAAATTTTGTATTATAATATTTGACGGACCAAACGTGTATATATGTATGAATTGCCTTTAGTTTAAGATCCTCACCGAACGCGAAAAGTTCCCCGTCGTTGGGGCTGTGCCTTCTTCTGTTTCCTCCGAAAAGCAGCACCAAGCTCCACATCTTCCCAAATGTCATTGAGTCTATAAAGCTTTCCATTAATCTCGGCGCACTCAAAGTACGTGATCGGACGCGGCCTAGGAAAGGTATTAGAGTTGCAATTAGGACATGAACGACACACTTGCTTTCGAGCGATTCTAGGTTGCGATACCTTTCTGGAACTAGGCTTCTCCTGATTCTGATTCTGATTTCTTAAACTGGCTTCCAAGGCCTCCTTCTTGAGTTTGGCTGCTTGAATCCGGGCACTTCGACGTAATACAATGGGTGGTTTTTGGACCCGTTCTGGCTTATCTAATTTCTCCCAATCCACTACCATTCCAGAATTGGGTTTCTCCTGATCCTTCTGCAAGTTTCTTTCCAATGACTGCTGCTTCCTAAGTTTTGCTGCCTGAATCCGTGCACTTCGTCGTATTACCACGGATGGCTCATCTAATTTTCTCCAGTCCACTACCGATGAACCAGTACTGCGGTTCTTTGATCCCTTTGGGGGTCGTCCTGGTCGACGTGGTCCAGCTACACCTAAACTACGGCGACTACTTGGGAGCTGTTGCTTCCGAAAAGCAGCACCCAGCTCCATGTCCTCCAAGTAATCCAGTTTACTCTTAGGAATTACTTTCTTTGATATCGTTTTGGGACTCTCCTGTTCCTCGCCCCTTTCCATTGCATTTTTCTTTGGATAGTCAGGATTAGTAAGGGTAGAGTTCGCATTCTTTTTGGGCCTTCCTCGCGGTCGTCGAGGTTTCTCAGCTTCCAGTTTATGCTGTTGATTATTAAGATCGGCTGGCTCGGACATCATCTTGAAGTTGTTCATTTGATGTGTAATGGGCTCACATCGTTGAGGGTGCAAATCTTCGACATAGTCATCAGCTATTTCTGTAGCTTTCTTAGCTGGTTGTCTTCGTGATTTGCTTTGATTTGGCGACTTCCTTGATTGAAGAGGCTTCGCAGATCCCGTATTAAGACGTTTAATTTGTTTAGGCTGTTGTTTTTTGAATGCTTCACTAGCTTCAATGTCCTCGAAAAGATTGGATAGTCTATAAAGCTTGCCATTAATATCAGCGCAATTGAAGAACTCATCAGGATCCAACTTATCGCATTTTAAAGTGCGACTGCACGGCCTTGCGTATCTATTAGATCTAGACTGTGGATCGTTATACTTCGATTGATTCATTTGTATTTCTTGTTGGTTCTTTGGTTGGTTCCTTTGGCTTCTTGGATTGTTAGAAAGCTCTTCATAAGCTTTGGGACCACCACCAATTGCTTAATTTTATTGTAGGCTTACTCAGCTCTTCTAAATGTAAATTCGGCTGCTTAACAATTTATTTGTTTTTAGATTGTTGTTTGATGTATACATTCCGTTTGTATCAACTGACTGAAGTATATTTTCATATAAACACTATCCTAGTATTGCTTGTGAAACTGATTTCAAGAGCTACTGAGTTTTATACAAATTCCTATTATTATGCAACTCGGAAATGAATAAAAGGGATGCAACCTTTATGCTGAAATATTTTGCGTGCCGCCCCTTGGAAATAATTAGAGAAGATCCTTTCATGACCAGCTGAGCTTAGAGGAGCACCCACATTCACCTGACTGCTGGCCACCACACCCAAAATAAGGTAGATATGGTTAGGATAGGATATTTGGCATATGATATCACACGCCTCGCTCTTATCAAAGAACACGAACAAAACGACAAAGGCGCAACAACAACAACACAAGCATTTGTTGCGCTTTATTTATTCTTTATTTATGTGCCTTAGACCAATCAAGCAAAACGGTTTATCATTGAAGCGATAAAAAATACGTTAATTTATTATGCACACACACTGAGAAAAGCACTGACATGTGTATATACATATATAAAGAAACGGTTCGAAGCCGAAGAAAATAATAATAATAACAATAAATGTTTACTAATTGCGCGAAATTGAACTTGAAAATGTGAAATGAGTAAATACGCAAGTCAACAAACTTATGGAGTGAGTTCTTTGTCTGTTTGCCCAGTAAAACGCTCTGCGCTTAAAGACTATACATAGTTGGTATCTGAAGAAATATTGAAGAAATTAAAAGGTATTTTATAAGAAATTATTATTTTGAATATTAAAATATTAAATATGGATGCAGAGCAACAGAATGCGAAACATTAAATTGCTCACTCATAGCAAATGCTTGTTTCCATTTCATTTTATTTATTTAATTGAAGTGATTTTCCGCCAGAACGAAAGTTCAAGTGACTTACTACTGATTTGCGGTCGAGTTAGCTCGGAAACTCGTCTCATTTTGGTCGGATTAACAGCAGAAAAGTTGGCCGGCCTGCAAAATGAACAAAGCGCGCAATTATAAACTCTATTTTTTAGTTATTTAATTAGCGGACCCAGGCTGAAGCGGAGGGGCTGAAATAATACGAACGACGTCGCTCGTATCTAGAGTGGAAAATTAATGGCTACAAAATTAAATTTATTTTTGAAAAAAAGAGGGGGGAAAAAGCAGAAGAGAGGCAAAAACAACACCAACAGCAGCAGCAACAACAACAAGAACAAGAGCAACGGACCTGGGCTGCCAGACAGCCTGGCAATTTTGTTTCTTATTGGATTTTTGAACGAGCTTGCGAGCGTGCTTGTGTATGTGTGTGCGTTAACGTAAGTGTGCGAAATTTATGTTGCTATTTGCGTCGCGATGGCTGCGCTGCCCACTGTGCTGCCTCTTATCATGGGTTCTGCCCGTTGCTGTTATTGTTGGTGTTGTGGTTGTTGTTCTTGTTTCTAGTTGGCTGCTGGCACGTTACCTAATTAGTTGCCGCAGACAGCGCGACGTTTTTACCTTTTAGCGGTACACGTACAAACACATTTACGTTTACGTATTTAAAGTGGTGTGCGCCCGCTTTGACGTAACACATTACGACAATCGGGCAGCGACGTCGACGTCGACTGCGAGCGATTTCCGTTCTCTGCCCACGCATATTGCACACATCACCACAGCGGAGGCAGCGACGTAGCAGCGCAGTAAGCAGAGGCAGCGACGATAGAGAAAACTTAGCAGAAAGATACAAATACAAACAACCGCAAATAAACACGCGACAAAGCGCAGCTTCAACGTTTTGTCTTCCTCTGCTTCTGCATTCGGCTTTGTCTTGCCCGCACAGTGGGCACAGTGGGGCAAAATAGACAAGTATTATTTAAACTTCTATACGGAAGTTCAACTTATGACCGTTTAGTAAGGGTAATTTATATGAGGTAATGTTTTAACAAACTAGGAACAAAGTATTGTGTTAAATTTAAAGTAATTTGAATAAAATAAAAATAAAATTTTACTCGTTTATTTACATTTTGTAAAAGAATCATTATTTATTTAAAGCTGTCTGTCTTATACTTGCCATCTAAAAGATTTACTCAACAACGAAGCAGCTTGCACAACTGTGCCGTGGGTTTTGGCAGCATCGCATCGCTTGAGTTGCAGCTGCTCGGCGACCCCACCTCACCCCACCCCACCCACTGCTTGCCACACCGCCACCGCCACTGCCACCTCCGCCCCCACTCCTATTTTTCACCTCAATTTTCCGACCGCCCACTGGCAGCGTTTTGGTTTATTCTCCTTTTGCTTTTTGACTCTGTTATTTTATTTTCTTTTCTTTTTTTGGCCTGGCTTTTTTATACACACGCCAACGACAGCGAGAAGAAAAAACACTTGAACAAATGCAGCAGTCAGCTTATTCACAATGATATTGTGTATGGTATATTTTTATTCGTTTGGCAAAAGTAATAAACATCAGATAGAAAAACAAAATACACGGCAGACAAAATCATTTGGGCGAACCAAAACGCTTTCGCAAAGAAAAATAAGAAAAAAATTAAATAAAAAGCAGAAAACCGAAAGCCGAAAACAAATCATGACAAAAAGCTGTGGGCGACAACAACAAGTCGAGTAAAAAAAGCGAAGACAAAATTACCAATTTAAATGCTAAAATCCGAATCGACGGCTGAGCCGAAAGCCACTAAAAACTAAGTCAAATAAAAATGCAGCCCAGGCATTTAGTGAAGTAAAATGCTAATAAAGAAGTAGATACTGTGTGTATGGTATATGTATGACCGACTGCACAGATACGATAATTATATAAACAACGAAAACTGATTGCCGATGTCGTTCCTAATGATCATCGCAAGATACACACGTTGATCATGACTGTGTATATGGGATATGTGTGGGATATGTATGGGATATATGTGGCACATGCGTGTAGCATAAACATATGTGTGGTTCCATCCACACGGCGACCATTGTGTACATATATCAATGGGTGTATTATCATATCATCATCGCCAGCGGACAGGCGACAACGTGGACATTTTGTCGTTTTTATAAGAAGACAATACCCGGGGCCGAATTCGAACGTTATCTAATAAATTGTGAGGGAGTTGACAGCGGACGACTGACAACAACACCAAAAAAAAAGAAGCAGAAAACTGAAAACATAAAACTGAAATTAAACAAAAAGCGGTGTAGGAAATCTGCATTTGGTCGTAAATATTGTTGTTGTCTGTAAGCTGTCCGAAAATGAGTTCAGAGTGAAAGCCCCCTTCCCGAAGAAAGATTGTGTGGGTTTTTCCCTCAAATCCCCCGACTTTAACCTTTTTCGGTGTAAAGAGAACTCTCCGGCTTATCAATATGCGAATTAGCCGCTGATTATGCATGCAAATCGATTCAAAATGGTGGCACATCGGTGGGCAGAGGAAATTAGCGCTCTCTGCTGATTGGTGTGTGAAAATTGATCCACCAGATCGCCAGATCGGCAGATAGCCCCCAAGATAGTGATTTAATGGCCCGCATCATGCTTAGGATGTTGGGGCCCGGCCTCATCATAATCATCAAAGTGCTGATCGATAGGTGCGAAATTTGACTTATTGTTCGGATGATGATCGATAGCCTTAAGCCCGCTTGAACTGCCAGATTTGGGAGCCTAATTTGGATACATTTCAGCCCAAGAAGCGTAGTTAATACCAAATGATGATCTTTTGGCATCTTTGAAACCTACATGTTATCTTTTATGGCAAATGAAGTGTAAGACTTCGCGAGAAGTATGAAGTCATAGTTGAGGGCGATGTGAAGTGTGCAATAGTTCCTAGCTCTGTAATCAGTTTTACCCTTGGAACCTATGCCAGCTTATGTGTACATATGTACACATCTAATAGGGCCAATTTCCTGAATCCCAAGGTAAACCCTTTGATTAGCTCCAGTTTTTACCACCTCAAATAATTTCTCTGGGCCAAGCACTTGCAGCCCCACCAAGAAGTGTGTATTTGCCCCGAGCGATCTGTACAAATATCAACAAATATAAACATTTTCCTCTGTAGATACCGCGATCGAAGACAGTGCAAACCTATTGATTAGATAATTGCAGAGGGCTCTAAAAGAATAAAAAAAAAAAAAGAGGCACCAAATGTAGAGCGGGAAACGTGCGACAATCTTTGGAGATACAGATAGGGAGATAGGAGGAACTCCTCCGCGGAATCGGGGCCAAGTCTTCGGCAGAACTACTAATCAAAGCCTCTTCACTTCGGACACTTGAGGTTTTCCCCGGCCAACTAGTATGTTAGTATGTAGCTATATACATACATATATAACTATATATAGGCATGGAGCTGTGAGAAATGTGGAGAAAACTCTTTGAAGAAAATCTTGAGACCAAAGTAAGCGGTTGTTTCTGCTCGTTTTGTTTGATTTTTTTGTTGCCTCCGTTTGTGTGTTACTAAATTTGGTTGTCTGGGCATTTCCACTACAGAGTGTCTGAATGTATCTGTATCTGTATCTTTAGTTGTTGCTGTTTCTGTATCTGTAGCTGTAGCTGTGTTTGCACCAGACCATTTTTAGTAGCCTGTCTATATATGTAGCATACTATATGGTATGGCATTGTATGCCAGCTCTGCTCAACTGCGGTAATTGCCGACTATTTTCTTTAATTCGTTTCCAGCTGTCCTTTTCTGTGGGTGGTGTGTGGTGTACGGTGTGTGTGTGTGTCTTTGTGGCTTGGCCTGGTGGGAAATTGCTCCTCCAGCATCCGGGCACCAGAAAGGTGATAGCAGCGGCAATAGCCACAAACTGCGCAGCATCCGTACTTTATCTCTCCGCCGTAATGTCACCGAAACTGGCGAGCTTTGGTCCCATCGCAACGCCCTCCACTTTTATATTCGAAATAAAACCAGCGCACGCTGCACAATTCTGGAGCAAGATGAAGACATTACGTCTGATTTTTTAAATTCTGCATTCTGAATGGGGGCCTCCAGGGGCTCACGGGGGCCTCGTCTCGCAGTCACTCGTGGTCGTCGCCACAGAAATTCTGACGATTATGATGATGATGATGGTGGCGATGATGTTTTGCTGTTTTTGCAACCGGCAGAGCGCTCGGTTTTGTTTTTGTTTTGTTTTCATTATAAAATCGTTGGCTCTGCGCGTTTTTTTTCGCACAAAACATCCGGTCGTATTTTAATTTAATGAGTATAAATTCTCTGCTCGGCCAGAGACACTGGCACTTTCTGCACAATTATTATTTACATATATTTTATTTATAAAAGGCACTGGGAAAGTATACACTCGGTAGGTTCTATGTTATGAAAATGGTTTAAATGGTTTCCTTTCATGTATTTTCTCTTTCCGTTACACGTAAGCATTTTTTAAACTAATTTAGATTCCATTTCCATTTAATATAATTTTTACTTTATCTATAAACATGATACAAATTATCCTTGTAATGTCTATTGTGCTTCTCAGATCTATTTAATATTTTTAGGGGCAGTAAACTTTACTGAAACTTAAATAATATATAAACCAAAATCTAATCTTCTATTTCTTTTCCTCTTATTTCAAAGGCACTATGCACGGAGTAGCAGAATGCTCGGCTGGCGAAAGGGGCTTTCCAACACTGGTCGAGGGCGAGTGACGTTCGCTGGAAATAACGGCGCTTTCTTACTGCCGCTTGAAAATCAACGAATTTAACAAAAGTCGCAAAATGCACGTTTCAGCCATAAAAGGCCGACAACCGAGGGAGTCAAATGGTGATAGCCCCATGGTCGTTTGTAATCATCGAATCTGCAACATCAAAACGAGTGGCAATGGCAAGTTTTTAATGTCGTGGAGTCGACGTCGGCGACGCAACAGCAACAACAACAATAGAAGCAGCAGCAGCAACAACAATGCGGCAGCTGAATGTCGCAGTCATGATAATTGCACTTATTCTACAACAAATGATTTCAATAAACTCAATAAATTGCTGCTAATTACGTACATGCTGCTGATAACAGCGGCCACAATTTGTCAAAGCGCCGCCCAGTCGCCGTCATCATCGAATGGAGTGGAGTCAGGGGGATCCCCCCTGAGTGCGCTGCTCAAATCTGGTGGCGCTACCTACAATCAGCAGTTGCCGCAACAGCAGCTCTTCGCCATGCTGTCCAGGAATGGCGGAGGATCGCCGGGCCCACGATCCACGAGTGCCGGTAACAGAGGCTACACCAATGCCAGGCAGCAGTTCATGGCCCTCAGCGAGGATTACTCGGATGCGGATGTGGACGAGGAGGATATGGCTGCGTTGCACTATCCGCTGGCTGCCTCACATCCACCAGCTGGCGGCTTGGGATCCTCCTCCGGCATTTCCATTCAATCCGGATCGCTGGAGACAAATGGCTTTGTGGCCGACGATGGTGGGCAGTATGAGCATGCCCAGAAAGCACTGGAGGCGGCTGCTGCGGCGGCCAAGGCCAGTAATAAGTACAACATCGACTGCCCCAAGGACTGCAAGTGCCTCAATGTCCTCTTCGACTGCGACAAACTGCATCTGGAACGGGTGCCCGTCTTGCCCAGCTACGTGCAAACTTTGTAAGTATTCAAATAGAGGAGAAAATGTCAATACTGCTTATCAGGCAGATCTAGAAAACTACTATTGAATGGGAATGAATATTTGCTTAGCTATCCGGTCTTTTTTTTCTTATGCAACAACTTCCAATAGTCCTCCATTGTGCCAACATCAGAAAATAGAGAATTTTGGTGGAGTTTGGAACATTGGGCATTATTTAGATCCATAAATTCCTGGGGGATGAAATGGCGAGCCACCCCCATCAGATACTCTGCGAATATAAATTACAGAGTGGCACAACCTTCGACATCGACATTTGCCCTCAATTTCACCATTATTTTTTTTTGGGGGGGTTGCGATTTTATCGTTGCGCTTTTAATCAATTTAATGCATGGCAAAATTATGCAAACGTCGTTCGGTTTTTATCAGTAGCTTTGCATCGATAATTGGGACATAATTGAGGTGCATTGGGCAAGCCAAGGATTTTACAAATGGCACAAATTAATTTTTATCTTTTTCGCAGGCATCTGGCCAACAACAAACTGAACGACACAACCGTCCTGGAGATACGTAATCTGTCCAATTTGACAAAAGTGTAAGTAAAGCTGAAGTCTATCAAGAATATACTTTAAAACTAATTACATTTTACATGCATTTTAGTTCATTGAAGCGGAACTTATTGGAGGTGATCCCGAAATTCATAGGCCTCAGTGGTCTGAAGCACTTGGTTTTGGCCAACAATCATATTACCAGCATCTCCAGCGAGGCGCTGGCAGCTTTGCCATTGCTGAGAACGCTGGATCTGTCCAGGAATCAGTTGCACACCATCGAGCTCAACTCTTTTCCGAAGCCCAATAGCCTAGTTCACTTGTAAGTCCTTTGAATGTGCCTTGATTTAGCCCATTTGTTACATCTTTCACCTTTCACCCACAGAATACTCAGTTTCAATGAGATAACCAACGTGAATGAGCACTCGTTTGCGGCTCTTAACAACCTCACAGACCTGGAACTGAATAATAATCGCCTAAGCACTCTACCCATAAGGGTGTTCAAAAATCTAAACCGACTGAAGAAACTGTAAGTTATTTAAATACTGCATTTTTAACATTTCTTACAATGATTTGATTAACCTTATTGCAGAGCTCTCAACTTTAACCAACTGGAGATAAACTGGTCCACGTTCCGTGGGCTGGAGTCGATGAAAAATCTTCAACTGAAATCCAATAAAATCCGGGCGCTGCAGGACGGCGTCTTCTATGTGATGCATAACATCGAGACCATTGATCTGGCCATGAACCAGATCAGTTCACTCTCCCGCCAGGGTCTCTTCAATCTGACAAAGCTGCGACATCTGAACCTGTCGTATAATGCCATTTCGCGAATTGAGGTGGACACCTGGGAGTTTACTCAGTCGCTGGAAGTGCTGGATCTGTCGAACAATGCAATCAACGAGTTCAAGCCACAACATTTGGACTGCCTACATCGCCTGAAAACGCTCAACCTAGCCCACAACCGATTGCAGTATCTGCAGGAAAACACCTTTGATTGTGTTAAGAATCTTGAGGAGTTGAACCTGCGGCGCAATCGCCTATCCTGGATCATTGAGGACCAGAGTGCAGCGGCTCCGTTTAAAGCACTGCGGAAACTGCGACGCTTGGATTTGCATGGCAATAATCTAAAGCAGATCAGCAGTAAGGCGATGAGTGGTCTCAACAACCTGGAGATACTCAATCTCGGTTCTAATGCCCTGGCCAGCATCCAGGTCAACGCCTTTGAGCACATGCTTCGCCTAAATAAATTGGTTTTTAAATCGCTTAACTTCATCTGCGACTGCGATTTGATTTGGTTCCAACAGTGGCTGAAGAATCGCTTTCCCCAGCAGGCAGAACACGCGGTGTGTGGCTATCCGGAGCATCTACTAGATCGGCATCTGAAGTCACTGAGCAGTTCGGAGTTGGTGTGCGGTAAGTGTGATCTGTTCGTTCAATTTTTGGATCGTTAGTAATAATAATATTTAATTCTTTCCTTAAGTGGACTCCCCAAAACCGCGAGTGGAACAGGAACCGGACGACATGCTGGCCGTGAATGGAGCGAACATCACTCTGGAATGCATTGCCAGTTCACCGACAGCGGCTTCGCTGGCCGCCGCCGATGAGCTGAAGATCAAATGGCGCCACGACAATCAGCATGTCCAGGAGCGACCAGCTGTGCATGACGGTGCCAGCACGGAGACGCAGATCCGTCATGACCTGAGCACCAATCAGACCTCCATCTATGGCTATCTTAGGCTTACGAATGTGACCTACGAAAGCGCAGGACGCTATCAGTGCGTGGTATCGAATGCCTTCGGCACTACTTATGCACAGAAATTTAAGATATCTATAGGAAGTACGATCACACTTCGCTCTTGCCATCTATTTATATTAATAACCATCTTTGCATCCCCAGTTCATCCCACATTTTTGCAAGTGCCCTCGAATCTGACCTTGGACGCTGGCGAAATGGCTCGATTGGTCTGCTCGGCCAGTGGTGATCCCACACCAGAGATAGCGCTACAAAAGTTCGGCGGTAGTGAGTTTCCAGCGGCCACCGAGCGTCGACTGCAAGTGATCCGCGAGGAAAACGCGTTTTTAATAACCAACGCTAAGCCCAGCGACTCTGGAATTTACACGTGCACAGCGTTGAGTGCTGCGGGAGAGATTAAGGTCAACGCAACGCTGGTGGTAAATGGTAGGTTCTTGTAAGCGTTTTATTTTGCTCGTCACTAATGTTTCATCTTTTTCAATGCAGACAAACCGCAGCCGAGCATTCCCTTGGTGCACCAGGAGGTGGTTGTGGGGCGTACATGTGTGTTGCAGTGCCTTAGTGAAACGGCCAATGCTGATTTTGAGCTGGAACATCCGCACCGCGAGTGGTTTAAGGAGAACAAACCGATACACATCTCACCAACGGCTCCAGACGGAGATCGGTATTACTTTTCAAACAACAAGGAACTGCTTGTGATCCTGAATGCCCAGTCCAACGACGCTGGGCACTTCCGCTGTGAGATAACTGACAACTCGCGAACGTTTACGCTGCAATCGGAGCTGGTAGTGGTCAAGGAGAATCTAAACTGGGACGTCTTGCTGATGGGCATAATCGTACTAACCGTCATATGTGTCGTGGTGGACTGCTGCATCATTTGGTGCACTCTGCGCTACCAGAAAAGGAAACTGCGCATGAGCTTGGCTGCCGAGAGACTGGCGGCTCGTACGCAGGCTAGTCTCCATTCCACTCTGGACAAGGATCAGACGCAACTGACCACGCTCAATCGTACACAGCTCAGACCACACCAGTCACAGCTGGTCCTAGATGGACTTCCCACCCAGCAGCAGACGCAGTTACGACCGCGCAGCCTTGCGGATCTAGGCTGTAGCAATGGAGAGGCGAACCACAGTCGCCTCATCGTGACCACAACACCGTCTTACGAACAGCGCTGCCTGGAGCAGGGACTAACCCTGAGCTATCTGCGTCAGACGGACTTGGAGGCCCAGCAGGATCATTTGTCCAGCAAGGACTCGGGCACGGGCTCGGATGCGGCGGTGAAACGCAGTCTGGAAGACTTTGTGGTGGCCATGCCCAGGCATAAGCATCACACCGACGACGAGGAGGAGGAGGATGACGACTTGCAGTATGCGCCCACAAGAGCTCTTGGCATCTCCGAGTACGACGACATGGAGCTGTACGAGCTGAATCATGCTGCAGCCGAGCAGCAGCATTTTCTGCAGAACAACAATCACAACTACGACGGTGGCGGGGGTGGCGATGCTGGTGGGGTCAACGAAATGGTGCCTAAGGTGCTGCCCCGCAAATGCAGCGCTGGAGCCAGCGGCAGCAACTACAACTCCATCCAAAAGTGCACTACAGTGGACATTTGAGCGGAAGCTTAACCAAATTAGCATTATGAGCAGGATGATCAGGATCATATACCAAAAAAATGGAGGCTGCACCGTACGCCCACCGCAGCCCGCCCCCAAAACGAACACAAAGACTGTTTAACTCGTAATTATAATTCGTAGATTCGTGGTCCAGACTTGTTGACTGGCCACGACCATAGAGCAGGCGGCCTTATTGATGCCTTTGCTAAGGAAATAGGACAGCTAGAGAAACATACCAGTGTCTTCGTAATTTATGAAATGAATCGTTAGAATCGATTATGATTAACTTGTAATGCATAATATTTAATTATCGTATATGTATATTTATAATTTTCTTTCGCTTGTGATATTATTTATTATTTTGATTGCCCGAGTTTTAGACGTAATATATTCACCTCTGTATATATCACTTAGGGTTTAATTGTAGTTGGTATCGGTTTCGTACGTCGAAACACACTCGTTGATCAAATGATTGCCAGAAAATCGGCTATGACAGCTCCAAATGAGTGGGAGTGTACCTTAGAAGAATACTTTGCAGTTACTTTTTGATTTGATTATTTTTTGTTTGAATTTGAAATTAGTTTGCCTTATGATTGGCCTTGACAAAACTTGAAAGGATACAAACTGAAATAAAGTCAAAATATTTAATAAATTGATGCATTATTCCAATACGTTTTCGGAACTTTTACTTAATGGGAATTTAATAAAATGCGGATTGTTTCAAGTTCATAAGAATAAAACCATCGATTGTTTGTGTTATTTGAACTTCCTTTAATCTGTCTTGAGTTGTTAGATGTGTCAGGTAAATGCTTGGTCAGTTGGAATCCTCTGAGCTGTCACTGTAGGCAGCCAAGAGGGAAAGTCCAGCTGGAGCGGCAGCTGGCTGCTTTGTAGCTTTAGTTTCCGGTGGTGCGGATGCCACTGAGGTCATCGTTGTTGCTGGTTTAGATTCGCCTTGCGTCGTTCCATTGGCTTCCTTGGACTGTGGTTCAACTGGCTTCGCTGCTGGAGTTGTCTTGGGTTTAACCAGTACCAAAGGAGCCTTTCTTTTGACCAGGGACTGTGCTGCAGATGCTTTGCTGGATGATGTGGCTGAAACACTTAGCGTGCTGGGCTTGGCCTGTTTGGCTGGTGGTGGAGCTGGCAATGGATCCAACGGTTCCTCCTTGACCTCCTCAATGATTTCCTCGGCAACAACACGGGAGCTTCCTTCTGGTTTGTTCCTAAAGTTTACAGACCTGGGGAAATGCAATGTGGTAAAAATAGAGACTGGATATAATATCTAGTAATAAACCCACTTGATGAAATCCTCGTCTTCGCGCTCCTCCCGCTCCTGGCGCTCTCTCTCCGTCTCCACCGTGTTGTACTGCTGCAGCAGAGTGTTGTAGTCCACTGTCTGCTGGCGCCGGTTGAGATCGCGCAACTCCTCCAGGCTCTCGATCATTTCGATCTCGTTGCGCGACTGTTGTGTGCGGTTCTCGAGCAGCTTCATGGGATTGTTGGCCTCCTCCTCGCGCAATTCCTGCTCCTCGCGGCGTGCCTGCTCCTCGGCCAACTTGAGGGCCATGAAATTCCTGGTGGCACCCGCCTCAATCTCGTAATCCGTGTTCTGCGGATCTGTCTTGAAGGAGATCTCCTGCAGGCATCGCGTGCACTTGATGTAGAACCGATAGATCCTAATGCCCAGGTAGGTTTCGTTCTCCACGTCCTCCTTGCGAGCGTTGAACTTCTTGCCTTTGTAGATGTATTCCCCACAGGTCTTGCAGCGCATATTAAATGGAGCCATCAATCTCACGGTGTACTGGCGGTTTTTGGCCAATTTCATGCGCGGAATCTTCGACGGATCGAAGTCCGGGGGATAGTATTTCTGCAGAGGAGTCGGTCAAGTGGTGCTCTGTTAGCTTAACATGTATTTACTTACGTTTAAGACCTTTCGCTCGGACATTTTGAGGAGTACGATTTATTTTCAACTAAAATAAATAAAATTTATTTATCTACGTAGCAGTGCTGTACAATTTATGCAGTAAATAGTGTTGTAAGGCGTACTTCGCCGTTTCGAAAATATAGCTGTCTCGCTCTTTCTGTTTCCAGTTGCATTTACCGCCAAATTTGAATTTAATAAAAAGTGGTATAAACTGTTATACACGATATAAATTGGTTTATTTTAGTTCATAATTTCTTTACTTTTCCTTTGAACTTTTTTAAATAAACAAATAGCCCATTTTAATAAATAAGTTACATAAAATACAGTTTTGTGCTATACATGCGCTTCTTTTTAAATAACATTTATGTACAAAATCCGTTTTTCAAGTGCAATTACCAAATTTATATCCACGTTTCACGCTAAATTTACACTTTAGACACACATTTCTTTGGCTACTATTGCTGCTGCGTTGTCAACACATCGTTTATACAAATTTTATCGGAACATTCCCCACAGGTCTTGCAGCGCATATTAAATGGAGCCATCAATCTCACGGTGTACTGGCGGTTTTTGGCCAATTTCATGCGCGGAATCTTCGACGGATCGAAGTCCGGGGGATAGTATTTCTGCAGAGGAGTCGGTCAAGTGGTGCTCTGTTAGCTTAACATGTATTTACTTACGTTTAAGACCTTTCGCTCGGACATTTTGAGGAGTACGATTTATTTTCAACTAAAATAAATAAAATTTATTTATCTACGTAGCAGTGCTGTACAATTTATGCAGTAAATAGTGTTGTAAGGCGTACTTCGCCGTTTCGAAAATATAGCTGTCTCGCTCTTTCTGTTTCCAGTTGCATTTACCGCCAAATTTGAATTTAATAAAAAGTGGTATAAACTGTTATACACGATATAAATTGGTTTATTTTAGTTCATAATTTCTTTACTTTTCCTTTGAACTTTTTTAAATAAACAAATAGCCCATTTTAATAAATAAGTTACATAAAATACAGTTTTGTGCTATACATGCGCTTCTTTTTAAATAACATTTATGTACAAAATCCGTTTTTCAAGTGCAATTACCAAATTTATATCCACGTTTCACGCTAAATTTACACTTTAGACACACATTTCTTTGGCTACTATTGCTGCTGCGTTGTCAACACATCGTTTATACAAATTTTATCGGAACACAGATCCTCTCACATATTGCTGCTGGTAGTTGGACCATTGTTTTCGTCAGGTGGACTGCTCCTCCGCAGACCGGAGTACCGAGCGGGCAGCTGCAGGATGGGCACACCGTTCTCCACTTCGGACAACGGTGCCGATGACACCTGCCCGTCGCCGACATCCACGTCCGGAAAGCTCACCTTTTTGGGTGCGGGAATGGCGGGCATGGTCTCGGACTTGGAACGCCCCTCCAGTTTCAAGGCAGCTCGGGGAATCTTATGCTTGACCAGCTCATAGGTGCAGGCATAGAGGAACGTGTACTGCTGCTGCGTTTGCACCATTTTCATGCGCTGCAGGTTAGAGAAGTAGTAGGATAAATGCAATGGGTATTAGTTACCATTGAAAAACTCACCTGAAAACGCAGTTTTTTGACCGTTTCGAATATATTGATTTTCGACTCGCTCTTCAATCGCTGCATGATCAGATCCAGACCGATAAAGGTGCCCGTTCTGCCCACTCCCGCACTGCAATGGACCACGATGGGCGAGTAACTGGGTCGCCGTTCCGCCTTCACCCTCTTCACGAACGCAATCAAGTGCATGGGATCCTCGGGCACGCCGTGATCGGGCCACTTTTTGAAATAGTAGTGGACGACCTTCTCCTTCAGCCCGTACTTATCGTGCACCACGGTCAACTCAGTGCGATCGTACAGCTCCATCACCTCCTTGGACTTGATAGTCACGGTCAATCCACGCGCGTTATAAGGATAGTACTCGTGGCACTTTATCTGTGGACGAAACGCCGGCTTAGCTCCCATTTCGAGGACCTTACCATGTACCTTACCGTATTGCCCTCGCGAAACTGGGTCACTTGCACAATGACCCGCACGTTGTACTGGAGGACCATGCGCCAAAAGTCCATCACACTCTCCGGTTTTGGTCCCTGGGTGGCTATGTACTCCTTCTTCCGGGTGTGACCCTGTGAAGTAGGTGCATTTAAGAGGATTTTTTTTTATCTTGTAAGCAACCACAACTTACATCTATGAAGGAGGCATTGATGTAGTCCGAGCCCTCCGCATCGATGTCCAGAATCACGCGATTCTTGTCGTCTTTAAAATGGGAAAATTAGAGAGGTATTTACCATTCGTATTTAAATTCGTACTTACAGGGGTATATGTCCGCATAGCGATTCTTGTGGCAACCCAATTCGGAGGCGGAGTAGCTGAGCTCCAAGGCCACGACGGTGATCTCCTTAAACTCCCTGGTCAACTTCTCCGGCTTGGCGACCTCTGCATAAAAGATGGCAAAGTTCTTGGCAATGACATTGCCGAAGGGGTCCTCGATACCCTGGCCAGAGTCCCGTTTCCTGCACCAAAGGAGTTAAGTCGTTTTGCTGGAGAAGATTGCATCGTTGACTTACCAGTCCAATCGCTTTCGCACCCAGAGAACCGTCAATCCCAGCACGAAGGCCAGCAGCAGACAGCTGCAAACGCTCACCAGGATCAGGGTCACCTTGATGGCCGCCTTGGTTTTGAAGTTGAGCACGGCGGCATCGCTATAACCAGACGCGGTGAACAGTCTCACCACAACGTTGTAATCCGTGTCAGGTAGCAATGGTCCATTGCAGTACGTCTTCGTGATCTCGGAACACTTGTCCACTCCGATGGTAAAAACGATTTCCTCATCGGTGGTTAGCTCTCCATTCCTTCCCAGACGTTGGACGGGTTCCGGATGCCAGCGCTCCTCGGTGGTTTGGTACTCCAGGCTGCAGTCGCCGGTGCCATCGGCTCCGGCAGCTTGGTAGGATAGAACCTTTGGCCATCGCTGCTCACATCGTATTTGAGGTGCGGGACACCAGCGCAGTTCTTCTGCGAGACCATCAGTGCCACCCACTTGATGTCACCGAACTCGGATGTCATGATGTCGGCAGGAAGCCGGACAAGGGCCGTTTTCGTTGGACTGGACGTCTCGTCGACGTTGGCGCGCATTTGCTTGATCAGCTCTTCACTCGGAATGGTGGGCACTGCAAGAAGGTACACGGATGGTAATCAAGGCCTTATGGTTGTGCCACAATTCCGATACTTACGTCCCGGCGGCGACTGCCAATTGCCAGCCACGCTGCTGCTCAACTGCTCCAAATCGCGATTCTTCACGGACACCTCCACCGTATAGTCAAACTGCGGCTGCATTTCCGTCTCCGTGTAGGACATCCGTCCCTGTTTATTCCCCGTGTCCAGTTGGACCCTCCGTTGCAGTGTGACTGGAGCGTAGTTCGTCCGTGAGCCTGTGAAGTTCAGCTGGAAGTACTCTATATCGCCATGGGACTTGCAAGGCACATTCCACGTGATGGTCACGTTCGCCTCGTATTCGGTGTTGTTGTTCTTCGGACCTTGGGACAGAACGGTCAACTGGGTCACGCTGTCGGATACTGCAAGGTTGGAAATGTTGATATATTGCAAGAATTGTGCACCCATGTAAACAGGATCATCAGGACACCTTTGGATAATCAAGTCCAGGTGCTTAACTTACCTCCGGGCAAAGTGGTGCCAATTACGGGTTCGGTATAGATGCCCATGCCGAAGTCATTCTGTGCCGCCACCTGCATCATATAACGAACCGCCGGGGCCAGACCCGTGAAGTTCACATTGGGATCGCCCTTGGTCTCCGACTTGGTGTCCTGAGGCACCTCGGCGCACTCCTCGGGCACAAAGTAGCTGGCCTCGTGGCGCATCAGGAAAACCTGGTAGTACTTCATGGGTCCATTTGTGTACGTGGGCGGATCCCAGTTGAACAGTAGGCTGCTCACAGTGCTCTTCTCCAGCGTCACGTTCTCCGGCACCTCGGGAACTGCAATTGGATTGCCATTTACATATAGGTGTCATGTATAGATCGCTATATCTTACAGTAGGCTGTGGTTTGCAGATTGGTCTGGATCATTGGATCGGAAGGTCCTGCCACATTGTAGAGTATTACTCTGCAGACGTGGACCGTATACGGCGAAAGTGGACTGAGACTGGCATTGAAACCTGAGAATGGAATAGGATTAGAACAGCTATCTGACTATCTGTATCCTCATAGGATACCCATAAGGTACCCATATGAAATCCATAGGATGCCCCTAGCCTGGATGACCAGTACCCACCTTGTTTGCTGTGTCCCTCCACGTACTGCTCCGCATACGGATAGCGGACATGGGTGGTGGCATTGCAGCTGAAGAGCGCAAAGAGCGTCGGACAGGTGTTGTTGTAGTCCGCATTGAAGGCGGTTAACTCAATGAATTGGGAGCCAGCTTGCTTCATTTCCAGCTTGACCTACCGCAAAAACACATGCTGTCAGTAAAAAATGGTCAACGAATACATTAAGTATAAGTAGTACCTTTGAGATATCGACTATAGCCGCTTTGGTCTCCACGCTGACCTGTCTGAGCTGGCCATCGAGGTTTTCCTTGGTATATGGGATTATCTGGAGGATGTAGAGCTGGCAGGCCAGCAGATTCTTGTCGAAGACCACCGTCGTGTTCTGCGTGGTTACACTAAGTGCCTCCACCTCGACCAGCTTATCATCCTCCATCCAGCCGGACAGTCGGTAGCCATCGATGCAGAGATCGGCGTACGTGGGCGTCTTCCAGCTCACCTCCATCGAGTAGGCGCTCGGTTCCACTACGGGATCCTGAATCTCGGAAGGCTCTACAAGAAGATAATCAGTCGTAGCTGTCGGATGAATTCGGATGAGTCACTCACGATCCTCGGCAACGGTGCTCTGCTCCTGGTACTTGGTTCCAGTGGTTCCATTCAGCTGATTGGGCACGATCTCCACCAAGTATATGCCACACGGATCGAGATCGGCGAAGGTAGCGAACGTCTCCTTGGTGACCACGTTATAGGTTTTGTTTTCCGACCGTTGAAAGGGCCCCGTCAGCGTTACATTGTAATTCGCCACGCATTTGGGATGATTTTGGGGAGACGACCAAGTCCAATGCAGCTGGGTGGGATCGGCGGTGGGTCTGGGCTCATAGACCGCACTGACCACTAAAGTATGGGAGGTATGGGATGATGGGTTATTTGGTTATGTGGCTTCTGGTTATACCCACTCTTTTCTGCCGAAGTAAACTGCTGCGAGGCCTTGGCCGTGCTGTTCTCGTTGATGAACACCTGAAAGGTGTACAGCTCGCATCCCTGCAGATCGGTTAGCAGGTACTCCCGCAGCTTACCATCGGAGGAGGCATCGGTCCACTCGCACTGAACTGGTGGGATTATCGTAGCACATACCATAAAGGAGCTTGTAAGGGGAACCTAATGTTTACCTGTATCACTCGGCAGATCTGGTGTGGTCTCCATTGGCGTGGTGGTCACGTAGTCAACATCGTTCGTGGTTTCCGTACTGGGCTCATCCGTGGTGGTATCCTGGTTCTGACCCGTTCCGCAATCGTTGCGTTGCCACTTGAAGACATAGTTGCTGATGCAGTTCTTCTCGGAGGGATCTCCCCACGTGACCACCGTGATGCCACTGGCCAGGTTCGTTATGTTCATGGCAAGATCGCCGGGCTCCGCGTACTGGGTGTCCACATCGGTGGTATCCGTGTCCACCACAACACTAGCGTTGTTCTTCGTGTCCAGGGTGATCGTGTGCGTCAGACAGGCACTCAAGTTGACAAAAGTCTGAGAACTTTTGTCGTTCAGCAGCTGAACGGACTTGGTGTAGTCCGGCGCCTTGGCCGCAATCGCAAAGGACTCCACGCAGGCGCGGTCGGTCGTCTGCCAGGTCACCTTGATTGTGTTCGCTGTGGCCACCACGGAGGTCACCTTCGTCTTGGGCTCTGTGTGGACACAAGATCATATGGGTTTTTTTTTATTCAGGGGCCAAATATGTATAAACTCACGTTTATATTCAGTGTAGGCATATTTGGTTTGGTCGGAAGGCGATGGTTTGCCGACGACTTTTGACCGGAACGAAACCACCGACGTGTAGAAGGTGCAAGGATTGAGGTTTTCGCTAGCAATCATAGGTATTAGTATTACTATTAGTCCGGAGTGTCCTTAAACTCAAAACGTTCTACTAACCACACGTGAGCTGCGTTGGCTTCGGTTTCCGATCCGGTGCCATTGCGACAGGTCACCTTATCGATGGAGTACTCCGACTCGTCGGAGATGCTGAACGCGAGTGTATAGACCGTGGAGACCACAGACACCTCCACCTCTGGAGGAAGCCAAGTATTGGAATTAGTATTATTTGAATATATTACAGTGTATTACTATTTATATAATATCACAATATCAGTCATAATATGTTACTTACTCTCGGCCAGCTCCTGGCTCTCACTCACTGCCGCCCGCGGATCATCGGTCTGTCCTTGGACCCCGGCGATCCACAGGACAAGGACAAGGATCGGTGCGTGAGCCCTGAAGGATTGCTTCCAGTCTGTGAAGTGCATCTTAGGGCCTCATTGCTCCTGCTGCTGTGGCGGTGAGTAATGCGTTATTAATTATTAATAACAAATGGTTATCGGCGGGGAGCTAATGCAACCGGTTCCTTCTCGGAATTTTCCGCAAAGCATTAACCTCGCCCAAAATTGCAAATCACTTGGCGGCTCACACACTGTTTCATTTGTTTATAAACACAACAAAAAAGAGTTCACTGGACGTGGGCAAACGAAAGGTGATTCGTAAACAATTAGTGGCCGCCGAACTTTCGTTTATCTCGCGTTGTGGGAAGCGATTCTGGATCTCCAAGTTGCTGACCAGCGCAACAAATTAAGGCATTGCATAAATTGTCTGCGAGCGATTTATGGTCATTTCAGAAATGCCACACGTAATTGGAAAATGTAAACCATAAACGGGTTGAGATACCACAGCAAGGAAGTGGGGTATCTCAAAGTCGTGGCTTAAACTCGAAGCAATGGAGTATTGGTTTTTAAGGGCAGCGGAAGTTCATGGGAATGAAGTTGAGAACGCCAGCAGTCGCATTATTCTCTTCATTTGGATCCCTAGAATCTTATCAAGCCACTTCACATGCTGGAGAAGTGGTCAGCAGATACAGATACAGATACTGATAATGGCTTGTTGGACAACCCAATAGTAATCGAAAAAATTAACGACGGATTCGCTGAAATCGCTGAAAATCCACACATTCAAATGCAATTAATCAGAGCTCCGTTTGCAATCCCATCACGCAGTCGCAATTGAAATTGGTGTAGCAATAGATATAGACTATACCATATAGCCCATATGCGAAGTGCGTCACCGAAGCGCTCTAATCGTAAGAATTCCGCACAACGAAATTGGCAGCACTAATTACTAATTTCAGTTGTCGCCGCAACGGAAGCAGCCGCAGAAGACAGCTCTTTAAAGCAAATAAAATGACATTTTCCGATCATTATTGATGGCGCACGGTTATCAGAGAGTGTGAAACAGTGACAATTTGCCAATGTCTGTGCCCGATTGTTTAAACAAATCGCGGTGCGCCGAGGTTTTCAAAACACCAAATAAGCCAATAATAACAATTTAACGGTTACACACGAACAAGCGGCCTTTATCATTGGCATATAATCAGTGTCCGCCTGATAACACCCACCCAAATGGGTGGCTGGCTCATAAATGGCTTTCGATTTCAGTATTTAAACGCTAGAAGGCCGGGAGGATCTGCCAGCGCAGGATTAGTAAATCACCAATGCAAATCTGAATAATCTACATATCTACATATAGCCAACCGAATCGAGCGATATAGCAGCTATCCTGGCATAATGTAATGCGTACAAATGGCTGATTAAATCGAACACTGATAACACACGAGTGCCCAAAATTTGGCAAATGATTTACATTATTCGTCAATTTCCCAATGAAAGGTTGAGATTGTGTTCGAAACCATGCACTCACAGGTGGCAGATGGTTGCTAAAATTGTTGTTGCTGTTTTGGGGGCGCGAGACGACGAAATTTCGGCACTGAATATGAATAACGAATGTGCTGGCCGAATACCAGTAATTATAACCGTTTCCGCTGAGCGATTCTCGAACACTGAGCGCCAAAGGGAGTACTCAATAAATCGGTTGCGTTGTTCTGGAGCTGAGTGAGCAGTGATAAGGAAAGTTTACTCCCATCGCGAGTGTGTGCGTAAGATAACAACAAAGTCAGTTTACAATTAGCGAACTGCAGTGTTGACAATCGAATAATGAAAGTTCTTATATGGCATAAATAATTGGATTCCATTTTGATCACTAACTTGCTGTATGGTTCCGTACAAAAAAGTTGGCGAAGGTCCATTTCCTTATCAGTATTTCAAACCGCGCGCCAATTTTATAAGCTGTTTACACTGCGCCTGCATCCAAGTAGGTGCTTAAGTCAAGGTTTAATCAACTCGTTCATTACTCAATAATTTTACTTCTTTAAATACTACATTTAAAATTACATTGACATGATTTAATAAGTATTTATAAGTAATTAAATATTTTAACGGTCAGTTTCAACATCGCTGCCTTGAATCGATAGTAAGTCGCTACAATCGATAGTCCCGTGATGCTTTTTCAGCTGCTTGCACCGCGGTCACACTAATCGAAGCATTTTCGTCCGCTCGTCACTTTTCTGCGTAATTCTTTTCGTATAATTCGATTAAACATAAATAAATAAGCATAATTATAAATATATGAAAAACTAAATTGATGTAAGTAAAGTTCGCTGCATAATGAGAACAAACATCAAGTCGTCGCGCTGTAAAAAGAACACCCAAGCAAATTGGATTTTTCGCAACCAAACTGTGTAATGGGCAACTGGGAAAAATGAAAAAAAAAAACGTCATATGTACAAAACTGCCAATGGCAGAGTGTTAGTGCGCGCCCTATGTACCAAGTTTGATGGAGTCGAAAAAAATAATATTCTATATATGCGATTGGATATTTGTCCTTATCCCCATTTTGCATATTGCCTTTGGGACATTTCTTTCTCTTGGCCCCTCTCTCTATCCAAGATGGCCGTCGTAACAGTATTTTCGTTCAAACTGTTGTTGTTATTGTGTTTGTTATTGAAAAGAGAATGAAACAACAAGCGAAAGAGTTATGCAAATTATGCACAAAAAAAGTAGTGCGTTGAACAAAAAGGCGATCAGTAAATAAGTGTAGAAACGAACTACGATTACATTTTATTTACAACCACCAGAAAGCGATGACACATCGCGTGCGTTGGTGTGCGTGCGCGAGTGTTTGTGTGTGCGAGTGACGATGTCTGTGGATTTTCGCGCATGTGTTGGAGTCCTCCCCCTCGCCAAAAGTAGAATTGATCGATTTTTAGCCAAGTCGAGTCCCCGAACTGGCCGATTCCTTGCATATATGTACTTCCCGTTCCCCCATAGACCAACACCTATTACTGGGCAAACCAGTTCTGCCAATGCACAAGAAATCTCGTTTTATTTTCTTCGCTGTGCTTGTGTTGTTGTTTTTGTTTTTTTTTTTACAGTTTTCCGTTTTGGGATTTTCGCTGCGGCATTCTTATAGGTATTCAAGACCCGTTGCGATTTCCCAGAATGTGTGGAAAGCGCTCCTGACACTGCAAATTGTTTCTATTATCTGGTTACGAGCTTTTTGCACGTTCCCAGCAGTGGGTTAAAGAAAGGCAAAACAAAAAGACCCAGCGCTAACGGTTAGTCCCTGCTTTCGATGCCCGCCGAGGGGTTAAAGCTGGAGTTCAAAGCTTTTTTGGTTATTGTTTTCCTTTTCCCTCTCTCTTTTTGCACTTGAAATTGCAGTTGCATTTGCTCGCCGGCGCGTGTGTGAGTGTGTGCTAATCAATGAAACACGCAAATAAACAAGCAAAGGCAAGTGCAAGGTCTGTTTGCCAGAGCGGGAGAGAGAGAGAATCAGCAAGCGAATCCAAACGAAAAGGGGATTGAGAGGGAGAGAAAGATCCTTAAAATACAAGACCTTACTGTGTTCGTGTGTGTGAGGTGTGCAGCCCTGGTCTATTCCCCTTGCCAACTATCTCGCTCTCACGCCCACACAAGACCATTTAAAATTCAAATATTAAATCAGCTTGGGCAAGTGCAACAATGAGAATCGCGTATTTTTTTACACTGATTTAGTAACATTTCTGGTATGGCGTGCGACCCAAACGCCCCCTTCCCATTGTTTTGCCTTCCCCATGTGGCACACACCCACAGCTTTACGGTTACAATGCGCATGGCTTTGTGCTGCGGAATGCCTGGTTGCCACAACACAAACAGTGTTGACTCCATTCGGTGCTCCGGGGGCTTAGGGAACCGCCACCATCTTAACCCCACTTTGCTGCCCACGCTCCACTTTTCCATTAATACTCGTGACGTTCGCAACGCTTTTCATTGATTTTCCTGAGATATATTTAGATGCGCAGTTAGCGCGCAGCCAAACATCCACCCACAATATGCAAACGATGAGCGCCAAGTGCTCCAATACAGCTGATAAGCCAGCCAGTATAGGAGTAGTCCAAGTCGCGTCCAGCCGCATGACTCACGGCTATATTGAGTGGCGGTTCCGAATCGAACTCGACTGCGAACCCGTTTGGTCAGTTTTTGCTTGTCTTTTTTGGCATATTTGCTAGTTCAAAAAAATCGTTAAATATCATTTGGCCAAAAATAATTTGAAAACGTCATTTCCTAGTCCGTGATGTGTGAGAGTGTCTCTTACAGGTTGGGCCAAGATAGTAGGTCTCAATTCAAGATGTTTACGTTTTAAAAGACTACGATTGAAGTTTGTCTGTAAATAGTCTATTTATTTTTCAAGCTGAGGATAAAGTTAAATATTTTTATTAGACAAGAAATAATGAAAGATTGCATGATCGTATATTAAATACTTTAAAAAAGTAACGTTTCAGTACTACTTAAATTGGTTAATAAGTAAAAGTATTCGGTTTGATGCTATCAATTGCACCTCTGGTGTCCGTGTTTGTTCTGCTTCTTCGCTCGCACGCTCTTTCGCAGCCTTATTTACCTATAAGAAGTTGCTTGAACCACCGTTAAGTCCGGCTAATTGGCTTTGCCTTGCCGTGGATTTTCCGTCACTGGTATTTGTTGGCAACGCGTCAGTTGTCCGTCGTTATCAAGTACGTCAGATATGCGTTTGCTATTTGTTTCCGATTGCTGCTGTTTTATTGCGTGTTATACCCGTGATTTGGCCACCTTGAGTTGATTAAATAGGTTTTGCAGTCCAAAAAAAACGGGCACTAATCATACAAACACCGCTCCCACCGTATTGTTTGTGCCCAATTCCATGTGGAATCGACCCTTGAACTCGCTTATGACGAGTGCATGTCGATTGCAGGGTTACCAAATGGTGGTTCGCTTTAAGCTTTGCCAAAGTTTCGATTATCATTTTTTTGCCCAATTATTTGAGGCACGGGCAACACAAAAATGTGTGCCAGAAACCAAAGACGACGATAATGATGATGCTCCGCTTTGGGTTTTGGGAGTAAAGAAGAGAATAAAAACAGTATAATGACTAGACGAAAGCTGAGCATAGGAAACTGAAATACTGCTGCCAAAAAATCCAAGAAAATGTGGGTGACTTGCCCTCCATGAGAACTCAAACGAAACTTGCTGGCATTTTTGGCATTTAAGTTTTACGAAATCAATTTCCTGTCTCCAACACAGCGATTCATCATTGCACAGTAGAATTTCCTTAGACGAACCACGAAATATTCATAATTCTCTGTAATGAAATGGGTTTCTAGATATATAGGAAATATATCTTATATCTGACTGCGGAAAGAACTACTGTACACATATTAAGTGTCTACCTTTTCGATTGCAGAATTACACGAATTGAAGGCGGAAAACCGAATCGAACGAGAGAAGCAAAACAAGCCAAATCGGAAAACAGTATGAAAATGGTGTTGTCGCAGCGGCAGCGCGAGGAGCTGTAAGTCCCAAACATCTGATATATGTTGTGTGTACTCTATAATCTAATCTTTAAAATTTTGCCTCCATCAGTAACCAAGCGATTGCCGATTACCTGGGCTCAAATGGCTACGCCGACTCATTGGAGACCTTCCGCAAGGAGGCCGATCTCAGCACAGAAGTGGAAAAGAAGTTTGGCGGACTGTTGGAGAAGAAGTGGACGTCCGTCATCAGGCTGCAGAAGAAAGTGATGGAACTAGAGGCTAAGCTCACTGAAGCTGAGAAGGAGGTCATCGAGGGCGCGCCCACAAAGAACAAACGGACGCCCGGAGAATGGATACCGCGGCCGCCAGAGAAGTTCTCCCTAACCGGTCATCGTGCCAGCATAACAAGGGTATGTTGGCCTTAAGTCGATTAACAAGTTAAGAAGTTGATAAACAATAACTTTTATTTCATTATTGCAGGTAATTTTTCATCCTATCTTTGGTCTTATGGTTTCCGCATCCGAAGACGCCACCATTAGGATTTGGGACTTCGAAACCGGCGAGTACGAGCGCAGTCTGAAGGGACACACGGACTCGGTGCAGGATGTGGCATTCGATGCCCAGGGCAAGCTATTAGGTGAGACCTTGACACATTTCAAATTGTAAAAAGCCATTAATTTTGTTTTATTTGAAATAGCTTCCTGCAGCGCGGACTTGTCCATCAAATTGTGGGATTTCCAGCAGAGCTACGAGTGTATCAAAACCATGCATGGTCACGATCACAATGTCTCGTCGGTGGCCTTTGTGCCGGCCGGAGATTACGTTCTCTCTGCATCACGGGACCGCACTATTAAAATGTGGGAGGTGGCCACAGGGTGAGTATAAAAGATTGCTGCTTATAAAGGATATCTGTGACCAACATGTGATTTCTCACCTTCAGCTACTGTGTGAAAACCTACACAGGCCATCGAGAGTGGGTGCGAATGGTGCGAGTGCACATCGAAGGCAGCATCTTTGCCACATGCTCAAATGATCAGACAATACGTGTTTGGTTGACGAATTCAAAAGACTGCAAGGTGAGCATGGCGAATTGTAGCTTCAGCTGGCAATGAAGAGTCTAACGACGGTTTGATTCATCTGCAGGTTGAATTACGCGATCATGAGCATACTGTGGAGTGCATTGCCTGGGCGCCGGAAGCCGCAGCCTCTGCGATTAACGAGGCAGCCGGAGCTGACAACAAGAAGGGCCATCACCAGGGCCCGTTCCTGGCCTCCGGCTCTCGCGACAAAACCATTCGCATTTGGGACGTGAGCGTCGGTCTGTGCCTGCTTACCCTGAGTGGCCATGACAACTGGGTGCGTGGCCTGGCATTCCATCCTGGTGGCAAGTACTTGGTGTCGGCCAGCGATGACAAAACCATTCGGGTCTGGGACTTGCGCAACAAGCGATGCATGAAGACGCTATACGCGCATCAGCATTTCTGCACCTCCATAGGTGGGTCACACACCAATTATTTATATGAACTATATTTTTTATATTTACCATGCGTTTCCTTGCAGATTTTCACAAAGCGCATCCGTACGTTATTAGCGGTAGCGTAGATCAAACAGTTAAGGTCTGGGAATGTCGTTAAATTAAGGAAAACTCGGCAAGGGTTCTGCTTACTTCTCAATTTAAACATAAATAAAGCTAATATATTAAATCACATACCCACACACCACGCCCACACACACGAGCAGTCTCAGCCACCTCCGCGAAAGTTTATTTTCCAGACGCTTTCTGTGTCAGCGTCCGAAAGCAAAATGAACATATTGTATTTTAAAAATGAATGAAACTGGCGAAAACGAATTATTTATTTAATTGTACGACCTTCTAACTAAACTAACTACCTACCTACTATACAAAGTACATAAACATAATGCCTAAAATATACCTACATACGATTATCGTTTAAAGTTAAAGCCCTCCTTTATAAACCAGCACAGGCTCGCTAAACAAAACAGACATCCTAACTAGAATTTGTCGTAGAATTCGATGAGAATGAAAGGTATTTACAATGGTAAACTGTATTTCATTCGACAGGTAGTTGTACCATGTGGCGCAGAAATGTTTTTCCATCCACAAATGTACCCGAGCACTCGCACTCACTTGAAAAAATTCAATGACGTTGATGTGTTTGCAATGTATGCATAATAATAGCTAAATTCGCTGATAAAAAATATAAGCAAAAAGTATTTCAACATCTAAGAAAACTTGTACTCACAAAGAGAAGTTTGTTAATGAGAATTACTTGAAGTGCAACATGCTTTTTATCATAATTGAGGTAGTTTTTACGATAACAGTTTGCTTCTTTTAACCGTATGCACTTTACACAATTCCTGTTTTGTGTTCTTTTTCGCGAAAGGATCTTCAACAAAAACAAAATACCTTTCAAAATGCTTACAAATTTAAGTTGGCTTTAAGTTCAAAATATAATTTACTTTTACGGTTTACATAGTAGAAAAATGCTGCAAATTTATTTGTAATTGTTTATTTAAGAGCAAAGGCAAAAAATATACCTATATATAAATATACTATAAATAATTATTTGTGGAAAAACGAGAAATCATATAGATGTATCTGGAAAAAAAGCAGAAAAATCCAGCAATTAGAAGAAACGATTTTTCGGATTCAAAGAAATCTAATTATTGAAAACAATAAAAACTTGCTTCTTCAAGAAACCAGAAAAAATATGTTTATACCCGAGGGTCAAGGGTATAATTAAAGTAATGACTTTGTATTGCCTTCGATGTCAAATTTTGAAAGCATTTATTATACTCGAAAATGCAACATTTGATGCACCTTATAAATGTAAGCCAACCAAATGCGCACTAAAGCCATGACAACTCAATGCATAATTCGCAAACAGCTTTCTTCTCAACCAAACTGCTTTAGAAAGATGGCCTCAGATGAAAACCCCTAGATACTGGCGATGTATAGCAATCGCTTAATATATATTACAAAAGTACTATGAATAAAACTGAACTTTGTTTTATTAATCTAGACGGTTTATTGATAGGTATACAATAGAAGGTACTAGGGCACAGGCTTGTCTTGTTCTTGGTCCACATTTTGGGATACCTTTGTAGCTCCAGTGCTTTCTGATCCCATGGGCTTTGAAGTTTCAGCACTCCTGGCAGTAGATTCTGTCCTGATGGCTTCTGTATTTGAGTCTATTGCCTCTTCGTGTGGAGTTTTTTCGGTGTTATCGCCGGCATCCTTTGATTCCTTGGAGGCTACCTCCTGGTCTTCCTTTGGATTTGATTCTGCCTTTTCTTCCGTATGTTCTTCCTCGGAATCCGAGTTACTAGCCTCTGAGGCTTCATTAGCTACTGGCTTTTTGTCCTCCTTCGGTTTTTTGACCCTCTGTTTTTTCTTCATCCGTTTGGCTCTTTTCTTAGCGGTCTTTTCCTCGGCCGCGCGTCGATTGTCGTCCAACTTCTGCTGGAAGGCGTCATCTGCAGCCTCGCGGGCACTCTGGTTCTGGATGTTCTTTTGGCGGGCGTACTCTTTGCGGCGCAAGTGGCGGTACACATGGAACTCGCCGGAACCCGCTCCAGCACTACTGCCCATTACATTCCGCACAAATGTGGGCACAGAGGACATGAAGTCCCGCTCGCGACGCTGCTCCGGTATGACCACGGGCTTATCCTAGGAATAAAAAGTCCATTAATGTGAATGTCCCCCAGCTATCCAATGCAAACATACCGGATTTTTCATGAGCTTCTCCAGCTTCAGCCGCTGTAGATCGGTGGCGGTCTTGATGAATGGCCGCAGGGGCTTGTCCTTCTCATCGGAATCGCTTTCTCCTGATCCTGCATCCTTCTTTTTTTTCTTTGGCTTCTTCTCCGGCTCTTTTACCAAATTCTTTATCAGCGACATGTTTGTTTGCTTAAAAGTAGTATTTTATGTGTGGCTGTGTTGCAAGAATAAAAAATACACGCGGAATTCCAAAGAGGCCCATGCTAGATCTTAGACCTTTCTTAGACCTAGTCTTAGAAAAACAACTTTAAAATGATGAATAAAATTACTCATATTAAAAAGAACTTAATTTTTTTAAACAAAAAATAGGTAATAAAATATATTGGTATCGTGTTTGTTCGTGCAGTGGACCCTCATCACTAGTTGTAATCCCTCTTCATTTATACACTGCAAATAACTAAATACCAAATAAAATACCGTACCACGGCCACTTCGAGCGGTATATTTAAACATTCAGCCGGTGGTCACACTCTCAGCCGTCAACAACATAACGCGTTATTTTCTAGCGAATCGGCCGATTTATATCCTCGATAAGTAATGTGCTGAAAAGAACAAGACTACCAAAGACCCACTTGTCATAGATGCGTACGAGATCGTTAACCAAACAACAATCACGTTCGCAATCGACCAGAAAGACACTCAAAATCGAACCGAAATCATCCCGAGCTCGGCGAGCGGTTAGAGTTGTGTAACACGGACGGACGGGCCAAAAAAAAAGAAGAAACGTGAACTAGAACTCTGTGTCTCCTCCGCTGGTTTTGTTGAGTTTTTGGCTAGCAGGTGAAGCAGTAGAATGGCGCTTGAGACGGAGGCGAAGAATTCAAATGCAACGGCCACGGGCGATGCAACAGCAACAAAGGCCAGCGGCAAGGCCAAGGAGAACAACAACACGGCCGGCGGCAAAAAGAATCTGAATCCGATTCCGAATCAGCAGAACTCGAATCAGAACTTGGTCAATGGCAATGGCACGGCTACTGACGGGCCGGCTGGGAAGAAGAAAGGTGCGTTAAACTTTCCGCCTACGCCCATGTCCATTCAACCAACCAACCTCCCACCCAGTCACCAACCCATCCTCACCTCCCCCTTTTTTTGCTACCTTGGAAACTGCCTCAATATTTTATTTGCCACAAAAGCCAATCACATAACATTTTTAACATTACGTAATGGGCTTTTTCTCCCCTATTATGCCTTAAAAGCGGCGCCCGTTGTCTATAGCTGCCCCTCCGCCCCTTTTACGAGCCTTCCCTCCCCTTCCTCTCTAAAAACCGCGTGCGTTACAATTGCAATCGTTAATGTGTGTGTGTGCGTGTGTATTGGAGTTAAGTGCGTGTGTAAGAACTGCAAGTGTGTTGCTCCCTACCTCTTTCGCTCTCTCTTCCTCTTGGCATGGCAACGCACATGTTATTAACCCGGCAACGACGGCGAAATGTTCATTAACCCCCCGGGCGGATTTCTTGTTGCGTTTAACCTACAATTAACACGTGCGCGGCCCGAAATGCATGCACTTAACACACGCAAATTGTTCGACAATTATGTAAATCATGTTTTCTATCCGTAGACGCATCGCTCTAGACTTCGTCTCTTCCTTTCTCTGATTCCCTTGCGGTTAATGAACATTGTACTTATCACTTTTGCTTTCTCCTCTCCCACTCTCTTTGCCTCTCTCACTCTCTCTCTGTCCCTCCTTCTACTCTCTCTCTATCTATCTCTGTGTATCTCACAGTGCTGTAATTTAGTATACGGCTGTTGAAATTAGCATGGTCGTGTTAAACCGATTCCATTTTCCTGAGAGATGAGAGATCGAAAGGAGATTGGATTATTCGGCGGACTGTTCGTACGGACTCCGAACGAACCCGGCCCCTTTGGCCTTATCAGCCCGCTGTCTCCTTCTGTTTGTTTTTCTGCTGTTTTGTTGTAAGTCAATCTACATAGGCATACACACAAACATACGTACATGC
Organism: Drosophila teissieri; assembly: GCF_016746235.2. Taxonomy (NCBI): domain Eukaryota; kingdom Metazoa; phylum Arthropoda; class Insecta; order Diptera; family Drosophilidae; genus Drosophila; species Drosophila teissieri. The sequence continues at coordinate 14,472,096 of NC_053030.1, forward strand.
TGTGTGCTTGCCGGCGAACACAGCCACACTGAGCGGCAAAAGTATGCGAACAGTATTGTTATGTAAAAATCGAAGCCAGGAGGTAGAGACTAATACTTTTCTCTTTCAGAATTATTTGTATTTGGGGAACCAAGACGCGAAATTTAACTAAAAAATTTTTTCAAATATTTCCAAAATGAAATACTAAAACTTTATGCATATTACATTTTATTTATTTCATAAAACCATTATTTATAGATACAAAATGTAAAACCCATAAATTATAACATAAACTTGGCAGAAATGTTAATGCTTGGAAATAGGAAATATTTGAAAATTATATTTTTTAATCTTATTCCTTTCAAAAGTATTATTTAAAATACAAACTAACCAAGAGCCGTAATTTAACAGAATTATGTGGAACAGGTACATCCTCCAAACCCTATGAAACCTTTGCGAGCGACTCAAGAACGGGTTGTCGAGTATAAATAATAGATTCATACAAGATTCTTCTAAGAGACATGGGAACAAAAGTCGGTCCAAAGTTCACGTTTCCCCCTATACATCAAATAGGTTACACAATGCTCCATATGCCTTCCCAATATTGACTAACAAATGACTTTTTTTTCCTCATGCAGGCAAGAAGAACCGCAACAAAAGCCCGCCCGAACCAACAACCGAAGCCGTTCTGAGCAACGGACACGCCGAGAAGTCCACAGCGGTGGATGCAGCTGAGGACAATGCCGGTGCCGATGCCGATGCCAATGCCAATGTGGAGAAGCCGGAAGACGGAGGAGCACCGGAGGCTGAGGCGGATGGTGAGGACATTGATCTGGACGCGCTGCAGGACGTTGGCATTACGGTAAACATCAGCAGTCCTGGCGCGGACCTGTTGTGCGTACAGCTGTCTAGCATGGAGCTGGTGCAGGAGATCCATCAGTTGCTGATGGACCGCGAAGAGACGTGCCATCGTACATGCTTCTCGCTGCAGCTGGACAACGCGACGCTTGACAATTTCGCCGAACTGAAGGCAATCAGTAACCTGGAGCAGGGCTCGACCATCAAGGTGGTAGAAGAGCCGTACACCATGCGAGAGGCCCGTATTCATGTGCGCCATGTCCGTGATCTTCTCAAAAACCTTGATCCGGCCGATGCGTACAATGGCATTGACTGTACATCGCTGACCTACTTAAACACGATCACCCAGGGTGATTTGTTGGACAAGAAGAAGACGCGACCGGATTCTGTGGACTGCACGCCGCCGGAGTATGTGACTCCTGGTGTAAATGAGCCCCCACTTCTGCCATTGCATCCGAATGTAAAGAATGCTAAGGGACCCCAGGCCCTCAAGGTACTGACTACATCCGCCTGGAACCCGCCACCCGGTCCCCGCAAGCTGCATGGTGACCTCATGTATCTGTACGTTGTTACAATGGAGGAGAAACGATTCCACATCTCAGCCTGCTCCAAGGGCTTCTACATCAACCAGTCGACGGACGACACCTTTAACCCCAAGCCCGACAATCCCAGCCACCTCAGCCACTCGCTGATCGATCTGCTTTCCCACATATCACCATCGTTCCGACGTGCCTTCCAGACCATCCAGAAGCGACGCACCATGCGTCATGCCTTCGAACGGGTAGCCACCCCCTACCAGGTGTACCAGTGGGCATCTCCCACCCTGGAGCACACAGTGGATGCCATTCGTGCCGAGGATGCATTCAGCTCAAAATTAGGGTAAGTTGAGCAAAAAGTTTATAATAGTAAAGTTATAGTTAGTATAGTTATAGTGAGTATAGTAATAATACTTATTAATTTGTACCCTTGATCCTTTCATCCCGTAGCTACGAAGAGCACATCCCCGGACAGACACGCGACTGGAACGAGGAGCTGCAGACGACGCGGGAACTGCCACGTAAGACACTGCCGGAGCGCTTGCTGCGCGAGCGCGCCATCTTCAAGGTGCACGGAGACTTCGTGACCGCCGCCACGAGGGGCGCCATGGCTGTTATCGACGGCAATGTGCTGGCCATTAATCCCGGCGAGGACCCCAAGATGCAGATGTTCATTTGGAACAATATCTTCTTCTCGTTGGGCTTTGACGTGAGAGACCATTACAAGGAACTGGGCGGCGATGCAGCTGCCTTTGTTGCCCCACGATACGATCTGCACGGCGTGCGTGTCTACAATGCAGTTGATGTTGAAGGATTATACACCCTGGGAACCGTGGTAATTGATTATCGCGGCTACCGCGTTACCGCCCAATCTATTATCCCCGGAATTCTGGAGCGAGAGCAGGAGCAGAGCGTAGTCTACGGTTCCATTGACTTTGGCAAGACGGTGCTCAGCCATCCCAAGTACTTGGAGCTTCTTAGACAAGCCGGAAAGCATCTGAAGATCTTGCCACACGCCGTGCTCAATGAGCGGGATGAACCCGTGGAGCTGTGCTCCTCGGTGGAGTGCAAGGGCATTATTGGTAACGATGGCCGCCACTACATCCTCGATTTGTTGCGCACCTTCCCGCCAGACGTGAACTTCCTAAAGCTTCAGGACGTGCAGCTGAGCAAGGAATTGGTTGATATGGGCTTCCCTATCGAGCACCGGCACAAGCTGTGCTGCCTGCGCCAAGAGCTGCTGGAAGCTTTTATCGAGGATCGACATGTCAGTTTTATCCGAATTGCCGCTGTGCACCTTCAGCAGCTTAATGCCAAGAAGCAGTCAGAAAAATCGGAGGGCAAACCTGTTCCAGCTTTAGAAGGAGCAGAGGCGGCAAGTAAAGTAAACGGAGCTGATAAAACCGACGTTAAGGAGGAGAAGAACGAAGAGAACGAGGAGAAGGCACAGTCCACGGCAGGCGAATCAAAGACCGCCGAAGCCATGGTTAATGCCATTCGGGAGGCACAGTCCAATGTAGCCACATCGAACGAGGTGCAAGCTGCCGAGGTAGTTAAACGGGCTTGCGCTGCCGTTGGCTCGCTAAAGGAGAAAGAGTTTGACTTCCGCTTCAACCCCGACGTGTTCTCGCCCGGCATTCGTCACGTGGATGGCGAGGAGGGCACTTGCAGCTCACTGGCCAAACAGAAGGTACTCGTACAGGAAGCAGCCGAGTTCCTCGTCCTTAAGCAGATACCCGCCTTCATCAAGGAACATATGACCCATTCTTCGCCACCAATCGATGGCCAGAGTCTAACCGAATCCTTGCACAGTCACGGCATCAACGTGCGTTACTTGGGCAAGGTTATCAAAATTTTAGGCCAAATGCCTCGCATGGATTACCTGCACAGGATCGCTGTCCTCGAGCTGATCGTACGGGCCACCAAGCACATCTACTATACGTACATGCAGAATACAGAGCCGCTGCACCTCTCTGCTGCCATCAGCCACTTCCTCAACTGTCTGCTGACCAACGGACCCGTCAACCCGGCCGTGAGCAGCGAGGAGGCGCACAAGAAACGCGGGAACGGCGGAAAGCACAACAAGCACAAGTCCTCCAAGGGCGGAAAGGGTCAGCAGCAACAGTTGTCGACTGGCAATCAGAACGGCAGCTCGTCTGGCTCCTCCAATGGCTCATCCGTCTCCGATTGGACTCTGGTGACGCCCCGATCCCTGTGGCAGCAAATTCGTAAGGAGGCCAAGGTCTACTGGGACTGGGAGTTGGACTGCGACTCGATTGAGACGGCGGTATCCAAGTACGGCATCCTGCGTATCAGTCTGCTGCGCGCCTTCTGCCTGAAGGTTGGCATTCAGGTGCTGCTGCGGGAGTACAACTTCGAGTCCAAGCACAAGCCAACCTTTGGCGACGACGACGTCGTCAATGTGTTCCCAGTTGTGAAGCACATTAGTCCCCGGGCCACCGACGCCTATAACTTCTACACCACGGGCCAGGCTAAGATCCAACAGGGCATGTTTAAGGAGGGCTATGAGCTAATCAGCGGAGCACTCAACCTCCTGAACAACGTCTTTGGGGCATTGCACCAGGAAAACGGATCCTGCTTGCGCATGCTGGCCAGGCTCAGCTACCTCTTGGGTGATGCCCAAGATGCACTAGCGATCCAACAGCGAGCAGTGATCATGAGCGAGCGGGTGAACGGCATGGACCATCCCTCGACCATTTTGGAATACGTATGTGCCTTAGCTGCTCCTTTTAAGTTCAATTAATATTTGTATTCTTTACTTAGACACACCTATCACTTTATTCGTTTGCTAACGGACATGTGGGAATGTCCCTTAAGCTGCTGTACAGAGCTCGCTATCTGATGGTGCTCATCTGTGGCGAAGATCATCCGGAAGTGGCACTGATCGATGTAAGTTCACCAAGCTAGTGGAAATTTGGATTAAACCCCAACATGGAATGCTTTTATTTCCAGAGCAACATCAGTTTGATTTTGCATGCACTGGGCGAATACGAGTTGTCGCTGCGGTTTATCGAGCATGCCCTCAAGCTGAACCTGAAATACTTTGGTGACAAGGCTATGCCCGTGGCACTCAGCTATCACCTGATGGCCCGCACACAGTCCTGCATGGGCGATTTCCGCTCGGCGTTGAACAACGAGAAGGAAACATACTCTTTCTACAAGTCTCAGGTAGGTGTAAACTACACTAGTGTTTGGGAAATCAAGCTGAATACTATATTTTATAAACTAAACAGCTGGGCGAGAACCACGAGAAGACCAGGGATTCTGCCGAGTGCCTGCGCCTACTGACCCAGCAAGCTGTGCTGCTGCAGCGCAAGATGAACGATATCTATTCCAGTGGCAAACTGACCAGTGACCTGCCACCCATTCACATCACACCACCGTCGATGGGCTCGGTCCTGGACATGTTGAACACCATCAATGGCATTCTGTTCGTGAAGATAAGGTGAGACTAACATTGGGTTGCCTTTTTGCAAGGGTTATTCTTACTTATTCTTATTTACCTATTCCATAGCCGAAAAGACATTGTCAAGGTGCGCAGTGAAATCGAAAAGCATTTCAAGGCCGATGGCCCCGAGAACGAGGTAAATGATGCTATTAACTCCATTGTGGCTGCTGCCAACAACAATGGTGAGGCCGAGGATGCGGTTGCTAAGGATGTTAAGGAGCAGGCAGAAGCAGGCACGCAGCTAACAAATGGCGAAAAGGCGGTGGCAGCCACTGAGGCGACTTCAAGTTGAACACTCCAGGAGGGCGAAGTTTAACAATCGAAAGTCCCAACAAGTCACAAAATTTGTCGCCTGTTCATTGCATTGCCGTATCGTTAATCGTATTTTGGGACTGAGCAAAATTAATGCATTCATGTTTTGAACAACTACAGCAATGACCTACCACCAACTGCAACATCAAAAAGTACCAACATCGTAATAAAACATAATTGTATGTTTTTCTTAAAGGCTGCTCTTGTACTGCTCACACACATCGCATCGCGTCGTATTTAAGAATACGCATAGAACGTCCTATAACCATTTATGGAATAGGTCAATAAAATACTTTTAGACTTAGTCAAGCAAACTATCAGCAACACTATTAAGCATCCAATCCAACAACCCGATATCACCCAAAAATCAGCTATTACAGAAAGTTGACTTGTTTTTAAACGCGAAAAGTCGTCTAGCTCTAACACCTATATGTTTTGCCAACCATTTGCAGACCCGTCAAATGCCTTTTATAGTTTATAATCGATTGCACGTAATTATACCCGTTACTAGATTCGTTGAAAATTATGCCGCAGGAAGATATATTCTAGATTAAGATCATCAACCTGTCTGTCGGTCCGTCTTTATTAAACATCATATTTTTGTTACTAATTTACTTTCCCATTTTTACCGCCATGCCAAAAATATTGGAAATATCTTCCTAGCACCCCATTATCTGTGTAACGGGTATGTGATAGCCGAGTAAATCGACTATAGCGTTCTCTTGTTTTATGCATTGTTTTTGTTGAATCAACTTTACAACGAGTGCAACTAAATATTTTACAATAACGTTAGGATTCACCCGATTGGAAAATGAAACCAGAGGAATTATTGAAGCATTACGTTTTTGTTATACAACTATCATATAGATATATATCAGAAAATATATATTATTCATATGTAATGCATACATATTTGAGTCCTTAGTGTATCAAGGACCACATGAAAATTTATTCATACGAACAAAATGGTTTTTTATTATTAAAAAGATCGAAATGCGATCAAATAAAAATGAAGCTGCCAAGTTGAATTCGTATTTAAAAAGAAACTGCATTTGAATGTCACTAAAACTAAACTTATCGCAACTTATGTAAAATAAGGGTGCTTCTTGGTGGGGAAATCGTAGAAAAACAATACTGGAATGAATAATCTTAAAAATGCAAACTGTATTCTTAAAAACATATACATGCTGAACGCCTATTTCCGTTTTCTGCACTTGTTGCGTCCCTTTCGCCTTCTGCCCGGCGTTTTGCTTGGCGACTTGCCATTCTTAGCGGCCGCAGCCTGCTGTTGCTGAGTCTTGGGCGTGGCTGCAGTGGCTCCTGTGGTGCTTCCGCCGGCACTCGCGGTGGTGCTCTGCTTGCTGATCCGATTGGCTGCACCCTGGCCACTGACCTTTTTCGACGGCAGTAGATGCTGGCTTACCAGCTCGCCCAGGACTCCCTGGTGAGCCAGCATAGAGAGGAACGTGCAGATGAACTTATCGTAGTTATGGGTGCGTCGACTGGCATCCACCTTAAACATATGCCTCCGATCGTTTTCGTCGGCCAGGTGCTGTTCATTGATGGCTATTTCTGTGTCCAGGTTTTTAAGAAGCGATTGCAGATCCCTTGCGGTGAAAGCGCTCGGCTCTAATAACGTGGTGGGTGTATCCGGACGTTGTGAGTCTCCGTTCCCCGACTCGCCCTGTTCGTCGGCCTTTAAAAGTTTCTGCAGTGTCCCGGACACGATTGCCTGGTTTGTGCGCAGCATCTTAAGTTTATGTGTTATGGCAATCCGTCTGTCTGGCACTACGGCCATGAGGTTAAAGCGTATGTCCTGTTCGCCGGTAGCTATTCCCAGTCGCTCCGCCATCACACGTCGGAACTTGTCTGTCCAATCCTCGCTATCCTCCCAACCGCCGTGATTCATGGGATACGGTTTCAGACCATCCAGTTCAAACAGTTGTCCATTGATAGGCACAAAGCTAACGAAGTGAAACGCCTCACCGGTAAAGCGGCAGCTGGAGACGCCAGCTCCAGTCCGTTCTAGCCGGCGCCGAGCCTGCGGCATTGCGTGCGAGTTGTGGGCACAAGCCAGCTCCGGAGTGTTGCCAATAGCCAAACCCTTGTTCTCCGGACTCATGCCTTTGGTGTGGGCTTTCAGTCGACTGAGGGTGTCGCCTAGCTGCAGATTGTTCTCGTTGCAGTTCAAGAGCACCGAGAGCAAAGCGTGTGTGGCACAGCTATTGGGCACTACCTGCTGTGCGAAGAATATGCTGGAAATGGCCTCCTCGTCCTTGACGAATATCTCAGCAGTGGTCTCCACAATTTTGCGTCTGGCACGCCGCTCTTCGATCCAGCGAAAGAGAAATATGAAACCATAGGGACTCTCGATGGGTTTCTGTAGGTCGTACACCTCCTCCACCTGTACATCGTGACCTAGGGATGGTAGGCATTTTAATAGGATGTGTGGAACAAGAGATTTTCCAATAAATTACAGCCAAAATCCTTGAGCAACAGGGTGAAGAGACCTGGGTCGGACTCCAGCTCCAACCAACCGTCTGCCAGCTGGGCCATAGGCATGGTGGTGGCTCCTGATGCCGTGGAAAGTAGCGCATTGTGGCTGAGACTGCTGCTGACTCCCGCCGCTCCGGCCGCCTGGGAGCCACTACCTCCTCCAGCAGCGTTCATATTTGAATGGCTTGTACTGTTGATGCGTAAGTATCCCAGATCCTATTTTTGATTCGTTTTTGGGGCACAGCGGAGAGGCCTACACTGTAAAATCTATTTAAAGAATGTGAACGTATAAGTTTGTCTGGCAGAAACAGAATAAACAAATGAAATAGTTACCGGTTCAACTTATAAAAATGACTTCAGTTGTTTGTTTTCGTGAGCGGCATTTGCCATTATTGTTGTATAGTCCAGAAGGAAGATGGATTTCTAGTTTTACGTTAAACCTTGCCAATCCACATAGCGCAGATATCCGTTTGGAAGTTAGGCGCGTTGGCAGCTGGCTATCTTCTGTCCATTATTCATTTTAATCTAACAATATTGCCGATTTGGACGAAAATAGTTTTTTCGCTTCCTCTTAACTGCCTTTGCCATTCACAGTACCCCACCTACATTTCAATACCGATAGTCAGCCGTTGCACGGCGAATGGCATAAAATTTCAACGATCTGGCAGCCCGTGTAAGAGTTTATAGTCAGCTGTTATTCACGTAACTTGTACTCTTTTCTTCGATTTTGGTAGAAATTAATTTACTGTTGAGATGGTTCGACCAACACTAGTGGCGCTGGCCAAGCGCGTACCGCTCATCCACTTCCGCAAGGGTGGAGCGGGAGTGCCTGGCGCCCAGACAGCAAACCAGCAGGCAAGTTCCCAGCCAGCAGGAGGCAAAAAGGTTAACCCAGCCCATTTCATTTCTACACAATACCACGGCTTCTTCTGGGCATCATAACTAATTTTTGTGCTCGTCTCTTTTGTATATAGTTGGCCGGTGGACCGGCAATCGAGGACTACGAGCTGCCGGCGCGATTTGCCCGCAAGCCAATCGATCCCGTAGAGGCGGCGTACATCAACAATGGGGGTATTCCAAACTAAAGGCCCCCAAAGAGTGCTGCTCATAAAATATAACACAAGTTAATGTCACAGCTGTTTTAGACGTTTCGGATTATCACACATGTTTAGCGTAAATTATTCAAGTTCGAATTAAATTGATTCAAATGAATTAATTGCGGCGTCAGAGTGCCGTTATTGTGTTTTTTTTTTTTTTACTGACCGACCATATGTACAGCAGAGCTTTTGGCGTTCGCTGCGAATGGCACTCGGGGGGCCATCGAGGAAGAACAAGAGCAGCGAGCACCACTACTCATCTACAACGAAAGCCAATCGGTCGTGATATTCCCACACGCGCAGCTGCTCTTCGAGCCGATCGTCTCTGTGTTCGTTTGTTTGTGCTATAACTGCTACCCCCGCCCACTGTGATCATCCGCCTTACCCCCGCCCCGTTCCTCCCGAGTAACCGACCGCCGCGAACAAAGAGTGGAAAATTTCCGTGTCAGCTGAAAAGGAAAACCTTTAGCCATCTTTCTTGGGCCCCGTAACGCTGCGGCCCCCCGTAAACACCGGATCCGTTGTATCCCCCATCTGGATGGGTGTGAGGCGTAGTATGCAAGTGAACTGTGCCAACAAGGACTGCCTGGGTCTCCGTAAGCGTGTCTGTGGTCTGCATCAAACCTGGAAGTGGCTGCATCAGACGCCCGCCCTGCACGAATATCTCATCTCCGCTAGCTCCGTGGCTGCAAACACATCCCGAGGCACCGAGACCGCCACAGTCTAAAGTCCAGAGCGACCAAAGCCATTTAAAGACCAAAACGAATACATAGCGTAGATAGTAGACCATACATAACCTAAAGAAGAGCGCACACAGACCCCACAAGAACCAGGCAGAGAACCGCAAAAAACCAACCAACAAACCAAACCAACGAACCAACCCGTCAAGAGCTTTTTTCGACACCATTGACCTTGTTTCGCTTGCAAGTGCACTGTGTCTCAGATCACCTGGCAACAGAAATCACACGCCCGTACGCCCCACTTCCTTGTGTAAGCCATGAGTGCGCTTTTGCAACGCAATTTCAGCCAGCTGCGGCTGCTGCTCTGCTCCGCCGGTCAGGTCACGCGCCTGGCATCCAGCGGAGTGCAGCCACCGTCGGCTGGTCAGCAGGAGCAGGAGATCAAGAAGCAGAAGCGCCAGCCGCCGCCCGTAGTGCCCGATTCGGAGATCAAGAAGTCCGTGTTCATCTCGCAGTCTAGCGATGTGTTCACCAATCTTGCACTAGAGGATTGGCTGTACAAGAACTTCGACTTCAGCCGCCACCATGTGCTGCTGCTGTGGGCCAACGATCCGTGCGTGGTAATTGGACGCCACCAGAATCCCTTCACCGAGGCCAATGTTTCGCGACTGGTGGAGCGCGGCATCACTCTCGCCCGCCGCAATAGTGGCGGTGGAGCCGTGTACCATGATCTTGGGAACCTGAACTGCACGTTTTTCTCGCCCCGCGAGCGTTACGATCGCAAGTACAACCTGAACATCGTGACCAGGGCCTTGTTCCGCGAGTGGGCCATCAAGGCGGAGATAAATGAGCGCGACGACATAGTAGTGATGAATAAAAAGGTGAGGAGGAGCGGTAGCTCTTATCAAGGAATGATGCGACCTCAGCTGATCCCGCACACTAGCGTCAGCCCACTTAACCAACAGCTGGGGCTGTGCATCTGGTCATTATTTGCCCACTTAACGAGTATGCCCTTGTTCAATTACAGATTTCCGGTACTGCGGCCAAGCTGGGACACCCGAACTCGTACCATCACTGCACCATTTTGGCCAGCGCCAATAAACTGCACTTGGGCGAATCTCTGGTGCGGGAGCCGGCCAATTACATTAGCAAGGCCACGGCTTCGGTGCCGTCGCCCATCCGTAACCTGGTTGATGTCAATCGCACAGTGAACGTTTCTCAGCTGCGCTCCGCCGTGGGCTACGAGTATTTGAGAACGGCTGCAACCACGCTTGAAGACGGCGGCAGCAACCAGACGATGCAGCAGCGCGGCTTTCAGCTGGTCAATCCGACGGAGAAATGGTTCCCCGGCATTGAGGAACTCCGCTCCAGTTACAGCTCCTGGGATTGGGTCATCGGCAAGACACCCAAGTTCACCGTGCAGAAGGATCTGGAGGTGAAGGGCGACGAGCAGGACATGAAGCTGAAATTAAGCGTGGAAGTGGAGGCGGTAAGATAGTCTCTTTGTTATTTATTAAACGAATTTTCACTCATCATTTAACTGACTTTAGGGACTAATGAAAGAGATCGGCATCCAGCTGCCGCAGAGCGATCAGCTCGTCCCGGTGGTCACTCCGCTCCAGGGCAAACCCTACAACGAGGAGAACCTGAACGGCATACTTGGCGCCCTTAAGCTCGTGAGCGCATCGAATGTGAAGCAGGCCATAAACGGAACAGCTTGATTTCTGTTGTGTTAGCTCGAAAAAAATAACAAAAAAATATATAATCCTTTTTAGAGCACTAACCACGTTATCGTAGATATATTCTTTCCAAGAAACCATATTACTAACATAGTATTTAAGCGTTTTACAAACAAACTATTTACTTTTGTTACCACGTTTTATATAAAAGAACTGCATTAAATGTTTAAACATTGAATATCAAATCAAACCGCCTTGTTGTTTAATACCCGAAACCAGAAGCGCAGTGTGTATAAATATAGTTTTTATTTTGTATAACCAGTGAAACAAAATGGATTTGTAAAAATGAATACAAAGTTTATATGATAAATCTTTTAAGGCACTTGTTCGCTTCGTTTGACACAAATTGGTTGTACATCTGAATAAAAATATATTACAAGCTATAAACATGAATACTAGGATACGGGTCAACAATCGTGATCTGAGTCCCAGATCGTTAATACGTTAAAAACGGAATAGAAGGCATTACAAAAGATAGCTACAGAAAATTGCACTCAGAACACTCAGAAGAAAATGGAAACTGGCCTAAATGTGAACCGTTTGCACCAACTCCGGTAGGTTTTGGTAATCAGGATCGCGGGCGAAAAATTCCGTGAGATAGACGAAGGTTGGCCGATCTTTGGGTCGCTCCTTCCAGCAGCTCTGCATCACGGCATAGATGTACGCTGGACAGAGATTGGGCTGCGGCAAACGTTCTCCACTGTCCACGAACTTGATGGCATCGACATTAGATATTTCACCGTACGGGGGTGCGCCCAGGGAGAACATCTCCCAGATGGTCACGCCGAAAGACCACACATCACTGGCGTGCGAGAAGATGCCCAGGTTGAAGCTTTCCGGCGCATACCAGCGGATGGGCCAACGGCCGCCCTGGGTGAATTGGTATTCCGTGCTACCGGGCCTCAAGGATCGGGACATGCCGAAGTCACTGATCTTCGCCTGGTGGCGTGCGGTCAGTAAAATATTTCTGGCGGCCAGATCGCGGTGCACAAAATGCTGAGATTCCAGATAATGCATGCCTGGCCAAAGATTGAAAAATTAATTAAATTCAAGAAATTGGCTGCAGTTTGACTTACCACACGCAATCTGTGAGGCCCAAACTTTTAGCTCCGAATTGGCCGAGATCTCATGGCCGTGATCCAGAATATACTGCAGCATGGAGCCCAGCGGAGCCAGCTCCTGAACCATCATCAGCATGTCACCCTTTGAAATGCCAATCAATCGCACAATGCACTTGTGCTCCAGCCGCATCATAACTGAAGCTTCGCGCAAGAACTCCTGCTTGTTGCTGTGCTCGTCGCTAAGCATTTTAATAGCCACCTCCAAACGGGATTCGTCGCCGTTACCACTCTTCCTTAGCAGCCATCCACTGTGCACCGAACCGAATTCGCCGTGTCCGATCTCCCGATCCAGCACTAGATTTTCCGGCTCAATAAAGAACCTTAGCTTGGCGGCCTCCACCTCAGTGGCGCTTGGCGTGCTGGGAGTTCCGCTGCACTTGCGATGAAGATAGCTGGCCATCTCACTTTCCGTTGAAGAGGTCGGACCAAGCGAGTTTAGACGCGCCACTGCGGGCGCCTTGATCTGCTGATCCAACAGACATAGCACGTCCACTGTGGGCTGGTAGCCGTTGGCGATCCACTGCCCAGCTCGCTCGCGCTCTATGGCCACATCACTCTTTGTGAAATACTCAACTTCGGCATCAGTCTTTTGGGCAATAGGTGGCAGGTCGATCTCAATGGGCGTGTTGTTCCTGGGCACGTTGTACACTTCGCCACCTGCAGCGGCCTGAGCTCCGCCATCTGCGTTGAACGTTGGCAGCTCTGTCGAGAACGACAGGCTCTTCAGCATGGGTGCCGCTGCCTGCAGCTCCTGCTCCGTTTTGGCCTGAGAACTACTTACACTGCTCTCGGACTCACTGCGTTTGCCCTTGGACTTGCTCTTGCGCAGGCTATTCATGTCGAACAGCGCCTTTTTCGGACTCGTCAGTCGCAGTGTGTTGAACATGGAGCTACTGTTCTCCTTCTGTTTTTTCTTCGTTATGGTCAGGGCGGGTACGTGTGGGTGTTGATGCAGCGAATGTGGCGACACTGGAGTGGGCGGGGTTGCTGGCGAAGCTGCTTTTGGCTTCACCGATGATCGAGGTATTGTGGAAAACGAGGGCACCTCTGGCTTGGGTTGTGGTGGTACCGGAAACTTGAGGCTCACTGGCAACCCGTACGAGAAACGCATGAAGTGGGCGATTAGGTGTTCCACGCTTGGCCAGTATGGACCGTCATCGATGTACAGAAACTTGGACTGCAAGGAGACTTTTCTTTAGAAGGAACATTAAAAGTAGGGCAACAACTTAACTTACCCCGCCAGACTGCACCTTAACACCATTCTGGTAGAGATCAGCTTGCGAAATGCGAAAATTCTTCACCACCTGATCACTAAGCAATGTTAGAACCAATCCCGAGGCCGCCGGCGACTCGGAGTAGCGAACCAGAAAGCAGCCGGAGGTGTCAACGTCCGGTTGTTTGGCTAATAACTTCTTGGCATGCTTTTGTAGTATGGCCACGGCTTCGTCTCTGGTTAGAGTGCCATGGTACCACTGCTCTCTTGTGGTATTTGCCGGTGGGAGTTTGTAGTTGAGCAGGAATTCTTCCACTGCCGTTTGGCCCGCTTCCTTGGCCAGATCAAATGGAAATTCACCCGAACTTGTTCTGGGCAACGGTGGCGCCTCAGCCAGGAGCAGCTCCTGCACAGCCTCCAGGTTGCCATGCTTGGCAGCCTCATGCAGCGGCACATAGCCGTTATCAATGTTCCTGCCCTGGACATTGGCCTGCGCCGCGATGAGTGTGCGTATGAAACTGGCCGGCTTGGAGCGAGCGGCGTACTGCGGATGCAAGTAGTTGATATTAAATGGATAAAAATAGCATTATGCATTGATGTGCGGAGGTAAACTTACGTGGAGTGGCTGGCAACCAAAGGAGTCGGAGCTATTGACCTGGACCTTCGCATTCAACAGGTGCTTCAGTATATCCTCGTCCGAGTAGAGCGCCGCCAGATGCAGGGCCGTCTGTCCATCCTGGTTCTTGGCATCGAAGTTCCGATAGCCGCACTTGAGCAGCTCGAAGACCACCTTGCTCTCGTTTTTGCTGGTGGCGCGATGCAACAGATTGGTCACTCCGTGGCTGCGTGTGTTGTGCGGCGGCAGATCCCGAATCAAGGGCACCGTCAGCTTGGTGGGCAGACCATTGGCCGCCTGCTGGTAGAAGTCAACGAGCGTGTCCAGGCCGTGCAGGATCTTCGTCTGCACTTTGTCGTCGATGGAGAAGAAGGCGTCCTCGCCGCCATGTCGCCGCACCTGGTAGTGGCACACCTCGCCCTGGCAGAGCAGGCTCAGCACAAAGTCCCCGGCCGCTGTGCTGCTTTCGCGCACCAGAAAGGTCCCGTCCTCGTAACCTGTTGATTGCGAAAATATTACCCATCATCATTATGCTCCACCACGCCCACATCCCAGCGATCGTCACTGCTGCCAGGCTAATTGGGGCTTCACGCCAGCACTTACCTTGCTTTAGCAGATCGTCGGCTGCCTCGCGGGACAGGCTGCCGTGGTACCACTTCATGGGATCAGAATCGCGACTCATTTTTTGGCCATTTGCTCCGATCCTGTTGCTTTTTGTTAATAATTTTGATGAGGTGTGATCGTTGCTGGATCGTTTAAAAATACCACAAGATCAGTGTTGACAATTCAGCCTTTTTTTGTTGAATCTGGATCTTTACCTCTAAAATCCCAGCAAATCTTGGAATAGTTTCCCGATAAAAAATAGTTGGCAGCACTGTCAGTGGACTAAGGACGAGTGTGACCATAAATTCGCGTTGCCAACCATAATATTGATCAATTGGCGGGCGAAATGCCAAATTTCAAATTTCTCGCTTGATTTTATAAAAAAATAATTCCCTCACGATATACTAAATTGCAACTAAAAATCGAGCCTGAATAAACTTTGATCGTAATGCTCGCATAAGTAATTTAACGATCCCAATACTTATTTTTTTTGAATTATCATTGCTCAGCTTACTTCGCTCAAAAAAACGATTGTATCTCTTAAAGTAAAATATAGTAATAATAAAACACTTGGGTTAATTGTTTCGTTTCTTTTTAATATTTCCATTCTCATGGTTTTTTTCTTTTATTTTCATTATGAAGGTTTTACTAAACAAAGTATTAAATTATTGGCGATTATGTTACGATTTATTTTCTTTTCGCTCTGCAGGTTATGTGAGAATAGTCTTAAGCATTTAAAAAACGACTATACGTAGCAAACAGCATCGAAATTAATAGAGAAGTTTACATAGGTTATGAAATATTTATAAACATTAAATGTCATCGTTTAGAATATTCATATCCCTTACAATGTACAGAAAAATTAACGCAAAGCCTATTTTAATTTCGCTTGTTGCTTAGGTTGAATTTTTAAAAGTTTTCGATTTCCTAGTAAGTATTGTGGCAACTTAAGTGACTAACGATACATACACGAAAATTACATAAATAACCCCCCAAAGACATACACCCAAACACACTCGCTCCGAACAACTTTTAAAGTCTGGCCCTAGAACTATTGGCTAAATTGCTTAAGAGCGCTTTGCATTTTCAGTATGGGTTCCAATTGATTCTGGTGCCGATGGTGCTGGCTTTATTCCACCGGTCCATTTTTGTAGGGCAGCTATGTTCAAAACTACTCTTAAAAAATACAGTTCGATATTTCGCTATTACGGGGAATTTTGATTTGATTTCATTTAATGGTCTGTTCCGTGGATTTTGTTGTGGATATTGCCGCTGCTGATAGTGCTTCTGTTGTTGATGGGCTTTTGCTTGGTCCTTCGCCGGCTGTTGATCCATTTATGCTCTGCTGTTCGTTCCATTAAAAGTAACTAAATTGTAGTGTAGAACAAAATGGTTAAACGTATCATATTTCGAAGCATTAACGAATTCCGAGTTCTTCTTGGTTTGTTAATATTCGGCTTTACATTTATGACTTTTTCTTTGTTGATTTCTGTTGATATATTTATATATATGTTTATGTGTGAATTTAATTAATTAGCTATTGAAGAGAGCTTTTGGGACACTCCGTTCACAGTCTTTGATTTAAGGACATCATTTTCATATGAAAAGACAGTTTCCTTGCCGTTTTCGACAACCCTGTAAATGCACATCGATATGGTTAGTTTAAGGAACGATTCTATGATAGCAAATTGAGGTCCACATACCGTTTGGTCATCAGTTTCTTGCCATTCACAAACACCGTCGAAGTGGAGGTGCGCTTGACACCGGCACTGGGTCCGCTGGAGATGTGGGTGACACCGCTGCTGCCATTGCCGCTTGTCATCGACGAGAACGAGGTGAAGCCGCTGGTGGGCATGAAGAAGTCCATCATTGAGTAGTTAACCATTGGAGTCCCAAACGGACTGGCCAATTTGTGCTGGTGGTGATGATGGTGGCGAGACGCTCCACCGCTGCCGCCATGGCGTCGACTGCTACTTGAGCCGCTCGTGCTGCCATTTGAATATCCGTTGGCATCTGAAAAACGATAGCCATTTAGGTTAGCACTCTACAGATGTTTTACCCATTTAATAACTCACCTCGGAATAAGTCGGCGAAGGGCGAGTGCATGCCGAAGAACTCACGGAACACCTCCTCCGGCGGGCGGAATATAAAGCCGCCCATAATATCGAAGTCATCGAAATCGTGTGTGCTATAATGGTGGCGGGAATGCGAGCGACTCTGGCCACGATCACCCAGTCCATCTTTGCCATACTCATCGTACATGCGGCGCTTTTTCTCTGTGGAAAAATAAGAGTACAGGGTAAGTGGGGGCGATTACAGGACGATAAATTATATTAGTATTAAACGCTCGAGCAGCGAGGATTAGCTTAAACCTAGCATGGAAACAGTGGTGGGAAAGGTACTATTTATGAATGCTCCCCATCACTGTGCAAAAACAGCGTTTAGTTGCAGATAGAATGGAACAAAAAACAGAACAACGTGCGCCAGGTTGTCAGTCAGCAAAACCATATTAACGAAACGATTGCAACACTTCTGCCTCTCGGCTTTACCGAACATCTTGTGGAACGGAGTGCCCTCGAAAATGTTGCGGAAGGTGAAGGCCTGGTAGCGGTTGCCGGACCGTCGCCCGGCACCCGACCCATAACCCGAGCCCGGATAGTAGTCGTAGTCGTAGTCCCGTCCGTAGGACGCCGATCCGCCGCCGCTTCCAGCAGTGCGGTAGCGGGAATAGGAGCTGCTGTTGCTGCTGCTTCCGCTGGTCGAGGATTTGTGCAGCGTGGCCCGTGCATCGTAGATCCTGCGCTTACGTGCTAAATACACAATAAAGTCTTAGCATTGATACCGCCAGGAATTCGGGATTACAGATCCCGGATTGCCCATAGTTTTACCCACTTTACACTGCTTTAAGGGGCTTGAAGAAATCTGTTGGGTGGTAGGAACTTACCATCGGAAAGAACTTCGTAGGCTTCGGACAGCTCGCGGAAGCGCTTGTTGGCCTCCTCCAGGTTGTCGGGATTCTTGTCTGGGTGCCATTTAAGCGCCAGTTTTCGATATCTGCGGGTGGAAAATGTTGAGTTGATATCCCATCTACCGGATATGGGTTAGTTAAGCCGTAGCCAATTTGTTTACTTACGCCTTTTTCACTTCACTGTCGGTAGCTGATCGCGCCACGTCCAAAACTTTATAGTAGTCCACCATGCTGGAGATGTGTATTCGACTTCTTGGTGGTCCCCTCTTTCGCTGTAAATCGCTTCAGCACGAATTGCAATCCAATGCGTTTACCTTTCGGTCGAATCCTGCTGCTCTGGCTTCTGCAAAATGTGAACGGAAACGGATCGGTTAGTTAAGGGATAAGAAGCCACAAAAAATCAGGGAATCTTTGAGAAACGGACTGGATGTCTACCTTTTGGAATCCGATTTTGACAGAACTAAATTTTGAGCTTGTTTTTGATATTGTTGCTGAAAAAGCAAAGGCGAAATAGAAAACATAAACAAATAGAGGAACACACACACGAGATTTCGAGTAAAGCAAAGTCAAAGACAGCTTGGTTCGCATGGGCCGCCGACACTTTTCAATTTTTTCGAGTTCAATGTCGTTCGAAAACCCCATTATGCCATCGCCCACACACGCAAACCGTGAACAAGATAAACCGAAAAAGTACACGGCGATAAAATGGCTACGAAAAGTGATCCGAAAATCATAGATACCCAATATCATCCAAATGTATATCTATGCAGAATATGGCAATTGTTTCGATTTATTAGGTGGGAAAGTTATATCAACATACAGAGAAAGATGTAACATTTTGTAGTGCAAATTTCTTTCCGTGTAGAGAGGGAATATCGAATACATGGCTCATGTGTAGGGCGCTCAGTTAGCCGTCCATCAACTTTTGGGGCAAAGTTGCTCAAGCGTTTTGCGCCCCTCTTGGATCTCCGATCTCGGATCTCGAACCCCAGATCTTCCATCGCTCCCCTCATTTCCGTGCAAAATAGTCGCTAATTTTATTTAATTTGTATTGTTGTTGCCAGCCGTTGTCATGCAGCCCCCTTGACACAATTTGGCTTGATTTCATGCGCGACTGTTTTTTATCAAGCACATTACAGCGGCCAATTGTCTGTATTTTACTATTTTTTTTGTTGTTTTTTTTTTTTTGTTGGCTGTTGCAAGAGGAAAGTGCTTGGGATAAATTAGCCCTGCGGCCAAGTGACATGACAATTTGCATTTACACACTTGTCGGCAATCTCAAACTGAACTGAACTGAACTTCAAAACTTGTTGTTCGACTGACCAACATCGATGGGCTGTGTTTATGTTGCTCTCGATGTGGGTTGAAAATATCGAGAGTCGGTTCTTATGGGCGGTTCACCCAAGTTGAACGTGTTTTTAGATTTTTCTCACATTTTTCTGTGATCTGTGATCTAATTTATGCTTTTCGATGGCTTGCGTGTGCGTGGCGTCACATAAATTTGTCTATTAACACAAATACAAGTGTTGGAGCAAAATGGATTAAAGATACATATATACTTTACATATTAAAATACAAGTATATACAAGTGAAAATTATTTAAAGAACGCACTGGCCGAGCAAATCCAATGCATCTAAAAACTATAACTTAACATTTCAGTCTTTACGTTGGTACTAATAGTAGCAATTAAAAACATTTGTCTGTGACACATTAAGTGCAATTAAGCATTCAATAAATAACAAAAGGCTTTTATTTATTCCTGTGCACTTTTAACCAGCAAAAGAGCTGTCCAAACAACTAATTACTTATTAATTTGATGGGCGTGTCTAATAACAGAGTTAAAAGTTCGGAAACTGATGAAAATGCCAAGGATAAGTTATGTATTTGGCATCCTTTGTTGACCGGCGATAAAATAAGGACCCCAAGGAGGTCAAGGCTCAGGTTCCACCGAGATTTGAACTCGGATCGCTGGATTCAGAGTCCAGAGTGCTAACCATTACACCATGGAACCACCGTATTGGTCCTGGGCCATTTTCCTTTTTCTGCTCGGGAAATTCGCACTGCGCATGCTGCAAGCTGGTGCGAAAGGGATGGCAAGCTGTAAGGACTTTCTGTTTACCGTTACATTTCCCATTCCAGTTCGAATCGCCACATTGGACACTCTCTCACTTTCTGTTTCACTTGCTGCATTTCCTATTCTTCAAATATACGTTCAGATACGTATGAAGATATATCTAATGACTCTTTGGGATTAGTGTGCTTACATGTGGCAATAGGTTTGAGAACACCCCCGATTATAAATACGAATCGAAATCGAATTTTGCGGGAAAAGAACAAAATAATATAAATACATTTGAATAAATCCCCATTCCCCCTTCAGTCATACAAACATGTACGAACATAGACCTATCTATATAGCGTATATAGGGAATTAGAGATATTGCCGGCTTGTCTGTGTATGTGTGTGTGTGTGCGCGTAGTTTGTTCGCTTTACGGCTGGCTATAGAGTATATACCTGTTGACATATTCGGCAAATTCTAGGTCGTAGGTGTAGGAACTCGTAGCATTGTCTAAAAGCAGCCGCTGACGTTTCTGATGGCTGGCTGGCTGGCTGGTTGGCTGACTGGCTGACTTGCTGGCTGGCCAGCCATCCGCATGACACACACACGTCAGAGAAGGAACTGGATGAGGAGCCCGGTCACCAGGTGAGCAGGATGGTTGGGATGCCAAGGGGCGAGTAATGGGTAATGAGGCAGCTGAAGACCGGCTCACTCTGGCTTGGATTTCACTGGCTCAAGTCGACTGGCATCGCTTGGAATAGAAGCGGTGGCTATCTGCGCCGCCATATCTTGTGGCAGTCAGTCAGAAATCAGAAACACTCAGCACCTTGCCATCGGTTTGTGGGCGTCGGCGGCATTTAAGGCATTTGGCTGTTCTTTCAGTTAGCTAGTGATCCACAGATAGCTTTGCTTAAGCAGACAAATGCCCTCGCTGAAGCAGATGGTTTTATAGAGTTTACTCTCCGATTTTTACAGCCCCATAAAGACTAAAAGAAGCTCTTACAAAAAAGGGTTCAAATCAGATTGCACGACAAAGCAATTGCTTACTTTTATTGGCCTGCTTTACGACTTCATTAAACCGAAAATCCGCGTTGACCTGTGATGAAGTGTTCGATTTTGGGACGATAGATAGATGATTACATTCAAAATTCACATTAAATACATTACGATTTACATACAAGAAGAGATGTAACATTTTAAGAGGCTCTCAAACACAAATGAGGAAATTAACGCAGCACATACGAACACGTTAATCGTAACTGGTTTTTAGATATCAAACCCATTTCATCGAGGGAATGATTCACAGGCTGAGACATTCCGTCTCAGATTGTTCTTTACAGAACGAAGTCATAAGTGCAAGGTCACGCAACTGATAAATAAGAAAATCACTGCTTAAATATTGCTCAATACAAAGTCAGTTCATAGAAATTTATAAGGCTGATTCACTTTATTTTTCTGCGTATAAAATAAAATTATTGCAAATATTGGTATTAGCTAGCCCTGAGCTGCTTTAATTTAGAGTGTAATTTCCGTGACGAACAAGACAAAAGATAAGAATTTTAAGTGACGAGCACGCTAGCTACTTTTTAAGCACATATGGTTTCAATTACATTAATATTATTTAAACACTTGGAAGAGTGTTTGGTGCAAATTTGTGCGTACTGAGTGAATATTTTCGGTGTATCTGTAGCCCGCATTATTTACCTCCCTTTTGTTTATTCACTTATTTAGCCGTATCGCATTCAAGCAGCTTTAATCACAAACTCGAGGGACTCCGCATTCAACAAGTGTGTTTGCCAGAGACAGCAAAAACAACAACAACCACATCAACCACCACCACAACACTAACAACAACACACATGGAGCTGCTGCCTACATGGCGCAGCTTTAAACCTGAAGTGACGCCAAAAATTATGTATGCGTTTAGTCTGCGGTCTGCAGTCTGCAGAAAGCCGAATGTTTGTTGTTTTCGCAGCTTGGTTATTGTTGTTTATGCAAATTACATCACCATCGCATCGATTGGCGGCAGCAGTGCAGCCAAGATTTTCCTCACACTTTTCGATTTGTTGTCGCTGCGATTAAACTTGAATTGTGTCACGCCGCATCGATGATAAGCAAACAACAAGGCGGGGAAACAGCGATAAAGTTGGATAAAGATGGGGAGAAGTCGCAGGAGGAGCAAGAGGAAGCATCAACAGTTGGTTGCGTGTTGTCTGCCTTGCTCTTCCTATTTTCTTCTTTTCTTTTCTATTTTATTGTGTTAAATGGTAAATGGTTTCGGTGCTAATTTGGCATAACCTACATACACATTTGTACTTCTGCTGCAATCGCACACAATCACACACACACGCACACTCACACACACTGCCACAATCAAGCGTGCGATAAGAAAACGCTGCGCATTTATATTTTTGTTGAGCTCGATGGAAAGTCACGCAATGAGCGATGCACTCGCACTTTTTATATATTTATGTGTGTATATTTACATCGGTGGCTTTTTGATGTTGCTGCTGTTGCTGTTGTTGTTGTTAACCAGCAAAGGCCAATCTCGTTTTTAACTTAATGCTACGTTTGTACGCGGAGTCGAAGCTGCACATTATAAAACAAAAACACGGAAAACGCAGCGAGCTAAAAAATGTTAAAATGAACGAAAAAAAACTTTTGCAGCCGTACGCGGCAATGAATCGTTGAGAATTGAATGCAAAGCACAAGAAACAACTCGGTGATCAAAAGAGAGAGCAAAAAACCAGCTGACGGCATTGCCATGCTTCACTTTCTGTGCTGTTGTGGGGGAGCAACAACAGCCAGAGAGAGAACAGCGAGAGAGAAGAGAGAGAGTGTGGGGGAGAGATTCTCAGTTTTTGCAACTAATCAACTAACTGATTGTTATTGTTGTACTTCAACGGAAGTTGTTACGCCGTTTCTTGAAGCGCTATCTCTTCGCTATCATTTATCTTTCGGTTACTTTCGTTATCAGAGAGTGCCGTATATTAGAGGCCGATCAGTTGGTTTATTGTTCCACCGGTTAAGTCCCCTATTTTTTTTCCAACGTGATTCATCTTCCAGTTTCCGCCGAAATCGTTTCTCCTTCACCTAGACTCATTCCCGCATTGATTCCAAATTTGAACAGCGACCCATGTTAATTTGAATAAAGATGAGTTTTATGGCCAAAGTTTATAACGCTCAAGACGACGAAGCGAAGCCAAAAATGTAACGACAAATTTGAATATTTAATTTTAGAACTCTCACCACGAGTCGTTTAGGCCGTTCAACAGTGGTCGAAATCGATATTTCGAAGATAACGGAAGAAATTTACCAACACAGTATAAACTTTTGATTTATTTAAATGAGTGATTTGGACCGGGGAAAATCGAGTAACTGGAACCCCTAAGACTCATTTGCCAGAGGCACAATTTCCACAATTTGAGCCCACTGTGCGGACACAACAGCAGGTGGTGGATGGGAACCGAGAACCGAGGGAGGTGCACGAACTGTTTTGCGAAAATTTTTGAAAAGTTTATAAATTGCAACTTTTATATAGCACCACACAAAACACAACACATTTTCGATGTGTGGGAAATTATTTTTAGTTGGATGGAAAGAGCGAATTGGTCATAAGTATTGCGGAAGGAAAATATTAATGCAGAGCAGCGAATAAGCCAAAACATTGACGTGTTTCAGCGGGTGAGGAAAGAAATCGCCAGCAAACTGGGCGAAATTGGAACAGCAAATAAACGGTCAGTAATTATTAGGGGAAAATAACAGAAATTAGGCAGGCAGGGCAGCAAAATGGAAAGCATGGGGAAACAAGCCAAACAAAAGGGAAGCCAAGGTGGAAACTCGCCAAATTGCACAATTCAAGGAAAAAGAGCGAAAACATCAGCGCAGCCACAATGCAATGCCATGTGAAGCAATCGACAAAAGACCTGAGAAAAGCCACAATCACACACCAGACCTAGAAATAGACACGTGGGCGTGGGAATCCATCTATATATAGACAGATAGATAGATAGGTTCCATGCCCGCAGCTTTTCCCCCACCATACAACATGAAAATGTGTTGTAAGTGTTACAAGCAAAGCAACAACCATTCGAAAAGCCAATGCTGATTCATCTGCAGCTGGCGGTTCCCCGCTGGCCAAATGATTTTTAATAGACTTGGAACTGTTGTAATATCATCCAATCTATTGGATCCACAGCCGAAGGGGGGCTTGCCCTCCAGTTTGTTTTGTTCCTTTCAGCAGTCAGGGGGCGGGGTTCGGTGCACCATATCTAATCAAAAGCCCTGCTCACTCTTCGTTTGTTTGTTCGCCGCATAAATAAAAAATTCATTCCAATGTAAATTTCGAAATGATCTGTGTAATTTTTGTGGCCGCTGTTAGATTGTTGCGGTTCCAAACCGAAAGATATGTTCTTTGGGCGGGTTCTGTGGTCATGTTTGGTTTATGTGGCTTTTCAAGTCTATAGAGCACAGTTAGTTGGCCCTTGGGGCTCACACATTTGGGAAGAACACTTGTGACGCGCCCTGGCTAAACAGGGTATAAACATTAAATGTACAACGAACCCATTAGTAACTACTACTGTTTTACATGTTCTTACCCGTTTTGATGGGGCACATAAGATACTTGGTTTAGCACACTCGTTCCAAAAAGATACTCGGAAGAATATGTAAATATTTGGCAGACAAGCATCCACTTGTTTATACTTGCTCAGATAAATATTTGCCGGCAATCAAGAAGTTGAGGCGCACTGTGATCTAATATAATCAAGCCTTATGTGCAAATTCAGCTCACCGCGCTTGTGCGGGTGTAACAAACGGTCGTGTCCGAGTCATGCAGTCATAAAACACCAAAAACTCAATAAGGCAAGTCGAGTTTAATACGAAAACGTTCCCCCCCCCCTGTGCTCGGTCACATAAAAACTACCCACCATCGATCGACAAATAAACCTGTAGTCCGATCCATAGCGATCCAACAGACAGACAGCTGGTGGTGATGATCTCAATGCCCGACGTCTGATTTGTGGAATCATCGCAGCAACTAAGATGATCTTAAACGCCCGACTTCTCTCTTCACGGGTTCAATGCTTCCTTAGGCGGTATGTGCATATACATAAATCTAAGCCACAATTGATAGCCATCTCCTTCGGCCATCCAGAGCTACTGTGCAGCGAGTGCACCGTAAGAAATTGGACTACATTTCAGCATTATCTTATCAATTATGGTGCACAACTTAATGATTAAACATAGAAACCAAAATACCTAACTATGTTAGAACCACTATATTATGTACATTATAGAACTACTATATTTGGATCTACAATTAATTCATGTGATTTTCCTTCTGTGTACTGGACACTGCACATGGTGCATCTAGATCAAATCCGGTGGACAATGGCCTTCCACTGGATGCCACGAGAAGTCAAGCCTGGCTGGCTGCTTTTGTGTTTTTTCGTCGAGTGTGCAACTTGGAGCGCATGTATGTTGCATTGACAATGAAGTTATTAAAGCGCAAAACCGCAGCCAACAACCTGAGGCTATTTTTCTTTTTCAGCAACGGAAACATGTGATTAGCTTGCACTAGGCACTAGGAGAAATAAAAAACTTAGTCCGCTTGCCATAGACATAAACGTGTTACCAATCCCCTCCATAAATCCACTTGATACTAAACCAACTTTTTATTAGCGAAAGTGGAAATTCACTTGGAATCCCCATCAACACAATTCAGCTCCGAAATTAAAGGGCAGCATGATTGAACGCCTTAATTGGCTAGTTGTTTCGTAGCAAGTAGCTTTATAGAGTTAGTTAACGTGCAGATTGCCAACATTTCCCAATTAGATAAACCTCAAAGTGAGACAAAAAATTGGGAGAACACATTTGCGCCCATGAAGATGGGTTTTCGTGCCAACAACACTTGTTAACCCAATATGTGTGTGTTTAGCCACAGGTGTTCAATGTTCTACTGGCATAAGAGCCGCCAGTCACGTAAAGAGATTTCAGCGTCTGGAGTTTGCCGGATGACATTACTTATAGGAGTTAATTGCCAATTCTGGTTTAACATCAACGTTGAACAATTTGTTAGCTAAATAAAGTGTTTGATTTAAGCACTTGAAATGCTATATTTCTCAGTAACCAAGCTTCGTTTGGGTACTTTAATTGGAAGACTTTTTATCTAAGGAAGCTCTGAAATATAAACACATGCATCAAAACTATTATATTACAGCTTCAACTATATTAAATGCTAACTCATTAATTAATTTCAGTAAAATACCCCATAAATGAAAAATTAATTTGTTTCTTCTGATGACGACTTAGGCAAACAATTTCAAAGTTATCCATTAGCGCTTCTAAAGTTACCATATAAACAGTTTCCTCTTTTCTTTATTACTTCATCTAAACTTTGGAAGCACTTCTGGCACCCCTTTCACCCATTTGAATTTTGAATTTCCAAGCACTCAGGGTACAACAAACTTTGGGGTCAACTGGCTGTGGCGATGACTCTGTGAAATGCTTGCTCAGCTGAAATGAAAAATTTCAGGCAGACGCCGCGTCGTCGTAGGCAGTTTTTTATCTGAGGTTTATGGTCTTCGCAGACTTGGTCAGTTGGAAATGGGCCTCTGCGTCCCAGTTTGAGACCCTGCCCCAATGATCTCTGACGCTCACGCTAAACAAAGTTTTTTTTATAGTTACGGCTGCGTTTTGTGTGGGTTTATTTGCTTTAGTAATTATTATAAATAGTTGGGAATTAAAGCCAACCAGCAAAATGAAAGCTGAGAGATGGCGCCCGCAGTGAAACGACTGGCAAGTGGCCAAACGAGACCAATTTCCAAAGCAATTTAGTTTAATTGAATGCAATAATCATAAAAAGTAAGGAGAGCGCCAAGCCAAGATAGTAAATTTGTAATTGAGAAGTAATTGCTTGTCGCACAGAAAGGTAATTTTATTTAATCCACAATGTTGATAGGCGTCCACTCTGCCACTTTAAGTGGGAGCTGCAACGTTAAGTGATGGTGCAAAATGCTTTTTAGCCACTTTGTTTTTTTTTTCTTTCTTTTGGTTTTGTGCTGGGCAATTTGCAATGAAGAAGCACGGCTAACACCGCGACATTGAACGTGACTCAGGGGTAAAAAGCATCTCAGAAATGACACGCAAATCGGAGCGAAAAAAGTTGAGTTGGCAAATTAAATAAACAATGCGAAATGCGAAGAAGCGGCCAACAGAACAATGCGAAATCATATAAATTATTATAATATCTCCTGCCAGTTGCTTATTGCCTCCAAGCTCGTTTCAGACAAAAGATACCCGACTGACGCATCATCGCTTGCCTCAAATTAATGGAAATAGATACAGCTAGAGATAGAGCTACAGATGTAGATACATTGAGCAATGGCAACTCTCAGTCTTGGTCAAATTGCCGCGCCTCATTGGAAACCTTCGCTCTTCGTCTTGGCTTCACTGGGCAATCGAATCGAAACGATTCGAATCCAATTCATGTATCAGTGTACACATACCCATTTGATGCGTAACACGCGCCAGCATTTAACTCTCTATAATACGAAGTACAGCGCTATCGTGCTAAGGTTAAATTTAGTGGATAGCTGCAAATGAATTCGATCGGAAAGCATGCCAGAGCAAGGCTGCTAGTGAGCCAAGTCCACTGGAAATACGATTGCCGTAATCAGCAGGTTGCAATGCCAGATTCTTTAGAATTTCAAGGGAAGAATCGAGCTCTATACACAAATGAGCAGAGCTTTATAAGAGCTACATAAGCAAAAAGTCTTCTAATGACATCATTTTCAGTTGTTAAGCAGTTGGTACCCAACACTAGAAGCTGCTTGTTGCGAATCTCCAGGAACCTAAGCCAATATTATTGTTAACTATTTAACGTGATTAGCTATTGGCTTGTGGTACTAGAAACTACTTTATAATTGCCGAGCTCCTCTCCTTAAACTTGATAAAATTCTATAATGATGTTATTTGTTATTATACACCTTTTCTGACCTTTTTATTTGATTTATCCAGTTATTTACTCCAGCTGCCTAACATGCTCTACCGCCATAGGGTCTTAACCAGTTAATAAATTACATTTTGTGCGTTCCGAGACACGTGTGAGCGATAAAGCTCATCATTCGATAGGCCCTAGGCTTTCCCACAAAATCCCCGGAGAGAAAGCATTACCTCGGTAACATGAAGATGGACACGGGATATGATTATGGTGATGGCTGTATCTGCCTGCGAGTCCATGTCTGCGGCTTAGTGGATGCAATCTCTCCAAAAACTCTTGAGCGGACAACAAGTGCCGCTCATTAGGCGGATCGCAAACAAGGCGAACCGGTTAATTTAAATAGCCGGAGACGAAGACGAGGCCGAAACTGAAGCTAAGCAGACGCAATGATTGATTTACCAGGCACAGTTAGTAAGCTAAACGAACTGAGTTTACAAGAGGCGATTTCCACTGACCAACCCGGTGGATAGGTGGATCCAAACCACAGTTTCAATGACGCTGACAGGCAACAATTTTTATGTGCGCTTCAAGTGCATCCGGACATTCATTCATTTATCTTTATGGGCTCGATGAAAAGAAGCCACAACGACTTAAAAAGAAAAACAAAATCGCCTCAATGGCCAAATACCCGTTTTGGTAATTAATGAAAACTCATCAGCCGCAAAATGCGCAGCCAAGTAAATGGAGCGGCTTGAATTGCTGTTGGATTAGCTAAAAGCTAAAAATAATCGACGGCCCCACATCAAATTAAGCCCAATAAGGTAATGCAATATTTTCGATATCGTGGAATCGACTTGTATGCTTGCTTTTCACTTAAGAAAAGCCTACGCTTTATTCGAGTTTTAAAGAGGCTGGAAATTTCTCATTGTCTCAAATTCATTTCCTCTCTGGCTTATTGTTTTATTTTATTTCTAGTCGATCGTATTTAACATATATATAACAATTGCTTAAGGTGTGTTTGCTTTGTGACCTCGTTAGATCTGAAGAAAGAGGCTTGTTAACCAACTTGAAGCCTCTTGTTAACTAATTTAAACAAATTTTACTATTCTTAATTGGTAAGCCTTTATTTCATTAGACTAGATCTTAATAAAAAATCGACTGCTTTATTTCATCCGTTCCATTTTCACTGCTCCACTCAATTTCATGTGCCATGGGCGCAGTTTGTTTAATTAACCAGCCTGCAATTTTCACAATACCTTGTGGCGCTTTTCATTCCGCCAGTTTGCGTTGTTGTTGCTGTCGAGTGTGACTTCTCAAGCGTGTGACCGGAGGTGAAATTTTTATTTCTGATTTTTGGCATTAGACCCGCGAACCACTGACGCAAAAAGCTTAAAAAGTGCCGGCCAGGCTGGCTGACTGTTTGGCTGGCCAGCCTGCGATGGCGATAAATGTGCGCAGATACGTTACAGACCGCGTCGCGTCGTCTGGCCGCTTTAAATGGACAACTGGGAGTGGGTCACAGCTGCAGCTGTGGATCTGTAGTGGAGCCTGCGGCTCGCCGAGGCAAACGAAGCGATTATAGGGACCCAGTCTTGGGACTAAGTCTTCCCCGAAACCAGTTCCTCTTCCCAGACAGACTTCGCTGCGATTCTTTCTTTTGAAGCGTAAATATTTCAATTTATTTATTGGTCATGCGTCTTCAGCATCGTATCGTTTTTCGAACACTTTCTTTATATTCGTTACCCGAACTTCTGGAAGATATAGCTACATGTGTCGTGTTGCGACCAGAAACCCCCAGTATGTTGGCCTCGCTCTTGGACTTGGACTCACCAGCACGCAAAGCCGTGCCAAAATGTATGCCAATGGCCTTTGGGGGCCCTTCTTTTCATTTTTATTTGGGGCGGAGATACGAAGTCTGAGGCGTGTCCCAAGCGAATTTTCACTAAAATGAAAATTAAGAGTGAAAACGGTTTGAGTTACTGTACTTCTTCCCCAACCCTCCGTTTTTATTTTTACTTTTTTGCAGCAAACAAAGCAAAAGAGGTGTGGACGTCGATTTCAACTGCAGGCCATGCATGACCCCGCGTATTAGTGTCCCATCCCCTGGCCGTCTGATTGTCATGCTAAATGGGTGAAGTGAAACTACGACTGCGATTTCGGACTGTCGGGAGCATTGGCCAGCTCCCCAAAAGAGCATTGCCTGTTTTCAGCTTTTTCTTCTCCTACTGTCAACTGTCAAACGAAATTTACACGTTTTTCTTTCCAGCTGCACCTCACGAAATAGTCGAGACTTGAACAAAGAAATGGGGAGTGCGTGAGCCTCTTTTAGCTGATTGATTGTTTGGCAAAGTTTGCATGTTAATTGCCTTTATGGTGGCGATAGACGACAAAGCACACTTAAAAGTCTAAAACCCCATTACTGAGTTCATTGGAATTTTCTTTTTTTTTATCAGTCGTGTCGCCGACTTATTTTCTACCAACTAACGTTACTAGCTTTTGACTCTCACCCTGGCAAAGGCAATGGAACTAAAGCAAATATAATATCAAGGATTTAAAACAAAGTGGTGGATAAGATAATAATACAATGATGACTGTCAATTTGAACTGCTTTCTTTAGGTCACATATAGCCATTACAAATTCTTTTTCAGATTGTTAAGCAATCAAATCCTCTGGAAGCGGAACGGAAATGGTCGAGGCTGCCCCAACAATTCAATTAAGCTGGCTCCTCCTGCACATCTGAACGATCGAACTCGGTTCCTACCTGCTAGTCCGGCTGTCTGATGCGGATTGAAAACAAAACAAACAGAGCTTAGACAACTCACAACAATGCGGTCGTTGGACGCGCAGGCGCGCAGCGGGGGCGCTTAATATGCAGCCAGCGTAGCTGGCAAGTCGGAGATGTATACCCATATACCCAATACCATATAGCCAACAGCAGCTGGCGTCTTTCGTTCTTGCTGTCGCTCAACTGATCAACTGGTTTAACAATAAAAACAAAAGCTCAGGCGGCGTTGGCGTTGCTTTAGCGTTCAACAGAAACGAAAAAGTTACCGTCTTTTTTTGTTGCTTCTCTCATATGCTGCGATCGATTGTCGGGGCTTGGCTTTCTTTGAGGAAAAAAAATACAAACTCACTTAGAAACTATAAAAAATGGTAATTTGTACGCTTTGCCTTTTTCTTCGCTTCTTGCTCAATCGTATGTCTCACACGCGCTTCTAATGTCTGGATACGATACACAAGCTCGTTCAAGATGATGGCATATAAAAAGCTACACGAGTTTTTCAATTGACTTGGAAAGTGGCAAGCGACTGCCAGCATGCATCAAACGGGGCGAGCCCCAGCAAAAAGTGGGCGTGATAGGCAACAACAATGGCTCACTGTTTTTGGCTTTCGGCTTTGCCACACTTTTGATGTATTAGCCGTTTTTTCCATCGAGTGTCGGGGTTTTGAAAATTGAGTTGCAGCTGCAGCATTTGATGGAAATGGTTGGCAGAGAGCTGAGGAAGTTCGTTGAGCCGGATCATACCCAGCTGAGACTCATTAAAACACCACTTGAACCACGCTTCGTGTTATACCGCCTCTAAGTACAGGTCAATAAGTGGAGTTGTTGTCTGATTTTCGAGTCCAAGCCAATTAATGCCTTTGTGCGATGCAATTGGTGGGAAGAGGAAGAAAGAGTTTGATTGATGGAAATTATCAGCCAGGGTAATTGATTTATTTATAAAAAAAATAATTACTTCCCATACCGGGAATCGAACCCGGGCCTTCTGGGTGAAAGCCAGATATCCTAGCCACTAGACCATATGGGATATGTTCTACTTTCTTCCAATTTATATAATGGTGCTGGTCTTTCTCTTTGTTAAATAATGGTGCATATACTTATAAGGAATTTCCTTTCCTGTTAAATTTGATTTAATAATAAATACTTTGCGTTCCTAACTTTTTAAAGTGTCCTAAGAGGCAGACTAAGTACACACTTTAGTCGCTGTTCACACAAGTCCCATATTGTCTAGTGGTTAGGATATCCGGCTCTCACCCGGAAGGCCCGGGTTCGATTCCCGGTATGGGAAACTTTTTTGCTTAATTTTGTTTTCCTTTATTTAACATGAGAGGGTTGTTAAAGGGGTTGGTATAATTATTGGTTTGCTGACTATTAATTAAAATGTTTGAATTTCATTTTTCTATTTGGTTTCATTTTATTATATTTTTACTACTTTGGTCTGAGCCGAGCGAAAAAATCGGACAAAATACAATCAAAGCAAGCACTCGATTCATACAAAACGAGTCTTAGCTACGTTGCAGTCAGCCTCCCATATGGTCTAGTGGCTAGGATATCTGGCTTTCACCCAGAAGGCCCGGGTTCGATTCCCGGTATGGGAAGTAATTTTTTTTTTTTAATAATTTTCATTTATTTTATAAATTTATTAAACCGAAATATTCTTGAAAATAAGTGAAAATTTATTATCCACATATATTACCCAAATCTAAAAATCTCATTGCAATCGGTAATTGCAGTATTTATGTTTGCTATTGCTTTCCTTATGTGCTTTATTTCTTCTTGCAATTGCCTAGCGCCACCAATTGATGCCAATCGGACACGCTACGAAATAATTCGAGACTTTTTTATTGCCGTTGCTTTTTTTTTTGCCTCAAGTTGTCAATTGTTGATGTTTGTGCTTATGTAGAGAGAAAAAAAAAAAGAAGAAAAAGGGGGAAGAAAAACGGTTTTGTTAACGACGGGCAAAAGCTCAAAGAGCTAGAGTACTTAACTTTTGTTAAACCGAAAATTAGGCATGCCCAGAATTGCAACATGTACTGGAAGCAACAGCAACAACGACAATAGCCTGCCGCAAAACGTGTGGCAAGCGAATAGCAACAACAATAAAACGGGCACAATGCCTTGACTGAGTTTTGAACGTTTTTTCAGTTTCTTTTTTTTTGTAGTAGATACGGAAAATTGCTTTTTCATTGTTGCAGAAACCAATGTTTGCCTGTTATTGTTGTTATTTACAAGCTGACTTGGCAAACGGAAAATCAATTTTTAATTGCAACAAATTTGAGAGAGCTGTGGGACAGGCAAATTGCGAGTTGGCCAAAAAAGGCAAATTAAAGTAAGCGTTAACGAAAAACAATTGGCATTTTGAGTCAGAAACGAGTTTAACGGTATCTCAGAGGCAGCTGCATTATTATCTTTTGAGGAAACACGGCGCTACATGTCAAAGGGGGACAGCAACAATATGTCAAAATCTCGATGAGCAGAGCAATGAACCGTTGTAATTAGCATACGGCCGTGTGCGTGCGTGCAACAGAGAGCACAATAGAGGCACTTTCGATTATTGAACTTGTTAAATTCCGCATTTCTCTGTTTGTGTACTGTGCTTAGTTTGTTTATTATTTGGTGTTGTGCTTACCCTTTCGCGATGCTTTTAGCTGGAAATGTTCTCCTTCCTTTGGTGCCAGACCGAAAAACAAGCAACAATTAATTTCATTAGAAGTATCTAACAAATGCGAATCCAATACGAGATATAGTAAAACAAGAAATAGGTGTGAGTAAATAAGATAAGCAACACCGCGTGGGGGAAAGAGAGGGGCTGTTGGTGAGAGCGAGAGCGACGCGAGTTGTTGACGGAAACTCCTGTCGCAGTAGCAGGAACAACAACTACATGTGTATAGCACGGCGAAAATTACGGCGCTTTATTGATTTTTTACAAAACAACTATTCGGGCACGAAGCGTGCCGTTTGCATTTGAAACTTGAGTTCCAGCTTATTTTGTGATTATTTAATGCACAACAAAACGGAGCACAAAAGAATTTCGCACACCAGCACAAGTTAATACACTCACACACACGCGATGCGACTTCAATGTCAACTTCACTTTTTTTATTTCTATTTTTTTTCATTTATACCTTCAGCTATTTTTTGTTTTATTCAGCAGTATTTAGTATTTGGCATTGAGTATATAACTACACTCGATTACCCGTCAATCTGCACAGATCCGCGCGCTTGCAGGTCGAGAAACACAAAATTCACCCGCTACTTCACTTTTGGCCAAGCGCGCTTTTTCCACAGCTGTTTACCTAAAGCGATAAAAAGCAGCGGCCACCAGCACTCGCCTGCCTATCGATTTGATGTGCTGCTAGTTCCACCAATCGAACTGGTTCCGCGGTGAACTGAAGTTTAAATTCGGCAATTTCAAGCTACATATGAAAAGATGAAAGATTTAAAAAAAATACATGGTAGAGGTATTGAAAAAAACAGCAGCTATTAAGATTTCATAAAAAAAAAACACATAAATGAAATATAAAGGGTATTTAGCGAGATTCCACTGAACCTGCTTTCTACGTGTCGAATTACAGTTCATTTAACAATTGCCAGGTAAAAAGCTTGGCGGCTTGTTCGAAATACAAATTGGGGGTTACGTTTAATTTGTATTTTAATTAATTAATAAATGATTTATAAAACTACATTTGTAAGCCATTTTAGTGCTCATACTTAAATACATTGCTATTTAATGTGCAAATATATTATTCTACATTTAAAAAGACTTCAGGTTCTTACACATGTATATAACATACACTTTACTTTCGTGTAACAAATTATTGTTGGTCCATTGCCCTAACTGCTGTATAAACTTTTAAAATATTTAATATATATAAAAAGAAATCAAAACATGAGTATTCTTGTT
This sequence comes from Drosophila teissieri, assembly GCF_016746235.2. NCBI lineage: Eukaryota > Metazoa > Arthropoda > Insecta > Diptera > Drosophilidae > Drosophila > Drosophila teissieri. The sequence goes on from NC_053030.1 coordinate 14,506,473, forward strand.
TTGTAAATCCGTATATTGGTAAAGTAAATTATGGTTAGTAACTTATGTAGAATCTTCCAGTTTTGATGCTCATCCCGAATTTCTGTGACGCCGGCGGAAACAGTGATTCACATTCGGCTTGACTCCCTGACATCGATTGTTCCAAGCCACCCAGGCGGAGAATCCTTGTTGTTTCCTAATGTATTTCGCACAGGCAATAGAATACCGGATATCGTCGCTCAACAGCAGGCGACAGGGTAATCGACAGAGATCGTTGGAGGGACGACCATCCGCCGGCTTGCACCAGTAGCGATCGTTGATCTGGAACAGACCCCAGTCCACGGATCCATCCACGTTCGAGGGATTAATGGCCTTTGTGTTGAAGGAGCTCTCGCCCTCCACGAGGCACAGCCAGTCGGGCAGCTCGTTGTAGGGCATTCCGTACCGATAGAGCTGACGGGCCAAACTGCATCTGCCCACCTGCCTTCCATTGGCCAGTGATAGTGATAGGAGCACCAGCAGCCACGTGGGCCACATCTTGGGAAACAATACAGGCTTCTAATGGGGGCTCGGGGCTTATATAGCCATCCAGCTTGCTGGAGATTCGAAACTTGGCCAATCTAATTTTTACTAGCACTTATTTGGACAGCTCTGAAGTGTGGCCCACACTCGAGCATAAATTATGAACACTTGGCGACCAAGTTTCAAGCCTAAACATTCTTTTAAACAATCTATTAAATATTGATCTATTACGAATAGTTTTTCCGAGAAATCAGTATGCTAATTGCTAGCTGAAGTGGGTTCAAATAAATTAATATTCTATTCAGGAAGAGATTTTAAGCTTTAAGATAAGAAATACCTCTGTTGAATAGATTAATTATTTTTAGTTGGGGTTAATTACATAAAAAACACCTTAACTTATCTGAAATCCCAATCCTGCAGTTTAGTGTCAAACCCGTAACAGACTTTCAATTCTCGACCATTGAAACAGGCCGATCGGGCCAGTTTCGTTAATATATGGAGTGGGAATCACTCGCCATTTAAGCGAGGCATCTGCCTGGCCCCAGATTCACTTTCAATGGGTTCTTTTGTACGGTGCTCAGGTATTATATAACCATATTGACAGCTGGAGGGGCCGGAGCACTTGAGATCGCGTGTGCGCCAACAATGGAACAAACAAAAATCGAGCGCAGTCATTCAACTTTTGGACAACTTGTCTTTTTTTTACGTAAAAAATGCGTACAAAAATATGCAACAAAAATGGCATGTGATACTACTATATTTATCCCAAACGAATCTCCTCCATTTCCTGAGCCGGGGGCAGCTTGATCTCCTGTTCCGTGGGCGCAACGTATCCCTGTTTCGGCAGGAATTGCTTCTTCCTGGAGGTGGGACGTATCACGATGTGTGCTACGCATGTGCAAATGGCGGCGATGGCAAAGTATTTGAAACTCTCTCGTCCTCCCAGGCTGTTGAACATGAGTCCACCGATTAGAGATCCGATGGAAAATCCAAGCCCATCGTCCATGCCGGCCATCAATCCTTGAACAGTTGCCGATGTACCCGGAGGAGCCACCGCCGATGCGTACGCCACAATGCAGGTGTAGCACAAGGCATAGGTAATGCCCTGGAAAAAGAGCTCCACGCCCACCAGATACCAGGGATTGGGAATCCAGGCAATCAGCGACAGTCGCACAGCGTAGAAGAAAAAGCACATGCTCATGCAATGAACATAGCCCAGTTTCTTGATGATCTTTCCGCTGTAGAAGAAGAAGGGCACCTCGCCGGCTAGACACTCGGCGGCCACCACTAGACCTTCGATCAACTTGATCTGGTGCATGTAACCAGTGGCTTCAGCCACCTGCTCCAAGTGCCAGAACATGAAGTATATGATGAAGGAGTCAATGATGCCAGCCATCGTGGCGAAGAACAGAAAGACCAGAATGGGTGGCTGGCGTACCAGTTGCCAAACATCGCTCCAGATGGACTCGGATCCACCCAGTTTCGGCAGCTTCAGCTTGGACACACTGAACAGATCGAGCAAACTGAACACGCACATGATGATCAATGCAGGCGTCAGACTTTTGACCGCATCCGTGGTCCACCAGTTGACCACGATTCCAGCTAGCATGGCCGTGCCTCCAAAACCAATGGTGCCCCACACCCGTTGTGCTCCGTACTTTCCCTCCTCCTCTTCGCCCAGAAGGTCAAAGCAGCAGGCATCGGATATGGAGTTGGTCACGTTGAAGCCAACGATTCCAATGCAGAGCAGGCATACGAAAAGCCAGAACTTGCCAGATCCATAGATGCAGCTATTTACATGGCGCACCTCGCAGGATGCATTGTTCCAATCAAAGGTTGTTGGTTGTTGGGTGAGGCAGATGTGATGACTCTCGTTGCCATGAAGCAGATTCTGGCTAAGATTGAGGCCCGCCTCGTTGGCTACAATTAGAGCGGAGAATACGTCTCCTTCCTTTTCCTGAATGCATTTTGCCTGGTGAGTGGTTTGGCAGAGTGCGTCGGAGGATTGGATACTGGGATTGCAATCGGGTGTATTCCCTAATAATGTCACATTCCATTGGGCACTTCCTTCCTCCAATGGGATGAAGTGGGAGTTGTCAGGCAGGAAATAGAAGCCGGCAAAGGCCAGTGTCATAATGAGGATAAGGATGATGAAGATGAACTTCCGCAGGCTCTGCAAGGGAAATTTTAGTTTAGTATAGTTGTTGATTATTAGCTACTTTGAATATTAAGCTCACCGTGAAATAGTCGGCCAGGAAACCCACTAAGGGTTTGGCTAAAACATATAGTAAGGGTAAGAAGGCCATTATGTAGCCCATAACATCCGGTGGAACACCGATCTGCTTGCCAATCACGGCTAGTTGGGGCAGAATAGGTCCCATGGCTAAAAATAAACATTGCAATAAACAATAAAGAACAAAATAAATACTTGTTTTCTTTAAGTTTATAGCTGTTCAGAGCTAATTTCCACGAAATCTTCCCAAAATTGCAACAGATTTTACCGTCACATATTCGATAATGTCAGCGATAAGAGTATTGAGATACGAAAGAATACCGAGAATTGATTGGCATCACTCAGTTACTGCGAAATTGGCTATAATTCCGTATTGTTAAGATAAATCTTTACACTCACCTGCCATGAAAAAGAAGAAATGTGCCTTGATGGGCAGCAGGCGCCTGTTCAATCGCACCATTGTCCAGTCTGTAAATTATGGCTAGTGTATCACAGTTCAGATGTCTCCATGCAATCCTCTGGTTATTCCGGGTGAGAAGGTGTTCCTACCCCGATAAGATCATAATTTTCGCACGTCTTCTTACGTCGTTCGCCGTTCGACGTTCGTGAGGATCTGTCGTCTGGTGGAAAGATTGTTTAAATAGTCACAGCGATATGGATGTAAATCAGAGAATGCTAAACTATATCTAATCTCATCGCGATAAGATGCTAGTCCAGACAATGTAGAGGGCCGTAATGGGCTGCATAAAAGTTCTATTGAGATAGCCAAAAAACATAACTCCCCGGCACACGGAATCTTATCTGTCCGCAAAAGAGCTGTTGGAACTTGTGGCAGAATTAAGACCCTAAGCGATAAAGATTATAGGGCCTGCCATAATAAATATGCCTTTGGGGCATGCCTAAGATACCCACTTGTGCCATTCAACTCAATTAGTTATTGCGCGTTGTGTAAGTTCAATATACATAAGTTGATAAGTTGGGATACTGTATATACTTTGTAGATAGAAACCGGTTTGCGGTACCAAATTACTCGTAAACTTGACACAGAAAAAATCACTCTTTTGCCAACCCGAAATAATAATCATTGGCATACACTTTCGAAAAGTGGTCATTAATCAAACACAATTTAGAAATCCCTAGAAAAAGCAGGGGAGTTACTGCAAAAAACCCAAAGTGCGTAAAGCTCAAACGAAACAATGCTAACTTATGTTTTAACCGGGAAGCCATAGAAGTGTCTTACTTGACTGCGTTAAGTTGTGATGAACACAAGTTTTGAATACAATGAATTTAGAATTTCACAGCCGAACGCCACAAGTGTATATTGTTAATTAAGTAGTTTGATTGTCTGTCGAGCAATTAGGTTCACGCGATTGGAAGCCACCCACTAGTGACGTGTGACGATTACCCTGAGATCAAGTTGTATGCGGACGCCAAGAGCTGCGGTCAGAGACTGAAGAAAATAACGCTGAAAGGCATGCAGTTCGTATGGCCACTGATAAGTCGAGTTGGCCGATAAGGCATCAGTCAATCATATGGTGGGTATACATTATACCCACCCATAATTGATAAAGCGCAGACAGGGGAGCAGGTAGCCGCATTAAAGTTCGTTTATAGGTAATCCCCTAATCGCCGCTTGGATTCTCTCCCAAAAGGTGCTAATCAATCAGGGAGATATCCAAAAAACCCCACTTGACTCATCAGCTGTGCGTAGCTGCTTTGTATTCGAATAATGGATCTGGCGATCTCGTTCTGCCGCCGGAGCCTGAGCTGCGGATTGCTCGAATCGGGTTTTACTCGCTGGCATCTGGGAGGGCTGGCTTCAGTCGCCGTCGATCTTCCACTGCGAGCGGTTCGGGCTTGAAGCCAACTAGTCATTAAATTACTAACTTAATACCGACTTGTCGCCGATCTCCAGTGCGAATTAACAATTAACGAGCAGTTGACGCAATCGGAGCTCAGAATGCAGTGGCTTACATTTATTTTGGTGGCGCTGTTTGCCTCGTTCTTATCAGTATCAATGTGCGTGGCTGTGCAGCCGCCCGACGATGGAAAGTGTAAGTCAATCAAAGATGAGGGGGCGTTAAGCCTTTTGTCTGGAAATATAAATAAAATGCATGCAAACTGGGGAAGTTAGTGGGCATACTGAAGGCGATAAGTGAGCGATGTGCTTGTGATTGTAATTAAAATCTATGTAAAAGCTGGAGTAATATAGGAGAAGATTATTAGCAAGATTAAAGTGGAAATTAGCTTGTAAATTAAATAATTTTGAACATGCAATCAAATTTTCTTTAAGTAATGTTTGTTTACTACATTACTTATTAAGCGCACTAGACTATGAAATATTCAGCTGTAAAGAGCGACAGAAACTAATTGTATTTTAAATGGATGATGTTTCCTCAAGCAACATGTCGGTCATCCTAAAAAAAGCTATCAAATAAAAATAAACTCCTAATTACAATTCTACAAAGTCAGGTTCCCAATTGGCCATAAAAGCCATTTAATAAACCACCAATCATGGATCTTGAAATCGAATTGCACTGCGAGAGAGCAGTTGACCTTCGGCACTCCACCGGGTGTAATCAAAATCCGCTGGAGACAGTGTCACACCTGAACTAAAATGCCGATCAAAAACCTGTCCCGACCTTGGAGCTCGTGATCCACTGCCCAAAAAGCGGCCGGGCAGAACTGACTCGCCTCCAGTTTGCAGCATTACGCCAATTCTGCGAATGCAGCGCACTTAATCAGGTTTCCCCCGACACCTGAGGGGAATTTTTAATTGAAAACAGAAATGTGAAATACCCCGCAGATAATATCTTTTCCGAAAACTGCATGCGGTAGAAGCACCAAAAGATACTTCAAAATACATACAATCATAATTAATGTCGCGACTAGCAACTGGTTTTTAGCGGAACGTATACTAAGCAGATGTCCAAACTATATTAATTCACTTGCTCCTCCTCCCGCAGTGCGTGTTTGTGTGGTGGAATCGCGTGGCGTTTATCGGAAAACCCCCAAGTTCTGTCCGCTGCTGGCGGCGAAGAGCAACATTGAGTGCGTCATCGGCGTGGATCGACTAGATTGCGTCAGGCGAATCCACAAGGGCACCGCCCACTTTGGAGTGCTAACCTCGGAGGATTTGGTGGCCGCCCGCTGGGCCAGCGTGGAGATCCTGGTGGCCAGCGAGTTGCGCTCCCACGAGTCCCCTTTTGAGTACGAAATTGTGGCGGTGGTGGACAACAATGCCAATATCCACACAGTCCATGATCTTCGAGGTGCAAGACTGTGCCATCCTGGCTACGGTTTGGGCAATCACTGGACGGAGGTCCTTGCCAATGTAAGCCACCTTAATAGCAACCTCTTAGAAATAAATCCAATTATGATTCTTTATGACTACATTACAGTACTTCGAAGCTGCAATGGTCTCCAAGACCTGTGATCCCGAAATGACCGTCACGGAGGACCGGATCGCATCCACAGCCAAGTATTTCGGTGCCAGTTGCAAGGCTGGTCCTTGGGTGCCCGATCCCAAGCAGGATCGCATCCTGAAGAGCCGATATCCCTCGCTGTGCGAGATGTGCTACGAACCGGATAGCTGTGACCAGACCGACAAGCACTGGGGACGTCGTGGAGCGCTCTACTGTCTGACCAGTGGTGGCGGCAATGTGGCCTGGGCACGTCTGGATGATGTGCGAAGTCATTTTGGGGTGAGTTTGATGCATTTAATCTTTGTGTTAAATATATCTATAACTTTGTTTTGTTTAGTTCTCTGGCATTGCGCAACAGGCGAACCCCTCGGAATACAGCTACCTCTGCCCAGATGGTCATCTGCAGCCGTTGAACGCCAGTCAACCATGTGTGTGGGTGGCCAAACCGTGGCCCGTGGTGGCTGCCCGTCGCACGCATGCCGCCCAAGTGCAGCGCCTGGTCACTGGACTGACTCATGACGAGCCAGATAGTTGGCAGAATGCCCTGCTCAGCCTGCTGGAGACGTACCACGTTTTCACTGTCCCACTGGACAATGTGATAGCTATTGATGACTACCTGGACCAGGCCACCGCATTCCAGTCGGCCTACAGCTTTCCGGAATGCAATCCGCCGCGGTCCATTGTATTTTGCACCACTTCCATCATCCAGCACATCAAGTGCTCCTGGCTGCAGGAGGCATCTCAGGTGTATGGTGTGCAACCGAATATTCAGTGCGTCCGCACCATGGATGTGCAGCAGTGCCTGGATAATACCAAGTTCAAGGAGACAGATGTGGTGTTGGTGGATCAGGAAATGCGTGTGAAAGCTCAGCGGGATTACAATCTAGTGCCACTGCTATACGAGTTCGCAGCGGATATGCACGATCGGTATGTGACCATTGCACTTGTGCACAAGGATGCCAAGTTCCAGAGCTTCAAGGATCTGAAAGGAGCCAGAGCCTGTTTTCCATCATATGAGGGAGCTGCCCATTTGTCCGTTCAGGAGACGATTGTGAATGCCACGGGCAAGGTGCAATCGCTGCACTCCTTCTTCCACCGCGACTCCTGTTTGTGGAATCCCCAGAGTGGGCGCAAGTGTCCACTTCACTACCAGGCCGACGAGGGTGCCCTGCGTTGCCTTTCCGAGGGCGCCGACGTGGCCTTCCTCAGCTCGGATGTGTACAAGAAGTATGTGACCGGCAACCTCACCTCGACTTGGTTGGCTCAGGGAAAGCACAAGGATTTCCGAGTGCTGTGCCCCTACGGTGGCATCGAGAAGCGCTCCAATTTCGAGTACTGCTACCTCCATTGGACCACCCGTGGCCACCTGATGACGCACAACTCCTCGCTGACGCGGCGCAATGAGATCTATAACTCGTTGCGCGATATGGATCAGTTGTTTGGTAGGAAGTACAAGAGTGAGACGCGTCCATTTACCCTCTACGGCATCTTCGATAAGAGGAACAATGTGCTGTTCCGCGACGACACCGATGGACTTCTGGGCCTCCAGGAGCTGCACCGCGACAATGCCAAGCGGGTGATGGAGCACATCTACGATCGTTATACCAACACCCAGTACTACAGGCATTTTGACGACAGTGGAGCCATGAAATCCAGCCATAGCTTATGGATATTGCTTGTCTGCTTAATATTTGTAGGGGGTCAGCATTTTGGCTAGTCCCGAGCTCAACACTAATCTTATTTATTGTGATATTACGCTAAACTTAAGTTAAGAATAACAATGGCTTCAAACCGAGCTTTATCACCCAAACTGACTTTTTAAATTTGAAAACGGGCGGTTATTGTCGATGAAAAACTATCGGAATCGATAACATTCGCTTATTAAAGGTGGTTGAAGTTTGAAAGGCGTTTAAGCAGTTCAGAATACTATTTATTTAAATAAGACATCAAATTGTAATGAAAGTTGAGTGGAAATAACTAAATTTGATAAATTATATTTGAAATACCTACCAGTTGCATTTAAACATGCCAGCCCTTTGCAGCACTGGCGGATCAGCTGATTGTGTTATTTCTGGCCCATTTGTTGTTGCTATGTACAAGGAATTGGTTGCCAAGGAAACAGGAAAAAATGTCACAACTGAGCTGCATTACGATTGATTAAATTTTCGTGGCGTTCGGCATTAGCTCCTATTAATTGGCAATACAATAAAGCACTTTAAACAGCATTGGTTCCTTCTAAAATGTCAAAGAATGCGGGCCGAACCAGCAGCAAGAACGTAAGCCCAAAAACAGGCACTTAATAACGGCAAAAAATATATGTATCCAAAGCACTCGTATATAGTACACCTTTCCATTGATTAGCAGCCGACACCGATTTCACTTTTGCTGATTAATTTTGCATTTCGCTCGCACTCAAAAACCCAAACAAATGAACTTTCTACCATTTACACAGCACAGTTAGATTTGCAGCTTTAGTTTTCGAGTTAATGACAACAACAGCCTTATTGCCTAATAGCACACACTTCAGCATTTTAATAGCGCAATACATATGTAATAGCATTCAATTAAAACTAATAAACGAACCGATCGCCACACAAAAAAAGAAATATGTTAACATTGGGTCAGTGCTGTAAAATACCATGGTACAGTGCTGGGAAACCAGAAAAGACGTTATGAATTCAAAAATCTCTTCAATTTGCAGGTCAAAACGGAAGTGCCAAGGAAGGTCACTAAATCACCAGCAACAAGTGGACCGGCCACCACAAGAGAATCAAAGGAGCGAAGGTCACTGGTCAAACAACCGGATAGCTTGGAAGGTGAAAAAATTGCAAGGAAAACCACAACAGCAGCGCAACCTTCGAGCACAAGCAAAAAGCCATTAGCCACGGGGAAAAACAAGGAAAGGGAGTCCTTGAGCAAAAGGACCACGCCGTCCCCAGGTGCGTTGCGTGCCAGACACACAACCACAAACACAACCGCAAACCCACCCCTGCAGTCCAAGACCACCAAGACCGTGAAGCCCGTGTCCAAATCGAAACCCAATGCAGTTCTGGACACGTATCACAGTGTTACGGTCGCCTCGCCACCGCAAAAGCGCAGAGGACGGGCGGAGCCGGAGAAGGAATCGCCCACGCCTCCCTCTAAGGCATATTCCCCTGTTGCTCAGCCCAAAAAGGAGCACAAGTCCAACTCTCCTGCCAAGGGCGATGCTCGTGCTGTTCCGGCAAGGGCCAGAACTTATACCCGCACCTTGGATCCCGAGGAAGTGGTCATTCTCAAGCGTGAGTCCGCCAAGCAAAGAAGCGAAGTGGAGGCCACGGAATCACAGCCTGTGAAACAACCAGTGGCCTTTGAGGTCAAGTTCGATGAAGCCAAGAAGCCAGACCCAGAATCCGATCACTACTCCGATGACTTTGAGTCCTATGAATCTGATTTCGAAACCGATGCCAGCACACCCGAGGAGGAAGAATCCGATGAATCACAGGAACCCTCATCCTCCGAAGCGGAAGTGGAGGAGGAGCGGGAGGAAGAGGACTCGGAGCCCACCCAAAACCCCATCACGGTGATCCAACGCGACAAGGATCAGGAGCGGAAACTGGACTCTGGGCACTATGACATGCATTTGCGCCGGAATCCCTTGGGCAGTTTGTCCACGCCGAATCAGTATGATAGTTTCGACACCAACTCGATGGCCAACTCAGAGCAACTGGACTCCGGCATCAGCACCACTGGCGTGGAGAAGCCGCGGAGTGGAGAGGCTAACGTGTACTACGGTGGCTATTCCGGTTTCGTTTCGCATCCCGTGATTAGTCGTCGCGGCGAAGAGCTGATGGCCAAGTTGCGTTTCGACCAACTGAACTATCACCTGTTCGAGATGAAACCCCTCAGCTACGAGGGATTCATGCAGAGCTATGGAAAGCTGAATGCCAGTCAAGTGGCCACCCAGACGCAGTCGCCCCAAATGGACGGCGAGTGCCAGACGCTGGAGGTGCACACTCGGAGCAGCTGGACCCAACATCCACCCCACTACGGTGGGCAGTTGGTCCTCAGCTGCAGTGGCGATGCGGAGATGGATGCAACATCGAGCAACCAACCTGCAGATGAATACGAAGCTAGCATTTCGCGATTGAACCAACTGCATCGCCTGGAGCACGCGCGTGCCCAGGAACAGCAGCAAAAGAGATTGGCCAAGAGCACCGATCTGGAGCGACTAAGCGCGTTTCTTCACAAGGCGGGCCGACTCATGGGCATGGTTTTGGAGGGCAATAAGAACAACGGCCAGGGGCATAGTCCCCGAAGTGTACCACTCCAGACAGGACTCCTCAACGCTCTGCCCGTGCGCCGTATCTTTGGAAGTGCCGGAAATGGCCAATTGGTGGTCACCGTGCATGAGTGTCCGCCGGACAGCAACGTCTATAAGGAGGACTTTGCCAGCCTGCTGATGGTGTGGTCACTGGCCAATCCCGGCCAGCCATTGCGTCTGCTCTCCACCTGGGCGGAAGTCAGTCGGGTGGCACTCTCTGGCGAGGCCCAGGATATCGTGGTGGCCGGACTGAGAGATGGCAGTGTGGCCATGTGGGATCTGCGCGAGACGCACAGCTACTGCTCCAAGTTGGATGGCCACCTGACCCACTTTGCAGCCACACAGTCGGTGGTTCCCATGCCGGAGCAACAGGACAAGGAGGTAAATGCCATGGACCTCGGCGCCGTGGTGGATGTGCGCAGCTTTAGATCACATTTCACTACTGGAGGAATAGCTGCCACCAGTGGTTTGCAGAGGACGTACAAGGAAGTTCAGGTATGTTTTTAGGAAATACAAATTTTATGTTATAATCACATATGTATATAATCCCTTTGCAGTACGCTTCGCTGAACGACTCCGGTCTGCTGACCATGTGGACTCTGGTGGAGGGCGCCTCGTCCAGCAACAGCAACGAGTTCAGTTCCCCGTGGGCGCGGGTGAAACTTCTGCAGAGTGGCAGCTGCGATCTGAGGAGCTATCTGGAGCGACGCCTCCTGAAGAGCCATCAGAGTGCGTACGAGAAGACCAAGTCCCTGTTCCAGGGCAACATCTACAGCGACGATGTGCTGCGCGAGCTGAATGAGACGCAAACGCTGACCACGGCGCTCCAGGGACAGGGATTGCAGGGCATGCGCTTCACCAGCATCGACACGGGCAGTGAGCTCATCTATGTGTGCACCAACCGGAACTTTGTGCTCTGCTGCACCCGTAGCTTGAAGACGGAGCGCTTCACGAGAATCGCTGTGAACGAAAGTCGTTTCCTGTTCCCCACCTCATTGTGTGTGCTGTCCAACGAGAGCTATGTGGCCGTGGGTCTGTCCAATGGATCGGTGATGATACTCAACTGCAACCAGCGGCAGAGGCAGCGCCAGCGGAATCAGCAGAGGCCCAAGACCGGACTGCCGCCGACCACGGATGAGCCAGATCCCGAGACGGGCAAATCCTGTGCCATTCAAAACATCATACTCAACGAGCGGAGATCGTTTGACCAGCAGATGGATCCCAATCCCACGTACGATGCCCGACCCAACACAGCGCTGGAGCTGATTGAGCGACCCAGGCGTTCCTACGAAATGAGGGTCTTTGACCAGCAGCTGCTCCTTAGTGGCAGCGGGCTGCGTCAGCATCTCGTCCAGGCCCTGATCCTCTCCAGCGACGGCTGGCAGCTTTCTGCCCTCACCAATGGCACTGTGCGCCACTACGACTTCTATCGCGATCGGGAGCTACCGGCGGAGGAGTCCATGGACACTTGCCTCAAAGTGACGGACATTGCCGGTGCTCGCAGTTCTGGACAGGAGCAGGTGCTGCTCATCCTGGACACGGCAGGAAAGGTGCAGTCGCGCACACTTGGCCACTAGCTTGTTGAATATTTTCTAATTATTTGTATGCGTTTGTTAAAAACTTTTTTAAAATGAAATAAACTCGATCTAGTCCTACTCCATTTGAATAAACTGTATTGGTTTCTATTTTACAATTTATTGATATATTTATAGATTATATATATGATTTAATAGCACTTTCTTCAACTTAGAAGATGGGCCAATATTTATATATCTGAACAACATATTTTTTAGGGGACACCTACTTATAAATGTATATGTGTTTTTGAAATATCCTACGTATTTATTTTAAACATTTATTAACAAAAATGAATCAAACTAAATAATCTCACTATCTCCCCTCATTGATATGTACACTCTTCCATCTGCTCTTTGATCCTGGCTACTTATCCTGGCAACTCACACCTGTCTGGCCATGGACAACATGCCGCCGGCTGTTGTGGCTCCGAGGAGCTGCCGCACCGTTTGCAGTTCGTCCCGCAGAGCCAGGACCTGTGCCCGCAGAATGGAGTTCTCCTGCTCCAGCAGAGCCGCTCGGAAAGCTATCCGATCCTCGCGGATCTTACGCGCATCCCTGGACTTCTTGGCCGCCTCGTTGTTCCGCTTGCGCCGCTCGAAGTACTTGGCATCCTTTTGTGCCTCCGGAATGGGTCGCTTTTCGCCGCGTACCCGACGGTGCACAAAACTCGGAAACATTCCGCCTCCAATCACGCCCACACGATTGAGCTCCATCAGTGGAAATTCCAGGGCCTGGAGCGCGTGACTTGGTGGCGCGATGTACTCGAAGGCGGGAAGAGATTCCGCGGATCTCTTGGCACCGATCATGCCGGGAAAGCCCAGGCCGGGCAGGCGGAGATTTTGGGGAATGGATATGGAGTATGACGGATTGCTCTTGCACTCCGGATCCGCATCCAGTTCGGAGTGCAGCGACACGGTCTCGGTGACATCCAGAATGGGCGACTGGGCGGGTGAGTGCATCCTTTATCGGTGACTTCCGTTCGCGCCGACGGACGGGCTATATCTGAATCCAGCTCCTGGTTATGTTCCTGCCACTGGCGACCACCTGCCTGCCGTGGTAATTATAGGTTCTTGTCACACAACCCCCCACATACACACACCCCCATTTTTGGGGCTAATTCTAAGCCAGCCACAACCCTCCATCGCCGGCTGATTCAACCAATCACGCAATGTTGACGGTAATTATCCGTCAAATACATGACACTTGGCCGGGGCCGCATGGCATTTATTTGTGCTGCCCGGTTACAAGGACTTCATATAACTGGTTAGCCAGATTACAAGCCCCAGTCCCAGCTCAGTCCAGTCCATCGGCTGCCTCCCTCTTGGCCAACTGTTATGTGGTGGGGCGGACATAGGTAGGATTTCCTATTTCCCAGGCGCTGACCAATGAGAGTGACCCTGGCTATCGACCGACATTTTGTGGACGAATGTTCCACGATAACAGCGGTAATAGTCTGAAAGAGGCGTGGTGGCTGCCCCAAAGTAATTGCACTCACTGAAAGTAATATGTACTTTTGGGATCGGAGATTTTAATTACGAGTATCTTTCTTAATATAGAGTATACTCAATAAAGAGATATACCAATTTCAGTTATTACATAAATATTAGTCGAATATTTGTCCATTAAATTTTATATTAGATGTATTTTTCTTGATCCTCCCAGTTAAAGGATCATATGATTTATGTAAATTCTAATTACTTTAAAGCTCTCAAAATGTATCAGTATCAGTAGATCGTAGATCGCTAAATATAATAAAGTATATCCCAACGATTTTCTGTTTTACAAGATTTTCCCGCGTGTACCAATCGATTTACGTACTTGGAAAACCAAATCCTTTCGGAGCTCCAAAAACTGCAGTGTCATAAAATTGCAATTTGCCTAATCCCCTATTATTAAGACATCAAAAAGTTGGGCCCAACTTTATTTTGATCAAGCATGATTCTTCAGAATCGTAAAATTTACTTGTCTTCCGCATACGCGACTCACGACATCCAAGAACCACATAGCCCACATATCTAACAGCCATCGGACATGTAAATGAACTCCGTGTGTCGTCTTCAACCCGTTCCGTTTCGGGTTGAGAAAGTGTCACCTGTTTGCCGAGGCAAATTGGCAGTTTGGGTCACGGAGTCCTTGCCGTCGTCTCCCGCAACCGGAAGTCGCATCCTTATGGCGTTTCATAATGTATGCGCTAATTTATTATCTGTTGGCAAAAGTTGGGCCATAGTTAACCCTTTGACTGTCATGCTACCAATGCCGTTTATGGCCTTTTGGCCCAACTGGGAGACGAACCCGGGCATAATGGATTGCGTGCCGGAGTGACATGTCTGGAGAATTGGAGGCAGTCTAATATCATTCAAAGGGTTGAGCGAGATGCATTCAGAATATACAACGCAGTAAGTTTTGGATTCGGTTTGAATTAGTTGCATTACCGAACCACCAAACTCTGTGGACTAAGTCCAATTCCTTTGACCCACCCCGGGGACCCATTGCTAATGCATTGGGAGGATCGTTTTTGGACGCCGGCTATTTGTGCGTTAGACAAATTACCGGGTAATATAGCCAGGCAGTGGAACATGTTATTGTTTCGCTGTTCGTTTGCCCAGTAATTGAAGAGCAAACCTCGGGGACTCGCGTTGGACAAACCGTTAATGACACCTTTAATACCTTTAATTGGATGACATTAGCACCCGTGTACATACATTATGAACAGGGGCATGACCAAGTGGGCCCTGCCTAACACAGTCACAGCATAGGCTTCGCTCTGCCTGTCCCGGAATAGTATTCAACTGAACAAAGGTCTCCTCATAACAAAGATCTCCTCAGAACAAAGATCTTCTTAGAACAAAGATCTCCTATATAAGCCAAAGAATGTGTGACGAAGGCACGATCAGGGACTGCGAGCCCACCACTTTGCGGCTTCCTTTCAACAGCTACCACATCAATTTGCCGCTTTATATTTTGGACATGGTGCGCATCTTCCAGGATCATCCCAAATACAGCAATGGTATCCATGAGGAGCACATCCTGGAGATGCTGGAAAAGGAGTAAGTCAGATGGAGTAATATAATTAATGATAAATATCATGCTAACCTGCGAAATAGACCCTTTTCGTGTGGGGATCTGGACTCGCAAGTGAAAACCGCTCTGCTGGACCTCACCGCCAAGGGCTTCATACGCTTCATTACCAATGGATACCGCACTCTGGGACCCATCGCCAAGCTCTCCAATGCCCGTTCCGTGCGCCACTTCAACATGACATGGCAGCGCATTGCCGAGCTGCAGAAGGTCAACTGCCCGAGCTTGGAGGCGGGATCCATCTCCAGCGGACCCTGCACCCAGCGTGCATCCAACTACTGACGTTTTTCATTGCTTCGTTGTGTTAACCATTTCGTTTATTGAGTTCCGTTCCATCCAAAGCAGCAGTAACACTCCACGCACACACACTATTTCCAAATTGTAATCGTCTAGTAAAATTCCTGCAAATCCAAGTTTCGGGGTAGTTTAGTACGGTTGGTCATAATCATCATTAGGTTGGGAACATTGGAACACATGTCGCGGGGTCTGCCATCCTTTTGACACTTAACCAGGCTAATTGTTCTCAGGGGTTGGTATGTCGCAGGTGTTTGTAGGGGAAATGCTTCCGAAACTGATTTAAGTATAACAATTGGAAAGGCCAACAATCCCCGGTTGTGATCTGGAGTACATCCCCGACGAACTGTGCCCCAAAGTGACCCTTGGCCAGGCCCATTACCCTTTTGGCCGAAGCGTTTAAATTGTCAACACCAGGACAATGGAGGACACAAGGAGGACCTGTCGTCATCGCAGTCCGCATATGCGCCCGCGAAGCAAACACGCATGGGATCCCGACCAGGTGGTATTTATTGCCTCTCTAATCGTTGCGGCATAATCTATTAGCACCCCACCGACAGATCCGCGCTTCCAAGTCCAAAACGGTGTCCCTTGATTTTTTGCTTTTGCACATTAAAGGCAATTATTATTATTGTTTTAGTTCCGAGACAGTTTTGTGTTTGTCATTTGCCGATTGCTGTTCCGCGCTCATAATTGAACCAGCCCCAAGACAGGACATTAATCAAGCCACATGACATGTGGATAACATGTTGGAACATAGCCAGTTTATTTGGTTCGCTGCGAAGTAGTGCTAATTCAAAATCAGTAAGAGTCCTTCTTAAGATATATAAACAATGTCATGTTAATGTGGGTGGTCAAATGATTACACGGTCAGAAATGAAAAGCTTACAAATAGCTTAAGAACTACTATTGTTGGTAAACTAAAATATCGATTCAGATAGATGTTCAACAAAAAATGAGTGTTTTTAAAAATGAAAGTTTATAAGCGATGCTTATGCAGTCGTTATAAATTTTAACAAAAGAATAAGATTCGAATTCCTTACTAATGGCATTTAAATTAACCATTGTTATGTTAATGAATCTTTAACATTATCGATGGAGACACGCCGAGTTGCAGTGCTGAGCTGAGCGTAGTCACGTTTGAGCAGCTGTTGCGGCACATTCGCCCACTCGCCCAGGAACCGAATCAGGAAACCATCCGGTAGGCGCCCTACCAGCAATACATTCATCTCCGTGTTTAGTAGCTTACTCTTAAGGTATTCGATGCATTCGATTGTCTTTTGCTGTGACAGAAATGTTGACCTTACAACTCCCTCCATGTGACAACTAACGCTGCGGTGCGGCTTCAAGCTGTCCACATATTCACATGGAGCCAAGCATGTCAGGGGCACGAACTCTGTGTTGCCGTAATCCACGTAGAATATCTTGTACTCAGTTTCGAATTCATCGATTATCTGGGCGCGATAGAAGCAACCATCACTGTAGAGAGCAAGTACAATGTCCAGAAGACGCGGCTTGGACTTGAAGATCCGTTTGCCTTCTGGCACATCCTTCTTGTCCCACACCAACGGCGGAGATCCGTCCAAAAACTGGGCATAGACCTCGGTGGGGCCATTAATGAAGGTGATCAGGATGTTGGCAGTGCTGCCCACTTTATGAGGCACTGGTGTATCAAAAGTAGTTTCTGGAAGAGCTCCAGCTACCTCCACATCCTTGGTTGCGCCATCTGGAGCAAAGGGCTCGTGAGCCAGACGACAATTGTTACCTAGATGTAAACCAAGTATTACAGCCTTTACATTGTAAACTTATTTTTCATTACACTTAAATCTATGTATGTACTTTAAGTTTGGATTACTATAACTTACCCTTAAAGCAGCCATTCAGCTTGGGATCGTAGTGCCGGCAAATGCGTTGCTCGTCCTTGGGATGAAAGCCCAGAACTGCCTTCAGAGGATCACTGGTGCTCTCACCGATTTCGTTGAGCATGGCCATGTCCTCCTCGGTTATTCCAGCAGGTAATTTACTGCTGGGTGTATCTGTAGGTCTGCTTATGCTGTCATTGACCGGTTCCACCACTAGTATAGTGCCATTGTTTTGATGCACCCGAATCTTAATAAACTGGTAGAGAAAGCGACTCATATTGCCGATATCACAGTTGATTAAATCGCATCTAATGGCCTCCGCCGGCAACCGTTCGATGTCGTCCGGCAGTTTGTATATTGTTTCGTTGCCGTCCAGGTGAGTGTGCTCGCCATAGTCAATAAGGTACGCATCATATCCTCCGCCCACAGAACTGGAGTTGATGGTGATGCGACTAATAATGTTGTCGGTGCCGTCGTGAACTGCAAAAATGTCTCCGTAGTCGGGCAGCTGTTCCAACTCCTGCAGTGACAGTTGTCTCTGAAGCAACTGCTGAATCCTCATAGAACTGGTACCCCATTTTGCCACATAGACGCAATTATCCTCCAAGTTCACGTGTACCAAGACGGCAGAAACTACAGTATTCGCTGGAAATGCAGTCATGTTTTTCAAGATTTGATTGTAGATACCAAAGCTGGTTGTTTCAGTGCCACCTTTGGGTGGCAGTAGGGATCGGTTCCTTGTGGTCTTTGGTAGCTGGGGAATTTTTTCGGTAGTTGAAGTAGGTTCCAGAGTAACATTATCAAGCAGCCAGCTGGTGGGTAAGTTAGAGGAGTTCTTGGAGATTTTGTTTGAGACACCTGTGCTTATTGTTTGAGTTTCTTGTTTCACAACCGGAAGGGACTGGTTGCAAGGGGGCCCTGGATTGTTAGTCTTTGAAGTTTCCGGGACAGTCTTTGAGGCCAATGGGATCTCTTCTATTCGTAGTTGGGAGAGATCCCTTTCGATAGACTGGGCAGAATTTTGAGAATAAGCATGTGATTCCCTGTAATTGGATTTTTCGTTGGATATTGCAAAAGGTGGTTGACACTTTTCTGAGAGGGTTTCATTGACCACCGAAATCTCGTCGAGCTGTTTTGTCGAAGAGGCTTCCTGCACAACCACGCGTACAGACAGATCAACGGGCATCTCCAGCGAAGACTCTTCAGTGCAGGATTCCACGGAGGCCGGCTCCAAGGACTGGCAATCCTTTTTAGCAATCCCTTCGTTCGCTTGCAAACCAGAGTGAATCGACGAATCCTGATTATCGATGGATCTTACGGAGGTTTCATCTTCTGTCAGCTGTGCAGACTGTCGGTTGAGTTGTAGTTGCAGATTCAGCTTCATTACATGAGCATTAACTTCGCTGAGACTGCCCACCAAGTGATCGTGCAGTGGGATGAGACTCCTGTCCATCCGATCTGCATGCGTCCATCTTTTCGTGAGCTCCGTTTGAATTAGCTTCACTTGGGTTAGGTAGGAGCGCAGATTCCCTTGAAGGTTGTGCACGTTGTCTTCGAACAGCTTAATTACCATCGAAATGCCCTCCAGATTCATTATAAGCAATCAATTCGATCCAATTCAATCCAAACAAATATAAAAACTGTTCAAAGAAGCTTCACGGCGCAAAAGCAAGAGGAAGAGGCAAGCGTTGCCACATGTTGCGCCGATGAAAGCTTCGATTAACAAAATGCGTGGGCGATATCAATGCTTGTTGCTATGGTTCGTGTCGCGGCTAAGTGGTTTGAATTTCGCGGCTGCTCATCAATTTCATTCACATTTTGGGAGAAGTTTTAAAGTAATAAACTTGGATTGTAGTTACATGTTACATAAAATTCACTCATACTAAGATATTTATAAGATTATTAAACAACTTTTATTTATTTAAAAACTGAGCCAAACGTATACACAACCAATTTAATAAGTATTACGTCCACTGAAAGTCCATTCAAAGGTTTTCATTTGGTGGCTGGAGCGGACATTTGGGCGGCGGCGTGACCGACTTGCTGCAGGACACAAACTCCCTGCTGGGCTGCACACAGCTGTTCTCGCGATCGTAGATGCCGAGGAAGGCGCGGCAGTTGGAGCAGTACAGGTATTCCTTGTTGTCCGAGGACATCAGGCAGGGCAGGAAGCACAAGGGCCAGCAGGCGACCGCCCAGGAGGCACAGCAGCCACTGTTCGAGATCTCTGTGGCAGCCTTGATCATCGGACGCCTGCTGGTCGCACAGCACGGACAGAAGATGCGTCCCTCCGCCGGAGCCCAGCGCTCGATGGAGGCGCGATAGCAGCTCCTCCGATGTGCCGTCGACTTCTCCGCTGGGCGTGGATATGGACACGGGGTGCTGGGCTTCTCCGTCTTGGAGGAGGCTTCACTGCCGGCGGCAGGGTCGCCGGCGGCAGATCCACCACTACGACCAGACTTCTTCTTTTTGGCCATATCTATCCATGATAATATTAAGAATGTTAAGTTGTAGAAAATGGAAGAGGAATACTTACATTTCTCTGCCTCTTCAGCCATTTGGGACTCGGACAGACCCGTCATCTTGCTAATCTTCGAGAGACGCTCCTCACTGATGCCGTGATCCGCGGCCAGCTTGTGCAGATTCTTGATTTTATCCGTGGTCACTGCGTATATCTCCGGATGATCCTGCTCGATGTGGCGCACCAGCTCACTGGTATCGTAGCGGGAGCATCGGATCACCTTCATGCAGTGCAAACAGCGCAGTGATTGCATATCACTGGGTTTCGGGTTTGTCTGTGACATGGCCCTGTTTACTTTGAAACGCTATAGATACTTTCACAAAAGCGATGATGAATAAATCGAAATACTTTAGACAACGAATAGGTTTTGATACTGTTATCATTATTTTTTGATGCCACGGGTTTCCTTGATGGGAAACTGCTCACTCACTCGTTTTCCATAAAACTTAAAACCAACATCAGCATCAACGCACACGCATTAGGATTTATTTTATGCAGATGTGTGAATTGAAAAACCCTCGGCATCAATCAGCTTAAGCCATATATGGAGTCGCCCGCCTCCAATAAAGACCAGCAACGAACAGCAGGTATCCCCAGTGCTATTGTGAAATGGAACACTTGGAGTGGGGCCACTTGAGCCACCCACCCGCGGACTTGCCGACTTAATCCAATCGCCTTCGAGCACCCTGTATTCATAATGCTCTTTGGCTGCGTCAACATTTTATTGTCAGTCATTATCCGACACCCCCCGCACACCGCCCTTCAAGCGCACAATCGGTTCCGTTCACGTGCCACGCCTCCCTTTTCCACCCGCCCAAGAGATTTTCACCAGGGGCCAAACTTCGCCTACACTTATTTCCATTTTTTGTTAAGGCTTTGAGTGTGTTTTTCAACATTTTGTCAAAATTGATTTTTTACTGCACTTACGGCATGATGCGACCGTTTTGGTGTTCCACATGGCTCCACATGGTTCCGTTTGCTTCATACACTGAGGGAAGTTTAGTATACTTAGTATTGAGTCAGATCTACCAACTCTCTATATTACAACCATTAGCAAATTCAAAATAATTAAGTGCATTAACAGATGTGCTCCTTGTAATATAATTTATTACAATTATTGCTTAAGTTGGCTAGCCATATGTAATATTTAAGTATTGAGGCATTTCTCTCTGTGTAAAATCAGCCCCTCAGCCACGTACCCCATTTTACCTTTTTAGCACTGGCACTGTTACTGGCATTGCTCATACGCCGCGTTTTACGCACAAAGAAAGGCAAGTCGCAGCTAAAAAGCCAACGCGTGTCGCTGTCATTCTCCCCAATGCGTCTGCACTTATTGACTTTGTTGCTGTTGGTGCTGAGCGAACACAGTTCCCATTTCGAAGATGTCATTAGAGCCCAGTAAAAAGAGTCCTGGCAAGAGAATCCTTTGGAAAAACACGCGTGGCCGGAGCCTGTGGGCGATTTGCATTAAACCGCCGCCTGGAAAAAAATGAAATAGGGAAAGGAAAAGGAAAGGAGAGACTTGCGGCGGATGCGAATTTCGCTGACATAAGTGTTCCGAATAATTTGACTCGATTCTCGTTTATTCTGTAGCGTTAGCTTTAGATTTACTTACACATAGACAATATACATCGTACACTCAATGTCTAGGACTAATATAAAAATACATTTCATTTGTTTTCTTACATTTGTTTCCATTGTTTTGCGTTTGGTTTGGAAGCTTTGGAAGCTTGGTTGTTAACATTTTCTTTCTTCGAATTCGATTTGTGTGCATCAGCCCCGCCCATTTTAATTATTTCAGCAATGTCCTTCGGTTCTTGGTCAGTTAATGTGAAATGTTCCACCTCATTGGAAAACTGTCAGTTTGTTTTGCTTGGTGCGCTAAATCCATGGTTCGGTGTGTGTAAAAATCATCCTAGCCTAGGTGTGTAAAATTGGACTATGCTTAACTTATGTACACTGAATCGTAGTTAACGGGGGGATAATCCAGAGGGGTTAGATGGGTCAGATCGGTGTCGCCGCTGCTGCCAAATTTACTCAACTTACTCTTACACACGCACACACTTTTTGAGGCACATTCAGTTTTGAATCATTTAACAAATTTATAAAGTTTGGAACAAACAACTCCCGCGCACTACTACACCCCATTTCATCCCCAGCTCTAGAGACTAATTGTAAAAATTAAAAATTGATTTACCCGCTTTTGTAGCCCAAAAAACTGCTGGCTGCGGGCCAAAAAAGGGTTATCTCCCCCGCCCAGACAACTCCTGCAAGTTTAATGCATTTATCACTATTTTCCGGCCTCGGCTGTAGATATGAAGTGGCGGCCGGGGTGTGGAGGCTACTGCGGACGTTCCGAGGCTTTTCCAGCGAGTTTTCCGGCAACTTAGAGCGTGTTCTGCTTGGCAGCATCGCTGCTCTTGGCAGTCGCGTCGGGTCGCGAACGTGGGCGCCGCTTGGGCTGCAGCGAATAGAGGCGTCCGCTGCGAGCCCGAGTTTGGGGCTCACACTCCAGTCGCCACGTGCCAGGGCCGCCACTGGAAAAGAGGGGGGTTCAAGAATGGGAGGGGGTTAAGTTTTAGGTGCGAGGATGCCCCATAGATACTCACTTCATCTCCAGCTTGGCCAGGCGCTGCTTGATCTTGGCCTGGCTGGCCGTGTACTCCGCCAGGAGGCGGGCCAGCCGCATGTTGAGGTTCTCCACCGAGAGCTCCAGCTTCTCGATGCCGCCCTCGATGCTGTCGTGTACCCTTTGGGAATCTGCAAGTGAAATCGGCAAACATTCAAGAGTTTAAAATACCTCCTATACATATTTCCAATCCGAACAACATGGCGTATTCGTAATATTTGATGATTCATTTTACAAATCGAACTTACCGGCGAATATTTGCTCGTCCAGCAAGCCATCCTTGCGCAGCAGCTGGCATCCTCGCTGCGTGAGCGTGGATCTGGCCTCCGGATAGTCGGACAGGGTCTCCCACAGATCCCGTTTCGCCAGACAGAAGAGATCCGAGTAGCCCAGGGATCTCACGTTGGCCGTGCGCCGATTGCCCGTCCGATTGCCCGCAATCTCGAGCACGGACACCTCGCCGAACACGGATCCGGCACCCAGGGTGGCCAGCACGGTGATGCCATCATCCCCGACGACGGACAGCTTGCCCCGCTTCACGATGTACATCTCCTTGCCCACGTCACCCTTGCGACAGATGTAGTCGCCGGGACTGAAGACCTGCAGCTTGAGCTTGAGCACCAGCGCCTCCAGGAGACCCGGTTCCGTGTCGTGGAAGATGCGCACCTGCTTCAGCGTGTCCATGTGCACCTGGATGGCTATCTCCGCCTTCAGCTTGTCCGGCAAGGCAGCCAGCACCCGCTCCTCGTCCAGTGCTCCACTTTGCGACCACGTGTAGGCGAACCACCGGATCACCCGGGCCTCCAGCTCGTGACCCACTCGCCGGAAGGCCATGTACTGCTTGACCCCGTCCATGCGATTCTGGAACTCCACGCGGGCCACATTCATGTTGGAGATCATGGAGCCAATGTTACCTGGAAATGGGCAAAGTGTGTTAGGGCAACTTGCCTAATGAACGAGTGGAGAGGCAGCAATTCATCTTGGCCATTTCATAACCGGTTCGCCCGCCCACTGGGGGCGCAGTGAAACCGAAGCTGGCCGAAGCTTTACTCATGGATTCCGGCGTGCGGATAACATGGCACAAAGGCGACTAATGGCGGCACTTCCGGTGCCGGAGTCAAATACACACACATGCACGGTTCGCCGAAATGTCGGAGATGCCTCGGGGCACTCAGCGAAAAACAAATCCTAAGCTGAGAATTAGCGCACAGGATAATTTAAATCTAACTTGTGGACTTTAAGGACCTAATGAATCGAGTCCCATTTTTCTCTTTCATAAATGTTTGGCGGGAAAAATTAATAATGAGTGCCATAAGGAGCTATTAAACGCAACATCGTCTGTTATGAACAGCTTTACTTAGGACAACAAAAATTAGTAAAAATTAATAAGTTCCAAACATTATTCAGAGCATGCTTTTAGACAATAATATTATTATTTTGATAGAACAATCTTGAGTCTCATTTAGCCATCATCACTATTGAAACTCAGTCTCAGTACATTCAAACATATCTGCTCATACATGTGTAAGTATATTGGCCCATGCAATCCTGCCCTTCACTCTGGAGATTTCCTGCCTAATTTCCTGGTATTATTAATCTATTTCTTCGAGTGTGCCCGTCAAATTGTCCTGTCCAAACGAACTCGGCATTCATCACAGTAAGTAAATTTGTTTGCAGAGCGAGTCGAGGACGAGGATGAGGCAGTCAAATGATGGGGATCTGGGGAGTCTGGGGAGTCTGGCAGCTGCTGGGAATGCGGGAATGTGCCTTACTCCTTGACACCGCCACCCATTTGGGGGACGGTAATGGCGGCGATAAGGACGACGACAAAAATGATAAAAAGGCACGTTTTCCAAAAAAAAGAATGGGCGGAGTCGGCCAAGGGGGGTGACGGCTACAAATCAACCCGGCAAAACAAAACAAAATGGCATGGAACCACCGAAGAGGACACAACTGAAGGCGTAATGAATAATGTGGGTCGGTGTGGGCTGGTGTGGGTGGCGAGGGTCGGGGGTGTACGTGTGGGTCCTTGACGTGCGTGGCTGTAAATTAATACCCATTGATGTCACAGATGTCACTCTGGAACCAATTAAACGATCAGGCGAAATATTTGCGTAAACACGAGCAAACCGAGGGCGACCGAAAGGGATTTTCTAGGTTATCAACCCAGTAATGACCAATGACCAGTGACCCACTACTACTCACCCACAATGGTGGCGAAGATTAGGACGCCGGCCAGGAAATCGGCCACCACGAACAGATACTCCACATCGTTCTCCGGCGTGGGCGTCTCTCCAATGGTGGTCAGCGTTAGTGTGGACCAGTAGAAACTATAGATGTACTGCCGCTGCAGCGTGTTGTTCCTCGTTCCATTCAGATTGTACACCCACGAGTCGGAGCTGAATCCGATTTCGTAGCTGATGGCAAAGTACATGCAGGCATTCCAGTGGATCAGCACCAGGATGGCCAGCACCACCTTGCAGATGCGGAAGGCATTCGGATAGCCCGTGGCCGTCTCCGTTCGATCGAACCACTCCCACAGCCGATTGATCCTGAGCAGCCGATTCAGACGCACAATGACGGGACACGGAAGGTACAGGCTGGAGCAGGTCTCCGGCGGCCACCAGATGTAGGCCAAGTCGGTGGGCAGCATGGAGAGCACGTCCAGGTACCAGCCCTTGGTGTGGAAGTAGTGCCGGCGCAGCCGAAAGGCGTCTCGCACGAGGAGACCCTGGTCCAGAAATCCTGCGGAGCATGAGAGCGGAAACAATGGGATTTACATAGTTCTGTGGCTGTGTGAGGTGACCTAGAGATTTGCTCCGTGCGGTGACTCCGGCTTTGTCTCAGTGTTGGCTTTTGGCTGCGCCATGTGGCGACTGTTTTTTATTGCTCCTTGGATTTTAAAAGGGTTGCTGGGTGGGCCAGAACAGGAGTACCCTAGGGTTCCTACAACTAGTTTGAGATTATCTGCGTTTTGTTTGAAAACTATAAATTACTTTAAAGAACTGCCAGAAATCATAGATGTAATCTTCAGATGATTCGCTTGTATTGATTTCAGTTGCCCAAGCCACTTTGATACAACCCGCCAAAGTTTGGGACAACTAGCTCCAACTCCTCGTACCATGATGTAAGAAATCCCCATATATCCTTCATCCTGTCACATTCCCCCGCTAAGATGAGGAACAGCATGCTGGAGTAGCATTTGAAACTAAGCGGTACCAGGGCGTTCGTTGCTATTGTACAAAATGTCAAGGTTGGCTTATCCCCTGCATTTGGCAGCCCGACCACACCCACAATCCAGAGCTCACAGGACTCGCCAGCATATGTGTGTGTGTGTGTAAGTGTGAGTATGTGTAAGTGTGTGTGGAATCATGGACAGAAATGGGACTCGCATGCGTGCCAAATGGCTTTGTCGACAGCATTGCTTGCTATTGTCTGAAGGCGGCTTACTGCGGGTCTCATTTGCATAGGTAAAGCGCAGAAATCTAGATCCCACAGCGGGGGAGGAGGGATGTGGATATGGATGTGGATGTGGATGTCAGTGGCTCACCCTCGTGCATGTGGACGAGCGTGTCCAGCAGATAGATGAAGTCGCACAGGTAGTCCAGTGTGTACCACACAGCAGGAGCACTCTTATTGATCTCCCAGAAGACCGCACGTCCCACCACGAAGATGATGTTGTAAAGCACTGCCAGTGAAACGATGGCCAGCCACTGAAATAATATGTGCATTCAAAAATAAGTTAGTTTATATTTAAGTAATTAAAGTGTCTAGTTACTAGAAATTACCAATTATGATGTCTGGAAACGGACTTCGTAATTAGAAAATATTTCGTTGCATACATTTAGGCAAAGTAAAGGTTCTTTAAAGGTAATTCTATAGGGTTCGTTGTAGAGTCTAGCTGTAAGCCCTTACTTTCTTAAGGAATTATATTGTACACAAGCTATTTTATATCTCTATTACAAAATGATGCAAATTATAAACTTTGTATTCCAACTTCCTCTTCCATAGTAATAATACCCAATAACCTATGAGAATCAACTATGGCAAAGTAGCAAGTTTTCATTTGTGTCGAAGCTCACTCACTCTGTAATGGGACTGCAGGGTGGGGTCGACGGACAGTCGGTTGCACAGGACACTGGAGCCCCGAATTTCGCTGGAGAGCGCCGCATCCTCCATCGCCGGACAGCCCTTGCCAATCTTGTCCGTGTTGGTGGTGTTGGAGAACTTCTCGAGGAACCAGTCCGGCGGTTTGGGGCGATTCCTTTTAGTCAGACGCTGGCGCAGTGCCTGCAGAGTGCGTCTTAAAGCGGAGGGTTTGCTCCGCTTACTTGGCTCCTACACAGCGAAAAATTGTTTCGAAAATAAGGTTAATTTAAAGAATTTACACATGAAGAAATGATATATTCTCAGAGTGCATATGTGTAAAACCATATCAGTTTTTAAACTATCTTTTTATTTTGCGATTTGCTTATTACCCCGAAATTCTCTCTGTGTAGCCGTGTGTAGCTTAAGGGTGTGACGTTTTGGCATGGGTTCGGGGAAAAGTTTCGCCGAACGTTCGCTAATTGAAGCGTTTTAGTGCTCGGGTTATGGGTATCTCATTTTTCTGGTTCTCCCCCCTCTAACCGCATTAAAACTTGGTCAGCATCCAAGTTTGGTGCTTAAATTTTGTTATGTTATGTCTGGCAGCGGAATGACGCGGCAATAGTATTTAAGGCCAACTGGAAACCCAATAAAGTACAGATTTCATGCTGTTTGCTGAGAAATTAATGAAAATGGAAAGTACTCTTAGGCAATCAGCACTAAAAAGTGTAGTTACTACCTTAAGTTTTAATTTAACATTTCTTAATCTGCCCCTAAAAACTATAAAAACATGCAAAGTGCCTAAAAATTACAACATTTTTCTAATTTGTGCATTAAAGCGATTCATTGGGTTTTTCTGGCTTTAAGGATAACTGATCGCATTGAAGGACACATCGGATGGAATGTAAATGCTCCCCAGGAGTGTAACTAGTGTAAGCGTTCCAAGATTCCGGCGCTCCAGTTGCCCGCCCACTTTCCGTGCATTAAGGGCGTGTGCTTGACAGTCTAATAAACGCTTATCAGTTGCCGGCAGCGGTTAATCCATTAAGCCATCTTTAGTTCGAGAAAAGAGGGAAAATGCGGCGGAAAAGCGGGCGACGGGAGAACGGGAAAAATATGACGCATACGCCTCGTTGAGCGGCGAATGGCAAATGACAATGCAATGCCACGCCCCCCGCTGCGTGTGTGTGTGTGTGTGTGGTTCGAACTTCGAAGGCCACATATTCGGTGCATGTGTGTGAGTGAGTGTGAGTATGTGAGTGGGTAGATTTACCGCATCTGCTTGCTGTCCCGTTATGGCGGATATATCCAGCGACTGCACCATGGCTTTGACTTTGAAATGTCGCATACAAATCGAGTCGGTTCGCTGCGCTCTTTGCACTTCTTTTTAACTGGCAACGTTTCCGTCTCACTTGCACCTTAGAACTTCCGATTTGGGCCTGCGGCAATAACAATAACGGGCGGCAATAACGGTTAGTTTTTGGTCAACAGCGGCGCGCATGCGCTGCGTTGCGTCGAGCGGACCTTTCAAACTGTTCACACTGCCCACACTGATAACTGCCGCCAAAACACTCGACTTGGCCAAGGCGAAGCAGCGACGCCGGCAGCGCTGTCGCCACTGACCAAACCACGACATCCATACACAATAAACCACAGTGGAACCTGCGCAACGCCAACTATTAAGGCTCATTCATTCCAATGACTTTTTTACACAAATGGCTAACTATAAATTTTAAGGCACAAGCATACTTGAAACATACAAAAAAATAAGCTAGATCTGATGAAATAAAATTCTTATATTTTTCTTTATGCTTCTTCAGCTTGTTCAGTTTGCGTTACAAAGGTCCCACTGTGCCGCACAATAGTAACAAGCGTGTGGCTTGTTTGCTAGCTGGCGTTGTCAATTCAATTCGGAATGCTGTTTTGCAATTTTCTTAATTTGCATCGCCGCTCATCGCGCTGCCGCGTTTTAATTAATTAACTTGCACCGTCGACGCCTCGGATGAAGTTGAAATCTCAAGTGACTTTGGTCCTTCAGCTGTGCCACAAAGCCATCCAGTTGCCGAGTTGGTGGCAACTGAATCGACAAGATTGATGATGCCGGCCGGCGTTTGTCGTTTTGGTCTAAACGCTTTTTAATTGGCCGTGCCAACGCGGTTTCAATTAGGCTGAAAGGCGACGCAGTGCTGCTGCGTTGGCCATAAATTAATTGCCATTAATTTGACGGATAGCCGGTGCGTAAGATCGCTGAGTTTTCCTGCCAGCCAGACAGTCGATAGTTTTGATTTTCAATGAGCTCATCATCATCATCATCATCATCATCCGATTGCGATTCGCCAATTGCAAGGTTATGCACAAAATTCGAACGGCTCTTCGGGTTATTTATGTATTTATTTATTTACTTTTTTACTTTACTTTTCGGTTGTACTTGAATTCGAAACACTGACCCAGCGACGCAGCATTGGCATTATCAGCCAACCATCGCCCTGATTGGCATTCATGTGGCATGGCCGCGTGGAACTCACAATAAATTTCCATAATTGCAAGTCCGTTAGGCCGAAATCTCCCCTTCCATTCCACTGGCATTTTACACCTGACCAGGTAGCTTCACACTGAAGCAAATCAAACGTTTATGACACGCGCTAAGGCGTTTTATGCTCGGCCCATATGAACATTACTAAGCCAAGGCGTTGCACCATAAAAATCGAGTTGGAAACGGCCAAATAGCTGACCCGTTCTCGTAATTGAGGAAATCCAGCTAAGAGAGTGGTAAAACGAGGCTCGTTTCGGGAGCTGCTTTTGAGGGAAAATTTAATGGGCAACGGGTGGAAGCGCTTTTTGATGGTCTTAAACCACTATATCACTTATAGGTAGCTTTCCACTTAAGATCTGCTTTCCAGTACTTAGATTTGATATCAAATTTCTTGATTAACTTGTGTTTGTTCATACGAAATCCAATCGTTAGTGGTCTTTGAACTAAACTAAAAGCAAACGATTTGTGAGTTATATCCGGGGATAAAATGGTTGGAATTCAATACGCGTTGGGATGAATAATAGCTAAAAGATATCTTATCACTGCATGGATTCAAAGGTTTTAACCCCTTTGTTTTTTGGAAAAACCGTGCACTTTATCACTAGTCTGTAATATGTAGATACAGCCGCTAGTTGTATATTTATACATATTGATTGTGATTTCGATGGGAACGTGGGAAATTATGCAAATTGCGGCGCAGATTGGATGGCGATGACCATAAGCTGGATGTTTATCGGGCGACCAAGAGACAATAAGGTCCGTTTAATAAACTGACTAATGCCGCCCAAAATGTATAATCCGATGCCCTGATTGTTGTGTTTTTGCCTCAAAAGTTACATGGGAATCACCGCAGTGACCCTTATCAACATGGAAATCCAGATGTCGTTGTTTTTTGCAGTTGCCAGTGTCTTTTTTGTTTTTTGTGGATTGTTTTTTGTTATTGCCGCTTCAATTTTTAAGCCTTGTTTTCGATTGTTTACCGAACGCATTAGTTGACGAGCTCAGCATTGTTTCTGTTCTTTGTCTTTACAAAATTTATTTATTGCAAAGTTACTGCCTGCGAGCTAAGCTGCCGCCTGCGAACGCGTTTTTTTCGTAACTGCCGATGGCGCAAAAAAATTTGACTAAGCGGAAAGTCCGCAGACAGACCGCACTTTCGCTGTTTGTTCTCGCTCCTTTCCCCTTTCCCCCCAACTTTCTCCTTCCTCCCTAACTTTCTCATTCCTCCCTTCCCGTCCTGCCCGCACTTTCTCCGATTGCCATCATCATCGTGTTGAGTGTCCTGCCGCCTTCTCAAATTGCACAGCAACAAAGACAATCGAGCCAACATCAACACTGGCCGAAAAATCGTGGCTTAATTAAGAGAGTTCATAAAATTACATCACCGATGCTTTTTCTGATAGGTAACCAACCGAATAATAATATAATTTATATGTTTAAGTGTAGACAGACGAGCATTTACTCAATCATTTTCATATTTTAATATTTAAATGCATTTCAAAAAGTTTTCATTATTCTATTCAGTCTAGACTATTCAGTGTCTTTTCAGTTTGTTTAAAGCACTTGGTTCTGTTTTGCCTACGAAGTGAGCCCTTTCGCGCAGTGTACGCACGCAGGTACGGCCAGGCAAATAGAGTTCATTAATCGGTTTAATGGCACGACTGGATGACTGGATGACTGAATGACTGGACGGACCAGCTGACAAGGATACACATCGCTGTTCCGTTGGGGCTGTTCAACTCGAGGACTTGTAACTATTTTGGATCGGCACGAGACTTGGCATATTTTCAATGCCAATTCTATAAAGTTTTACACCCCCCCTCCCAGCACAATTTTTGAGTAATGGACGTTTATATAATGACAATGCCAGCGGTTTGGGGTTTCCCTTAGCTTTTCCTCAGCTGTTTGTGCGGTTTGTGCTGTTAGTGCTGTCTTTTGTACCACTGCTGCTGGACAAACACTCGGAACACACCTCAAAAGCATTAACAACAACCGACCAAGCCAATATTTGGACGCCATCGCCATCGCCATTGCCATCGACATTGTCAACCACAACGATATGCGGGCATGGAATGAAAGTGGAAAAGTCCGGGAAATGGAGGGCAATTTTTGGGCGGGAGGGGGTTGGGGGTTTGGGGCTTTTTGAGGGCCTTGCGTTTGTATTTATTTCATTGCGTTTTTCTTTCGGTACTGGTATTGGTATTGCTCTGGCCATTTATGAAATGACATTGAAACAGTGCTGTGTTGCTGGCTTTTTGCCCCCCGTTTCATTCACTTTGAGCGGAGGCGAAAGGAACTCTCGAGTTCGAGTCTCTTATCTATCAAATTGGTTGTCGCCCTTGGCGCTCCGCTTCCCCTCGATGTGCCCCAGTGTCCAGCCACAGCTACATCCTGCTGTATCCTCCAGCTGGCCAACTGTCGGTGGAGTGGGTGGATGAGCTAAACACCCAACTCCCCTGACCGAAATACACACTCACTTATTTATAGCCCTGCGGGTCGGAATAAGTCTGGTTTCCTTCTCTCTTTGCTTTTTATAAGGAAACCTAAGTAATGCAATTATCCTCGACAGGACATGAGAGATCTCCAACTGGCTGATGAGCATGAGGATTGCAGAGGAAGCGAGAAGTGCAGCAGACTTAAGCGAGTTGATTTGAAAGGCGAGATGCGGCCAGTTGGAGATTAAAGATACGGAAGGCAAAGGACACCAGCTTAGCTGCTTGTTGTTCCAAAAGTTTTGCATTTAAAAGTGGAAAATGGAAATGCCTATAAGCAATTTGCATAAAGCTGCTCTAATAATATTTACCAGATAGCTTTATTTTCTGTTGTGACAGCTTGATTGAGATAATGACTTCATTTTAATAAGAAGCAACAGAGAACGCTAGAGTCGAGTTCCCCGACTATCTGATACCCGTTACTTAGCTAGTGGAAGTGCGAAGAGTCTTCAACACTGACAGCTTTTAGCGGTTTGTGGGCGTTAGAGTGTCCGTATGCTTAAGCTCTATTTTCTAGCTTTTATAGTTCCTGAGATCTCGACGTTCACACGGACGGACAGACAGACGGACGGACAGACGGACATGGCCAGGTCGAGTCGTTATTAACCCCGCACCTCGCACCCTACTTATAAATGGACAAAAAATAATATAAATAAATACCAATATAAAATTAAATAATATACATGTGTATGTTTAGGAAATGGGGAAAATAGTTTGTAATATTTTTGCTAAATATGTATCAACATAAATAATGGTATGTTTTAAAAATGAGGAAGTTATTACTTCGAAATAATTAAAAAGAACAATGAACTTCTGTAAATTAAACCATTCAAATCTTATCACCCCAACTCTGTTTAGACCACAAATGAGAACCCCAACTCCATATAAAGCACCACACTGCCTTTTTAGCCTCCCTTCCTTTTTTTTTGGTTTTTGTGAGTATTTTAAGTCGATTGACACGTGCTAATAAAAATTTCTGCGGGCAGCCAAAAATGGCATTCATTCAGCTGGGGGGCCCAAGGGTTTATTGGGGCGATGCCTCGGCTACGTGACAATAGAGGAAGTAATTAAAACGCGATTTACGGCAAGGTCAAGTTTATGAAGGTCCGCCCAGTTCATTTGCATTTGTCTGGTCTGGACTGGAGCGGCATAGAATGGAATAGAATGGAATACAATGGAATGGCTTGGAATACCATGGAATGGCAAGTCTGCGGGGAGCAATGCAGACAATGCGGAGTTTCCATGGCCCGCAGCTCGGAAAAACTGGGCCAATTCCGCCTCCAGAGGACGGGGCGTCAATCAATTAAAGCAATTACTTAATTTCATTTCCACATAATTGAACTGCGGCCAGGGACAGCTGCACAGCCCGAGCATAATGTATCAGTTATTGGCCATAGTTTATTGGCAAACGTATCGAATTTGTATCAAATTACGCATACGCCACGCTGGTCGCGCAGGCAAATGGACTTTTAGACGTGCCACTATTGTGTAATTATATTTATTAATTAACTTTCCCTTACTACTTACTACTACCTCTTCTTTGTTGCACAAAAACCTTTAATGTCACAGTTACGTGACATAGCTTTTAAAAAATTAACGGTCATCCCCGAGGTGCAGACACCCTTGACTAAATGGACTCATCTGCTGATAAGTTTAGCAACTCACCTGTATCAGCTTCCTGCCATTTTCCACACAACTGGAATCGCTGGCATTTGGCTGGTAGTGCTGCTTCTGCTGTTTCTGCTGCCCGTGGTCAGCGCGTGCAATGGCCTCCTCCGGGTTATCCTCGCAAACGGCAGCACCGAACTCATCCTCGTCATCCTCATCGTCATCATCGTCGTCGTCGTCGTTGTCCTCCACGTCCTCATCCTCCACGGCTCCCCCGCCTGGCTGGCGATGAATCCCCTGGCGATATTTCCGTTGCCAACTGCGACGCGGATAGTGCAGGTGGTGCACCTCGCCATCCACTGCCATCGGAATCGAGGTGGCCGCCTGCTCCACCGTTATGGTCGCCGTGGGCGCGAAGGGTGCGAACAGACCGCCACTAATCTCCTCCAGCGGCGGCGGCGCCACGCCCATCGTCGCCTGATGGGAGCCGCCGGGCAGCTGCAGTTGGGCGGGCGCCGAGGAGGCGGGGCCCACCAATCGGGTGGTGCGGTACATGGGACGGTTGGTGAGGCTAATGGTTAAGTTACGAGTGAAATTAGATGAACAGTCGTTTCGCAATGGTAAAAGCTTACTTCATTCGAGAAAGGAAAGAAATGAGCCAGTTTAAGTATCGAAAAAAAGTAGTTTCTAGATGTAACTTTGATTACTATCTTCTCAAAACGTTGAGTAATGCTAATCAAATAGGTTCTTAGAATGTATTAAATAAATCAAATCTGGAATTTTTATTTGAAACCTTATTTGAAATTTAATTATAATAGCACCAAATGGTTATAGCTTCAAATTAAAGAATGGAACTTACTTGTAGCCATATTTTGGGGACTCGGTTTCGGGGCGTCGCCGGTTGGACATCATCGTGTTGACCCGATCTCCGCGGGCGGCAGCCATCATGTACGTCCACATAGCTGGCTTGGAGCGACGTCTGGACTTGGGATGGAATGCAGCTACGCCAGGCACGAGTCCATCACCACCATCACTACCATGAATAGCGGACGAGGAGGAACAGGAGGCGGATTCTGCAAGGAGGACGAGGGAGTTAAACTTTTGCACTCATACACTTGGCCGAGAATTCAAGTTGTTTGTAGCCCCAGTGCCTAAACGCCCACTTGGCGGCAATTGTGGTCTGGCCACGCCCACGCCAGCTCCAAAAGACCCGAGGCAGCACCTCCGGGGACCGGAGCAGTCATAAATGTTTCTTTCTGCACGGCCATAAAACACTTGGTGAGACGTTAACATAAATGCCAGCCGCTTAGTGGCCAGAAGGAGGTGGCGGAGGCGCAGGAGGAGCAGGAGGTGGAGCTGGAGGATCCTGGGCTTCGGAGGTTGTGCCTCTGGGATGTCTGCCGTGCGGCTGCAGCAATTAAGCAATTAAATGCAAAATTGTTGGCTTACGAAGCACACACACACACACTGCCTGTGGTTCCCAATTTTACCATTGCCCCTCGAGATAGGCAACAGAAATTTTTCAATGGACGCCTTCTGCTCGCCGCTTAAGTGTAAAAGTTGCAAAACGGGGATTTGGTAAGAGGAAAGGATATGGGGAAGGATATAGGGATGCGTGGAAAACGGTTTGATGCATAAAACTTTATCCGCAGGTAATCAAAGGAGCAGTAAATGCTGATGGGAAATGCTTAAGGAGCTACTTGTTTTACACATTTTAAATACTCAAGGGACACGTGTGCTCTCAGTTTTTTCTGGATAACTTTAGCCCTTTGGCAAACCCATTCAATATGGGTAACTTTTTGAATTAGTTGCGTAAAGTGTGAATCGGTCTGCCCTCAACTCACATTAATTGTAGGAATAAATTGGCGAAGG
Source organism: Drosophila teissieri (assembly GCF_016746235.2). Classification (NCBI taxonomy): domain Eukaryota; kingdom Metazoa; phylum Arthropoda; class Insecta; order Diptera; family Drosophilidae; genus Drosophila; species Drosophila teissieri. The sequence goes on from NC_053030.1 coordinate 14,541,488, forward strand.
CCATATTTAACAAAGTTCACGACTTTTAAATGAAAAGCTTTTTGAAAGTACATAAATATCCGGAAAGAGAAAAAGTGCGACGTATGTAAAGTTAAATATGATATGAAATATGAACATCCAAACATTTGAGGATAAATCAAAAAGTGTGTGAATTATTGACAGCGTTTCTTGAATAAACCAACTCTTTTCCTAAGTAAAACTTAAATCTGTTTTGTAGAAACTTTCAACTTAAATCGAATCCACTTCCAAATCTGAATCAAGCTAAATACCGTAGAACCAACTCGCGGCACATCAATTGGTGTTAATTGAGGAGCTCCAAGGACTTAAAGGACAGCAGCAGCTGTCTAACTAAAGAAAGTTCTCACTTGGCAAATAAATAATATGAATGGCGTTTAAAGGCGAGCTAATGATGCGCAAATGATAAATACAAGCTGCCAGATGAGCGAAAAATTCAACATTTGTGGATGAGATGCAGCTGTGACTCACGGGAAAAAAAGAAAGAAGTCGAATGGGGGATTTGGTACTGAATATGGAAATGGTGATGGGAATAAAAACGCGACTGCGAATGAATTTGCAAATGCAAATGCAAATGCAATGGCTGAAAATCAAAACGAGCGCAAACACGAAGTGGCAATGCGAAATTTTTTATGTAATTTCCAGTCGAGTGGCTGCCACAAAGAAGGTATGTATATGTATCCACATGGACACACACAAGTTGCACTTCGTCCTTTGTCCTTCTCCTTTGTCTGGCATTAAGCAGCGCTTACTGTCGCGTGATTTTATGTCATAGATTATCTGCGAGTTGCACGCTCCTCCAGCCAAGCATTCAATTTTAAGTGCAATTTTGGTTTTTGGCCAGCACAAGTGGCATCCTTCGATGAGTCAGAGTAGTTCACGGGGGGAGGGGGGGCGTCTTCGAGTCTTTGACCGCCAGTTTGGTCCATTGTCTCGGATTTTACTACGGGCAAAGGGATTCAAATAGCACAAGTACTTCGTGTACCGTGCTCCACAGCTCCACCGCTCCACACCCGGGCTGCATCGATTTTTAGCCATGAAATCAAAGTAAATCCATTTATCAACTTCAGCTGCAAACATTTTTCGTGCAGATAAGAATTGACTTTGATAAAATGTGGCTGGAAAGCCACTTTGCCTGTTTGCCAGTTTGCCAGTTCGCCCGTTTGCATCTTCCTTTCGCTCCTGCTTGCCAATCGAGAAAGTGGCAGGAAAAGTGAATCAGGGGATCTCGTCCTGCAGCGAAATTCTCGTATCTTGGCAATTAACCCAGGGACCTCAAAGCCAACCGCAACCGCATTGGCAGCAACTTCAAAATTAGGCAAACTTTTCGTTCTGCTCCTGGCATAATTTTCCCCGATCTCCGACCCCTCGGGATAAATTGCTAACGAGCCATAAATTTCGCCTACTGTGTGTGCACATGAAAAAATGGCATAAATCATAAAATTCTTTTACAACCAAATTAATTGTAATCAAAACAGATTGAGCTCGAAGTAAGCTAATAGCTCATAAGGCCAATTGAGAATCTTATGAATAGAAATCATGTGGATATTTTAATTACGTCTAGATACTTTAGCTCATTTAAGCTAAGGATTCTTTCTAATAAATACATAAAAGCGTTAGTAGGAAATGCCTCATTTGTTGATAATTCTATCCCGAAAAGCTTTTAACCTTTTTAAGCAAAATTTACAACCAATTTGAGCCATTTCTCCCTCTGCATCGATGTGTCTTATTTGAAATGATTTAGTGGTACCATGGGGGCGAGTAAAGCGAAACTGGGGGAACGTGTGAAGTTTACGCCCCATGGAATCCTGAGCACTCCCGCACCCACTCCCACTCCCTTGGCGGAGGATTATGATTGTCCGAGTGGCTGGAGACGAGGGTACAAGGGACCAAGAGTCCTAAATAAGTAAACACATGTCCATATTGAAAACAAATTTCGCTGCGGTCCTCTTCTGTCCATTTCCGCCTGTCAGCTGGGGGGATCAATTAGAAAAGGAACTTCCCACAGAGCACAAAAAAAAAGCGAAATGTTTATTCAATATGTATAGGGAGCGGTGCTCCCATTCCATACACTTAGTGCTGTATTATATTATACACCCCCTGTTCGCCATTCGCCAGCTAGCTGAGTTTAATCCTCTCAGACGCATCACGTATACGCCATGTGGCCATGTGGCTGCGGCAGGGGAGCATTTCAAGTTCAATCAAAACGATGGGGGAATCCGCCAGGAGGAACAAAATAAAAAACCAAGTTGAAAGAAATGTTCTAAAGCAGGATGTACACGCGCTCACACAGATACACTTAATGTACCGGGATGCACAAAATATGCTAATGTCAATTATTTTGTGCGTAATTTGCTTTTCATGCTTCGACGGGAAATGTGTAACTGGCGCCTCATTATGAATATTCATTTCCCGCATACAAGTGCCCATCCTGCAGAGGCACCTCCTCGTCCTCCTGCACTCATCCACTCATCCACACATCCACAACCAAATCCACACATCCACGCATCCACAAGCAAAGTCCCTTTGTTCGCTAATCATTCCGCAACCATCGACTTATCTAATCTGTTTTGGTGGTTTTGCTGCCATGATGATAAGTGTTGCGGGGCCAAGTGGAGGGGGGGCTTAATCATGAGGAGAAGGGGATATGAGGACTATAGGGGCTTAAGGGGGTTATGGATGGCTGGGGGGGGACAGGGGGACAGGTGGACCTGGCACCATCCCGAAAAGGTGAGGTGACTTCAATTAACATTCGTGCACGTAAAGGCAATAACGCAAATGGATTCGGGCTTTGTTTAATAAAATGTGATATTTATGGAGTTTACTGCTCCTCTTGAAGCACCCCACCCACCCGCTGCACCACCACAAACATGTCTCCTGCTCCCCGCGGATGCCAATTAATGTGGCACCAAGTTCGTTATTAATTCGCCGCTCTGTGTGTGTCCTATGGCTGTAGTTAACAATTAGGCACACAGCGATATCAATATCGGAATGGGCATGGAAATCACGCATACGCCGTGTGGTGTGATGGTGAGATGTGGTGATGGGGTGCACTGGAGTTAAGTAAGTGTGATTACAGCCTGTTGCCCGCGAGCTGTACCTTTGCTATCCTGTGCAGTTCTCTTGTGGTCTGGGTGTACCGTTTCGCTGGGAGTGGATCCTGCTAATCCTGGACTCTGTCAGCTGGGGAGGTGATGCGTAATCCTATTAGCAAACGCTTGGCGTCGCCTTTTGAGTCGAGTCTCCTTACTTTGTGCACACTTGTGTTGGCATTGGATTATTTAAGAATGCGTGCAGTAATTTCAACATGAAATTTGAATATTTTTTACGCCTCGCGACTTCACAAAACACCGCACAGCCGAGGAACACACAGATACGGGGGAGGATTCGAAATGACAGGCATTTACATTTGTTGCTGCCTGCTGCGATATCCTTTTTTTACGATTATTATTACTTTTTTTATTTTTTTTGTACTTTTGCACTTTTTTATTGAATTAAAATTCAAATCAAATGTGACGGCTGTCCCTTTTCGGTTTGAATGGAGCCGCGCTAGGGGATCTCGAGGCGATTACGTTCTATCCTATTTACTATACTTGGGCTCTCGACGGAGGAGTCCGCGCCGTGTACGTTCGCTAGCCCGGTTGGCGGCGCAATGAGAGCTCCGGAAACTGAGGCAAAAAACAGAAGCACAGGCAGAACCAAAGCCAGAACCAGAGGCAACCACTGACACTGAAACTGAAGCTGAAGCTGATGGCAGCCGAGTCCGCGTCCGTCTGCTTTTCATTCATGAGTGTGCTGCGTTCGGCTCGGCCGAGCTTTTCCCGCATAAAAGCTCTGCGCTCTACGCTCCACGCTCCACGGAAGCTGGCCAACCTGTTGAACATGTCCTAGGAGGCTGGCAGGACGCCCAGCTGCCGAACTGCCCGGCATCCTGGCCAGAGTTCTCAGCCCAAGTCGGCTGTTGCCAGGCCCGTGGGGATATAACATAAATTAATTAAATCAATGCTCCAATACTCGTTTCGGTTGATCATGTGACACATTGACAAATTGAGGCTAGCGGGAGAAGTGGGCATACACACATAGGTACCTTCTGGCGGTCAGGGTCATTGAATCCTAGGGCCGTTTGGGTTTCGGCCCCGGGGCCAGCTTAGTTCATTTGCTGAAGTTGATTAATGCATGCAGTGCTCGCTTTTTGTTCTGCCGTGATTTAAACTCGTCTGCCACATATGTTGTCCTGCCAAGGAGAAGGATGCTACCATGTACATGGATGGGCAAGTTTCTTTGTTGACAATGTAGGTGCACTGACATCTGACCAAATCGAACACAACTAATTCGGCACGATTATTCACATGCCACCGAAATTAGATTAAACTTGGCCAGAACATTATATGGTCGAGCTTGCCCCATTGCTTTGCTCCCTCTTACTTGGCTGCAATGGGGATAAAGTTTTCCTCGAACATCTGCGTATTCCCAGTTTATTGCTTTTGGTTTTATCACACTCAGCAAATTCCAAGGTAAGAAGCTTAGAAATATTTTATCTAAGATGTTTAATAACAGAAAGGGGTTTAAAAAAATGGGGTATTTTAAATGTTTTTTTTGGCCCTTACTATGTATAAGTAATAATTTAAAATTAACTCGTTTTACTACTTTCAAGAACTAAATAGTTCTATTAGAAAGCCAAAATTTTACAACTTTTTCCATGTGTACGCTGAAGAGTCTGGAAGGAGCAAATAGTACGGAAAGTTCATTGTTTGAGCCCAAAGTTCAATAGTTCGAGCCACAAGTTCACTCACCAACCAAGAAGGCAAAGGCCAACAAGTGGCATCGGGATTTCTAGGATGACAGGATGTTGGCATGTTGGGATGCTGGGCTGATGGCAATCGAAATCCGGCGACTGTGACAGCTGCACACATTTTAATCCCTCGATTTCGCCGAAAACGAAAAGTACTCGATGTTCGGTGGGGCTAGGGGTGTGGCTACAGTGACTTTCGCATTCACAATTTCCAGTAATTTGTTATTCAAACACATTGCGAATCGATTATCCGCTTGGCATGCTCCCTCCAATCGAGCAAATATGCTGATTGACTTTTGTCAAGGCTCATGTGCGTGTGGCCCCTTGTCGCATCAATCCCCCAATCAATCCCCATTCGATCCCATTTCCATTCAGCCTTTGTGTTTTGCAGGGGCGAAATGCCAAAGCAAATACAAATGAGGAAACGCGGGAGGATATGGGCCCTCGCTGGCTTTCACTTTTATCCAGAGTCGGGGAATCCTAACCCACCAACCCACCAACCTCCCAACCCACCAACACCCACTTTACACATATTTATACTGGCTATAAAGATGGGCGGAATGCCTGACTGCCTCTATATGGGTCTGTTTCCAGTTCGATAAGGCCGATTTGGTCGTGGGAAGAGCAGACACTGGCAGCCGGGAGCAGAGTTCCCATAAAGTTAGTTGTAAAATGTCTGTCAAGGACTCCGGTTTAACCTTCGCCGGAGGTCTATCGGTTTAAATATTTGTCATTCGGTGGGAATATATCTTGGCCAAATGGACGAAGGCTGAGTGGCGAAGACAGGAAGTGGGCCGCAATTCCTACGCTTTTTTCATGCTCCCCGTCTCAATGTCACTTGTTGAATGGAATTGATTGCCACGCAATAAAATGTAATTGCATTGGCTCAGCTTGAATTCAATGTTAAGGTGCAAGGACATTAATTAACCGCAAGCAGCAGCTGCAGTCCTGGACCACGGGGATCCTGAAGTGGCTCTGATTGCTCGGCATGCCACTAAGCGGCCCGCATATTAATTAGAGCACCAAATGGAATGGAATATAGTGTGCTGGCAGCAGCAACGCAAATATGCAAATTTTGCTAGGTGCCAGTGCCAGTGGGAGTGCTATATGCATGCTGTATATGGAAATAAACTGCTGACCCAGCACTGACAGGAATTCCATAAATACTCGAATATGTTGGGAACGTGAAATATGAGTGTCGAAAGGGCTAAAGGTTGAACTTGAGCTTGACAAATGTGCGCACTTGAATCGCACACGAAGGATTTTCCTTGGACAACAGCATTTGATTGGATTCTCGGATAATTGCACTGCTACTAGGGCGTTATAATTTATTGAACGAATTCGCTAAGAGTGTTTCGTGTCTAATGATCAATAGTTCAATAGTTAAAACGGGCTAGGACTGGGTCCTGCCCCTAATTGACCTGAGCTGCAGTTGCAGCTGCTCGCAGCGCTGGCACTCGCGAGTTAGCTGCTTGACAGCCAGAGCATATTGGCGTTGCAGTTCCAGCAGCGACTGCAGCTCCTCGTTGAGCTCGTCGCGCCGCATCCGCTCCTCGTTGTACTTGTGACGCACCTTGTCCTGGGCACTCTTTACCCCGTCCACGATGGACTCGAACTGGCGGATAAAGTCCTCGCGGCCGTGCGGACTCATCATGCCCTCGTTGTACGCTTCGCAGATGGAGTTCAGGAGGGCCAGTTCCTTTTCCATGTAGCGCTTTTTGTCGTTGAGTGTGTTGTACAGGGTGTAATATTGCTTGGTTTCCAGGTGCTTGCCGCTCATTTCGTTGTGCAGTTCATGGAAGCGTCGCTGGTATTGGGCCAGCTCTGTGCGATCGGGAATGGCATCAAGTTTCCGTTCAATGGCCACGATTCCGCGATTTCTTTTGGCCAACTGCAGGCGCAGTTCCTTCAGACGTTGCTCCTCACCAGCCAATGCTGCAGCTTGGGTTTCCGCGTCTTGAGCACTAAATGCTTCCAGGTCACTTTAAGAAACAAGAGAACAATAAATAGTTACCAAGTTTGTTACGAAAATATTGGTATCTTACTCGATTTGCAGCTGTAGGTTGGCCAAATCAGTGCGACAGGATTCCTTGAATTCCGCCTCGCTTTTCTTCAGCTCCTCATGCTGCTGCAACAGGCTCTGTATTTTTTCAAGGAGCCTTAAAATATACATTAAATTAAAAATCTGTACCTAGTTTGGTTTCAATCTTTAACCCACTTTGGATCTGCTTTATCCTGTGTATCTTTGTGTGCTTTCAGCTCAGTATTTAAGGTATTTAATTGGTCCTCCACTTCCATGGTCTTTTTGTTTTGCTCTTTTTCAGCATCTTGTAGCTGTTCGTTTTCCTTGCAGTAACGTCTAACCTTATGTTCCAGAGCAATTTTGGCCGCTTCGAGACGTTTTTGTTGGTTTTGTGATTTCAGCTCTTGAGCATCGGTCTCCATTTCCAGCTTGAACTCAGCATAGTGCTTTTGAAGCTCTTGTCGTGCCGTAGGATCGAGATCAATGCGTTTTTGAGTGCCTGTTGGGTCATCTTTAATGAGGGATAAGCTGCGAAGATACTCCTCCAGATCGAGCTGAATAGATATGATATATTTACAACTAGATATATTAACAATCTTAAACTAAGACCCACCTCATCTCTTTCTCCAGGACCCTGTTCCGCCTTTCTTTCAGCGCTGGTCTTAAACGTTGGCCCTGCATCTCCATATTCCAAAAGAGTAAGACGCACTCTGGACACATCATCATCACCAGGAGCTTCTTGGCGTTCGTACAGCCTCCTGGGTCCGTACAGATCCTGTATAGCCCTAATGTTTGTGGAGGCTAGACGTATTTTAGTGAGATTGTCCTTGTCGCTTTTGTACTGATAGTGATTGTGGAACTGGCCGATGGCAAATCTCTTCAAGCGCTGCCCACGCTCCGCTCGGTTTTCCACAGAGGTCTTAACCAGCCACTGGATGACGGGATGTATGGCCAGGAATTCCAGACCCTGCACTTGATGGGGTTCCAGACTGTGTGGGCACTTCATGTCAATCAGAACGGACACGATCTTCTCCACCAAGGCACTGTAGATATGGGAAATGTAATAGACCTTAAACTATCAATGATGTATCTTACATCTTCTGGCCTATGGAGAGGCTTTCATGGAATAGGAGGTCCACGTCCACATCGTAGTCGCAGCACTCGATGCACCAAGTCATACCACCCACCACTTTGTCGAAGGCGGATAAGCCCTTGATGCGGGCACGATAATATCCGGCTGCAACCAGTATGTCGAAGGTGTCCTGCTCCTTGGCCGTGGCATCTGAGTCCTCGCGACGCTCCACCTTCAATGGAAATCAAATTAAATTAACCTGGGGATTCCCGGCAGGATGAGATGCACTCACCTGAACTTCACGCCCATCCTCATCGTAGCGGGTGCCCAACTTGACATTTGGCAGGATCTTTGAGAATACATCGCGGTTAGCCATGAACAATCACAATTACATACTATTAAAGGCCCGGAAGCTATTGCTTATCGTATTAAACGGGGAAAACACAAAAATTGGCGAACGACACAAAAAATTGTCAACAACATTGGCTAGAATGCGAGATTTTTTGGCAATCGCATTGCGTTCACACCAATCGCTCCATTTAAAATCTCGCCGAACACGGTCACACTGCCGCCGGTCACCGCATTTTTTGGGTTTTTTAAAGAGGCGGTGTGCAGATCTAAAGATGAATTACTACGTCTGTCTGCACCAGGAGGGTGTCAGTAGCATACCCAAGTTGATCGAGAAGGCCTTCGCGAACAACTATAATGTGGTGGCCACCTCCATCAACGCCAATATGGTGCCCTTCGAACCAAACGAATCGGATCCCACATATCCGGCCACAATTTTGAGCGGCGGTGACTGGAACTCCAAGGTGATATTTACCATGTCCGACGTGGATGTAGACTCGCCCAATGCCAAGCTCCGCCAACACGCTAAGGAGGTATTCATGCGGGACGTGGCCTGGGCGGAGCACCTGCAGAATGTGGGCAGCGTGATGGTACGTCTGCGCGGTCCAGAAAACGAAAATCTAGCCTCCATTGTGCGGGCCAAAACGAAGGGTAAGCATCTGAATGATGGAGGGAGTCCTCAAACCGTTTATTAGATCAATTTCCCTTAGGCAACTGGTTCATCCAAGTGCCCATCACCAATCCAGAGCTGGCCACCTTCGAGCACCGAAAGGATGCCACCGCTGAGGAGTTGGCTGAGGCGGAATCCAATGACCCTTGGCACTGGTGGAATAGCTTGCGCATGGCCACGAAGCACAGCACCAAGGTAAAAGTTGTAGTGGAGCTAAACGATTCGGATCGACCCAGCAAGGAAACTGTGCGTCGCTGGTTGGGCGAATCGATCGAGGCAATCATCATTCCGTCTTCCCTGTTCGTCAGAAACCGCTCCAACTACTGTGTGCTGAAGAAGGAGTGGCAGGTCATTATCGGGCACTTCATCTCGGTGCGAGCCAACATCATTATCTCCACGAATCCCAACGATAAGGCTTTGTCCCAGTATGCGGATTACCTTAAGAAGCTAATTAATGAAAACTGCGATACACACGTGCTAAACAGGTTTGTTAAAAGCATTCGAATTGTGAATTATTGAATGAAAATTCTCCCTTTAGCTATGAAAACATGCTGGAAATTCCACTGCAGCCTCTTTGCGAAAATCTAGACACCTATACTTATGAGGTATTCGAAACCGATCCTGTCAAATATAAGCTTTACCAGGATGCCGTGCAGGCGGCCTTGTTGGATCGAGTGAGCGATGCGGAGGCTAAGTCAAAATTGGTAAGAGGAGCTCTTCTTGAAATAATGGATATATATTAACATTATTCAATTCTAAACTACAGACAGTTGTAATGCTTCTGGGGGGAGGACGTGGTCCTTTAGCGAGGGCTGTTTTCAATGCAGCCGAGTTGTCAAAGCGCAAAGTGCGCCTATACATCATAGAAAAGAATCCCAATGCCATTCGCACCCTTTCCAATATGGTTAAAACGCTTTGGGCCAACAAGGGTAAGACAACCGAAGAATACGTTGCACAATCCAGTCCTAATCCGCCACAAATCCTTTAGATGTTCACATTTTTTCGAAGGACATGCGAGACTTTTCCCCTCCAGAGCTGGCAGACATCATGGTTTCTGAGTTACTTGGTTCCTTTGGCGATAATGAACTTTCGCCCGAGTGCCTTGATGGAGCGCTTAAGCTGCTCAAACCGGATGGAATCAGCATACCCTACAAATCCACCTCGTACATTAATCCTCTGATGTCAGCAGTGCTGCACCAGAATGTGTGCCAATTGTTACCTACCGTGCCTGCCTTTGACTACGGCTATGTGTCGCTGCTAAAGAATATTTACCATATTGATGAGCCGCAAGCTTTGTTTGAATTCATACACCCTAATCGGGCGGAGAATATTGACAATACCCGCTGCAAGTCGGTTTCGTTTACCGTCAAGAAAGACTGTGTGCTGCACGGAATCGGTGGATACTTTGATACTCATTTGTATAAGGACATCTGCCTGAGCATCAACCCTCTGACCCATACGGCTGGCATGTTCTCCTGGTTCCCCATGTTCTTCCCAACGGTGAGTGAGAAGTGGTTAGTTAGCGTTTGGTGACTTACATTATTCCATTTTTATCCTATTCAGCGACCAAGAACTCTTAGGGAGGGACAGACCATATCCATCAAGTTTTGGCGATGCGTGGATGCAACCAAAGTGTGGTACGAGTGGCAGGTCGTCAATTCTCCCGAGGATTGGGAACTCCATAATACATGCGGGACAGGTTACAATATGCGATTGTAACAGCAGGCGATGTAATAACAATTAGCCAAATAATCCTTAATACTTTTTTTGTACTGAAAATAGAATCAAACTAAAGAGACCTTAATTTGTCTGCGACTTTTATTTAGGTTTATGTTTGAAAAGTTTATAAATACTCTTAACGTATATAGATGTCCTTACATATCTGTGGGTTTTATTATTTTCGGTTTGTAAAATTTAGTTAATTTCCGGTTTCCTTTCATTTATTTAATTAAATTATATGTATGTATATTTAAAGCGCTGCACATGATCGCGACACATCTCATCTAAGCGAAGGCAATTATCAGTTATGTTAAGTATGTATAACGTAATCCATTTAGTTTAGTTTAAAGCGGAGCTGAACTGGGCGGCGACAGGTGGTGATTGGATCTACGAGTTGACAGGATTAACCTGGGCCAGCGGGGATGGTCCGCCGACGGCGCCACCACCACGAATTGCGATTGCACCCTGGCCGGCGCGGATCGGCTTGGCGATCTGTGCCTGTGGGCCACGTCTGCCCAGGTGCTTCTGTCGCACCGCCTCCTTGATGCGGTCCACCTCGTATTGGTAGCGCTTGCGGTCTCGCATGGCGCCCTCCTTCGCTTCCTTGAGCGCTGTCTCCAGAGCCTTCACCCGCTCCATGGTCGAACGTAGACGCTTCTCCAGCTTGGGGAGCTCGCACCGCAGATCGGCGTTGTCCCGCACCAACTGCTTGTGCACCTTGGTCAGCTGGTCGAGGTTGTTCTCCAAGAAGGAAATCTTCTGCTTCTGCGCGAGCGATCCGCCGTCCTCCTCGCTCTCCTCGTTTACTACATTCTTTCGGATTCGTTGCTGTTGGAACAAGTGAAATACATTTTAAAGTCTTAACCAAAAAAACGTTAGATTGCTTTAGTTTTACCTGTAGATCCTGAACGAAAAGTTTTCGCAGGTTGTGTAGTGTCTGCAACTCCTTGGCCACCGTGTCCTCCAGGCCCTTGAGGTCTTTGCGTGCTTGCTCCCGACGCTCGTTGGTGAGGATGATGTTTTGAAGCTCGCTGGACTTCTCGGCATCCTCCTGGCGCACCTTCTCGTAGTCGACGGTCATCTGTTGGTGCGCCAAGAGAAGCTTTTGATGGACATCCTTCATCTCGTCCATTTCGTGCTGCTTAGCGGCAATTTCGTCCCGGAGCTCGGACACCTGGCGGGTGTGAGCTTCGCGTAGCTCGTCCATCTGAGAATCGAACATGGAGCGCAGCTCCTCAGCCCGCTGTTTCTCCTCGGCGTTAACGGCGGAAACGTGCTCGGCGGCCTTGAGTTTGGCGCACTCCTCGCGGAGCGAATCGATTTGCTCCTCGAGCGTGCGCTTCTTGTTCTCTGCCTCGCGCATCGACTCCTGCAGGGACTTCATGCGTGCCTCGTGCTGCGAGATGAGGAGCCGGTACTCGCCCAGGTCTTTCTCATACTCGGAGATCTTTTTGTTGGAGTCAGCCTGCTGGGTTTCCATGTTGGAGCATCGCTGTGCAATGTTCTTTGCCTCCGTCTTCATCTTGCTGATAAACAAGCGCGCCATGGTGAAGTCTTCCTCCACCTTGCTGGCATCCGTGCCAGCCAGAGCACTCATCTTGAGGTCGATGCCGGACTCGCCAGGGGCAATGGCCTGGCCCACTTCGCCGAGGTCGCGCAGTAGGTTGGTCAGCATTTCCGTGATGCGCTTTTTCTGGTGTGATGACATGTCCTTAAGCTGCTGTAGCTCCGTGGAGGCGGCGTTGAACACAGACTGCTTCTGCTGCAGCTCCTCGTTGAGGGCATCGATATCCTTGTTCTTGTTGTCGATCTCCTGAGACTTCTGGTCGTAGTTTACAGCCAACTCTTCGAGAGCTTGGAGCACCTCCTTAACCTCTTCCTTGGCGGACTCGTTCTCCTGTTGGATTCGCGCCATCTCCGACTGCAAAGTCTCATACTCACGCCGAGCGTTAGCGATGAGTTCCTCCTGCTCCATCACCTGCTCCTTGAGCTGCTCGGCGTACTGACTCTGCTGATTGATCTCCTCATCCTTGTCGTCCAGCTGCTGGTAGAGACGCTCGCACTCTGTAGCCAGCCTGGCCTGCTCGTTCGCGGCAACCGATGCGGACATGTTGGCGAGAGCAGTTCGCTGGGCGGCCAAAGCGGCCTCTGCTGCCGCCGTCTGTGCTGCCTCCACTTCCAGATTGGGCGTGCTGGCCTCCATGAGATCCTCCATGTTGATTTGCTCCTCCGCCTTAACGGTTTCACCAGCTCTCCAGCGCGCAAGCTCGATCTCCAGTTTCTCCACCTTACCCTTAAGTCGGGCGTTCTTTTCCTTCTCCTTCTCATAGCGTCGCTTCCATTCCTCGGCAGTGAGCTCCTCGTTAACACAGACCACGTTCTTCACGGTCTTGGCTCTTCGACCGAAGTCCAGCGTTGACTTCGTTTCAGATTCGTTGAAGCTGGCTGGAGAGCAGCAGATGACGATGGTTGTGCGTGCGTTGCCTCCCAGCGACTCCTGCAGGATACGCGTGAGCTTGGAATCACGGTAAGGGATGTGCGTTTTGTTTCCGTCCGCCAGGGCGGAGATTACGTTGCCCAAGGCTGACAGCGACTTATTGATGTTCTTGGCTTCATCAAGAACTGTTCCCTCAGCTCCAGTCTTTGAAACCTTCTCGGAACCGGCCAAATCCACAAGGTAGAGTTTACCGGAAAGTTTCTTCTGGTTCTCCAGGTTCTCCTGCTTCACATTGATGAGGAATACTGAGTGGGATCGGGAAGAATGCTCGTTCATGTCTAAAAGGAAGGATTAATCGTTATAATAGGTGTTCTGGAACATGAAACTAAACTTGGGGCCAGAACAAAGACATGGATGGGAAATAAATCTTGCATTGTATGTAATATATGTGGATGTTTAACTGCCATTGTCCTGACCCTCGTTTCCAAATAGAACTCACTTGTCACCGCGATGTGACGATTGGATTTGCCCTCCTCGATCACCTCGAAAACGTCCTCCGGCGAGGAGACGAACCGCTCCGTGGCACCCTTCACGTACGGCACCCTGTTCTTGTCCTCGTGCACGCTAAGGTTCACCTTGGAGACGTCCAACAGATCGCGGATCTTGTCCATGTAGATCTCGTAGTAGGAGACCTTGATGTGGAACTCCAGGTTCACCTCCATGGCGTAGATGTGGTTGAAAATGTCGTTGACGATACGCGGTATGATACCCTGCTTCACCGAGTCCCCGATAACGCCCTCCATCGTATGCGTCTTTCCGGAGGACGTCTGACCATATGCGAATATCGTTCCATTGTACCCGGCCAGGACATCCGTAACGATGGACTTGGCCGCCTCATTGTAGACCTTCTCCTGGGAGGCATTCGGCTTGAAGACCTTGTCGAACAAATACACCTTGCCCTGCAGACGGAGAAGATTGGGGTTATTATTATGTGTTTTTAGTACATAGCTAGTTAGCTATGTATAAACTATAAACTAGTGTCAGTTGCGGTGAAATTTCTTTCGGAGATTCATTGCCCCTGTCCCCGATCTTTTCCCGCTGACTGCCTTTGAATCATTTTCAACGCATGGCCGCGAAGCAGATTGTAATTATGAGCATTAAGAGATGTTAAGTGGAAGGGGGAAGAATAGTGAATAACGAGCGCCAGAAGAAAGCCACAGCGAAAGAGAGATAGATAGAGTTAGTCAGAGAGAGAGAGAGGGAGAGGCAGAGCGTAATGATAATGTCTGTGTATGGAGGCACTATATTAGTGCTGACTTTTTTGGAACTGGTTCAATTGCCCAAGTTTTACCAGGAAAATGACGGATTACACCTGGCGGAAAAGCGGAAACTCGGCATAGCATACAAAGCAATAACATTTCATGTGGAATAATAGCAATACAGCCAAATTCCATCGCCTCCAAAGTTGCTCTTATTGTTTTCCCTCTTTTTTTATTGTATGGTTTGCGTGCATGACTCATTGGCGCGGGACGGGGAGTGGAAGTGGAGAGGGGGCCACCGTCCGAGTGTGTGTTTGTGTGGAAATGTAAGTGAGGTAAGCACTGAAGGCGGACTGGAAACTCTAGAAAAGCGCATATTTATGCGGCCCAAAAGAATGGAACACCCGCTTTTAGCAGAAAACCGTCTAGTGGGTGGTATTTCTCCACCCCGTCATCGCTCGTCTTTCGATTTGCACACCCTATTCCTTTCTGCCTGGGGGAAAATCAATTTGGTGCAAAGCAATATTGATTTGGAGTAAAGTTAGTTGGTTTCATCATACATACATATAATGTATGTAGTATCTAGTTTTGTTTTGTGCAATTATTCATGGGTAACTTTGGTGCCTCTCTCTTTTTATCGCCTGCCATTCCAATTGGTCGGCAATTTTCGGGGAAGGGTAATGTACGCTAATAGGCATGACGTCATGGCGCGGCACGCCGAGATTAATGCATAACACACGCATAAGGGAAAAAGGCAGGGGATAACTCTTGATCTGGAACACATACCGCTATGGATATGCAGTTCTCCTCCACATTGTTGGGGAACTTGACCACGAACTTGGAGCCGGCCTTCTCCTCGCTGTCGTTCAGCGGTCGGAATCGGCAGACCACCTTGATGCTGTCCTCGGCGGGAATCTCTCGTTCCGCGGACATTGCTTACGGGGCGGAGATGGCTCTTCTGGCGGAGATTTTGGATTTCTGCAGCTCTGGGCGCGACCTCTGCGCATGCAGCTCTCTGTTTACGTGGATAATCAGCGACTCACTATCGCCCGCACTATCTGCTCACTGTGGTTCTGCCGATTCTGGAACTCCGTATGGCCCCGTTCTATTTCGATTCTCCGCTGATTCCGACCGACTCGCGAAAATTGGGTTGGGGGCGGCTCAAATAAGAAGATGCAGTGAAAATTTTGTGGTTATACCAGACACAAAAGTCGAATTGGTCAAATGGCGATATCGCAGGAACTGCGACTTCGTTTCTGGCTGCTCCGCGTTCTTATTTTTGCACTTTTTTGCCCGGAATGATTAAGTGCAGCCGTTAAATGCACTCGCATACGCTAGTGGGTCGGAATTTGTTGCACTCAAAACTATTTTATTTTTCGACTATTATTTTCGCTGCCGTGCGCCAGTGTGACCGTTCTGCTTGCCCAGCTAAATGACTATCGTCAGTTAGCAGCACAATAATACCAAAATAAATACTCCTTAAAGCTCTGATTACCAAAGGCACCCTGTAGTTCTCATAAATGGTAACGGAAAATAATTTATTAATTTGATTAATATTTTAGGGCAAGCCCTTCACTTTCGTTTTTTCTGTCCAAAAATTTCGGCTCCAAACCTGGGATACAAATAGTTTTCCCGAACCGTTGTAGGTCCAATAGGAAAACGCTATGGAAGATTGATCACCGAGTCGCTGGAGAGGACTGTGGATAACTGCGGGGCAAGATGGCACAGAAGGATACTGCCTCGTATTTGAATTTGGAGCGATTGAACAAGACAAAGAAGCTCATCCGCCTTTATCGATCGAACGAGTGCCTCTGGAATCCGGAGTCACCTGGATTCCACAGCGGCTCTGTGAAGGATGACGCCTGGCGTCGGATCACCCGTCAAATGAACTGCGGCTTGACACCTGACCAGGTGAAGCTGCAGGTGCTCGGTCTGCGAAACTACTACTCCAAAGAGGTGGCCGCCATCCGACTTAGTCAGCTTCAGGGCTATAGTTACACTCCCAGGCACTCGTATTTCGAGGACTTGCATTTCCTGGGCAATTTGGAGGTGAGTGGTGCGCATGTATTTACGCAGGATATTAAATATTCTATTTCCACGCAGGAGGAAGCTAACAGTACCATTAAGGATGGAAATTTACCACCCAATTTTTCGGAGGACACATTCATATCCCCTGTAGCTTTCTTAAGTCCCTGCTGCAGTGAAACCAAGTGCGGGTACACCTTCTACAAGATGATCTTAGAGCCTGAGCCCCCGAATGAAGAGTACCTAGACGGTCATAGGGAAAGATCCATTTCTGGCAATGATCGCTGGTATCCCACTGCATACTGTGTTCGGTGCAAGCCAGAGGAAGACGAAAATCCTTGTGACGCGTGTGAGCTAAGAGGTCAAAGCAGCCGTCCTTATTCCGAAAGTAGGAGCTCTCTAGAAGCCGGAGAAAGCGGTTTTACCAAACCAAGAATGTCTAATCAGTATCAGGCCCAAGATCAGTTTAAACAATTCCAAATACGTGACAGGAGCCAATATGGAACTGAAAATCCTTGTTCATGCTACTCGAGAGACAGTCCAGAAAAGCGATCTTCACAAACCCAACAAAATGGCGTGTATGTGGATATGGGCAACTGGGATGGTGACGAGTCCGTCGGCAATGGTATACGCAGCGATAAGTGGCCAGGTCCCAGACTATGTTCCCAAAAACGCGGAGAGTGGAAGCCTAGGATGCGTAAAGTAATGGCCGATGACAATCGGAAGCCAGGCTGCTGCCGCTGGAAGCGAAATAACCATGCCGTATGCCAAAGACTTTTGGAGCAGTTGGCCAAACAAAAGAATCAATCTGGCAGCTACTCCGACGATGGAGAATCCGTTCGGAATCGAAACTGCGACTGTACTCAGAATCGTCGCCAGTCTGGCGAGGATCAGTTAAACGTGATGCTGTTGCAGAAAAAGTATAGGGATCGGAGTTCGCAGGGCAGCGCAAACAATCCACCCAACGATCGATATAGCAACACTCAACCAGTTCATAACTGTTGTTACTGCACTCATAACCCAGGAAATCAGCGCTGCAATCTCCATGGATGCCAGTGCGTGCACTGCAATCAAACTCTATTTCCCACCCAGGGGAACTACTACCAACCACAGCTTGTCGATCACAATCCTACGAACTACTCTCGATCAGATCCTCCAGAAGCTCCTTTCGAAGACTCGGTTTACCTGAATGACTACGGGCGATGTATGTGTCCGGAGCAACAGCATGTGTACTGCATTAATGCAGAGAATATGCCCACAGATGTGTGGGTACAGGCGCAGTCCTCAGATGGCCCTATAAAACCATCCCAGATGCCCATGGTACCGCTTTCAAAGTCTTGGCATCAGGAAACGGCGGAAACTGGGCCGCTTCCGCCAGCTAAAAACGGCAGCGGTAGAACATCGCCACCTCAAGATCCAGAGATGACATATTCTTCAAAAAATAATGCAATAGCAAAGCCAGAACAATCGGGACAGAATCTTACTTTAAAGGAGCAAATTGAATTGATGCCAGAGGATAATGATCAAGGAGAACGAAACAACGTCCTACGTTCCCAAAATAAAAAAAGATCCTACGATTCCATTGGTAGCCGGGGAAATTCCAACTACGACCAAAGAAGGATTCAAAATGATCAGCAGCGGATATCCCGTGATAATGAGAATGAAAGGCGATCTCGCAGGGAGCATCCAGATCGTTCTGGCCATAAGAAATATATATGTGAGGATGATAGGTGCCCAGTTAATAAACGCCGTCAAAACGAGGAGCGTCCTTCAGAAAGGCGATTTCGCAATGAAGATAAAGATGTCATTAACCCTAAATCTAATTATGAAGACTTACCTCCTTCACAACGAAGAAGGGATAATAGCGATGAATCAAAGAATCAGAAAGTTTTTCAACTTCAAACCGATGACTCCCAGTTAATAGCGTGCCCCGCATATGATCGTCGTAGTCCCAAGGAATGTCCCTATTTAAAATGTCCTAGTCCAAGACACGGAGAAGATGGAAAAGTTCGGCGCTCAAGAAATCGTGACTACGAAGAAAATAATAACCCACCAACTTTCAAGGAAAAGTCTAGAAGGAGCAGTCCTTTGCAAAATACTTACTATGAAGAAGAGCAGCAAGGTCCTAGGGAAAGATCCAATAGTCATGGCCGGGAGGATAATTTTAGGTCGAAAAGAAAATCAAATGAAGAAACTAAAAGATCCAAAAGAAGATCCGAAGAACCCTGCAATGACGAAACGTGTCCATTTGGGAGCTTTTCTTCTAGGCAAAATAAATACCGATCCGAACGTCGATCAAGAAATAGTGGCGAAAGAGAAAATCGTAGACATGACAAAGGAATGAATCCGCGATCCAACAGAAGAGATAATGGATATCCATGCAATGATGACACCTGTCCATATGCCGATTCCCTGGACTTGAATATGGCCATTAGGGAAAGGTCGCGAAATCGTCGCGATCAATCCTATTCTAAAGAGAATGGTGAGCAGGATAATAATGAAAGGAGATATAGGAGTGAATTCTCATCAAGAAGGCGATCGCGGGAAAACAATGATTATGAAGATTCAGCAAAAAGCTATAAGAGAGAAAGCGATAGGTATAGGAAACCAAGAAGGGAAGCTCCAGCTGAAATTGAAGATCCTGATTATGATTACAACGAACATGGTCCGAGAAGATATAGAAATCGCTATAGTGATAATCAACCTGATTATCGTTATTCTACAGAAAAGCCCAACAAGTATTCCAGAAGGGAGGACAGGAATTTACCTCCTAAATATGCTGAAAGACCTCAAAAAGATTACCAAACTGAAAATAGATACAGAAATATTGGCAATACTGTAGAGGATTGTTATTGTGACGATTTTGAATCTGATGAATATGACGCCAATAATGCCTATAATGCCTATCCTAGAAGGGAGAATGGTAATCGAAACCGAAAGGTACCAATGCAGTACAATAGAGCAGAATCCTCTAGAAGACCCAATCGGGCCATGAAGTATGATAACTCTGACAGCGAGGATATGTCTTATACCAAGTCGAATGGCAAAAGTACTAATCGAAATCATAATACAAGCAATATCCCAACGAGAAAGAGTCCATCCTATTCCAGAGAACCTGATCTGTACGATTTAGAGGATGACTGCTTCTGCAGTGATGAAGAAACCTCCCACGCAATACCAAATAGGAGGTCTAATACGGATAAAAATGATCAAGGAACAACTGGTTTTACCAAAAATGGAAAACAAGATAGATCTAGAGGAGCCGAAACCGTCGAATCGCGAAAAAATGAAACTCGTCATAGTAACAGCGGCCCGGAATCTCCTCCTTCAAATAGGGATATGCAAGAAATGAAGAATCCTGATGATTATGACAAAGACATAAGAAGTAAAAGGCACGACGTAGTTTTCTGTGACTGCGAACCGAAAGAAGGTGAATATTCCAAAAACGATAACAGGGACAGCAATCACAAAGGTAATGTGAACACAGTCTCTGACGAGGATTGTATTTGCAACGTACCCAGTGATCCAAATGAACCCAAGATAACCGTGCCGGAGAAACGAAATCAGGCTGGCAGTATATGCAAAAATGCAAGCACATCAGTGGAAGACAAAGACCAGAAGAAGGAGTCATTTGGAAATGGCAAGAAATCTGCAGAGCCATCGATACCCAAACCATTTGATGCCGCCAACAGATTGAGGGAACGAAGGGAACTCAAGGAAAAGCAATTATCTAGCAGTGAAAACCAGTCGCCCTCTGCCAAGAAGAATCTCCGCCCCAAGACTGGAATATCCCCCAGAGTGCAATCGAGATCCACCAGTCCCGTTCGCCAAACTGGAGCACTGAGGACTCAGCCCGGTGAGCCGGTCAAGAGACGAGCGACGACGAGAAATCCTTCCCAGAACGCCGCCAAGAGAACCATGGAAACTCATGCAGCTGCCAACAGCAAGTTGCCCTTTGATCTAAATTCGGCCGCATATTTTATTTGCAAATTACAGGATGAAGGTAACAACCATCAGTACCTCCTCGTGGTGCCCAAGAAGACGATTGGACCACCCGATGGCCACCGGATGGCCCCAGGACAGGAGTCTGTGAGGCAGCTGCACTGCCCACGGCAGTGCTCCGGCTTTCAGAGCATGTCCTGGGACGATTCGACGACCGCGACCCAATCCCAGCTACCTCCGCAATCCCAGGCGAGTGGGGGCCTTTCCATACTGGGCTCCTTTAGGGTTCCACCTGTGCTGGCCAGCACAGCGCTGGGCATCATCAATCAGCATCTCCACAGGAACACCGTGGTTTCGCACCACTCCGATGTCAGAGAAGCGGTATATCATCCCAAAAGGATGCGACGTATCGTACTATCCAGGCCGATGTCAAGGCCAAGGAGACCTGTACTTCGTCCATCCCACAGAGCTAATGCTCCCATCCTGAACGAGAACAGGACCTTGCTACTCACCAACAATTCCTTTCGAAACTTGAGCTTCGACGACCACGATCGAGAAGTTATTGTCCTGCATCCGCCGGATCCAGCCTTTCGGCCCTCGAAGAACTCCTTCAGCAAGGACGAAGTGGAGGTGCAGCATATCACAGTGCCCAACGAAGACACCGATGTGAAGCCAATGCCTCCCGCGCCGCCCACAAAACCCAAAAGGACATCGGTGATCAATCCATAGCTGTAATGTCCTCACACATATTTGCCACCGCTCATATAAAGAACAGCACCCAACCGACGCCGAAGGACTCAGCTGCCTTTTTTATTCAATGAGAGGAGTTCTGGCCTGGCATCCAGGGGTGTCACGCTTCGCCGCCCACTGTGGTGGCCTGGCAGTTTTTGGATCGTTCGGGGTTAGCCCAAAACTTGACATACGCCTATCAATGAACTTTTGGGTAATTAATTTATGATCGTTTTCGAAACCATTGAGGCGTAAACAAACGATCCGATGGCCAATTGAACCTGGGGATTGGGAAGTAGTAGGATTGAGTGGGTTAATTGGTTAAAAGGGTTAGATGAGACCCTCAAGAAAAGGCATAAACAGCTTATTTCTGTCTATTATTGGATTAAACATTTGATTCATAGCCAAGCGATGTGTTTCGTGAATAATGCCATTGAAATTTAATTTGTTTTTGCATTTAATTCATTTCATTTATTTTCATTACATATTTAGCTTAATCTACAGTAAGAAGAAAATCACATAACTTAGGTCTAGTATCTGCATCTAGGACAACGATCCTCCGCTTAACCCAAATCCACTATCGCTGTCGCCGAAAATCGTGTATGCAGCGGCATCCACCTCCACGTCGCCGTTGTTGAGGAGATCGCACAGGGCCAGGATGTAGGATTGAGCCATCTGGAGAGTCTCGAACTTGGACAACTTCTGGTCGATGGAGGGAGCGGGCACCACTTCCCTTAGCCGCTCGAAAGCAGCGTTTAATCCATTCATCCGCTTCCTTTCCCGCGCATTGGCTGCCTGTCGTCTCCTCTTCTGGACCGTGGGACTGAGATTGGTCTGCTCTGGGCTGCTCTTCCTGGCGTCCGATCCCGTGGAGCTGTTACTCCGTCGTTTGGTGGTCTGCTGCTGAGTGGACTGTTCTTGCACCTCCATTATGGGTCCTAGTTCCGTTTGTGCTCCGCCCGCGGCATCCAGGAATTGCCATTCCGGCGATAAGTAGGCCGCCTGTCCGTAATCCTGGGCAGAAACTGGCAACTGGGTCAAGTTGTAGTTGGGACTGCCCAGGTACTGGGAACTGCCATCTTCCTCGGAGGCAGACGAGTAGTAGTAGCTCATGGCGGATCCGCGCGGCTTGAAAGTTTCGGTGCAACTGAACCGATCCGATCGGATCCAGAGTCACTACGGTCAACCCCCGCGAGATGCGTTCTACAAATATTTTCACCGCCGTTCCGACCAAGTTTGTGTAAATGGCCCGCAAATGACCCTTGGCCCCAGGATCCTTGCAGCTATTACCATAGCCCGGCCAAAGGATCTCCCCGAGGAGCAGGGGTGACTTAGGGGTTAGAAGAGCTTCCCTCCCTTTCGCTCGCTTGTGAAACGCCTACACTTCGCCTCTCGCCCTCTCTCTCTCTCGCGCCAGGCACGCGTCATATCTTGCCAAATTGGTACTATCATGCCATGTGATCTTCCCCCTTCTCCCTCTCTCTTTCTCTTTCTGCTGCCCATAATTTGTGACTTTCACGCTCAACGGCACACGACCGCGTGCAAGGGGAAGGGTGGGGAGGGGGCTCGGAGCTCGCGAGGATGAGCTACTGTACTGGTCGGCATGGGCCATCAATTAACCCGCTGGCGAACTGCAGTGTGGCTCGCGTCTAGTGACCATATGCTGCGCTGCACCGACCCGACTTCGGTTAGGAACCAACATATGGTCGATGCCCAGGACCCTCAGTGGTTGCCTTTGGTTGCCTTTGGTGCGAAGGCTGAGTCCTGTCCTGAGTCCTTAACAGGCACACGACATTTGCCGTCTAGCCAGTTGGCGATTCAAACTATTAACTGCAATTGAACAGATCTAACTATTACTGTTACTATTAAGTGGCTATGAAAAATATACCTGATAATTACCTTTTGTTTTAGGTTTCTTCATAACGAGAATTACAATTTATTCATTGTAATACTTAAAAATGAAATGGAACATTTTATTAGTTTCATTAATTAAAAAGTTAGTTGAAGTAAAATGTAAGAATTAGCCAATAAACTATTTATTATTTTAACATGTTAATACAATATATTTAATAATTTAAGAATAAGTTTTCCGAAGTAAAATGTGTGCTAAGACTATACAAATACTAATACAGTTCATGTGAATATATATGTTAAATACGTAGTAATTTATATTGTTTTGTAGCCAAAGAACTTCTTTTGATATCAATATCCTTTACTGTTAGTTCTTATCTCTGGCACTCGTCCTGTGCATCGAAAACCAGTTTGCGCATGTACCATCATTGCACATTGAGCGAAACTACCTTTTTGGCAATTTGAGCAACAATTTAACAATTTGAGTGTACAAAAGTCATGGGTATGAGGAATACTCAGAAAAGGTATTCGTACGATCAAAGACAAGATACAAATATTAGAGATACGTATGCCTTGACTTTTTTTACTGAACAATCGGCAAATAATGGGAGCACTTTTGAACCTTATTATGCGATTCTGATTTAAAAGGAAGTTGCGCTTAAAAGTATTTTTTGATTGCTAGATATTTTTTAAACATTTTAAAGTGCAAATACTGAATAAGTGACAATTGTCTGCGACAGGACCCCATCTCCTTCGTATCCTTGCCACTCCACCCGTCCTTTCACCCCTTCATGGAAATTTCTCTCTCGGCGGCTTCTGCTCGGCAGCCACTCGGTTTTGTGGGGAAACGCGAGACGAGGACGAAAAGGAGCTTCGTGCCCTGATACAGCAACAGGATTAAATATATATGGCCAGCCGACGAGCGCAGTGTTATCATTCGAAGAAAAGAGTTGGTCGCAAGTGAACACAGTGTACTTAACCAGGCAGTTCGATAAGAGTCTTAAGCCTATCAGGATAAAGGATTGCACCCACCTCACACATCGGTGAATAGCTGAGTTGAGCGCGGAAGTGACTGCAATAAGTAAGGGAATCACTGGCCCACGGAATCACCCATCCACGGATGTGTCTGTACTTGGGAGTGGTGGAGCACCTGCTGGATGTGGTGGCCTACTGCATGTGCCGTGTCCTGGAGCTGTCCCTGTTCGCCTGCATGATGGTCTGCGGCTCCATGAGGGCCAAGCTGACCCACGGACCCACCAACGAGCTGGAGCAATGACCAGGACACCATGAGTGCTGCTAAAAGGATGCGCGCGCGTGTGTGTGTGTGGGTGTGTTTTGGCTAAAATTTAATAAAGGCATCTTTTCTAGTGGCGCATAAATAACGACTCATATGTGCGTGTAAACGATGGTCTTTTCCTACAGTTTGCCTGTTGGTATTGAGCCATAACTCAAGATGGCCCACGGCGAGGATGTGCCGAGGGGCTGCCAGGGATTGCGCTGTTGTTTATCCTTCAGCTTCCGTGGTTGGACTTTGTTTGTGCGGCGGATTCGCTCATCGTACTTATTAGCCCTGGCGGGGATTAAATGGGTAGCAGTACATTGCTACAATGCTACAATGCCCATTTGCATGATGATAAAGTATCGACTGGGGGGCCTTCCATGCGTTGTGGCTTTTGTTTTTGGCGCCTGCAAATATGCTCCGCTTCTGGCCAGACTTTTTATTGCCATACCCCCCACATCCACATCCATTCCATAGGTTCTGCTCCGGTATTTATGTAGTTGTTTACAGCCGCCGGCTGGCACATAAATCTATGCAAATTGTACGTGCAAATGGGAGGACATCATGTTTATTACACACTCCGCAGCAGGCACTTCGAATCTGACTGTTAGCGAGCACAACTGAAGTTTGGATACATTTTTGATAGCTGAACAACAAAATCCAACTAAATTCTCCTCTGAGCATGGACAGCCCACTGAAACAGCGCACGAAACCAAGGAAGCTTCACAAACCCAAGCTGGACGAGGATCCATCTCAGACCGTCGAATACAAAAAGGATATCATCGATGAGGTAGCGGATCAGTCAGAGGTGTACGATTACATGAACTATCCCAGCAACAAGGCGAAGGGAAAACTCTCAAAGGGCGTAAAGCCTCTGAAAAGTGTCACATTCAAGACGGTGGTGGAGCTGGTGACCTATTCGGAAAACTGGAAGATGAAGATGAGCGAGAGCAGGCTGCGCACGGAGGAGGAGCAGGTGTGGTTACGGCTGCTAAAGTCGAGTTTCCGAGCCTCGGGAACCAAGTATTGTTGATGCATTTGGACAATCCTATCAATATTTATAGTTACACAAACACAATCTAAATAAAATTCAGCTCATAACTTTTTGGTACGTTTTCCAATGCGTCAGGTATACTTATCTATGTTCCAATTTTAATATTGCACAATCTAATCTTAAACTAATCGCAATCTTAATCTTAAATTAATCACAATCTTAAACTTAAACTTCAGCTCAAGCACTCCCTGAAACGTCGCAACTACTGACGATCGCCGCTGAAATTATTGTTTATTGTAAAGAAATAAATTGTTATGTTCTGGTAAAAACTATTTCAAGCAAGACTTGCACAAATGTTTGTGTTTATTTTGGCAAAATAATGGTCACAAGCAATTTATTGACTTTATATCGAATATTAATTGAAATTCAAAACTACCTTTTGGCCAGACATCACGTCTCTATTTATCCAGTGCTCGGCATCGCAGCTGGTTGATGATGTTGCAAATGACATACTCGCCGGTGTCCTGGCCACCGAACTCCTTGGTGCGGATGCCCTCGTCCATGGTGCGCTTCATCTCGCACCACAGAGCCGCGGCGCACTTTTCGTGGCCCAGATGCTGGAAGAGATCGACGATGGTGGACACGATGCCGTAAGCACTTAGGTTGGAATAGTTGGTCAGCGATAGTTTCGTCTGCAGCGGCTTGAAGACGGCATGGTGATCTCCGATCTCCACCGCACTGAAGAGATTAGCTCCTCCACAGACGCCACTGCAGATGGCTGATAGGAATGTGGCGTAGCGATCGCTGGCGAAGAGGCAGTCGAAGTAGGTGGGATTCGTCATCAACTGGCTGATGGCCGGTTCCAACTCCATGAGCTCCAGCTCGATGCAGTCCTTGTAGTTGCAGTGCATGCGCTGGGCGGCTTCCACCAGTGAGCCATCGCTAATGGGCCACTCCTTGGCCTTGTTGATCAGCGTCACCCGTTTCCGGCCCGACTTCACGGCCGCCTTAAAGGCGTGCTGCAGGTACTTCTCATTGGATTTCTGGGAGATGACGGACAGGGCCTCCACCACTCCCTCCACGGGTGAATACTCCAGTTCGTTGAAGATGCCCATGTTGTTCTGACCGATTAGCAGGATGTCCACGCCCGGAAAGCGGCACTTGAAGCCGGGAAAACTGCGTGTCCGGGTCTTGAAGACGTACAAGTCCAGGTCGTTGGATATCTTGAGCGCCTTCTGCTTGGCTTCCCCGTCCGCCTGATTGTCCACATGCACGGCAGTTCTGTTGCGGAGCACCGAATGGAAGTACTCGTCATCCTGGCCAGCTTCGATTATTTGAACCTCCACGGGTACGCGGCTGCTCGAAAGCAGGGATGACACGAACTGGGCCCCCTGCTGGCCAATGATGGTGGTGCCCGTGACCAGAGAGACCGTATTGATTCCGCCGTACTTGGATTTGGGCAGCACGTTGACCGGATCAATTCGAGCGTTTCCCTTGACGAACGCCGCTCGCACGCTGCTGTTGATCTCGTCCGCAAAGTGGCGGACACTGATCCTGGCCAGCATCAACTGGGTCACTTTCGGCCAACTCAACATTGTTTTTGATGATGAAACCTACAAATGTATCTGCTAAGTCAACCAGTGACACAAAGCTCCACGCAACTATGTTATATCAACAAATATTTTGAAATGCGATTCAAAAAATGAGCTTTTTATAAGATTTATTTCAAAAACATGCTGCTACTATTTATCACAATCAGAACTTTTATTTAACCCTCCTTGCCCAATCGAAACCTGCCCAGGATTACAAGTCATAGCAGAGAGATTTGTTGGGACAGGGACAGCCATCGATGCCGTAGCGTCCAATCGGGAGGTCCGTCTGCGTCTCCTTGTGCTGCGGTCCTGGCAGCTCGTAGAATTTCTCACCGAAGTACCGATCCGGAAGGTAGTACATTGGATACTCCGCTCGCAGCCGCTCGTGGTCCTCCCGCAGAAATTTGGCCAGCTCGGGAGCAGCCCGTCGAGCTTCCAGGCGGTACTGCTTCGGCTTGGCCATCCGCATCGGAACCTCCAGGTGAAGCTTCGTGTGCGGTATGTAGGACAGCAGCTCCTGGTCCATTTTCACCGCCTGCTCTGCCCGAATTTTGGCGCAAGTGGCGCACTTGCATTTCCCACCATGGTAGCAGTACCGCTTCCGTCCATCCTCGTCCACCATCAGCAGTGGGGTGCAGATGGGCGCCGGAATCGGTTGTGCCTCCGTCTGCGTGGCAACCGACTCCTGGGCGGGATCGGAAAACATTGTGGAAAGCCTGGGGTTAAACTCGAAGAGATACGAACGATTTGGATTGCAGATTGAAACTGAAACTCAGAGCATTATGGATGGATTATCAACAAAGTCCCTGCCAACTAGATAGCACACAAAAATGAGAATTAAACATTTTAGATTAAACATTTTATATTGTGCAGCTTGGATAGAGTTTCCAAGTGGCTGGAGACACCTCTGCTGCATCCAAAACTCAGTGCAGAGTGAGGATATGCGGCGGAGGAGTTCCACAACCAGGTGAGATCCCTATGTTGATCACGATCTTGGAACCTCAATCGTTCATCCCCCGTGCAGTAAACGTTTTTGGTGAGATCCTTCTTCTCCCGCTTTAGCAGGGCAAAATTCGCTGGATTTCTTTGAGCCGCCTTCATCTGGAGATAGTAATTCTTGAGCTGCCGCTGACGCACTTCCTCAAAGAACTCTCGCATTTGTGGAGAGTCCCGAACAACGGGCTCCTCGATGGGCTTGGAACTGGGTGGCATTGGACAGACGACATCGTCGTTGCGGACATTCTTGGACTCTTTCAATTGATCGGATCGGCGGCGCGACACTCTGCTCTTGCGATAAGAAGAGGACATATATGACATTCTATCCAAATCCGCGATCTTGTTCGGGGCACCCGACTTCTTTGGTACTTTGGGTGTCATGTTGATGACTCCGCTTCGCTCGGATCCTTCCGTGAACTTCCGAACATAGGTGTTAGCCCTGGTCGTCGACCCGGTCGTTTTCAATAAGTACCAGTTGGGGGGCATTGGGAGTTGGTCAGTGGTCGAACCGCAACGGTAGGATGGCTTATGTTCTAAACCGGAAATTTAGACTTAAAATATATGGATACCTAGATTCAAGGAAATTGAACTGATTTCAAAGGGTTTGATCAGTTTGATTATTCAACATGTAAACTACGAAAAACATCACAAATATCTATTCATGATAAGCCACCATAAATAGAAACAAACACATTTATTGCTACCCTATCTTTGCGGTGTGACCTCTCATAATCTTAACATGCCGAATTTCAGCCTGCTAATCATAAAGTATTGCTTCCGTGCACCGAAAACACTTTTAATGATGAGAAAGCTTCCATTGCATTCAGCTCTTATCGAGTAATCTCTAACAACAATTGAGCTTTCAAAGAATACAAAATGAGCTTCCACAACTTGCTCGTGCTCATTCGCTATCCAAAAGCGAAGCGGTTGGGATCGTCATTCATCCAGTAACCCACTCTATACCGACGGAATGGAAAAGATTGGGGCCGAGACCCAATGGTTGAAATACACGGTTCTTCCGAAGATTCTGAGGAACGGTCGCCTGGTGGACAACTACAGCGAGTCCAAGGCTGACTCCTTCCAAGTGGGCGACATCGACATCGATGTGATCGGACATTCGGAGGCCTTTATGATATCCTTTTGCTACAGGACCACCATCAACTTTGAATACGATGGGCAAAAGTTCCAGCGCAAAATGGTTGTTAAGGTAGGTTAATTCTATTAACAAAAGTATAGCTCAATGCATAACTACAACTGCATATGGTTATCTAACAATATAGTTTACTATAGTCACGGAAATTAAATGCACACACCCCATAAAATTATATTATATATAGTACTTAACTGCCAGTAACTGCGTACTCGTCAGTTTGTTTTCCGGCAAACACAGATAGCTTCGTCAAGAGTGGGGTCTTATTGGAAAACATTGTGAAATAGAGGGAGCCATATCAGAATACGAACAAAAGCAATTAATATGATAATGATTTTGATAATCCCTTAGATTACCGCAAATAGAAACTAACAATGAATTTATACCAATATTTAATCGTTATTTGTAGAAAACACCTGCCATGCCCCCAGAAATGTATGACTCCGTACAGTTTGGACCGCTTTTTGCCAACGAGATCAATTTCTACACGGAAATACTGCCAGAGATTCAGAAGTTTGCCGGTGGCAAGTTTGCCGCACCCAGGTACTTTTACAGTGAGCTGAATCCGCATTCGGCGGTGGTCATTCTCGAGAATTTCGCGGAGCAGGGATGGCGGGTCACCAAGGAGCGTCTGGGTCTGAGTCTGCAGCACGCCATGATTGCCGCAAATTACTTGGGAAAGTTCCATGCCTCCACGTACGCCCTGAAACACAAGAGTCCAGAGCAGTTTGCTCAGCTGACCAGCAGTCTAAAGGAATCACGCTATGCCAACGATGACATTCATCCGGAATGGGCGCTCACCTTGAAGGCGGGCCTCGATCGGGCGGCCAAGAAGGTGGCCATTTATCAGCCACAGATCGACGAGGAGTTTGTAAAGAAGTTTGTCTTCCTGGTCTCAAACTGCACGCAATACGGGAGGCAACGAGTGGCGCCCAGGGAGCCACTGGCCACTCTGTGCCACGGAGATTATTTGAGGAATAATGTGGCCTACAAGTACGATGACAAGGATGAGCCGCAGGAGATCATGATGTTCGACTACCAGACCCTGCGTGTCTCCTCTCCCATGATCGATCTCGCCGTCTTCCTGGCCGTGTCCATTTATGCGGAGGTGCGGTATCC
This sequence comes from Drosophila teissieri, assembly GCF_016746235.2. Classification (NCBI taxonomy): domain Eukaryota; kingdom Metazoa; phylum Arthropoda; class Insecta; order Diptera; family Drosophilidae; genus Drosophila; species Drosophila teissieri. The sequence goes on from NC_053030.1 coordinate 14,571,500, forward strand.
ACACTTCGAGGCCATCTTCAGTGAATACACTTTGGCGCTTCATAATAGCTATAGGGAGCGCACCAAGGAGGAGGTTCCGGATTTCCTTAGGTGAGTTCCAAAGCAAATGCATAAATCATTGTATGTATTATCATTCTTTTCAAAGCTTTCAAATTAATTTATTCTAATGCACATTGTTGGCATGGCAAACAAGTGCAATGCAGGTCTTAAATCTAAAAATCGTATTAAATGCACGAAATGATAAGATAGGCTAATCCTGTAGAGCTTTATACTTCTAAATCTAAATCTTTTATACTACTTAATCTCTTATGATATAAATTATGATATTTTCTAGCCGTGGTGAGCTTCTAAAGGAGTACGTGCGCTTCCTGCCGTACACCTTATCCATATCATCCAGTTTCCTCTCGACTTTGGTGGAGCCCATGGACATCTCGCCGGAGGAGATGTTTGCCATGCAATTGTCTGATGAGGAGATCATCGAAAATACCATGACTCGGGGTGGTGAAGTGGTGGATAGGGAGGTTGCCCACCAGTTTAAGGAAATGCTGGAGCTGAGCCAAGCGACAGGAGTCTCCATTGATGACGGCATCGATGTGGACAAGTTGCCCAAGGTGTAATTATTCGATTCATTTCATAACGATAGCTAATAAAACAAATATGCTAGAATGACATACATTACTTGGAGTTAAGTCTAGTGTTTAACCATGACTGGGAATTTTAAACGCTGGTTGGGGGAGCGTAACACATATCAATTGTGGGCTACTTGAGATTAATAATCTTATCAGTGCATTTTTTCGAATGTTTTTTTTAGCTGTTGCTTTTGTTTTGATCGTAGAACGGCACAGCTGATTATGTTTGCTGAGCTGCCAACCTGTTATAGTTCTGCGTTAGCCAACACTGCCACACATGTGAGAGTAAAATATAAAAATGGTTTTACCTTCGCGGCAGCAAATCCTACGTTTATACAAGCATTTAATTCGTTACGGCAATCACCTGAAGTTGACCGATAAGAACTATTTTCTGGGAAGAGTACGCCACGAGTTTCGGGGCAACCGATCCCTTACAAATCCGGTGGAAGTGGAATTCAGCTTTAAGGTAAGTACCACTCTATTATTTCATAACAGATTAACAAAATACCCCAATATTTTAGCGCGGAGAGACCCTGCTGAAGAAGGGACGCATTCTGTAGGAATGCTGCGAGGACTGGTGCGATTCCTGGCGCTGCCTAAGCCCGCTGTACGCTGCAAATCCAATCTGGACTACTCCCGCTTTCCCGCGCTTCAGGAGTCGGATATCGAGGAGACCTTCATGCGCGGCAGTGGTCCTGGTGGCCAGGCCGTCAACAAGACCTCCAACTGCGTGTTCTTGCGCCATCTACCCACCAACATTACTGTCAAGTGCCACACACATCGTCTAGCATCCAAGAACCGCGTGGAGGCTCGTAAACTTCTTCTGGAAAAACTGGACGTGCATCTAAACGGGGAGCATTCAATTGCGGCGCAAGTCAAGGCACAGGAGCAGAGAAAGTCCACTGAGCGGCGACGGCGACAGGAAAAGCTGCTGGAAATGAAAAAAAGCTGGCAGGATAGGGAGCGCACAGATGGGGGCACCAAATCGACCGATAAAGAGTGATTATGAATAAGTTTTACTTCTAAAATAGTCTTTAAATCTTTTATTTTTGGAGGAAACGGGTTACCAGCTGGAGAAATCCCCAAAACCATTTGCCTGTTTTTTCTTCTTGGCTGCTTGAGCAGATGAAAGAGTTGCCTCTGGCTTTTTGGCCACTGTCTGCAGTTTGAGGTACTTGCCCACGCCATCTCTGTACACTTTTAGTGGTTCCTTCATGCGCTTTTGCTGCTCCTCCTTCTTGACAATCTCCTCCTTGCCGGCCGCCTCCTCCTCGCGCTCCTTGGCCAACTGTTCGGCTGCCTCGGCAAATGGATTCACAAAGACCTGGGAGGACTCTATGATGATATCCTCAATTGGTCTGTCCTTGTTATCCACCTCGATGTTCTCCATTTTCTGAAGAGTGTCTAATCCGCCGACAAGTTTTCCGAAGATTGTGTGTTTGCCGTCGAGATGTTTGCATGAGCGGTAGGTGATAAAGCTACGAAATGAGTTCGCATTTACAAAAGCATGGAAAAAATTACACCGTGTAACACTTACAATTGAGAGCCATTGGTGTTGGGTCCCGAATTGGCCATGGAAAGCACTCCTCGTCCCGTGTGCGTAAGATTCGGCTTAAACTCGTCCTCAAACTTCTTGCCCCAAATGGACTCGCCACCAGAACCACTTCCAGTAGGATCACCTCCTTGCACCTGTAGAAAAAAACCATAATGAATTCAAGTTTCCCTCAAAGGAGATCGCACTTACAATAAAATTCCTAATGGACCGGTGAAACATAACATTATTGTAGTAACCATTGGCGCAATGTTTAATGAAGTTATCGCAGGCTCGAGGAGTTTGATCGCAGAAGAGTTCCAGGTTGAGTGGGCCAAGATTCGTATTTAAGCGAACGTACCCCTTCTTCTTTACCCGCTCGTACTTTACCAAATCATCGTCTATAATGGCCGCCTCTATTTGGGAAACGGGCACCATGGCGGTAGACGTAAAACTGGCCGCAACCGCTCCAGTTGAATAGTGAGCAGCGTTAAACTTGTCGGCTGTACGCTTCGAAGTGGAGGGCTCCTCTTCCGCCGGCTGATAGTCCTGCTGCAGCTGTGCTAGCGTCTCCTTGGTCTCCAGATTCATAGTCTTAATGCGCCCGCTGGCTGGATTCTTTCTCTCCAGCTGCTCTTCTTCCGTCAAAACCCGCAGGTTCTTCTTTATGTGATGGAACGTCGAGATGTCGTACTTTTCCAGCTTCTGGGGATCTTGTATGGTGATGATGTCCTTGCGCTGGAACGGCGTGTCGTCCACCAGATCCTTCCAGTTCTTTGTCTTGATGTTCAGCTGATCGATTGCCTCCCAGCAGTATACATTTCCCGTTGTGCCCACCGCCACGATGTGCGAGTTCTTGGTAAAGGGCTTGAACAAGGCAGGGCAGTGGTACTCATCGTTGGCATTCCTGTGGAAATTCAGCTTCACCAGCGACTTGGAGTCCATCTTCTGCCCGTTGATGGGATTCACCTTGAAGGCCTTCAGGAACTTCAGGATGGCCTCGTACTCGAACACATTGCCCTGTAGGTCGCAGTAGGGCATCTCGTAGGGCGCCATCGTAATGCAGCAGTGCTCGAAAGGCAGCCGCTTGAACTTGACATGGTCGTTCTCCAAGGATTCCACTTTTTTGCCGCCATACAGCTCACTCCACTCCGTGTACGTGAGGTACCTGCAAAAGCAAGGCGTACACTTATGTTCCGATCGCTGGATGTACTTAACACTTACATTTTGTCCTTTTGATGCTGTCTTTTACCCATCTTGGCTGTTTTTTTTTTAAATAAAATTAGCAAATTATGAAGAGCTACAATTAGTTTGTTTACAAACGCGGGATAGAACTGCCCACTCCTGTGCAGATTTGTGTTTATGAAAATCTTGGGCTATTCACACTTTGCGCATCTCAAACCACAGTGATGTGATGCGAAGTCACCTTCAAATATTTCAAACAACTAAAAACAGATCTTAAATTACAAAAACCAAAACCAATACAAATTGCATTAGTAAAATTTGAAATCCCATATTATGTGCTGGCATATTGACACCAACAAGTGTTTTTTAATGATGCGCTCCCAGTGTGAACACTGTACATTGCGCACTGCAGAAGTTTAAATTACTTATTCATTGCCCAGTATTTTGACGTTGGCCAACACTTCTGTTAAGAGAGTCAGCTGTTTGCTGAGAAGGTTCAGCAGAATCAAACAACAAAGAATTTTCCAACTTATACTATACAGCGATATAAATAGTCAGAACGGTTGACCTTGACGTTGGGCGATGTCTAGCCCACATATCAACTACCGCTCCCTGGCCGAGGAGGCGGCCAGTCCGTTCCTGGAGCACCATCCCTCCACGGGCCAAGGCCCATCCAAAACACAAGACGCAAAAGCGAACGCAGCTGCTGCGCATATAGACCCCCTGGGCGAACACGGGCTGGAGCAGCCGCTGGATGAGAATGACACCGAGCATGAAGGCGAGGACACGCCCCGAAACAGTGGCGTCATGATCCACATGGTTCCGGAGACGGGGCGTGCGCGGTGGAACCACATCGAGGACCTTGACTCGTTCTTCTCGCGAATGTATCAGTACCAGCAGAAACACGGATTCACAGTGATTGTGGTGGACGAAATGCTACAGGTTCTGGAGTTTGGTTTCGTCGTCTGGCTACTGACTGTTGTGCTGCACTGCGTCCGCTTCGACGTGCTCTTTGGGGATACCCCTCCACCGGGTAATCACACCAAGACAACTTTATCCGATGTGATTTACCCCACAGGGGAGTGCATAGCCAACTTCACCTGGGTCACGTACCTGATTGTGTTCATTGCCGCTATCTATTTGGGCATCAGGCTGCTGAAAATGGTATACCATATTACCCAGTACGCCGATATTAGGAGATTCTACAACTCTGCGCTTCATATCGAGGACTCGGAGCTGGACAATTTCACGTGGCACGAAGTGCAACAGCGAATCCGCAGAGTCCAGGCCGAACAGCACATGTGCATCGACAAGGAGTCGCTCACGGAATTGGACATCTATCACCGAGTTTTGCGCTTCAAGAACTACCTGGTGGCACTGATGAACAAGCAACTGCTGCCTGTGAGATTCCACATACCGCTGTATGGCGAAGTGGTCTCGCTGAGTCGAGGTATGTTGTTCAACATTGACCTCATTCTGTTTCGCGGCCCTGGATCTCCGTTCCAGAACAACTGGCAGCTGCGTGATGAGTTTGCGGTAAGGAGCAATCAAACTGAGCTGGCACAGCGACTCTCCAAACTGATATTAGGAGTGGCGTTGTTAAATTTGGTCCTGGCGCCTGTGATCTTCGTATGGCAGCTGATCTACTTCAGTTTCTCCTATGCGAACATTCTGCGCAAGGAACCTGGTGCCCTTGGCCTGCGTACGTGGTCCAATTACGGACGCCTCTACCTGCGCCACTTTAATGAGCTGGATCACGAACTGGATGCCAGGCTGAATCGGGCATATGACTACGCGGACCGCTACCTCAACTCCTTTTCCTCGCCACTGGCCGCTGTGATAGCCAAAAATCTTCTTTTCATCAGTGGAGGACTACTACTTCTTATCCTTGGATTGGGAATTTATGAGGAGCACGTCTTCCAGGTGGAGCACTTGCTTTTCATCCTCGCAGTGCTCGGCGCCATAGGTGTCGTCTGCAGAACTCTGATCCCGGATGAGAATCTCGTTTGGTGCCCGGAGCAGCTAATGACCGCCATTCTGGCGCACGTTCACTACCTGCCATCCGAATGGCGGCAGCAGGCGCACACGACAAAGGTACGCCAGGAGTTTAGCAACTTCTTCCAGTTTAAGGCTGGCTACCTACTCAGCGAAATCTTCAGTCCCTTCGTAACACCCTTCGTGCTGATCTTTGTGTTCATGCCAAAGGCCATAGAGCTGGTGCGTTTCTTCAGGACTTTCACCGTATCTGTGCGTGGAGTGGGCAACGTATGCTCCTTTGCCCAGATGGATGTGCGCAAGCACGGCAATCCCGACTGGCAGCTAACCAGCGAACTGGAGGAGATGACCCGAGCTACAGCTCAACAGCCGCAGCAGGAGCCACAGCAGCAGAGTTTGGCCGGCGGCAAAACGGAGATGTCCCTTCTCCGGTTCACACTGAACAATCCCGAGTGGCAGATGCCCAAGGAGGCCAAGCAATTTTTGCGCGGCGTCCGGGAGCACGCTGTGGGTGAGCTAGTCCAGGCCAAAACGTCGATGGTGCAGGAAAACCCGCTGACCAACAGCCTCATCTCGTTTGGCACCATGGGAGCGGACTATTGTTCCATAGCGAACTCTGTGCTGACCGCTCAGGTGACGCCCCAGCAAGTGGAGATCTCGCAGTCGCTGCGTCCGGGACCGGGACCGGTATCTGGAGGATTCCCCGTCGCAGCCAGCGACTTCCGCCAGATGTTGCAGCAGAATCTGTCCGCCAGCGTAGGCCCGCTGGACAGTATGCGCCGGTTGCGCCTCAGCCGGGCTGAAGGCCGCTTGGAAGGTCCGTCGGACACACTGCTCTACGGGCTCTGTGGAATGGACCCGCGCGTGGGCAGTAGTCCCTTGAGCGTGGGCGTGGCCGACATGTGCCTAAGCGCCCTCTATCTGCACGAGCTGAACCAGCAGAAGCGCCAGGCGCGACAGTCTCGCATCGACGAGGCCGAGGACGAGCGTCCGGGTCCGAGCCTTTGGCCACCGCGACCACCGGCTGCTCCGTCGACTGCCGCTGGCTCCGGCTCCCGCCATACCGTGATTACCTCAAAGGCTGCCGAGAGCACGCCGCTTTTGGGTAGCATCCGCTCATAGCAGCGGCCAGAGTGGATCTAACCACCTGTAGAGCTAAGGACCACCCATTCTGCTATTAGTGATTAACCTAAGTTTTAAAATGTAAACGAACGAGCGAACGACGTCGTCTAGTGCGTAGCTAAACTAATCTGAAACTAAGCTAAACTAAACGAGAAGCAATAAACATAAATGCATTATCAAATCGATTAGCTTTATTATTTCAATTCTACTAGTGTGTAAATGGATTGAAAGGTCTATATAAACTATATGCCTTAGTGTACTTACAAGGTTGATCCAAAATCTTCAATTTCATCTGTTGTGTATCCTGTGAACACCTGAAAGAAGGCTCCATACCAAAAATTCCATTTTCATTGTGAAGATTATATTTAATGGCTTTGCGGCTTATCCCGATCGAAGCTCTCCGGGATGTGGGAATGCCAGCTCCATCAGCACTGATGGATGGTCCCCATTTGTAGGCATTGTTGGCACACCACATCCACCTGGTCCAGAGATCCAGATACGAGTGGATGAGGAGAACGCATCCAGCTGTGCTGCAGCGCCTCGTGTGTCACTTGCCACACACGAACGCCATTTGGCGATTGGTGTTGATGGCCAATGCGGCGAGCAGAGTCCAAAGGCTGGAGGAGATCGGGGCGCACAAAGTGGTGCGACCAAGTGCGTGCCTATGAATCTCCCAAGCCGGCAGACACCGATACAGATGCAGATACCGCCAGATCCCCGCCAGCTGTGGCAACATTTATGAATTATGTGCGTGCTGCATGGAGCTGGAGCTGGAGCTGTGTGCTGTAGCTGTAGCTGGAATCTGCGGCTGGATCGCTGGAGACTCTTTGGATCACGTTGTCTCATTTTTCCGCTGCACGCCAATTTTGGGGGGAGCATTGCCCAACATTACACGAATGTACGAGCTGCTAGCCGGCCACTTGCCCGTTTTGGATCCATCCTGCGACTCTCGGAGTCCGATGGACGCTGGAGATGCAGTTGCAGTTGCATGTAGTACTAATTGTATAGCTCGCGATATCCGATCCGGCAGAGAGAAAAACGCTCTTGAAAAAACGTATTCATTTCTTTTGATCAAAAACAAATTTATCATTATTCAATAATGTTGAAATAGATTTAAAATAATTTTGGGAATAAAATATTTTATATTTTATTCGATGATTTATAAAATAGATTAGATAGATAGTAATAAACCTGAGCAGATCAAAATATATGTAATTTCACTTACCTTATGCAAGATCTGCCTGTTTTTTTTTAGGTACATCTAAATGAAGTTGGTGGTATAATATTATAAATATTGGCTTGTTTAATGAAAGTAGTTTGGGGCTCAATGAATTGAGTTCTTAATAGCGTTACTTGCCTACCCATTTGGGGACATTAGAGAATGTGTCGAAAATATTGCAAAATTCAGTTAAAATCCCAATTAAAACCATTAGATTTCCTTCGGTGTAGATAAACGCATTGGAGTGGGGCGACGCTTATGGCTCAAATGGAAACATTTCGCGAGCCTTGTCAAACAATCGAATTTAATTTATGATTTCCTGCGCCAATCGAGTAATGACACTGCATGTGGTAGACCTCGGCGGACCCCGAATCTCTGGATATCTGGTGATCACTCGATACGCAATTTGGTCACAGCAGGGCCAGTAAAATTGGTAACGAAATATCAGAATTGGAAAGGCCAAGAGGGAATGGAAATGCGAATGGATATGGATATGTATATGGATGTGGATATGGATATGGATTGGATATGATCGTGCGGCGACGGGAGCCACTTGCATATGCGGCTGTCTGGGATTCTGATGGCCGTGGACCACCGCGTAGCGTTCGGCCAGCAGAACCAGTTCAAGATCAGGCGTCACTTTGCGCCGCTGACTGCCACTGACAGTTGGATAAGGTTTCGACTGCGATGTGGATGGAGCTGGAGTTGGAGTTGGAGAACCGCGCTTTGTGAGCTCCGAACTCCAGACTTTAGACTCCAGATCGCAGCTGCCATTCCGCAATTAGAGCTGTTCCTGCAACTGTTGCCGCTGCACGTCGGCTGCTATCAAACGTGTCTCAATGTCTCCGGCAGCGACTAATGATGATGGTTCCATGTCCTCCGACCACCATCCCCCCGCCAATCCTCCCCAGATTCGAGTGTGAAGCATCAGCGTCCCCTTTGATTGACAACTGATCAGCGTTTTGGAGCAGCGTTTCCCACTTTTGGTGCACGCACGTTCTCCCCATGATAACTTATCGGTTTTTTTTCATAATTAAAAAACCGGCTTGCGATGGCTCCTTACAAATAGCCATCGCGGCTGGAGGATCGCTTTGGATTGGGCTCGGTTCAAATGGTTTAGTTGCAGCATCAGCACCAGCACTGGATTTGCATTGCAAATTAGAGTCGCCTCCATTGCTGCTTTCTCCCCCTGGTCTTGTAATCGAGCCGCGATTCAATAAAACATTTAAACATTAAACTGCTTTTATGCAAATTGCCGGCATGCGCTTAATTTTGCGATCAGCCACGGAGTCGGGTTGTTGGACTATGTTGCATCCGCTTGAATTATCTCCCCATCGCATGCCTGCAACACCTTACGATCCAGCGATACCGATCCCGCCTCCTCGTCTTGTCCAGGAGCAGATAGCATCTACAGCGGCCACAGATTTTTGCTGCCTCCGCGGGCAGAGCTCCTCCTCCTCCTCCTCCTAATGGCGGTGGCTAAAATGCTAATCAATAGCCTTATCGCTATTAATCTCGGCTTCGATTTACCTTTTGCCCGACTCTCTGACTCTCTGTCGGCTACTTGTTTTTCGAGATGCGATTCGGCGAATCCGCCGGCGGAGCGGGGGGCCAGGGTATTGATCGCAGCTCGCCATCCGCTATCCATTAAACATCCAATTGCTGTTGCCTGTTTGTAAATGTTTGTTGGCTTAAATTGTGCTGCGTTTGTTTTCCCAGCCATCATTACGTTAATTAACGTTGAGCATACGCCGTGTGGGTCAGCAGGAAGAGGGCAAGTCGGCCAAGCAGGCGTCTTCTGGATCCTCCAGATATGCAAATTAGAGCACATTATTCGAAGCGTTTGCTCTTAATTGTTTATTTACTACAAAACGAATTAAGCCTCATTGAAATAGTGCCAATATCTCTAATCAACTGCTATTAGACAGTTAAAGATGCATCTTAGATCAGCCTATGAAAAGATGTGTAATAGATAGCTAATGTCAAACGGTTTTGGATAAACAAAAACTTAGTTAAGAAACTTAAGATAAGAAACATTTATATGCATTTTTTTTTCCAATGGTTTTAATCCAAAGTCTAAAACTCCCGACTCTAAAATTGCGATCTTAAGGAAAAGATACTTTTAAAGATACTTCCTTGTAAGGCAAGAGGACTATTAGACAGTAAGTTACAGCTATAGGTTTGCCCAATTTACTAGCGCAATCTGCGCCACTCCTTCACTGAATCACAGCACGATGATCTGGCGGAGATTGCATTCTTTGGACTCATTAATTTGGCATAAGCCCTCCAGCTGCAGGTCACTCGGCAGGAGGATGGAAGGAGTCGGCGAGGGGGGATCAGCGGACTGGGACCAAGTCATTGGCATATTTATGAGCCAGCCGCTCCCCACAGACGGAGCGTCGAACATGAGCCTGCCGGGCGGCAACAGTCTCCAATCTCCCATCCTCCATCTTCCATCTGCCATCTCCACCTCCCAAATCCCAACTTCCAGCTCGCAACTCCCGATCTCTGGCTTTGCCGGCCTATATATTGGCTCCATTGGCGCGTGGGCTGGATTGCCGAGATGCTGGGATGCTGTCGCCCGAAGTGGATTTTCTGTTCAACAAGTAGTTTATGATGTTTTTGTCAATTCATGGCAAAATTAATGACGCTGCAGAAAAGCACACGCACACGGAATCTGCTGCACTGTAAGAAATTTACTGTAAATTGATTAAGTATGCAAATGTGATAAAGCATTCGTAATTTATAACATTTTTGCTTATCCAAGAAGCTCTTCAAGTCCTTTGGATGCACAAGTATCTGCACTTTCTACAATGTTGCAAGCTGCACAGTTTTGTGCAAGTGCAGCATTGGTCTCCGTGGCAAGGCGTTAAAAATTGTTGCCTATAAACTTAAAGAACTGCAAAGGAGTTGGCTGCACCGCCTCCCCTTTGGGACCATGGAATAACCCCCGGCTGAATCTGCATTCAGAAATGCCATTAGTCACATTTGTGGGCCACAGTCGCAGGCGCTTGTAGCCATGACTTGTAATTTTCTCCTCCTTCCTCTGGGGGAACTCGTTTGGATATTATTAAGGGGGGATGCAACGATACTCGGGGGTCGGGGGGTCTTCGAGTGGCCTGCACAAATATTTCTATTGCAGTTAATGGCGTTAATAATTTTGCTAGCCAAATGCTGGCGCGGATGTGGCCGCGGACGCGGGATTAGCCCGCGTCTGTCATGTTCCCGGATGACGTTACATGGCTCCGACTGACAGCCGGCAGCAGTGGAATATGAATATTTCCGAGAACCCATCTTTGGGCGGTGGCTAATGCGAAGTTAATTGGAAAATGCCAGCCCAGAGTGGGCAGCGCATCCCGAATGGCGTCGGGATTAGTCGGAGCCGCAAATGGCGTATCGAATTTCCAGCTGCCCGCTGGTAGCCACCGCCTGTCACTCGCCAGTGGAACTCATGCCACTGAAACAACCGCTCCGAGATAACACCAATGCACTCCACTTCACTCCCAATCCCGAGCACTTGTTCAACATGCTACAAACGGAGCAGGAGCCGCCGTAACTCGAGATGCTTAAGATGCCTCCAAGCTGGCGACATGCCACGCATCCGATTTCGGGGAAAATCTCTGAAATACTTCCACGTTGTGCAGGTGCGAATTCCATAAATGTATCTTGTAGCTCAGTTTGAATTTCACACATAACTGTGCTGCTCATGAAACCAAGTAAGATTCTGCCTGCTAGATGCTTAGAAAACGCTTGCCATTTTCCATAAAAAGCTATAAGTAATGTATCTTCTAAGGCAGCGATAAGAGTGGCAGAAGTCACTGGACATAATGTGCTAGCCAATTGTAAATAAAGCCTAACCTTATTAACCTCTCAAAAGTGTCACATTTAAATATTTCATAGGGTTCAAGGGTTTTGCTTGTATATCACAAATTTTTTTAAGTGGTTATTAAATATCTTGCTTCGATGGTAAAGAGTTAGAAAAGACTCTTCCTTTACCTTATTTAAATTATCATCCAATAAGGTTTAAATAGACTGCGGATCTGATTGGGCTCCTGGGAACTTGTGTTGTGGTGATCTCACCGAATGAATCTGGGCAATCGCCACCTGCGCCCCGTGCGATTTGTGTCACTTGCGAGATTGGCTCTTGGTTGCTCAATTCATAAGTTGGCTGTGGGGCACGATGGCGATATGGTCGCCATTTTGGAGTGTGTGCGTTTTAAGGCCGTCTAATGAACACGCCTACTGCGTGCACCTGTGCAGGTGTGTGCGTCAGTGTGTGTGCAAATACAGGCGAGTGTGTGCGTGTGCGAGTGTGCGTCACAGTGGTGTTAGTGGCTCGCAATTATAAATCACGCATACGCCGCATAGGCCAAAGTCGAGCAGCCATTGCAGGTGTTTGCGCTGCGATTTAATAATATTGGTGCGTGGTGAATGGCCCGCAGCACTTGACTTCGGGCCTATTCAGATTGAGAGAGCGAGAAACGCTGACAAATTCGGCAAATGGCAATTGGCAATTGGCAAAGGCAAAAAAAGGCAGCAAATAGAAAAATCAACTCAAATCAAATGCAATACCCAAAAAGCGGGCACTGCAAAAACACAATTTATTTGCGAATAAAATATGCAGCGTGTAAACTCCAATTAGACGCTAATTTCAGCCATAAAATGCAAATGTGCGTGCAGGAGTTTCGCTGCCTTTTTTTGCGTTTTTTTTTTTTGTGCTCCACTATTTTTTCTCTTTTGGGCCCCATTCACTTGGGGGCCTAAGGCTAAAGCCGCGCCACTGGAGGCAAAGTGAATGGGTTTTGCAATTAATAAATGGCCGCTAACCGCACCTGACCATGCCCACAGCCACGATAAACAATGAGCCACAATGAAGCATTAGTGCATTACTCCTGACAGACACAAAGACAACCCGCAGGGATTGCGTGCCACCTTTGAATACGAGTATCTAAGAAAAAAGCAGAAAAAGATACGAGCTTACCCATAAAAAAAAAACGCTATTGAGAAGGGGCATATGGAATATCGCCCACGTCTCGATCTGCCACGATAATTGCCAATTATGCTACGAATCAGAGCGGCCAAATTTGGCAGGGAAAAAGTCAAAATAGAGCCGCGCTTTTTTATTGCAATTTTCCAGCCAGCGTTCCGTGGCGACTCCTGTTGCTTATTTTTTGTGTGTAATGAAGTCATTATAACATATTGCGTTCCCTGCACGCAGCCAGAGCTCTAAATCTGGCCAAGATCCAGCTCGGCTGGCATTGGCCATAAATTCTCATTCGGGCCCGTTTCCCAAACTCCAAGCTCCAAACTCCAAAGCCCCAAACTCCGTGCTCCAAACTCAGCGCTCAACCTGTCACGACAGCTGCGCCGTCTAATCTAATCCAATTGACTTTTTCACCATTTTTCTCTATTTTCCTCTATTTTACCCATATAGTTTTTCTGTATTTTTCCAATGCTCACGTCTCTTTGGGCCGGCATTATGGATGCAGGCTGCTCATTAGGCTGACGTTGGGCAGGCCATAAATCCAAAACCGAAAACCGCCCACAACCGAATCCAAATCCACATCCAAATCCACATCCATATCCAAATCCCAATCCAATTCCCGCTCGCCGGTGACTGATCGCCAGTAGCTGACATCGCCACCGTCGATCTGTGGGATCGGGGAGCTTTATGGCTCCACTTGACTGCAACTGACACACACTTTGTTCGCCTGTCGACCGGGCGGTCTTGGGTTTTCAGCTCCAACCTCCAAGCTCGTGGTCCAACTTCAACTTCCACTTCAACTCCAACTCCAAATCCCATGTCCCCGGTCATGAGTTGGCATTTCAATTGGGCGGCTGGGGCCACTCCCAAGGGCTTAATTTGGTTCACTGGCGGCGACATGCACCCAATTTTAATCAGCCAAACGCAGTGCATTAAATTGATTAATGATTACGACCGCCGGATTGGCAGTTCATTTGACTGGAGCACAGTTATAAATCCTTCAGAGCGTAGGAAAGGCTACACAAATTATTTATAAATTTATTTATATTTACTATATTTATTGAACGTCACATGCTCTTTTACTTTTTCTCTGTTCAGTAATTCCGCAATGTTCAATCAATGACTCAACTACATTCCCATGAATGTGAGCAGCAAACAAAGAAATTTCCTGTGGGATCTTTAATTATCGCAGATATTGATAAATGTCGTGGGTGGTGTGATTCCCAAGACAGCCAATATTTACTCCACTCAATGCATTACATTTGAAGATGTGCCATGGATTTTCCCCTGATTTTGCAATCTGCTAACAAAATCACGAGTAAATGAAGTTCTCTCCTTAACAGCTCCATTAGAAGTTGAGTCGCTGATAAAATGTCAAGGCAATCTATATACGTGCTCATTATCATATTATCATGGAATTCCGCTGAAATGTTTGTGGGCACACAGTGCGTATACGTAACGTGACTTAAGCGACTTAGATACCATACTTTATGAGTCATATTTGGGATGCCAATTGGCCAGGCTAAGTGAAAAGTGCACTCAGGCTGCCGCATTATCCATTACCCATTACCCACTACCCATTACACATTACCCATTACCACCAACAGATCAAAGTCAATCTTCTGCTCTCGGCTAGCTGATCAGTAAAAAACTCACGTAGCTCATGAGCAACTTTTTTGTAGATCGTCTGGATGGCGAAGTTGGGGGGTTTTGAGGGGGAGTTACTGCAGCAGTAGCTGGTTTGCCGGCCTATGGGCGGTACTTAAGCTCACGCACACGGATGCAGTGCATAATATATATGTACATTCATATATATATTTATGTATATATATAGAAGTCACTTTTTGCGCGCCTCAAAAATTGTTATTGCACATTTAAAGGCGTCATTATTAGCGGCTACACGGAGGCACTAACAATTGTCCATGAATTTCAAATGCAGCTGGAGTCCACGCACTAATTGGACGCCGTATGAGGAGGATCGGAAGGAGCAGGACCTGGACAGGGAGTAGACCGATCTCGCATTGGAATTGCAACTATTTTTTCCTTACTCCACTGCTCTTAGTGGGTTATCACATAAATTGTGCGCACAAATCTTGATCTGCAAATCATTTTCGACAACTTTACGGCCCCAAAGGCGAGGATCTGGAGGAGGTGGTGGGGCTTTTGGGGCATCGTGGCCCCAGTCTATATGCATATGTATGATCGTAACTTTGCTCCGCTATCTGTCGCTGCGATCTCGATCAGAGTGCGCTTGCCACGATCCACGATCGCTGGCAACAATATTTTGTGGAACTCTGCGTTTAGTTACTTTTATTTGTGGTCGCCATTTCCTGTGGCACCATTAACCCATTATCGGGGGGATCTAAAGAGGTCTGGTTTCAGAACAGCCAACATGAAGTAAGGTAACCTATTTGAGCCATGTTTCTCTCCCAAGTAATCCTTTAAAAACATGCTCCCTATTTTCTTAAGCATTTTAAGACGGATACTAGGGATGATATTATGATCAGAATTTCTTTTCAGTCACTGAAATCAGGGGATTATTAGTATAATCAGGGGTTATTACAACAATTATAAAAATGTTTATGTATAATTTTACTATCCATTCATTATTTTTAATGCAAGACACGGAATAATATACTTTTGATGTACAATTTTTGGAAAGATTTAAAATTAATCTTAAATTTTTTTTAATTGGTGGAGTTTTTGCGGATAACCTAGACTCTTCTCAATCCTACATAACTCAATACATTCTGCTACTTTATTCACTTGAGGAAGTGCAGTTTAAAATATTATTTGAAAGTATCACATCTCATAAATGGTTAAAGGCATAAGTATGCCCAGGAACATGGCAAATAATGGGTTAATGGTCTCAATCAGAGCCAGTGGAATAACTTGGTTGACCCGTCCACTTAATTTAGGGACTCAACACTAGCGGGAACCGTCCTGTCAGCGACTAATGAAATTTATGCATTTATGCCGGAATCCTCGCCAGCGCCGAGGAGCGGAGCGGAGGAGCACGAATGGGACAACGGACGATGATCCATGTTAATGTCCATCAAATGTGCCAGGGGTAAAGCAGCTGTCAATTCGATTGTTGGACATGTCCACATGTCCATGTTGCAATTTGCAATTAGCCGCACTAGCAACGGATATCGCAGAGGATGGGGATATAGAATGGGGATGGGAATTGGCATCGAGATGGCGGTTGGTGAATGAGGATGGGGATGGGGATGGGTATGGGTGTGGGGATATGGAGTGGACATAGGATGCCCTGCAAGTGTCGCGATGCGCGTTTCCCGTGAGAAATTTCAATTATTTTAATTAGCGTGGCGATCGCGGTCGCTTTATTAGGCGAAACCGATCGATGTAAGCGCGTCTGCGGCTCTGCGGAGTCTGAAACCGAGTTGAAGTATCTGTATCTGGCCAATTTCCGCTGCACGCAACACACTGCTGCGCTGCTGATTCGCTGCTGCTTCGCTGTTGGCGTCGCTGCCACGGAGCTGGGAGCTGGAATTCCAAGTTGATAGCGAAGACAGTCGCCAGGCAGAACAGGATTCTGGTACTCTGGGCATCTTGCGGCCGCCTAATGACATGTTTTGGATAATGATGACGGTGAAAAGGAGATGGAGAAGGAGCAGGAGAAGGAGCAGGAGTCTGCACAGACCTGGCCAACTGGTGGATGGAGAATGGTGCGAGGAGACTGGTCCGCCGAGTGGCGATAAAAAGCTGGAACTTAATTTAAATTGATGACACTGCTCTCGTCGCCGGCCACTTGGAAAATTGCCCACAAGCGGCGAACGTTTGCCAAGCAAATCAATCTGCATGCCAGCAGTCGGGGATTCGTTTTGCAGATGGACCACCCGGCGCACGAATTCGCGGATGTCTCTGTTTCCCTCTCTGTCTTTTCGTCTTTGTGGCTTTGTATCTTTGTATCTTTGCAGCTGTAACTGCGGGCTTAATTGGCCGCAGCGGTGTCAATTGCAGCGCCACCACTGCCATCACAATGAGGGACCAATGACCAGTAGTGTGGCTGAAAGTGGATGGCAGTGGATGGTGGATAGTGTCTAATGTCTAATGGCCAGTGGCCAATTCCCTGGCCACCAGCGGGCAGCGAATGCGACTTGCTGACCAAGAGTGTCGCCCGCTGTGATTGGGAATGCCAATTTCAGCAATTAACAATGGCCATAAAAGCCTGGCGGACAGGTGAGCAAAGCCGTCTTAAGCGCAGCGGATGTGCGATACTAAGTATCTCAGATACCAGATAGCACTCGCCAGATACCAGACAACAGACACCAGATTCCAGATACCGCATACATGGGGCTTACACATGCAGCACGACGTGGATTAGCAGAGTGTGAAGCGGAGGCGGAAACGATCTGAATCCCAATCCGAATCCGTATCCGAATTCGATGCTAAATATGTATCTCACTTCGATTCAGTGTGGGGCACTAACCCGCAAACAAAAGCCAAAGGCCGCTGTCGAACATTAATCAGCAGATCGACCCGCTTAATGCACGCAGAAAAATATATTGCCTAATTAGTCATCAGTTTTATGGGTTTTATGATTTATGGCAATTGCTGTGCTATAATTTTGTTGAAGATGCTTCCACAGCATTCAATAAACAGCTAATAAAACACAGAGAACTTCGCAAAACCTGCTACCAACTGCCAGCAACCATTAAGTGAAGTCAAGTTATGGCTTTCCGCTACTAAAACAACTACATAATAGCGTAGCTATAGAAAGTTATATTCTGTAATGTTGCAGTATTACCACATTTTCAAAATGATTAGGCTTGTAAATAATATAACTCAAATGGATCACATGCTTTAATATGATATATTTCCCAAAAAGTTTTAATAAATAGAAGTATCTCTCAAGCCATTAAACTTTTCTCTCGGTGTGGCAACAAAGTAGCAACATTTAGGAAAACAAGACACGAGTCATAGCTGTTGCTCTACAAAGTATCTATATTATTGCCCTTTGGCGGAGACTTCACAGCTTCAGCACCAACTTCAACTTCACGAGCGTTCAAGGCGCTGCAATCGCCGATTTTGGGATGGAGTGGTGGATGGTGGGTGGGGAATCGGTAGGAGGGGTGGTAGTTCAACGACTCGATAACAATAAGATGTTGAAAGTATCCGATACTCGATATTCGGCGGGTGGGGAAGTGTTGGCCCGACCTTGGGCCGGATTGACCGCTTAGAGCACTCGAGTTCGATTGAATTGGCCACAAGTGGCTGACTGGCTAGCTGGCTGGCTGACTACGTTGGCCCCATCACAACTCACTTCCTGGCCAGCTGGCTGGCGTGACCCATTGCCATTGACCCATTATGTGATGAGCAATAGCAGTGCCGAATGCGAAATGCCAAATCCCAAAGCCCAACTTAAGCCCCAATTCCGATTGCAGTTCGTAACAAAGGCGGCGATATGTGCCGTGCACTCTGGGCGGGAATTCGGAAATAGACACGTTCGACAGCTGCGGCACATAAACAAGTTTGATTGTTACGAAACACGGGCATTGAAATTAAAAAATGAAGACGTCGAGATCGCGACACCTGAATTATTTGCAGCCCTTATCGATTAAGTACACACAGCTCCCGGTATGAGTCGCAAAAACCAAATTAGAATATCAATCGCGCACACTCACACACTTGCGAGGCAATCATCTATCTGAGCAGCCATTTTATGAGCCGTACGGAGATGGAGATACAGATGCAAAGATACTCGTACACACTCGCACACACCAGTGCGTACTGCTGTGTCGGCTGGGACATTGCATGTCCATTCTAAAACTCGCTGGCTGGCAGAAGCCTGAAATATTGAACCGATATTGGGCAAACGCGTTTTCCAAAGCGTTCCACCGATCGGCTCAGTCCGATCCGAGCGATCAGTCCCGCTCACCAATACCAATACCAATACCAAAACACCGACCAGAGCGTGCCATATGCTAGCTATAGAGCTACGATCCGATCGGATCCGAGGCCCTCACCTCACCTGCCTGGCTTTCGCTTTCAGTTGCTGCTCGCCGCTGCCGCCGATTGGTGTTGCTTCTTACCTGAGTCGCGTCGCCTCGTTTCGTCGTCGTTGTCGTCGTCGTGTTGCTGCCGTGTTTTGAGCTCCGACGCAAGGATAACACCCATAAGTGGCCACTCCCACACCTTTGGCTTGTGGTGAGCTGGAAATTGAAGTGCAATACTGATTTCCGACGTCGCATTACTCTCATACTGCCACTTGTTGCGGCTGCTTCACAAAACCCGACGCGAGGATAACACCTAGAACATATAGTTCCCTCTCCTTTGGCATGTGGAGTACTTGAGTGCCAAGTTGGAGTTGCTACTTACCCAAATCTCAGCGTGGTGTTGCTCCTGTGTAAACGTGTTGCTGCTGTGTCCTTACGACGCGAGTTCACTGTAGTATTATAAAGTGGCATGTATTAAAGTGAGTGTCACGTGATTCTGGTGATTCCCCTTTGGCTAGTGCACTAGCTCCCCTTCAAAAACCATGGACACGGACCAGGAGTCGAACAACCATCGCGGTTCGGTCTCGTCCAGTCGTTCCCTGGAGATACCCGCCACGCCCTCGCGGTCGCCCAAAAAAGTGTCCTTCTCGGATGAGCTGCCCCAGTCGCAAACTCCTGCCCAGCAACCCATCCAGCAGCCAGCGCCCACGGTTGTGAGTCACGTGCTCCAGCAGGCCGCCCAGTATCTGGAGCGATTGCATGGCGCACGCGATTCCCCCGAGGAAAAGGCGGAGGAGGAAGTGCAGCCAGATGGCGAAAGAGCTGTTACCCGAGATACCAGCGAAGCGGCCGTTCTCGATTTGGATGCAGTGGATGGCAGTGCTGATGAACCGGCGGCAAATGCTGGCCCAATTGTGGCCAGCTCGCCAAGTATTCTAGTTGCCAGCGTTGGCAAGCAGGAAGCGATTGCCAGTGCAAATGGAAATGGAAATGGGAATCCGAATCAGCGGCAATCAAATTTGTACATGGAACGATACAACCTCAATTTAGATAAGAACTGCAGCTCCATGGAGCTGGAGGCGCGCCGGGAGAAGCAGCGCTGGCTCCTCATATCCGAGTGCAGTGCACTTTTCGACGAGGGCGAGGGCAAACACACCAGGGAGGCCTTCCGCAAGCTCTTCCTGGACGAGGTGAGTCCTTCCGGCAGAGTCCTTAAATTGAAATCGAAGTGTATAAAATTTTCAAAGTTATAGTTGTTGTGCCACTTTCTGCTTCCTTTATCAGAGGGGTAAACCCCTTGTAAATTTATGTTCTGTTGATGGAACATTTACGGCAACTTAGTTTCTTGGCGTGTGCAATAAATTACATCATCAAATGGATGGGAATGGGAATGGTAATGGATATGGGTCTCAGAAAGTGCGCTCCAGAGCGCCTGACCTTGTGCCACTTATTCTGTGGTCCTTTACCCGATCGCTGGTCGATCGCAAAACCCGTTTTGGGTTGCTTGATGGGCTCAGCTTTTGCGGCTGGTGTTTATTTTGTTTCGGCTTCGGGTTCGACCACGAGCATTTTGTTTTTATGGGCTCCCCGAAAGCCGTTTAACCAGTCATTGCTCATCCGTTAAATATGCACATTTTTCATCATCGCCGGGAGATGAGAGATGGGAGATCGCACATCCAACATCCAACTGTGACCAAATGCAAAAGACCCAGTGTGCTGCGCTTCGATTTGCAGACAATGCTGTGGCGCGCTCATGATCGTGAGATCGAATGCCATTAAAATATTAATAAGCGGCTAATTTATGCCATTCGTCTTCATCACTATCGCACAGTTCGATTTCCATTCCCAATCGTGGGACCAGAACACTCTTAATTATGCTCATTACGTGGGTCAGTACTGGGTAAACACAGTGCTCCCTCCGTGTATATGTATATAAATCTTCGATTGCGGGGCATAAACAAATGCTTCTCCAAACAATGTGAACGTAAATTAATTAACACTTGCCCAGAAACGGGAGACGCATAAATCCATCGGTTTACAACTTGTTTTTCGGTCTTGCTTACAGGAATTCCAGCAGAAGCTCTTCCAGCTGTTTGATCTCGAGCGGAATGGCTATCTCCTGCAAGATCGCTGGATCGAGCACCTCAAGGGTCGGCTAACGTAAGTGTGGGTTGGTTGATGGCGGAGGTGGAGTTGGTTTCTTGGTATCCTCCTGCTCCTCTGAGATCGTTGCTGATGTTGTTGCGACGGTGCCAAAACAATTAGCTCGCCTTCGGAACAAAAAAAAAAAGAGCCATACTATCCAGTCCGATCCACTCGGATCCACACACGCACCTGGCTGGCGTGCTCCAGGCATTCCATTCCAGCTGCGCCGACCAGAAGCCCCATGCCACATCAGAGCCCCCAGATGCCAGATGCCAGCTCCGTTCCCAGACGATGGCGATGTCCGTTGCCCATGGCGATGCTATCTGCGCCGTGTGTTAACATATACAACAGCTAACATAGTCCGCGTGCCTCGACAGCCTCTAAAGTTGGAACTGGGCACCTGGATTGGAACTGGGCACCTGGACTGCTCTGCAGCCAGAAACTGTCACTGGCTGCCTGTCGTAATGAAGTCATTCAAATACAAATATAGTGCGAGCAGCAGCGATATCTGGGGATGCGGGATAGGGATCGGGACTGGGATGGGATGGGGATCGGGTTCGGGATCGGGAGTCGTCGCATCTTGTGCACAGCAAATAATGAAACCGGCATAATACCGCTGACACGGATTTTTATCAAGTGCTTGAAACAATTAAAAGCCCAATACGACATCATCGAAGCGAATAACATCATCGCGCTTTGTAAATATATTAATTTTTTCAACGCAAACACTAATCAAAGTAATTTGGCATTCGCCTGCCAAGTGCTGATGGAGTACACATGTAAATCAGCAAATGGAATCAGTAAAGATAAAGGTGGAAAATATGTGTCAGTGGAAGGAGACTATTGAATTCGAAAACAATTTAATGTGAAATCCAGTTCGCTCAGTAATATTTTCGATAATATCTCAATGACTGATTCAACTTCGTAACTCAGTTAAATATTCTTCTTATCAATGAAAGCATTAATTCACTTGAAAACCAATCAGTGAGATGACTCACTTCAAAATTATATTTTATGGATTTTCAGAATATTGTATTCTGGGTAAATGTTTTTCTGTGTAGCAATGCCAAGACATGTGGGAGTACCAATGTATATTTACCTATATTGAGGTCTATTTTATGGATCTTGCAGGGACGATCGCCAGATGGACTTTGCCGAGCAAATTGAATCGGTGGCCTATGTGATCTGCGGCGAGAATAAGAGGGTTTCCTTCAAGAATTTCCGCGACATCTGGCACACCAGAGGGGTAAGTGGTGACCATCATATCCGGAATTTAATTTGATCCTTTTCTAAATTCATGCACTAGATCCTTGACAAGCTATACCGCCTGATTGAGGTGGATGGAAGCAACTTGGTATCCACCAACCAGGTGATGGAGTTCATCTCCCATCTGACCAACTCCCGACCAAGGACCGGATTCGACAAGAGTTCGCTGGCCCGGCTGGAGCAGCTCTTCCGTACTACCGTGGGAAACGAGCAGGAGATTCGGCGGGAGGAGTTCCAGAAGATAGTTACCTCAAAGAATGTGAGTTGGCAAATCAAGTCATGGGTTTAATTAATAGTTTAATTTGTAAAAGTATGTTTACCTATGTTAATAGTTTAGTGATGGGGCCATTCTGCTTATTGATAATACTTATGCCACTTTCTTTCGATTTAGCCTTTCTTCACAGAGCGCGTTTTCCAAATCTTCGATAAGGACAACTCGGGATCCATTTCGCTGCAGGAGTTTATTGATGCGATACACCAGTTCTCTGGCCAGTCGGCAGATGACAAGATCCGCTTTCTGTTCAAGGTCTATGATATAGATGGTGGGTTTGCAGAATAAACTAGAGAATCTCTACTGAACCATCCATCTTCAACTTACCAGGTGACGGGCTCATTCAGCACAAGGAGCTGCACGATGTTATACGGCACTGCATCAAGGAGAACGGAATGGAGTTCTCCGAGGACCAGATCGAGGATCTCACCAGCGCCATGTTCGAGGATGCTGATCCACACAACAGCGGTGAAATCACGTACGAGGCACTGAAGAACCAGCTCCATAAGCACGGTGGCCTTCTGGAGAACCTGAGCATAACGTGAGATCCGGCTGAAGTATGGTAACTTCGTCTTTTAACTGACTAAATTCCATTTTGTAGAATCGATCGCTGGTTGGTGCCCATCGCAGAGGATCGGCAGACGGGAGCAGTGGCGAAGAGCGGTTTCTGGAACTCCCTGCCCCATCAGTTCTCGCTGGCCTACATGAAGAACAACCAGGTGTTCGTCACCTACCTCTTCTTCTATATCACCGTCAATCTGTGCCTGTTCATATCCCGCGCTATCCAGTACCGTGCTAGCAATGGTTTCGTCATCATAGCTAGAGCTTGTGGTGAGTGCTGATCTGGAACTTATATGACTATTTGATAGGACTAAAATGACTAATTTACTTTTAGGACAATGCCTGAACTTCAACTGTGCCTGGGTCCTCGTACTCATGCTGCGACACTCGCTGACTTACCTCAGGGGTCGTGGGCTGTCCTCGTATCTGCCACTGGATCACCACGTCTATCTGCACAAACTCACGGGCATCACGATCTCCGTACTGAGCTTGGTTCATACGATAATGCATCTGTTCAACTTTTCCATCATCGTGATCAACGATCCAAACATCAATGCGGGTCATTACACCATAGGGGAATGGCTGCTTACAGATCGTCCTGGACTGTTTGGCCTGATACCGGGATGTGCCAATCCCACGGGAATAGCTCTCCTGGCCATTCTGGTGGTGATGTTCGTGTGCTCACAGCCCTTTGTGCGACGGAAAGGCAGCTTCGAAGTCTTCTATTGGACCCATCTACTTTATGTGCCCTTCTGGATACTGTGCCTCTTCCATGGCCCCAACTTCTGGAAGTGGTTCCTGCTGCCAGGACTCGTTTACATCGTGGAAAGGGCATTGCGCTTCATTTGGATGAGGGGAGAGCACGGTAAGACGTACATAAGCTCTGGGCTGCTTCTGCCTTCCAAGGTGGTGCATCTGGTGATCAAGCGACCACATCACTTTAACTTCCGTCCCGGAGATTATGTCTTCGTGAACATCCCGGCCATTGCCAACTATGAGTGGCATCCGTTTACCATTAGTTCGGCGCCCGAGCAGGAGGACTACATGTGGTTACACATACGCACCGTGGGCGAGTGGACCAATCGCCTGTACCGCTACTTTGAGCGGGAGCAGCAAAAGCTGCAGCAAAGTGGCTCCTCGCAGGATATTCCCCAGCACATGCACGCCATTCCCACGCCCAGTTTCATGCTTCTCAACGAAGCCCGTAACCCTGCGATAGCCGGAGAAAGATCAGCTACGCCGCAAACAGATTTCCTGGCCAAGAACTTGGGCGTGCAGGCTGTGCCGCCAGTGCGTCCACCGCGCCAGAACCGCAAGCCCGCGCCTGGAGCTCCTACCGATCCTCCAGCCACCGGAGTAAACCGCATACGCAGCATCAAGAAGAGCCTGCAGCGGACATTCTCCAGGAAGGAGACAGTGGACCCCAAGAAGGGCATTCCGAATGGAGCTTTCATTGGCGATGGCGAGCGGGAGGACTCCAACTTGAAGCAGAGACCGCTGGAGAAGAGCATATCTCTGCCGGACATCAGTGTGAAGAGCAAAAAGCGGAGTCGCCTCAAGGCGTGAGTATAAGCTTTAGATCGGATACCTTTTCGAGACTCACCTCCTAATCCACAGCCTGCGAGCTTTGGGTCGCTCTGAATCCGAGTCTGCCTTTGATGAGAAGCGGGTGCGCCGCGCCAGGAACAACAGCGTGGGACTGGCCTACCTCAGTCCGCAAAACAAGTCGCTGGCGCAGAGTTTCCGGTACATGCGTACCAAGCCCACTATCATCGCCTTCAAGACGCCCAGCATGGAGGAGCGGGAGCATCAGGTGGCGGCCGGAGAAGCCAATGGGGCAAGTCCAGCTAGCCGAGCCGAACAGGGTCAACTGGGATCGAAGATGGATCCAGCGGACAAGTTGCAGGTGGCCAGACTGAGTCTGTCCGCCGAGGGGGCCTCCAAGCCGTTGGAGGTAAGTACTCGGTGACTGACCTACCAACTAACTCTTCTAAGCCACTAATTCCTCCAACCGAAGGACCAGACACAGACGGGATCGCCTAGCAGAAAATCTATTCTGCGACGACCCACTTTCCTGCGCTCCCTGTCCACCTCCATAAATAACAGATCCGGAGGAGGCGGTGGGGGATCCACTGGTAGCTCCACAACTAACAGCGGTGGCAAAGTGACACTTGATGCGGGAGTCATGGAGGTGCGGGTTACACCAACACACATACCAAAAGCCAACCAGGGCTAACCCACTAACCTAATCCTAATGCTAACTTTGTGATTCTCCACCTAGATATTCATCGATGGCCCATATGGAGCACCCTCGAGTCACATCTTTGGCGCCCAGCACGCGGTGCTGATTGGCACGGGCATTGGAGTCACACCGTTTGCCTCCATTCTGCAGGTACGTTAGTTCTTGTGTAGTCCATGAACGCATCTATATGTGTAATCCTAAATAGTCCATCATGCATCGATACTGGAAAGCACGGCACAGTTGCCCGAGATGCCAGTTCGAATGGGCCAGCGAAATACCCAAGTCTGTGATGAATCTGCGCAAGGTAGACTTCTTCTGGATCAACAGGGATCAAAGATCCTTCGAGTGGTTCGTCAATCTGCTGTCCCAGCTGGAGATCGAGCAGGCAGAGCTGGGCGGAGCCATGGAGCGGTGAGTGTCAGCTGAAGGTATCTATTGTGTGAAGTTTGTCACTCGTTTAATCACAGATTCCTGGACATGCACATGTACATAACAAGTGCGCTGCAAAGAACCGACATGAAGGCAGTGGGCCTCCAACTAGCTTTGGACTTACTGCACGAGAAGGTAGCCCCAAAACATACGCCTCTATATCAGTGCTATTCTAACTTCTGCATAAATTTCCTCACCAGGGCAAGCGAGATCTGATCACGGGTCTGAAAACCCGCACCAATGCCGGCAGACCGAACTGGGATAAGGTGTTCAAGCAGCTCCAGGCCCAGCAAAAGGGGAAGGTGACCGTCTTCTACTGCGGGCCACCACAGTTGGCCAAAACGTTGAGATACAAGTGCGACCAGTACGGATTCGCCTTTCGTAAGGAGTGCTTCTGAACAAGCCGCCACATCCCTCGCCCACATCTTCTCGTCCAGTTTCATCTCCACCTCACGCTCTGTGTCAATCCCCTTCGTTCATCGTGTTCTCATTTGCATAAGCAACGGGTTTATTTCGGGTTCGGTTCGGTTTAGCTTAGCTTAGATGGCTATTTATTCGTCACTTGTCTTGTTGCCTCATTGTTGAGTGTGTCCCCCAGCTTGTAAATATCTATATCTATCTGTATAATCTATATGCTCATGCAATAAAGTTTGTTACCCAATGTGCCGTCCAATTCCCTATTGCATTTGGTTTTAAATATATATAGCAAGAGCTTCTTTGCAGGCGGCTCCGAGTTCTACATTTGATGTCCCCGGTCGCAGTAAATCGCTTCACAATCACAAACAGTACGGACACTCTAATAAAAACAAAAACGAATAGACAAACACTCCATACTACTAAGCTACCTGTACCAATTTACTGCCTCAGCCATGTGCTAAAGTTGATATCACTGGGCCTGGACATTCGGGCTATAGTTATAGTCTCATCATCAATGTTGTCAACGTTGTAGAACTCCCTCAATTCTGCAATGGCCGTCTCCTCAATCTGCGTGTGAACCAAAGATTTGTTTCGCATGCGCTCATAGGATTCCCTCTGTCTTTTTTCATCCGCTAAGATGCGCGAGAAGCTCTGGCCGTGCTCCGTGGGTGTGGTAGAAGAGGTTGCATGTCCCCTCATCATATTGGCAAATGAAGTAGGATCCGTGATGCTTCCAGTGGACGGCGAAGTAAATGAGTCATTGAATGAACTCGATGGCGTTGTAGTTACTCCCCAGGCGTTTGGAACGGCCACTGGAGTGGAGGATTGTTCCACCAAAGGTGTGTTATTAGTCCGCCAACTCTTGGATTCGGAGGAAAGACGCTTCCGTTGCTTCTGCGAAAGCTTTTGGGACTGGGGAGTCAAGGAGCTAAAATCGAGATTGTAACTCTTGCTTAATGGTGTAGTGGGCTCGGTTTCATGTGATGGTGGCGGAGGTGTTTGCTCCTTCAGGGGCTTCCTTTCAATGGGTATCAGTTCATGAGTCGGTGGCTCCTCTAGCTTGAGTGTGTTGTTCACTTTTAATGCAGTTTCGGCCAGTTTTCGCTTTTGATCTTTTTTGTCCACCACACGAGACCAGTTTTTGGCCTCGCTGCGAGCGCTATCCTGGGGCGAAGAAGGCACTTCTGCCCCTGGAGTCTGTTCGCTAACGCTCAAAGATCTCATCATGCTTGATATGGCCTGCTGTTCATACTGATGCCGGGCATCTTGCTTGCGCAGATCCTTCTGTTTGTGTTTGGCTGCTTGCTTAAGCTTAGATTCCTGAAAAAAAGAAAATATATTTATACCGAGCTCAAAGATAGATGGTTGGGCACAAACCGCATCCATTCTATAATCCAGGTCCACATCACACCCGTCCACTAAGCTGAGCAACAGCTCATCCTCTATAGCCTCTGAGAACGGAGTTATTTGCCTATAGTCGAACACCCTCTTGAACATCTTTCGATAGTGCTCATTCAGGCATTTCAGAGTCTCCCCATCGCATTGTTCAATACTGCGATAGCAAAGCACCCTGGCCAAGTTTTGGCAAATGAAGTCCATGCACCCTTTTTGAAGTAGTTTGCAGTTGTACATGGCTGCAAACTCAAGCATTTCACCGCACTTTCTTATGCTGATTTTGTCCAGGATTAGAGACTCGCACACATTTTGCAACGACTCTATAAAGTACTGGTCGCAAATGGTTATCATATTGTAGAGGAACGTCTCCAGATAACCCTGCTTGCAAAAAGCCTCGTTGTCCAGACTGTACAGGTAATCGAGAACCGGCTCCATATACTCTGCGGGTACACCTTCCATGGTGACAGAAGAGCGTTCCGCCCACGAGTGCATGAACATCATCTCAAAGTACTCCAACCGCGCCACTAGCATACATTTATGAGCCTCTAGTACCTTTCCGTCCTCGCAGACAATCCTTACATCGTACAACTCTGGATGATCGGAGCGATGCAAGCGATTGAAAAGCTTTCGGGCATTGGGCAGTGGAAATTGATGGTCACGCACGTAGCTCTGTACGTACTTGGCCAGCTCGACTAGTTGAAACTTTTCCAGGTGAGGTAGGAACATCTCGCAGGTGCGAGTTCGTTGTTGAGGATTCGCAGGTCCCAGACTTTGCTGTATACAGTCAATATCTAAAGAAGATATTTATGAGTTTAATTAAATTAAATTTTTTTTAACAATTTTCTATTCTCACCATCCTCCGTTGGCCAGTAGCTCGAGTAGATGTGATTCAATATCAATTCAAACATCTTTCCCGTCAAATTGTCCAAATTTAAATAAATATCCTTGTCCAGATATTTACGTATAAGGTCTCTGAGACCTGGCGCCCGACTGAAAATGATGAATTTATGGGCTGCGAACTTTTCTCCATCCACATGGAATACCACGTCGTGAACAACATCACAGTCGCTAGTCTCGTGTAAAAGCTTCTTGAAGCTGTGCTCCTTGCGTGGCAGTGTGGGCTTTCGAAAGTACTTGGTGTGTGACTCCTGCAGAACGGCAAAAGACGCGAAGCCCTCATCGCAAAATATGTCCGTCGCACGATCGATGTTCGGCATTCGCTGCAGCTCGATCCGGATAACGTGTTCCCGGGAGATTTCCGTTTTGTTTTGATCGTTGTCCTGCCAGTTGTCCAGGGTGCTCCGATGCTTATCCTGCAGTGCTGACGCTGGCAGGGCGATCTGATTGCACTTTCCCCGATAAACACAGCCATCCTCGGAAAGCACCATAACCTGATTGCACTTGTAAAGAATTTTCTTAATCTGGGGCAGACGAATGGGTGAAAAATTACATCTGCAAAAGAGTACATGAGCATAAACAAATCATCTAACTGATGTGGATGGCTTACCTGTAAAATTGCTGAGTATTCTCGTACCATAAATACACCACATTGGTTTCCGTGAGCATGAGTAGCTTGAGAGCTGCCGCGGAGCCCTTCGTGGAGTTCTTTAGGTTGCCGCCCATTACCGATATGCTCTTGAGATCTTCGTAGCTGGTGGGCAGCAAATTGTGATGATATAATTTTGTATAATTTAGTAAACTTACTTGGGTGTCTTTATGTATCTAGTTTTGTCTGCATAGTAAAGCGTAATGACCTTTTCCTCGTTGTAAATTACCGTGGCTGCATTGTTGGCCTCCACAAAGCGTATTGCAGTCCTGGCTGGAAGCTTGATCTACAAAAAAACGTTAGAAACTACGTATAGCTATGTTAAAAACTCACCAATGTGGGCACCATGATGGATGGCGTGTTGGCACTGATGCCAAACTGGCCCTGGTTGGCCCCCCAAACGTAGACACACCTGCTGCCGTAGGCGATAGAGTGCTGATCGCAGGCGATCACGCGCACCAGATCGCTGGCACCTTTGTCACGCAAGGCGACCACTTCCTTGAACTGCGTGAGGTGTTCGGCGGCATCACGCACGCCCAATTGATGGTCTGTGTTAAGGCCGCAGGCGAAAACCAGCGAGTGATGCGTGAGCACCAGTGAGTGCTGCCGGGACACGCTGATGCACTGAATGGAGTCGCCGCTCAGTTTGGACGAAACCTTTACCCTCTTGGGCGCAGGAAGACTGTTTTCCACTCCGATGCCCAGGCGACCGCCTTTTCCATGACCCACGGCATACAGGTGACCCTTCTTGTCGCAGAATAAACTGTGGTAAGCACCCAGGGCCACCTGTTCCAGCCAAAGGTTGGACTTGCGGAAGAAGTCCACCGCCTGCGGGGTATTGGTGTTCTGCTCGTTGCCAATGCCCAGGTTGTAGTTTTTGTTTGAGCCCCACACCAGGACATCATTTCTAGGAGGAGATGCATACGTTAAGTGGCTGAAATCAAAAGTTTCCTGCTTTCCCACTCACTGTGAATCCGTGGCGAGATCATCGTCATCGCACTTCCGGCAGATGGCCTGCAGTGGACACCTGGTGTCCTCGTCCAGCAGTTCCAAACTTGCCCCGTAACGAAGCAGCAGTACGGCGCAGTCTATAGAGCCGTAGTAGAGGGCTCTGTGTAATGGACTACTTCCCGATTCGTAGTCTTGACCGTTGATGTAGGCTCCGTGGTTGAGCAGCCACTCCAGAATCTCGTACCGGGCAGTGGAGGCGGACATGTGCACCGCCGAGCGGCCCTAGAATTTCGAGATGCAGATAACAAATTAATTGCCTTCTAGGTCTTGTCCAATTTCACCACCCACCAGATCGTCTAAAATATTGGCGAAATTTCCGCACGTCTTGAAAATAAAAGCCGCTAGCTTCTGGTGGTCAATAGAACGCTTTGTCAGCGCGGCGGTGATGGCGTTTCCATGCTGGCGGTGTCTACACTTGACGGTGCAATCATATTCCTGGGTCCTGGCGACTGACATCGGATAATTTAGAAATAAACGCCGGGATATCAACTTTTTTACGTGGATTATTTTGTTTTGCTCGCAGTGCAGTGTGACCAGATGTGAAGAGTGACTGCAACCTAACCCAACTAATTAAAATGCAACTGTAATGTGGCGCATAATTTAAAATGCACTAGACTCTTCGTAGAATAAAGCTTTCTTTACCTAACTTCAATATTACTTTAACAAAGTAATTATTTAAAAAACTGCCCTAAAATGCAATCACATTTTTGTTCATATTACTGAGCACTGTTGCAATATAAACAGGTGTTTTATACGAAACCAACTTTTGATTTACAAAAATGAATTGTATTTGTTTATATCAATTAAGATAATACTGTAATCAGTAAGGTTTAATGAAGGCAAAAGAATATAACAAACATATAATTACTTGAGTCTTATTAAATACATACTATATTTACTTTCTTAATAATAAAGACTTACCTACAGCTTAGTTTACTTATACATAATTATGTTATACGTTTTTCATTTTTTCTTCTTGCAGGCAGTCTAACTTCACGCCTTTTAAGTATGGCAAGGTTTTCATTGCCTCCCCGGTACCTCACGATGGATCTTCCGGTCACTGAGATAGTCCCATTCCTCCGAATTATGGAGTACACACAGACTTCCTTTGGAGCTTGACTTCTGGGTGGCCTATCGAAGTTACGGACCCGTGGCCTCGACGTTGGTTTAGGATTAGATTTACTGGAATATGAAATGTCCAGACATGGAAACTCCTGCTGTTTGATGGGGCTTATAAAATTGCGTATCAACGGCTGCAAAGCCTGTTCCCTTTTTGATGGATTAACTTCTTCAGCGGGTTCTTTCGCGGGTGATTTTGGCTCAGCTCGTATGAATGGCTTGCAGGGGCGAAGTTTTCCCTAAATAAGCAGATACTTTTTAATACTTCATAACTTGAAAGGCTATTGTACTGTGCTTATTTACCGAACAACAATGCAGTTTTCGAGCTTTTTCCGTGTCCGCTATAAGGAAACCGCACTTGCACTCCGCATATCCGTGAATCCTGTACAAAGGACCTCGTCTCTTGATGCTAAAGCACTTCTTGATGTGGGCGAAGCGGTTTTTGAATGACACCATAGATATTCCACAACCTGGACACACGACCATTTCCACAAGCTCTCCAATGGTGTACCAAATGGTTTCCCTGGGTTCATTGGAGCCCTAAGGATATTAAGCACTTAGAAATTGTGTGCATTTGGTTTATAACAGTCTTACCACATCTTTCTCCAAATCCGACATGCTGGAGTTGGTATATTCTGCAAATAGGAAAGTAAATCGTAAACAAATGGACGATTCGGTTACTTCACAGAATGTACTTTCTCTCTCCCCCTTGTTATGTGTTAACGAATAAGAATTCTATGTTTTGGAGATATTATGTTAAGAAAACTCGATCTCACTGCATTAACTGTTCATTTGTCTTTGAAATTGTAAATAATAACAATAATTTTTAATGCACAAACCTTAGAGTGACCGAATCCTGACACGATATCGCCTATCGTTATCGGAAGTGTTGGTAAGCCCCCGCAGCTTGCTCTGCTATTGTGAACTGCAAAACAGCTGGCGTTTTGATTGCTCTGCGGCTTTAAACAAATTAGTAAAGTAAATAAAAACTGCATTTTACGTCCAAGCACTTAGATGGCTTTTTATTACCTGTAACAAAGTCTACAAATCGCAATGGGTAAGCTTGCGGCAGTGAAGGAATCGGCAGGACCGCATCCAAGTTCCCCCCCAAGCTGGTGATCCTAAATGGTTAATTTTTTGTTTAATATCTTTAATAGATTCGTCTCCGTGTTGCTTACTCTGCATGTGCGAGTATCCGGCCATGATGGGGGACTATATAGATGTACACTCCGCGCGGGGCGTTCAACTGGAGGTGACTAGGATTGTCAACCAGCACTTCCCCGTCCAGATCTCCAAGGAAAGCGACGAAAGGATATGCGGACGCTGCTGGAAAACCGTCTCCGACTTCCACACTTTGCACGACTTCGTCAGTGCAGCGCAGAGTTCGTTACAGGAAACAAAAGTGGCGCTCATGGAGGATGATCCTCTAACACAGGAACCTACGTCCTTCCCGGAGATTCTTAAACTGCCAACTCAGGAGGACGAGCGGTTGCCGGAACCACAAGAGCTTGGCGGACGGAACTTCTTCTACCCAGAGGTTAAGATTGAGGAGCATGAACTAGATACTCTTCCCCGCATCGAGATCTTGGAGAGTTCGGCAAACACACAAGAAAACCAAGACCAACTTGAGGGCGCAGCCAGACGCCTTAGAAAGCGTTTGAAGGCAGAGGAAGGATCCTCTATAGACAAGGATAACGAAGAAGATGGAGTAGAAGAGACTGCAGAGCCTGCGCCCAGAAAGCGGCGTGGGCGACCAAGGAAAACAGACGCAACCGTTGCCCCTCCCCAAAAACCTAAGGAAGACATTCAACTGGACCTTAAGGCTGAAGAGTTTGACGAGTTCGGAGATGAGGAGACGGACCCTGACTTTTCATGCCTGGTGCCCAGCGATGATTCCTCTGAGGACGACGGAGGCAGCGGTGGCTTCGACTCCGACTCAGACTTTGAGCTAGACAATGGAAAGCAAGAGTTTGCCGTGCTGCCGAAAAGAACAGTAGTGCGTCCCAAGAAATACAAGAAGCGGACGAAACCGGCGGAGCCGAAAGTCCGCATGTCCCGCGAGCTGCTGGAGCAGCGCAAGAAGCAGCAGGAGGAGTACGATGTCATCATCGCCAAGTTCTTTACCAGTGTGCTGCCGTGTGCCATCTGCAATCTGCTGGTGCACAACTTCACCGAGATGCAGCGTCATCACCGACTGACCCATCAAGTGGATCCCGGCTACATGATGTGCTGTGGTCGCAAGTTTACGCAGCGCAAAGTGCTGGCCGAGCATGTACTCGTCCACTGGAATCCTGATCACTTTAAGTGCAGCGTCTGTGAGAAGTCATTCCAAAATTCCCGACATCTTGAGTCGCACCAACAGGTGCACATGGATCCCGCCGTCAAGCTAACCTTTAGCTGCGACCTGTGCTCGAAGACCTTCCTTAGCAAGACGGCCATAGACTATCACAAGCTTAACAAGCATGTGCCCAAGTCGGAGTTCAAGTTCACCTGTTCCGAGTGCAATAAGAAGTGGGTTTCACCTGTAAGCGACTATACGTCTTTCTTAACATTTGTTTCCTATTCCTCAACAGATTCCTCACCGAGCGCAAGCTTAAGAACCACATGAGCTCCATGCACGACCCAGAGAGTACCATTATCTGCGACAAGTGCGGCAAGCAGATGCGCACCAAGATTATCCTAAAGAAGCACCAGGAGCTGATGCACTCAGATAAGCCACGTCCGGAGCCGGAGCTGCAGCAATGCCAGATATGCGGCGCTTGGCTAAAGGGCATGACAGGCCTGAAGCAGCACATGAAGAGCATCCACGTAGAAAGTGCCGGCGAGCATCGCTGCCACATATGCGCCAAGGTGTCCCCAAATGCCAGGGCTCTCAGGCGTCACATCTACCACAATCACGAGTGCGAGCGCAAGTTCAAGTGCACCATGTGCGAAAAGGCTTTTAAGCGGCCGCAGGAGCTCAAGGTGAGTTCGCATCCCATGACCTGTTGAAGTAAATTGATTAACTTTATTAAAACCCGCTTGTAGGAACACACATCTACACATACTGGTGAAGTACTCTACACCTGTCCCAACTGCCCGATGACATTCTTCTGCTCCGCCAACATGTACAAGCATCGCCAGCGATTGCATCGCGCCCAATACGAGGCAGACAAAAACCAGCCCAAGCCACCCAACATCCTGAAGATTTCGCGTAACGCCTCGACGCAAAACAAGCCGAAACAGGAGATCTAGCACCGAAAGAGAATTGTTTAATAGATTCAAACGCCTTTTCTCACTTTCACAGAATTAGCTCGAGTTAAATTTAAACTGTCCAATATCATTATAAATTAATGACACATTCGCACACATTTTAATTATTTGTCCATAAAACATAGAATAAACGTATTGTTTAAGTCACTCTCTTTCGAAGGAAATCTGTGAAAGTTGATATTCAAAGAGCGTTTTGTACCTTAGTCCTAAGCTGAAAGTATTTAATAATAAATGCGAACTGGACTCGGCTCCAATCCAAACAATTGATAACAAAACAAAGTTGGGAATGTCTTTCTTTCTTTATAATTATTTACAAGGATGGCTTAATTGCACCTTATATAACGCAATGACATTTACATGGTTTCATTCGTTTCATTTTTACACATAGTATGCATAACTTTAAAATATTTATATATAGATACTGTATCTCTCTCACGTGTCGCATAACTCGGTAAACAATTCTCGATTTAGCAATAGGAATTACTGAAAAACTTTACATACGAATAGAATATTATTGTTCATATCTCATGTGGTAGACCCTCAATCGCTGCTGATGGTTTTCGTTTTTTTTTTATTGGGTTAACGCACACGGGGGGTTAAACAAACAGGCTCGAGCGGATCTTCTCAGCGATTAGTGTATGCAAACAGCGCGCAAATTTTTTGCTTATAGATTTTCGATATCTAGGCAACATTTATAAATACAATACTTCCGTTGGTTAATAGTTTGACTTTACTCGAAACGTACCATAGCATCGGAAATTATTTAGCACAATTAGCTCCGTGGGAACGTTCGGTTTGCGATTTGCGACACCGTTTTTGGGCTTAAATTTATTTTGGGCATGTTGTGTGTATGTTGGCTGTTAGTCACGGATACAGATACCAAGTGGAGCACAAGCACGAAACGAGACGAAAATGTTGTAAAACAAAATGTAACTCAAATGTTTATTGTATAGCTACCAAAAAACGAACAAAAAAGAGAATTTCAGCCGCGTCTCTGGCGACCATGCATGTAAATTTGGCTGCGGGTTAAACACTCTGGGTTTTCATCATATCATAAACATATATAAGGCATAAGAAAAACATAAAATACTGCTTTGCAAACTGAAGGGGTGACAAAAGAACAATCGGAAGGTTCCACAAGATCTAGGATTATTGCAAAAGTTTTCTTCTTTTTTTCTGTGGACTTATTTCGGTTGATTTAGGCGCGCCTCGATTTCTCGAACCGGAAGTTGATTTCAAACAGATATCGGCAACGCGCAACATAAATAACAACAATAATTAGATAACAATGACTAAAATTATTTAAAGTAATCTATTAATTTTCTTTCATTAGATGTCTGCGAATGGTTCAGCTGATTTTTAAATTGGTTGTTTTTGTATTAAAGTGTATTTTGTGTGGCTGGATGTATGCAATGTTGGGGGCGACGGACGATCTTAGACCTTGGCCTGCTCCACCATATCGATGTTGACCTTGTAGAACACATAGGGGAAGTATTCGGACTGGCCAAAGCCCAGGCCGGGGATGTCCACGTTCTGTGGAATGAATTAAATACAATCTTGTCAGTTTAGGAAAGATTAACGGCTATCGAGTTTAACCCACATCAGCACTGCTGACAGCACCACCGGCGGAGACACCATCCAAGTGACCATACAGCTGGTTGAGCACATCGCGCAGACGCTTCACGCTCTTCTTGTTGGGCTCGATCAAGATGGCCTGGAAGTTAACGGGCAGGCCGTATCTGTGGGTGCACAAATTACTTATAAGACACATTCAATGGTGGTCACAATTCGACGGTCTACCTCAGCACGGACTCCACAAACACGCGCAGCGCCTTGACGTGGATGAGGGCGCAGAAGGCCTCGCTGAAGTTCACCTTCAGCCAACGAACCAGAGGACCCTGCAATGGATTCATGATTAGAACAGAGCTTTCAGGACACACACTCTCAGTGGTCTACGCACAAACTGCTTCTTCTTGTCCGTCATCAGCTTGGTCATCTCGTTCTTGCCGGCAGCCAGCTCCTCCTCGTTGTACACAAAGTCGCGCACAATGAACTTGCGCTCGCGGGCGTGCAGCTTGAACTCCTCGGCCACCTTCTTGAAGAGCGTAACGTTGAACAGGCAGTAGTCGGCGTCCTCCTGGATGAGCTGCGACGAGCGGGGCACGATCATGTCGGTGATCTTCTCGTAGTTGGTCAACCAGTCATTAGCCATGACCCTGTACGTGAAGGATCGATTAGGTTTAGATTAGTTTGTAATGGAGTGGTGTGCATGACTCACTTCGGTACAATGACCAGCAGGGTGGTCAGATACTCCGAGTCCAGGATGAAGTGCTCCTTCTTGACCAAGTCAGCCAGATTCCTGGTCAGCAGACTGCCACTATAAAACACGTAATATTATATGAGTATTTATAAAGTTGGAGTACTTATTTATGACTACTTACGTCTTCTTCTTTTCCAGGTTCTGCAGATTGCCCTTGAGGTTGTTGTAGGCCTGCGACTTGGTCTTCAAATCGCCATCGATCTGACCGATCTGCTTGGAGATAATGTCGGCGATGTTGCGCAGCGACTGCTTGATCGGGTACTTGGCCATGTCCCATTGGAAGCGGGTCAAGTACTGGGGTAGTTCGGCTATTGATGATGGATGCGTGAAAAATCGGTGTTAGTTAAATCTGATTGGCACAAATCGCGATCATTTTCTTAGTTGACTAGCTGAACAAACGGGTTGTTCAATTAATGTTTAAGTACAAAACGAAATTGAAAAGAAATACATAGTAATAGTAATTGATCTAAAAATCGTATTGAATTAGTTTGAAGGAAACTAGGCTCGAAAGCTATTTTAAATTAGAGTTATATAAGTAAAGTAAATAAGGTAACTGAAAAATGCTGATTAGTTAGTTATTACACACACATAGATTACATTAATTTACTCAGACACACACACACTCACGTACAGGATATATTAGGATTATATTAACAAGGATATATACACCGATAAACGAGCAATTTTTGGATGCAGTTACAGAGGCTACGGGGATTACGGGGGATTCGGGACTACGCATATTAGTCGCAATTGGAAATACCTTTCGTGTCATACGGCACAACACGTCAGCTGGACTTTGAAAACATAATGCTGTGTGATAAGTATAGATACGTATAGACACTCAAGATACAAAAAATATAATGCAAAAACAAAGCGAACAGGAACTCAGAACTCATTGTTTTGATTGAACATTTGGCGCTGGGCAAAGCTGCAGTTTTAGAAATTATTATCGTGATTTTATTGGGGTGACATAGCTGACTGAGGATATAGCTTAATGGAAATCGGCGTTAGTCGTGGCTGTAATGATGTGGAGCGCAGAACAACATTTGGTGATTTGGTGAGCGTACACTGAAAGAACAACATAATCGCTTTTACACTTTTACACTGGTACAAATAATCAACAGATCCGTGTATTCATATATATGTATACTGAAATATTCAAATAGTCAAATCGCGGGAAAGCAAAACGAAAGCGCAAACAAAAGGCGTTTGCAAATACCACAGAGAAAAATTGGAGAAAGGCAAATCAAAAGTGGCGAAAGAAGGGAGAACTTCGATACGATCACTGGGAGAAATAGTTGCTTCAACAAAAAGATAGGAACAGTAACGGAAACGGAAACGAAAACGAATACTCGTCTGCGTTTGCCATTTACTCCCGTGAGTGGACGACGATCAAGATCAAAGAAGGTGGAGTGGTTCAGATAGGTGGTGGTGTCGGGAAACATCAAGTTGCTCAAGAAACAATAAGGAGAAATTAGAATCAGACTCAGATTAGATCTGAATAATAATTAGAATCAGAAAAAAAAGGATAAACTAAAGGAAACGAAACGGAATGGAACGGAAGAGCAACGGCAACATCAACATGTACACATATAGTAGATATATGTCAACGTTGAGATCAAGAGATCTGCATAGTCGATATTTGATTGGGATTGGGTCGGTTCGGTTCGAATGGGGACCAGACCAACACCAACCCGGGCATGCTAACCTGGACTCAGCGGAAACTCGGGCGGCTCGGCGGGATCCGTGTCCGGACTGGATCGCCCCTGGCTACTACTGCCACAACAACTACTCACTGGAGACGATCTATGTGTTGGTGTTAAATTAAATCCATTGTTTATATTTAATTGACTCGGTGTAGAACGTTTGCTATAAATTTGATCGGCAAGAGAATTGAAGAAAGAGCGATAACTAGAGCGCGGTGTGGTCGATGCTTGATGCCAAAATGTCATTGCTTTGGATAGGTGTTGGTTTTGGTATTGGTATTGATTTTGATTGTGGTTCGGGTGTTGGTATTGGTTTTGGTTTTGATTGTGGTTGGGGTGTTGCTGTGGGGTCAGTGGTGTTGCATGTTGCTGTGTCGTCTGTTGCTGTTGGTGTTGGTGTTGCTGCTGTGCTGTCTCGTGTTGCTGTTGTGCACTGTCAAAGTGGATTGCGAGTGGCAGAGTGTCGAAGTGGCGAAATGGTGATGGTGATCATGGGTGGGCAAATGCGAATGTGCGATGGGGAGTGATTTAAAAAAGAAATACATTATTATTGCACTTGACTCAGTTCTTGGTTCTTAATCAACTCAAACATATATGGATTTTCTGGGTTTCACATTGCTGGTGTGGTATGGTTTTTGGTTTGGTTTTGGTTTATAGTTTTTAGTTTTCGGATGAGGGCAGGCAAAGCGGGTGCGCCATTGTTTTCAGTGTGTGTGGTGTTGTTTCTTGTGTTTTTACAGCGTGTTTGGTGTGAGGCTTTTGTATAAGTTGGGTGGTGTTGGTGGTTGTGGTGGTGGAGGTGGTGGTGTTCATTTGGCTAAGCTTTAGCGGGATGACAGCGGGTGACTGACTGGCATTTTATTTTCTGGTTTTGGTTTGGTTTATATTTTTTTGTCTGGGGTGCTGGCGATTTGGCAACGTTCTACAAAGTAGGTAATGCGATGATAAGATACCTGCTCTTCTTAGAGTTACGCTTGGGCTTATTGAACCACCAGTCGAAGGCGTCCGACAGATCGGACTGCACACTGTGCGGACTCTTGGGGTCCTCGTCCGTTTCCCCATCTTCGGGGGCATTTGACGCATCGCCCTCGTCCTCCGACATGGACTTTTGTGCGGGCGACTGCAGCGGATTGGAATGCGGTTGCGATTGCGGATGCGAATGATGATGCGGCGGCTGCTGCGGATGCTGCGTGGCCAAATGCAGCTGGCTCACATGGCTGCCGCTGCGGAAGCTGAGCTTGTTATTGTTGATGCTGCACGTGTTGTTATTCAGCCGCTTGCTGTTAGAGCGGGACATGCTGCTGTGCACCGAGCTGCTGGTCGTGGGCGCCGACGTGGAGAAATATGCCGAGGAGCAGAGCGTCGAGCAGGAGGCCGGTCCCGCTCCACCGCCACTGCCGCCGCCAGAGGAGCTGGATGCAGCTGCAGCGGCCGCGGCACTGGTGCTCGGTCCACTGCCAAAACCGCTGCCAGTGGCTATCGCCGCCACCGTGGACAGTGCACACCGGGTGGCACTGAGCATGGAGGAGGCCGTCTGGGAGTAGCACTCATCCGCCAGCAGCGTGCTGGCCGTGGCACTTGTGCTGGGCGGGGCACAGGCGAAGCACTCATCGCACGGACAGGCGTCGAACTCCGGCTCCGGGTCGTGACCCGTGGACAGGTTAGTGAGGCTGCCGCCGGTTAGGGATCCTGGCGCAAGGACGTCGCAGGCACAGGCAGGCGGAAGATTGGGTGGTGCAGACGCGGGCGCAGGAGGAGTGGCGGGAGAACAGGTGGCTGCGGATTTACCCTTGAGATCCTGCGGCAGCTGGTGGTGATGGTGGTGGTGATGGTAGTGTTGGGGTTTGTTTTGGTGGTGCGTGTGCTGGTGTTTTCGCTGGTGTCGCAGGCTGAGATGCTTGATGCGCTGGTGGTGGCGACACGGCATGCTGTCGTCGGGTGGCCCAGGACCTGCATCCGCGCAAGATTCGTTCGGGATTCGCGTGCCAGAATACGGGGCGATTCAGGATTCATTCGGATGGCGATCGGGTTTCGGTTTGAGATGATGTTTTGTGTCGTTTTTGATTTGGTGGCGATTCGATTACCGATACAGACAATACAACACAAGGCATTTAGATTCGGTTGCAGACTTAGTCTTAGCTAGGGGTTCCCTTCCGATTGCTTCGGCTCAGTTTGCCGGCGGGACGGTCGAAATAAATTATAAGTAAAACTATGTAGCATACATTTAGGGGCTAAACCTCAGGCTCTGCCTATCTAATCTCAAGATCAACTGCTTTCATAACTCTAAATCGAAGATCTCTGGACAATCATCATCCAAACGATCATCAACGAAAAGCAAAACCAAAATTATACTTATCATTTTGTAAATATCGTATATAAATAAATAAGGAAAATCATATGAGAAAAATGTAAATAACTTGAAACTCATGTGTGCGTATTGGGTTTGGTTTTTGGAGATATGTGTGCGAAAAGGATTTGGAGGTGAATGGCATCCCATGAACAACAGTGGAAGAAAAATGTAATCGGGGGAATTCAGTGATCCCATGGCTGATAGATGTTTGCGTCTCATTTTGTGCTTTCATTTTGGGCGTTTTCTGGTACTCGAATAATTTGTTTGCAGTGTAAAAGCGTTGCTTTGTTGACTTTTTCGTGTGCTCCACACTTTACCAATTAGCTCTAATTGCAAGTATCTCCCCAAGTATCTTTCCCAATTAGCGAATTGCGGTGGATGTGAAAGGCGTATGAACAGGTGCAGAGGTACACACACAGACACACCGACGCCTACCCACCCACACACGCGTACACACACACTCTATCGGCGGATAAAAGGTCCTTTGAGGTGCATCTCTGCACTTTGGCTGTGTGTGTGAGTGGGTTTTTCGGGGGAAAATGGTACAGAAAGAAGCGTTTTCCAAGCGAATCGATGCAGGTGAGGAAATGAGACAACACAGATACACACACACACACACACACGGCAATTAGGCACACACGCAAACACACACACTCACACAGACAACAATTACAACAGTCTATATAGTTAAAACATATATGTACAGTACAAAAGTCGGGCAACTGGTAGACGCTCGCACTTACAAAGTTATTTATACAAATCATAGTACATGTAAACTCGAAATAAAAATTAAGAAATATGTATGAGGGAACGATACTCGCGCAAAAGTTCATAGTCAAGTATTTATATATATATTTAGATTGTTATATATGCAGTTTATGGGTCTATATCTTTACACATTAGATTTCCTTCGTCTTCAGCGTATCTTTTTTCTCGTTCTATTTTTTGCGGTGAATGATTTAAAAACTAATGGGCTTTCAAATGACGGAAAACCACAAATAACTTGTCCAACTCAATCGTATCGAAAACCGAAAAGAAACGTACAACAATTCATGTAAAATATACAAAGTGTTCACTGTACTCCCTTCAGCGTGTGTGAGTGAGTGTATTTCTATTGTTTGTCATGAATTTATTATGTGTATATATATATGTACATATATATATTTTATATTCAGGGGCGACCTTCGACCAACGCAATGGAGTAGTTGACCGGGGATTTGGGCGCCCTTGATTGGGGCCAAGAATACGCTGGTGTGTGTGTGTATCTGTGTGTGTCTTAACTGGCATAGTATAGAATAGTTTTAGATTTATATAGTGTGTGAGGTCGGTGCGCATTAAATTGTACAACAAACGCAACACAAAATAAACAACGCAAATTCCCATTCGGCTAATTTCAACATTTCTTTTTTCTTTCGTTTCAGTTTCAACTCTTTTGTAGTTTGTAGTTTATTGTTGGCCGCAAAGTTTAATTCCATTGTTGTTTGATGGCACTGTATCTTTATTTCAGATCAACTTGAGCTAGATGCCTACGAAATATCCTTCTTTTCAGTGGTGATGATTGTGCGCATGAGTTCAATAGAAATCATAAGATAACGAAAACCAAACGAAACGGATCAAATCAAAATCAAAAGGAACCCAGGAGTGTAAAGGAAAATAATGTTAGGTAACGAAAAAAGTAAAAGGCCTAGAAACTAGAAACTCGAACCAAATAAATGTAGGGCCGAAGTGTTTCGGCTGAAAATCGATTAGTTTTTAAATCTGTTTCTCGCATAATCTCGAACTACTGGGAAGGTATATTAAAGTCATGATTGAAATAGACAGTATTCGTGTTAGTTAGGTTGGGCTTTTCTCATATAGAGACATAGATAGATCAAAACATTCCATAGGGACCGAGTTCGTACAGCCCCTCGACGGCTGGGAAACAGGATTTCGATTAAAGTCTCACTGGTTGTTAGTTAGTACAGAATAGTTGTGGGTAAACAATAGATGTGGGCAATACACATGGTACGATTATATCTGAGCATTCCGATTCAAAAGTGTCTACGGTCAGAAGAACTGCTTAGAAATAACTAAAGAACCAAAACGATATAGATTCGTGACTCGGGACAGGCATCACCTAACCACGTCAACTAAAACTAAACTAAACTAAACTAAACTAAACGGAACTAAGCTAAGCTAGACTAAGCTAGGCTAATACAACTTAAGTGGTGGCAGGCAGACGACTTACTGTTGTTGGCCATCAGGTTCTCGTGCAGCTTGTCCCGCTGATCCTCGAGCACCTCGCCCAGGTAGTTGGCCACCTTGCGGGTGATCTGCTCCACGTAGGTGTCCAGTTTGCCCAGATCGTCGGAGAGGCCCACCAGTTGGTCGAGGGTGCCCACCTTTAATGACACATCAGTGGTTAGATGGTGGTATGAGTACACTTCAGTTACATCACTTTTGAGGGAACTTACCTTAAGATCTGGAATATGGAACTTGTAGTTATTGCACAGGTTGTGTTGCTTGCTGGTCAGGTTGTTCATCGTGTCGTACGTCTGCTGGCAGGTCTTGTCGCCAGGGGCCGAGATAATCCAGTATTCGGACATCATCTTGATGGCTGTTGGGGAGTGAATAGGTTCGGGAGTGAGTAAAAGTCGGAGTCAATTTGTCTGTGACCTTGCTAAATCGATTACCCCCTCCCAGTTTATGTAACTCCTCCTATCGATTGAATGACTCGAAAGTTTCTGCTGATGAAAATTTAATTAACACTGTCCATCGCGCAACTGAATTGTATGTACATATTTGTGATCGAGCCCGGAAAAGTGCACTTTCCGCAGACAAAGGAGCCCCGAATGGAACCATCACAACCCCAAACTCTGGCGCCAGACAGTCCAGCGCCAGTTTGTCTATGTTTCGGTGGTATATATGTGCATGTGTACACTGTACAGGCCTCGTTGCTTACACAAACACTTGATCCTAGCACTCCTTGCGTCTCAACAGAATGGTTAGGAACTTTTCCACCAGGTTTTTTGGCATTTTTCCCTGGCCGCCGTTTCTGGGGTTTTCCTCTACTCTCTACTCCGTTTGTTTTTCCTACTTCCTGCGGTTGTGCCACATGCTGACGTGCTTCTATGTCGGGGGTTCGTTGCCGAATGACGGCTGGCATAACGACCAGATGCCATGGAAGCCGAAAAAGCCAGCGGCCGAAGTATCTGCGATCCGATTCGTCAGCCGAACACGAATCCGTCCGGTTGATGACGAAGCCGCACGGAAAGCATGGAAAGTGTGGAAAGCACGGAAGGCAGGAAAGGAAAAAGGCGCCATGGCTCAAACGAAAACGAGTGAGCAATTTGGGCAAGTGTCGCTGACTCCTAGCGCCGCTACTCCTCTGTTTGCTCCTGCCACAGGGCGTATGAGTAATCACATAGCAAACGCCACGAGATATAAATCTAACTTTACCCAATTTCGGCCTATGGTCGGCACTGTTATTACATAACCACCATGATGGCCTTCACAAAGAGACACGAAAACAAAACACGAGCCCAAGGAG
The DNA here is from genome assembly GCF_016746235.2 of Drosophila teissieri. NCBI lineage: Eukaryota > Metazoa > Arthropoda > Insecta > Diptera > Drosophilidae > Drosophila > Drosophila teissieri. The sequence goes on from NC_053030.1 coordinate 14,615,684, forward strand.
TGACAACAGTCCAGCTCCGGCTTCGGCTTCGTCTCCGGCTCCAGATCCGTCTCCTCCTCCTGCCACATCGAAAGTCAAGGGAGTGCATTGTCCTCGCCCAGGAAGCGTCAGAAGTAGCAACAAGGACAATAACAGGAAGGGCGGTGGGAGTGACAACAGCAACAATCCTGGCAACAGACAGGGGGCGTGGTAAACGGGATACGGAAACACGCAAAGAAAAATATCACTCGAGACTATTAAATATAATTTTTCATCAAAATGAAGGTTAAGAATGGCATAACCAAGCTAATTTTTACAAGATCATTTTGGTAAATGTTTTAAAATTATATTTACATACGATGTACTCAGCTTTGAGATAATCATGATTACATTTTTAAAATGAAATATACTAATTATTGAATAGTTGTGTACATATATAAGCCAAGCTTAACTAGACTGTACTGTATCCTTTTCAGCTTGATCAAAGCTTCAAATACCCTTCAAGTTGCAGACTGAAACTCCATTCATGACGGGTAAAATGATAGGAAATTGATATGTGAACGTCATTACCTAATTTATCTACATAGGTATACAAGTTCCGATTTTACTAATGGCTGTAATGCTCATCTAATGGCAGAATGTAGCCAATGATAATTAAGCACTCATGTTTAGGCTACGACATATGCTCGATATACTCCACAAGGTGACTGGCAAAATAACAGAGACAGGGAAGTGCGCACGTTTTGTTTCCAGTGCAGCACTACGTATGTTTATTTTTAGCAGCGAAAGTCAAGTTGCTGCGGGCCAAAGGGGGAAGCACATATAGATAGCTGTATGGACAGATAGGGAGGACGACGAGCAGGAGTTACCGACTGTTATGCTGCCATGTTCATGTTGAACTGATGACGTGGATTGGCCCGAGTCCAAGGGAAAAGCGAGGACAGAGGGACGGTAAGCGGAGGGCTCCAGCCAACGCGTCGCCAGGCGAATGGAGACAGTCTGACTGGCCAACGGCTGGCGCTAATGGAGAGGGCCTGGGGTCCTGAGCTTAATCCATATCCACATCCATATACCGGTCCCAAGCCCATACCCATGCCCATACCCGTATCCGTACCCGTACCCATATCCAAATCTAGATACACATCCAGTTGGGGTAGTCCAAATCCAATACAGGAAATTGCAGCGACGAAAACAAAAGACAATAAAAAATGGAACAAAGGAGGAAAACAAAGTTTTGACGATATCCTCGCCGCAGTGGGTGTGCGCCCAAATTAATTAATAATAATGTGCTTGCCGGGGGGTGGCATGTGGGTGGCAGTGGGTGGTAGTGAGTGGTGGTGGGTGGGTGAAAGTGGGCTGCTCGGGAGACCTTGCACACAGACATACAGATAAGCACGCGCTGGAATTCCAGCAGCTGTTTGGCCATTTGAATTTCCGCCTTATTGGCCGTGTTTGAGTTTTGCCTACAGTTCGTAGAATATACGTATATATCATCTAAAATATATGTGGTTGGTTTTCATCAAGGTCCTTGGTGCACGCAACACCATTATTTATTAATCCTCGTGCAGCGCATCAAAGTGTATTTGCTTGTTTTCGCACAACACGATCTATTAATCAGCGAAATACGTGCCTTGTGGAAAAATAACCGAAAAGTGTTTCAATTTTTAAACAAAAAATTTCCAACTTATTTTGTTTACCCAAAGAGAGTAAGAGAATTCTTTTCGGTTCTCTTTGAATTTTCAAGTGACGGTTGCGCTCTTTTCACCACTCGCTGTGGTGAGTTGCTCTCGCAATGTCAGCTGTTCGTTGACAGTCACATGACAGTTTTTCGATCGATAATTTTCCGCTGCTCACGGGTTTTTCATTTGAACACAGAAACCAAAACACTTTTTACACATTTTCCCTACTGCCCGCCCCCTAGCCCACACGATCATCAGCTGGATATTTCCAGATATATCCGCAGGCCTCGCGGCAATCTGCAGTCAAACGAAACGCATCAAACTTGCGAACTCTTATTTTCAGGGTCACACTGCTTAGAAAAAACCATAGTCACATTGCAAAAACTAATTTTCTCACTATTTTCGGTCAACTACATGAGACTTGCGCACTTTTTCTGGTCAGCAGACCTACTGCGATGTAGTAATCGGTCTTTTTTCGTCGAGGGGGGTAACTTTAGCACTTTTCACGGCGACGTGGATATACCGCCGAATTAACTATTCCATACGGTTGGCACTTACTTTTCAGCGACTCTGGTTGATTGCAAACGAAACAGGTGTGCTTTATGTGCTATCTTAAAACAGCAAGTGCGTTTTTCTTTGCCAAAAAATCAGCGCAAATCGACCGCCGCCACCCACAAATGCGAACGAAATTGTGTGGTGAGAAAAGCGCTGGCGAAAAAAGTGACAGTTCACAATGCCCACGGGATTCACGTGATGGCGCCAGTGTTGCTCAGCTTGCGAGGCAAACAGCTGACGCGGTGAACAGCTGTGCTGTGGCAGCGCCGCGCGCTTTCCAACACTGCCTGCGGCTAAGGTGCCGCAGTTTCGTTGCTTAATTTTTATTCACGATTAGTTTAGTTTTAAACATATCGCCCGCCCTGGACCATTAATATTAGCAAGTAAGTTGACAGCGAGTGGGCCCACTGTTCGTGCTGGGCTGGCGGCAGCCTGTAGGCGTGGCAGGTGGTCAGTGTGGACGCTGATGTAACCAGAAGTCAGAGGAACATAATATGTGTGCTACTAGGATTGCTCATTGTAAATCGGGAAAAGCTGTTTTCCACCGTTTTTCCTGCCGTGTGTAATAGTGTAGATCTGAGAATGATCCAGTGAGAATTTCTAGTGATATGAATCGATGTCGGCCAGTTTCATAATCCTGACCCCTAAGCTATGCTTATCGCCCGGCTCTCAAATACACGTGTATTTTCATCGGGAGCACCCCGACCTTTGACCTCTCTTTCCCCTCCCCCACTCCACAGCCCTCTGCAGCCGAAGAAAGAAAGCAAATGACTCAAGAGCTAACAATTAGGCAAGTGCGCAACAGTTCCAGGAAATGTTTATTCAAATATTTTCCAATTCCGAAGTGCTAAAAATAAGCGCACAAAAGCCACAACACAGCCCCTTTCCCCTTCCTTTCCTTTCCTTTCCCGTCCCCTCCCTTCGACTGCTCCTTTGCCGCATAAACAGCGCATCCATTTCCATACTTAAAGCCACGGGCTGCCTTATTCCACTCGGGCACTCGGGAAAATAACTTAAATGACTTAAATCGCTGAAATTACTTGAAATTAGAGTTTCACGACATCAGATAATGATTCATGCCTTCGCACAATGGGACCAAATATTCCTCTTTTTTGATAATGTCGCTGACTTTCACTTAACTTTATTAATTAACTAACACTCAAGTTATATCACATTAACTTAAAGTAGTTGTGTTATCAATTCATTTTAAGAGATTTCTGGGCATTATTTTACAAATTACCACTTAGGTTTAGTTAATTTGGAATCATGTTGAAGATTGAGTTCGGAGAAAATGATAAATCTTTTGTTAATCAGTTTTGAATATATCAGTAAACTAAGTATTAATTTTATTAATATTTGTGTGTTATTAATTCCTAAACACGCGTTCATCTTGTTTCTAAGTTGAAGTAAAGTCTTAAGTAACAAATGGAAAAAAACTCGTCTGTTGAAAAAGCGTCCCATATAATCGGCAGTATTTTTAAGGAAGCCGCTTTGTTCCCGCCTTATCAGCGATGGTCAGCCTTTGATCTTTACCCCATCGCAGAAAGCCGAAAGCCACGACTATCCATGTGCATATCTATATATTCCGTATATTCCGGCGGCTTCTTAGCCCCCGACTATTGTGTTCGTGCCCGTGCTCGCTGGCCGTATCTGAGCGATAAATATTTCCCGTAATTATGCACGATCGCTATTTGTTCGCCGAGCGCTTTCAGCAATTGGCATTGACTTACAGCGCCTATTCCCCTGAAGTTCTCGCCTCTGTTTGCTCTGGTGGCTAGTTGGCTTGGTGGCATGGTTGCTTGGTGGCTAGGTGGTCGTCTCTCCATTGCCAATACCGCCGTCATGGTCATATTCATATGCCAGTGCAGTGCCTCGAGTGCCGTCAGTTCGCGGAGAGATCCGATCGAGTGAGCTTCGCGCTGCCCAGCCTTCCATCACAGCCCCACGTTCCACTACGAAAAGTGAAAACCTATAGTCAATAGGCCAGTAGTCGCAGGTGCTAAACGTAACGGTAAACATGTCAACCGCTTTTCGGGTTTTGGGCCACACTCGCACCTCTTATCGGTTATACAATATGGACGCGTGTGATTGAGGGAACTCTCCCTCGGTGGGCATGACCCACTTATGGGCGAAGACGCTCCCAGTCTGTCCCACAATGCTCCACCGAGCGAAATTCAATATTATTCGATTCCAAAATGCACAAATTCACATCCATTGCCTGAAATCAAAGTGTTTGAAAATGTACAGAAGTTTCAAGGGAAGCTGTTTTGAGAAACGAGTTATTGTGCCAAAGTAATCATTTTAAAGATGTTTATTTGAAGCGCCCAAGCAGAGTAGACAGTTCTCTTTGTAGTTTAATGTTGTTCTTCAAGAACACTCGTAAATTCTCTGCGTGTAGCCGCAGCATCCACGCCCCTGTCCCTTTGGCCTTTTGGGCTTGTCTTGTTGGCTTACATTTATTGCGATGCGTGTGTTTTGGCTTACTTCACAGCGGCTTAGTGTTCTCTTTTGTGGCGCTCGTCTGAGCGGGGGAAACTTTCTCCGCTCCGGCGGCTCTCTCTCGCGCTCAGTTTCTCAGCCAGGGAAATCAGTTGGCCCCCAAAACGGGGGGAGCCTCTGCCTCGCAGACTTTGATGACTTCTTCAGCCGCAGCCAAAGTCACTGGCTTACACACGTCCAACGCAGCTCGAGCGTGCAACAGGTTGTCTCTGCCCTCGTCCAATTTGTAAGCATTATAAATACGCCGTGATTGCGCGGGGAGAAAGTTTCCCAATGCCAATTGGCAGTGGAATTCGGGCCACATCGAGAACTCTGCTTAAATTAAACTTAAGGAATCTCTAAACATTCAGAGGCCACAGCTTTAACTTCAAGACGCAATTTCGAAACGCGAATGTGATTTTTATAGTTTTAACGACTAAAATATTGAATTGAATGTACATTTAATCTCTTGCCAAACCTCCCACTAAAAGTAACCCAACTGTGTCTCTTGCAGAGCTCAGGATTAACTAGATAACCGGATACAATCATGGCATCCCACTGGCCCGAGAACGTTGGCATACGCGCCATCGAGATTCTCTTCCCCTCCCAGTACGTGGACCAGACGGAGCTGGAGACCTTCGATGGTGCCTCCGCGGGCAAGTACACAATTGGTCTGGGCCAGGCCAAGATGGGGTTCTGCTCGGACCGCGAGGATGTCAACTCGCTCTGCCTGACGGTTGTGAGTCGCCTGCTGGAGCGGCACCATGTGAAGCACTCGGAGATCGGGAGACTGGAGGTGGGCACCGAGACCATTGTGGACAAGTCCAAGTCGGTGAAGTCCGTGCTGATGCAGCTGTTCGCCGAGAGCGGAAACACGGACATTGAGGGCATCGACACCACAAACGCCTGTTACGGCGGCACTGCGGCGCTCTTCAACGCCGTCAACTGGGTGGAATCTTCCAGCTGGGACGGACGCCTGGCTTTGGCCGTTTGCGCTGATATCGCCGTGTACGCCAAGGGTGCAGCGCGCCCAACTGGTGGAGCGGGTGCTGTAGCCATGCTGGTGGGTCCAAATGCGCCTCTGGTTCTCGATCGCGGACTACGCGCCACGCACATGGAGCACGCCTACGACTTTTATAAGCCGGACCTCAGCTCCGAATACCCCACGGTAGATGGCAAGCTCTCTATTCAGTGTTACCTTTCGGCTCTGGACACCTGCTACAGGCTGTACCGCAAGAAGTTCGACCAGCAGCAGAAGGACAGTTCGAAGCAGCCGGCCAGCCTGAGCACCTTCGACGCTATCCTATTCCACACGCCCTTCTGCAAGCTGGTGCAAAAATCTGTGGGGCGCCTGAGCTTCAACGACTTCCTGCTGAGCAGTGAGGCGGAGCGGACGAAGCAGTTTCCCGAACTGGAACGCTTCAATACCGCCACCCTGGAGAGCACCTACTTCGATCGCGATGTCGAGAAGGCCTTCATGACGCAGTCCGCCGACATCTTTGCCAGCAAGACCAAGAAATCGCTGCTGCTGGCCAACCAAGTGGGCAATATGTACACCCCCTCGGTGTATTCCGGCCTGGTGTCTCTGTTGATTGGAGGACCAGCCAAGGAGCTGGTGGGAAAGCGCATTGGATTGTTCTCGTACGGATCCGGACTGGCTGCTTCTATGTACTCGATAAGCGTCACCCAAGATGCGGATGCCTTCGAAAAGTTTGTCTCGAAGCTGGACTACGTGCAGCCGCTGCTGAATTCACGCGAGAAGGTTGCGCCCGAGCAGTTTTCTGCGCTGATGGAGGTGCGGGAGAAGAACAACCATGCGGCGCCCTACACGCCCACGGGCAGCATCTCAGCCCTGTTCCCCGGCACCTACTACCTGAAGGATGTGGACGCGCTGCATCGACGCACCTACGAGCGCACGCCGACCATCAGCAATGGGGTGCACTAACCCCGGGCTATGGTTCCTTCGGTTTGGTTTCGGTTTCGCCTACAACTTGACAATAACTCTAATTCTCTCGACCAAACCCATGTAAGCTGTAGCTGTAGACGGTATCTAATTATAACTGGTGTGATCCCAGGGGTCGCTTTCCTTTTGCTCTTATTCGGGTCCTTGTCGCGTATATAGTACTACACTTCTTATTTATACAAGCTTGCGAATTAACTCTTTCATCCAGTCAGACCTTATTTATACCATGGAACAAGTCTTAACTAGCGTCGGTACTGCAATTTATGCCTATAATTGTACAATACTTATACCTGTGTGTAAGGCACACAATCAATTGTTTAACAAACAATAAAAATCAACAAAGTCAAACTCTTTGCTTATTACCTGGTATTTATTGTCGGAAATAACGTATTACACAGGTCATCGTTAAAACGTCGATGAGCAATGTGGAAATAGTGTCTGTATAAGAGCATATTCGATTTGATGGCAGCGACTGATTTGCATATCTTGGGCTTACAACGCTGTAAACTTGTAGAAAGTTACGCCTGGGGGAGGGGAAATTAAGTAAGTCAGGGCTAGTTTAAGTCAATCGATTGAGACTTACCATTGGGATTGACGCGTGTGATGAACTGACTGTTCGACTGGAAGACGCCCAACTTATTGCTGGCATCGTACAGATCCTGCACATTATAGCCCTTGGGATTCGTCAGTCCGAGCTCCTTGACCGTGAAGGGAATCCTGTAGGGAGCGCCATCATCTCGGCGACTGACGAAGGCGACGGCATAGGAATGATGTCCACTCTTGGTTACTGGCGTAATGGGACGTTTCCAGACTTCGATTTGGTTGCGGGACAAAACACGACGCCCCTGGATGCCCAGCTCATCCTGGTTCACAGCAATAACCGCACTGCAAGAAACAATAGTTTACCAATAAGTCTAAGTGTGATATTGAAGCAGAACCAACCGATTCTGCAGTATATCCTTGATCTCCGGACGCACTGCAGCCAGATCATTGGACATGATAAGAGGCGCCGCCATAATGGACCAAATGGCCATCTGCAGCTTGCTTTGATCGTAACTCAAGCCGTAGTTTCCCAGCAGCAGCATATCGGGATCGTTCCAGTGTCCTGGTCCGCCATGTGGCTGAATCCTGTCCTGATTCTTGGCAAAGTAGTCCATGATCTGCATTAGGGACTCGAGGGAGTCGTCGATATCGTCCCAGTTGCGCCACAGATTGCAGTGCTGCTTAAGTGACTCATAGTCGGGCATTTCTCCAGCATCCTCCTGATACGCGGGCCAACTGCAGGAGTACACCATCGGACGACCAGTTTCGTTCAGCAGGCGTCCAAACTCCGGATAACCAGTGGCCATGTCGCTGATGTTGGCATAGCAGCCGTCCAGCTTCACGTAGTCCACATCCCAATCGGCAAAGGTCTGCGCGTCCAGCTTCATGTGCTTGATCACTCCGGGATAGCCAGCGCAGGTGTTGGTGCCGTAGTCCTGGTACAAGCCAAACTTCAGACCCAGGTTGTGGATCTGAAAACCATCCTTATTAGTATGACAGCCTGGAGGATAAGAGATTTATCTTATAAATTACATGATCGGATAAGGTATTTAGGCCGTTGGGAAAGCGTTTTCTGTCTGGAACCAGCTTCTGGGTATCGTTGTCGCGGTTCTTCTCCAGCCAGCAGTCATCTATGATGACGTACTCGTAGCCAGCATCCGCATATCCTTCAGAAACCAGGAGATCCGCATGTCGTTGGAAAAGTTTTTCACTGAAAGGCGAAATGAACAGGTAGTAATGGAACGCTAAAGGATCTGAGTTGGGCTTGGCAACATACCTGATGCACTCATCTGGATATAATTTACAGTCGGTAATGCAGCGGAAACTGTAAGAAAAACATATGTATTAAGAAATACCAAGAAATATATATTATAGTTATATTAGTACGTGTTATATAAAAGTTATTACAAAGCACGTGAAAAAGTTCATGCCAAGTCCTAATTTGTACTAAATATTACAGTGCACTGCATTAATTTTCACATTTTAATGCAAGACGTAATGATAGTTCTTAGTGATCTAATCTTTTTGAGAGATACTGGTAAAAGATTACTCACCGCTCCCAGGACATCCAGCCCATAGGTGGCCTGAAATCGAAGGAATTTCAATTTGCTGGAATGGAATCCAATCAAAATCTTGTACTCACTTGAGTGCCAGGCCATTATCGAGGCCCATAGATAATTGCAGAACCTGCAGCAGGAGGATCCCGCCCAGAAAGACGCCCCATGTTCCGTACATCGCGAGCTATTGGCAGCGACTGAATCCTGGCCTTTGGGCACCCAGCGAATTTATATTCTCCAGCGGGCGGCACTCTAGATAACTCCGTTTGCCCAAGGCACCTGAGGAGTTGGAGGCAGGGGAATGGCACCTGAAGAGCTGGCAGAAGGTTAGTGGCTAATTGCTATTGCTGTGGAGCACTCCCATCGACTGATTGGTGTTCGCCGGGCGGCGCAAACAGCGGGCTTTCTCGATTGCAGGAGGAGCCGGAGCCCCTTATCACGCCAAGTTCACAGCGATCGCAGGGAGCAAACAGCAAACAGCGAAAGTCGAGGAGAGACCGAGAACAGGGGCTTCTGATTCTGATATGCTTTTGTTGTTCAATTCTGGCGCTGTTTGCCAGCTAAACTGGTCTACAAAGTTGGGGAAATAGGTGGGAGCATAGAGGACTGGATCATGTGACTAGTGATGGGAACTATATTCACATGCTATTATATTCTGATCAGTGAAATGATTTTAATTATTTGTCTTGGTTCAACATGTAAATCTACATATATGTACATATAAGAAAAAAAGACGTATTTTTAAGTACTTATTATACCAGTGAATATATAATGTTTACTACTAGTTAATTTTTCTTGAAGAGCAGGTTACCCATGCTTAGTAAATTTAATGAACAACTAAGCTGAAATTACAAGTTTTCCAAATTATAATTTATTACTGTAAGTATTTATTTGTTCGCTCTTATCTGTTTCTTATACTGCGACTTATCACTTTGATCCTTTTTATTCATAAACTGCATTTTATATGTACATATATTGTATTTGCCATAGCTTTTGACTTGTTTTGTTAAGCAGTTTTTATGGATCAAAACATAGTTTCTATTTTTAAAGGTTCACATTAGAAACCAAACAAACTGAGCTTTCAGTCGAGCTCAAATTTTGTACCACAAGTAGTTTGTACCTTTGGTACTTTTTACAATTTAGTGGCTGGCAGCTCCGAAGAGAACCTACACAGGTACGTAGAACGTACCTTCTGATAGGAAGTGCACATGTGTTTGGCTGATTTAGCAAAATGCAATTACTGAACTGAGTATCGCTGCACTGCACTTGTAATTGAATTCTTTTGACCCAAATGTTACCTTATCGCCTTTCTACTTACAGATAGCGAAAGATGACTAATTAAAGCCGGTGTTCTGTTATTGATTTAGTCCTCTATTTGTTTGTACGATATGCACCGTTCTTTGGCAGTTGGTTTCACTAGATGTCTTATTTTAGTTGCGCGGTATATTATTGCAATGTACGACTAAAATTGGAGCTAAAACATGACACAACAACCAGTGTTGCTTGCCGATTTGGCAAGTTAGCAGATCGCTGGTTTAAAAATAGTGACCACATGTTTTAAATGATCGTAAAAGTGTAAATGGGATTTGGTTTAGCTAACCATTATGGAATGACGTTGATTTCTTAAAAATGTTAGTAATATCTCTATATTTTTGTTTTTAGATGATTTTCTTTATCGTCTCTGTGTCAAGAAATAACATATATATTCTTGTATGTATATTCTTATTTAAAAGATATTTCAAATTTAATTTACCCGCCCAATTCATTAAGCTACTGATGGTTTTGGCTTGAAAATAGCTACTTGCGCTCAAGATAAGTCGCTTTCCAACACCGACAGCAGCGCAAAACTCCAAGGAAGGGTCACACTGGTGGCTTTTGGCGTGTTATTTTCGTTTGATTAGACTTTTATTATTCACTTCGATTCGGCTAAACTTTAAGCATGGTATTCCAGTTGCCCACAACAACCGCCGCTCCGATCGGAGGCGCCTCATCGTTCTCCTTCGGCCTCAGCACAGGAACACCACCAGCAGCAGCCGCAGCTCCAGGAGCAGCAACCACGGTTCCCGCCACAAAACCCACATTCTCGTTCGGACCACCGGCAACTTCTGCTGGTCTCGGTGGCGGCGATGCAGACACTAGCAAGACGCAGGCTCCACCGGCTTTTGGATTCTGCTTGGCATCCGCCACTGCCTCAGCTCCCCTCACGCTGGGCACTCCGGCCGCAAATCCAGTGTCCACCACCTCTGCGACAGCGATTGGAACCTCTGCTGCTCCTCCCGCCTTCGGAGGCTTTATGGCTCAGCCTACGGCATCAGTGGTGCCCACCCTAGCTACCAGTACACCCAACACCGCTGCTACCACAACTGGATTGCTGGGCGGGACAGGATTGGGAGCTCCCAAGAGCACTGCAGCTGCTCCCACAACTCTGACAGCAGCTCCGACGGCCATAGCTCCCACTCTAGGAGCTGCACCTGCCGCAACCTTAAGCACTGGCGGAGCTTTTGCCAATCTCACTACTGAAACCAAGACCACAGACTCATCAGCCATTTCCACGGCCTCCCAGTTGTCCTACCACCAACTGGAGGAGCATATCAACAAGTGGACTCTGGAGTTCGAGGAACAGGAAAAGGTATTTACCGAACAGGCCACTCAGATCAACGCCTGGGACAAGCTGCTCATCAGCAACAACCAGAAGATCGTGGAGCTCAACGATGCCGTGAAAAAGGTGAAAACCGATCAGCAAGTGCTTGACCAGGAGCTGGAGTTTATAGCCACCCAGCAAAAAGAGCTTGAGGACAGCCTGGCGCCGCTTGAGAAGGAGTTCGTCAATCTCCCGAGGGTGGACATGGAACGCAGCCAAACCTACCTGATGGTGGAGAATCTGGACACGCAGCTGAAACAGATGTCCGAGGACCTAAAGGAGATCATAGACAACTTGAACGAGGCCAACAAGGGCCAGGACACTACTGATCCCATCATCCAGATCGGAAAAATCCTTAATGCCCACATGAGTTCGTTGCAGTGGATCGAATCGCAGTCGACGAACATTTGCAAGAAGCTGGACGACATTGGCAAGATTCAAGACTCGCAGAAACGCGATATTTTCCGAGCTCCCTTCTAAAAATTAGTCCCTTAAACTTGTTAACTTAAATAAAGGTTCCATTGTAAAGAGTACCGAGTAATGATTTACAGCATATCGTTAGGAAATTCGTTTTTTATATAAGAATTTATTATAAACATCATATCGCCTTCAATTAATAACCCTTGAAGTACTTAAGCCTAAAGAGCGGCACCTCTTTGCCCTTAGTGGTAAAGGCCAGGAAGCTGCTGTGCGGCGAGAAGGCCATGGAGGTCACAGAGCCAACTTTCTCGTGCTGTACCGGGAAATTGGAGTACACAGTGGCGCTGGGGAAATGGGCCAGCTTAACAGCATTCGGTGCCTGACTGGAGGACATCGCTAGCAGCTCGGAAGTGTGATTAAACTGCAGATCCGTGATGGCAGTCTGCAAGTTCATGAAGCGCTTCTCGGGTTGTGGGGACTTGGATGCGAACACGCTCTCGTAGTCGTAGATGTTGACCACGCCCTCTTGGCTGCCTGTGGCCAGAAGGCGTTGGTTGGGAGACAGTTGAATTGACTCTCCATATATACAGCCGTCGTCCATAAAGATGTGCTCGACGAGGTTCTGGCGCAGATTGAGCACGGTAACATTGCAAGTGGAACCGCAGACGAGGATCCGCTTGGAGTCAGCAGACCAAGCGAATCTCTTAACCTTGCCCTCCTGCTTGAAGGTGTGCAGCAACTCATTTGTTTTGGCCGTGAACAAATGAATGGCACCATACCTGCCAGCAGTGACGATAAATTGTCCACATGGAGAAAGCTCAAAGCGGTGCATGAACGGGATGTCGCCCGGCAGCTTCCGCCTGGATTCCTTGGCTTCCAGCAAGTCGTATGAGTAGTAGAATGATTTATCGGAACCAAAGTACGCCCTTGTGCCGCAGGGAGCAATACGGGTGCAGGCCAGCGGGAACTTCTTGAAGCGCATATTGTGCAATTTTTCGTTCTTTTGTCCGTCCACAGCGTAGATGGTGGCTATGCCGTTCATGCCCGACACTAGAGCAGCAGTACTGGTTGGATGAAACTGAACGTTGGTGGCATTACCCTCGGCATATGTGGCTCTGTTCAGGTCTTTGACCCGTTTGAAGTTTAGAGTCTTCTGGGGCAGACTACTGCTCCGGGCTTTGCGATCGATGAAGCCTACAGTCTGCAGCAGTTCTTCGTCGGAGGATGCGTCCTCGTCGTCCTCGTTTTTCACCTTCTTCTCCGCCCACTTGGGTTGGTTCAGCGTGCGCTGGAAACGCGCCGTGAGGTACTCCTTGTACGATTTATCCTTGCGCAGGTGGTTCAGTGGACCCGTGTGCTTTGTGGCCTTTTTGACATCGCCCACCTGCAGGTCTTCGTCATCGGAATCCGACCAGGCGGCTTTCCGCTTGTCTCCTGGCTTTGACTGGTCCGCATTTTTATCCTGCTCGTCCTCGTCGTCGTTCGGCAACTTGAGACCCACGGACTTGGCTAGATTAGTAAGCAGTCGCTGTCGGTCGCCAAAGAGCACCTTTTCCATTGGCACCTCCACATAGTTGAGATCCTTGGCCTGCGAGGCCTTTGGAATAAAGCGTTCCCTTTTGATCTTTTCCGGTTTTTCTTGTTCCTGCTCGCCGTATAGCGCCTTCAGGCTCCGCAACTCCTCCAATCCATCGCTGGACTCGTCTGAACTCATCTTGGTCGCTGGAAATGCCCGAAAACTCGTTTATTTACGATCTTTTCTGTGGACTGCACAAAAATTTACACGTGCAGCTGGGCGGGAAATCCACTAACGCTTTGAAATAAAAATACCACGACACGGAGGACTTATCGATAAGTGTGACCACAGCGATAGCAGATATGAACTAATATCGGTAGAAAGGGCGCCATTACTTGAATTTGTGAAAAATAATTTAATAAATAAATTAATAATAAATGATTGTAAACTAACTTTTTTTCTTGTAAAAAATATATATTTTTTTTTAATTAACGTTAATGGATTTGTAGATTTGCTGGAAAATTTGTCTGTTGGTTAACTAGCTTCGTCAATTTCCAGCTCTCGCTTCCTTTTGTATCTCTCCGGTACCTGGCAAGTCTTCAAATGACGGTTAAGGAAACCCTCATACTTGTACTTTCTCCCACAGCGATCACAGCATAAATCGGCCTTTCTCTTCTTCGGCTTCTTCTCCGCCTCCTGGGTCTTCAGCCTTTGGACACATTCGTCGCAGGCATATCGACGGCTCACTTGGCCAGGTCTAAAGCAGGCCAAGAACTCCTTGCGACAGAAGAGGCAATTGAAGAGTTTGGTGATGGTGTATGCCCCTTCGTAGGACTCATCCTTGGATTCTCGTGGTATCAGATGGCTCTCCAAATGGGTGCGATACTCCAGCTCCGTCTCGAACATTACATGGCACGATCCGCAGGTGCGATTCATTGATGGACTGCTGTGCTGGAGCCTGTGGCTGATCAGGGCTGCCACCGAGGAGAAAGTTTCCTTACAAATGCTGCATTGCAACTGGGGCACGGCCGGGCCATCCTTCATCATCCATGCAAAGCGTCTTTCGCAGGCCATCAGATGAACCTTGTAGGCCCCGCCCGTGCGGATCCCATTACAGCAAAACGGACAGTGGAAGAGCAGCGTGTTGGCCTCCGGGAAAAGTTCTGGCTTTCGCTCCAACAGGGGTTCAACCTTTGTTATCGGCTCCAAACAGGGAGCCACGTACACCTTGGTAACAACGCCATTTTCCTCCTGCACCGACAGCAGAGTAGCTGGTTCCAGGTCCTCGGAAATCCAGTCGCCAGCACTTGTCATGATGCTTTGTGGGTTCCGGTGGGTTCTTGTGTTTCGACAGGAAGAAGGGTAAAAAGAAAGTGAGAAAGTGGCCTGTCATTGTCATTGAAAGATGGAAAGTAATAGTCGATACCCGATACTCGGAAACTGTCAGGGCTGGCAAAAAAAGAAAGCTGCAACGCGAAAAGTATGCTTCAAAAAAGTGAACTTTTTGAATTTATCCAGGCAATGAAATTCGAATTCCAACGCTTTTCGCCGCCGAAAGTAGTTGTTTTAAATGGATCACGAGTGCTGGCAGTTGTAAAATTTCTCTTCACATGCCTTTGCCGTAATGGAGTTTATGGAGTTCTAACCACCTATGTAAAAACCAAACTTTACTGACTAAAATGAGCAAATGCCATCCATTCTATTAGTAGCAAGAACTCACCATAAGATTCTATGGACAATATTCGAGGCTCTTCCATGATTTTCTTTTTACTCAGTTCTAAAAGTGGTTAGTACTATATAAATCCTTTCTTGAAGAACATAGATTGATGTCCATAAAACTGATTGTTTAGTTTAGAGACGGGTTCGTCAACTTTGAACTCTAAAATGCAGGAACATGTCTTTCGAGTGCCCGTAATCCCCGCCCAACTTCTGCCATTGTGGTAAGCTCCGGATCCCTGCTTTATGACACGCGTAATGCGAGTCAAAATATGCAATTAAACAAAAACTTCTTGACTGGAAAAATATTTGCATAACTTGGGCAAACAAATGTCGGAGCACGTCGTCCTCGTCACCAGTCGACAATGCTGAGTTGTTGTTGAACTTGTCATTACACACGCACAACCAGGGGAGTACCAGTCATCAGCGCCACCCACTAACCACCCGGACTCCCAGCAATCCAGCCACCCACTAATTTACCCATCCAGTGGGGGTGGTGCTCTCGCCAAAGTGTGGATTAATGGCTGGGGTGGTGCTGCTGCCAGAAATCAGCGCTCGTAAAATGTACGTAAAATTCATTAAGCGCAACAAAAGACGCTGGCTGGGCGGAGGAAAACGGGCAGGTTGGGCGAAAAAAGGGGGCGGCTGCAATCGCTTAGAGACAAAGCCCTGCATAGTTGATAAGGCGCGTCCTTCGCGGGGGTGGGGAGGTGGGTGGAGCTGGGGGTGTTTAGTTGGGTGCCTGGGTGGCTTGGCACTTGTGGTGCCCTCGAGTGCCTCCTGCCAAGTCAGGCGTCAAGCCGCAACGAGAGCAACCAATTTTTGTCATATCAAAGGGTCCAGCATTATTGTTGCGCCATCAAGACGGCGATACACTAGCAAATAATTTTCTATAAATATTAAACAAAATTTTCATAAATTTTAAACAGCTTGAAGCTAGGAGAATATTTTAAAATGGGAATTACTATTCTTGAATGTACTATACCCTATAAGATTGTAATTCTGGGTTAAAGCTATTTTTAGTAGTATTCCAGCGCCCAAATAAAATAAGCTCCAGATAAACTTACCCGCAGATAAACTAACCCCCAGATAAATTCACTAACTTCGCAGCATTTTTTTGGAGTGCTTCCCGCACACTATCCGCCCACTTTCAATATCCTTGAGCTCTTGTGCAGCGAGGCGCTGCAATTCAGCGCTCCTTAAGTGGCCCGACATTGTGGCAGATCCTCTGCAGTCGCACTCCCAGCTCCCAACTCCCGGCTGCCAGATTGCCGCATTCCGCGCCCTGCATCCCGAATCCCGCATCCCGAATCCCGCATCCCGCGTCTCGACTCCTGCCGACTGACAGATTAGCGTGTTGACATTAAGTTTGTCCTTTGGTGTGTAGGCTAACATATGGCCTTTAGGTGGCTTTAAGTATCGAGCGCATTCAACTATAGCTCCAGCTGCACATGCAAATGCTGATGGAGCCACGCATTACAGCATGTTGCGGTCGCTCCTGGTGGGCGTGACGCCTGGCCGCCCGCCTCTCTGCTCCTGGCTCCTATCTGCTATCTTCCGAATCCCGGATGATGGCTCCTGTGGCATGTAATGAGTTTTCCATTGCCCCGCACACGGTGCATCAGGTTTCCTGTACCTACATCACCGCTGATTTGTGCGGTTGATAATTGGGCGCGCGGTAATGTTGGTAATTACCGTCTTTCTGTCCACCGATATCGGGATATTGACGGCCATTGTCAAGGGCGCGTTTTATTTGCAGGACCAAATCCTTTACAACGAAACGTTCGACAAACAGAATTAAGCCAAAGGGAAAATCTGGCAACAAAAAGGGTGAAAGCGTTGGCGAAACATTAGCGAACAATGGATATTGACATTGTAATGACAGCAGACGACATACCGGTATATACTTTCGAAAGGCTTAAATTAGTTTGAATACATTTATGTATTTGATTGTCATTTAAAGTAGTAACTCTATGTTTAATTCTTGACTCTGAAAAGTAGTGTAAAACCTCACATCTTAGATAAGTTTTAGTTACTTTTTCAATGCAAACTTTAGTTACACGACAGTGTCTGGATGAAATGGAAATTTCGGTGAAAAACTATCGAAAGCTAGTTGAAAATGGCCGGGAAAATAAAACGCTTGCGGCCAACGCTTTCATGTCGACCATAAAAATAGCAGACGCATAAAAAATTAATAAGCGGTGGTCAGTCGACGAGGACGAGGACGACGCATTGCCGTTGTTCCTGTCCGTGGCATAAAAAGAAAACCCTTGTGTCCTGCAAACGCCCCTCAATCCTTCCCCGCACCCCCACTATTGTCGACTGTGGCAGACATCATTAATGCATAATTCAAGCGTTTGGCAGTTTTGTGCTCGATGCTTTCAATATTCAATTTGAATGCCGCCCAAAGCGATTCGAAGCGGTTTTGTGTCTGCAGCATTGTTGTCCCTATTCGTTGTTGTTTTCTGCCCCATTTTGTTTTCGTCTTCGCTTTCATGCTCGCTTATTTACTTGACCGCCCCCCAATTTCCACGCCCAGTTTTCCGCTTTTCCATCAGCGTATACTACCTGCTGCATTATTCAGACGCCTCGACTCGGAATCGAACAAAATGCATGGTAAACAATTTCCATTGGCAAAGTGGTGGGGGTCGAAGGGGGCGGAGACAATGGCCGCTTAGTCTCGTCATCTTGCTGTTGTTTTTCCGACCGGCTTTTCTCCATTTTCCCGTCACCATCAATCGAGGGTCTTACAGCCACTGGCAACGAATTGGAATAGGAATTTATTTAGCTCAAAAACAAAGTAAATACGAAGTGCCTCACAATTCACTAATTGCCACGTTTATTTTGTAATTGCAAATATCCATAAAAATACAAAATTAATTGGCAGTAAGCAATAATAATAGCATATGCCCATGCCCATGGAAAATGTTTTATATATTTTTAAGAATTGTTTGTATTTGTACCATAAATATTCAGTTTCATCACCAAAAATATAAACCAATGGTTTCAAAATTAAACCTAAATATTATTGCTAAAATAATGTATAGAACTTAATCTAAAATTGTTCATGGATTCAAAAACAAGTGAACTTGCTGCACGCCTTCAGTGCTATTATTTTGGCCGCTGCTGTGCGTCCTGCATGCGTTAGTTGTTTATTAAATATAAATGATTGTCACTTGCGGCATGTTGCTGCCGTGTCCCTTTTGAAGTAAAGCGAAATGTTGATGGCGATGATTGCTCGAATTTCATTTGGCCAGAACATGGCTGCAGGACATCGAAGTCCTTATTGCGATTCCATGCTTGGACTGCAATTGCTGGCGATTTCCCACCCCCCAACCCCCCACAGGCGACCACATGCGAGGCACTTTTCTTTTAGGCGGGCGCCGCTTTGACAAGTCATGCAATTGATATGGATACTGGCCATTTGCTCGTCATAAATGTGGATTGTCACGACGGCATCCCGTCATCGAAGTGGAGTTCCTACACACCCGCTGATCCACCGCTGTGCAATCATCGTCAATCGCCCGATATTGACCACAAAATGCCATTAAAAAATAATTACGCATTTTAATTGGCATTTAGTTGGGGCAAAAAATTAAGTGCGCTCAACATAAAATGTGATTACACCCGTTGCACATAGCGAAAAAAGGGGAAAAAGCAATCGTGGGGATCAGCGTGTTGAGCAATTAACTTTCAATCGTATTGATATGTTTGATGACATGGAGTGCTTCAAAATCCTCTGAGATTTTAAATAGGTCTGCACCACGCTGTAACTTAAAAAACCCAGGAAAATCATCGTGAACATCTGTTTTGTGAATTTAGAGACCATTTCCATGTGGGTTGTGTTTGACTTTTAGCAATTCGCTTAGTTATGATTTGTATGCACTTAATTTCATGTTAAAAATCTATTTGTAAGTGGGTCACATTAAAATGGAAACCAATTAATAAGTACTGCATTTTTCATCGAGATAAATAATAAAGTGATTTTATTGGCAAAACGATTAGGTTTTTCATCTCGTATTTTCTTAAAAAGGGTATTCTGCCAACAATTTTTTTTGTCGCTAATTACATTAACGCTTTTTTTTCGAAGCTGGATGAAAGTAATTTGAAGCTGCATGTGTCACTTGATGCATATCGAAGTACCTGATTGCAGTTGGCACTTAAAAATCAATTAACAGCGGCTGCGGCACAAATAATTCCAAATGGCCGGGCTTCCAAATGGACAGCTTTTCAATTGCGTTAGTGGAAAAAGACGGGTAATTGTACATTTTTACCGGAAAAACTTTACATACCTTGTGTTATACATTTATGCGGCAGCTTTGGGGCACCTCAAATGGTGTGGCAACATGGCAGGCTCCGCCGGCAGGATATTCCGACCTTTGCAACAATTGCGTGCTCAACCCACCGAACCGCAAATACTCCACCTCTCCACCTCTCCACCACTCCGCCCGGAGAACAACACTAATTGCGGTATTAAAATAAACTACAATTGCAAATGGCGCATTTTATTCGAAGTCAACAGGAGGGGAAGGTCCTTGCTGGCCGCAGTCGGTGGTTATTATTTGCTGCAGTGGCTGCATTTGCTGCATTTGCCGCTGTTTGTGCTTGCCATTTGCATTGTTGCCATTTCCGCTGGCTGGCGCATTTTTCTATGTAATTGTGGTTCCGTAATGTGTGACAATTAAGTCCAGTTCGTGGAAATCTGTGGGCCGAAAAGCTGGCCAGCGAGCGATAGCGGCTAAGATGGCCAGCGAAGATGGCCAAAAAATCAGCTCCACAATGGGCGCTTCACCCCGTGGAAGTGACTCTTTTCATAGGCCTTTCGTATGCCATAATCATATTTAAGGGTTTCCTGGAACATTCGTGCGACTGCAACCTCAATTGCAATTGCAATTGCTGTTGAACAGTTGGTTAGCTGGAGTCGTCCGCCACTTTTCCGCCATCTGCCATCGTCCAACGTCCAAAGTCCAACGTCCATTGCTACCATCGTTTCTCTGTTTGGTTGAAAACCACAAATTAAGCAGAGAAATCCTTGCCGTGCATGCCAACGATGGCGCCCAGGGAAAATTCCAACAAAAATGGAAACATTTCCTATCGACTATGGACTACCCACTAAAAATAGCAATGACACATTTCCACTTTCAATTTACTATTATTTATTCCCAGTGATTCAACAAGGTCTGGTACAGCCAAGGCATATAGCTCGTGAGATCCAAAAATGAGCTGAAGCCATCGCAATTTCCTGTAACACAGCTGGCTATCCCAAACCTGAAAAGAGGTAATGCCTTTTTAAAAACCATTTAAAATATAATAATTAATCGGTTGAAGTTGCAAGTACGAACGCTGGGCAATCAGTGAGCCGCCACATGCGAATCTCTCATTTCGAATCAAGTTAGCCATCCACGGGCTCCTTCGAGCATCCTGACCACCAATAACCCTCATTCCGTTCGGTTCAATGCATTTGGAATCCAATAACGTTGAAGATCCCTGATTGCCAAGGCTTAGGATTACTATGAAAGTCAGCAGAACGATCGCAGGCGTCATTTCAAGTCAAACAGCAGTGTAAAACTGATTTCACTTAGTAAAATTTATGAAAATTAAAAGTTGGATGCTCAAAAAGTGCAATGAAACCGATTAATAGGAACTGTTACAGAAGAATTTACAAATAAAACGGGGAGATCACGACTTCTAAAGAACTGACACTAACAAATAGAACTTTGATAAGGGGGTGCTTTTCATAAACCAAAACAAAAGTTGTTTAAAGTGGATAATACTCGTATGTTCAACTTACACACATTAAACGAGAGCTGTTATGTTTGCTAGTAATACTTAATGAAACAGATAAGTGAGTAACAAATTGTTATAAGATGATTGATAAATTATAAGTTTTATATATTTTTTTTAAATTTTCATATCTTAATAAAGAACTTCATAAAGCAGCATTAAAATGGGCATGCCTTGGGGCTTACAAATGAATGGGTATTAAAAAAATACAAACGCAGGCGAGCGCCCACAAACATGCAACATCCCGACCGCAATGTATTACGAGGGGCGTGGCAAGTCTGGGCAGCCAGATAAATGCCCGTTGCTGCTGCTGTTGCTATTGCTGTTGCTGCCATTGTCGTTGCCATGTTGCCACGTTGCATGCAAACAAGTGCAGCACACACACACACACACTCTCACAGACTGGCAACACAAAGACACGGACGCTGACACGCTGGTGCCCGCACGTCAGCGCTCGTGCGTTTATTTGCCGTTTCCGCTTCCGTCTGTCGTCGTGGCCGTCATCGCCGCTGCTTCAGAATCCGCAGCCCCAGCCCTCCACTGCCCTCCACTGCCCAGACCCCTAGACTCCCGACCATTCCATTGCGGTCAATTGCAGAGCTCAGATTGCGCGTTAATAAGTTGCTGTTGCACTGCTGTTGCAACTGCTGCTCCTGCTGCTGCTGCTGTTGTCACTGCCGCAAGGACTTTGCATGTAATGCACTTGGAAGTATCACGGTTTCCGTAATTTCCATAGGTCCCATTCAGCCATTTCCAGAATGGCAACATAGTCAACTAGTCAACGGAGCTCCTATCGCCATCTGCAACATGTTGCTGCTACAGAGTGGCAACTACAGCAGCAGCAGCAACAGCAACACCAAGGGCATGAGTCGATAGCATCGGCAAAGTAGCAACACAAAGTTGTTGTCCCCGTCCGCCGGGGAACAGATTCTCGTGTCTCCTCTCGACTTGGCTTGAAGTTTTTATGTGCCCGTCCAGAAACTAATAACCGTAATGCTTAACGTTTATTGAAAACAGGTGGCCAGGTGGGGTGCCACACTCTGACTTGGCCAGAAACCATGCTTCACAACACATTCCAACATATACATACCCATATGCCACGGCAGCAGTCGGACAGTTCATAAATATTTCCAGCAGCTCCACGGATGCAACTTTTTGGCGTCGCATTTAATGAAGCAGCCACTGGCTTGACCAATTCCCTGTCCTTATGGCCAAGGAAATCAAGAGTTTTCCAAAGCAAAAGTTTCCCACCGACTGTCTGGCACTTTTCCTTTCGCCGCTGGAGAATAGAGGTTTCTAAGTTGTCTACAAGGAAAAACACTTGTGCTTACAAAATACAATGAATAAGATTTAGTTTAAGGAGACTTGGAGTAAACAGCAATTATAGTTATAGTGTTGAATTTTGCAATTTGCATATTAGACATTTTATTTAGAAATTTCAAATTTCAAATTTCAATCTTTTCATAAACTTGCAAACACTTCTAACAACATTTTTGCGCGCAGTGCACTAAGGAGATGCTTGTGGTCATCTACAAATGCCGGCCATATATTATGCATGGGCTGAAGGGAAAATGATCAACAAATGATTGACATCAGAGCTGCCCCTACACTCCGCCCACCCTCTCCCTCCCACAATTTTCCCACCCGCCAGCAGAGGAAGTTGCGTTTTCCGGGGGGCAAAACTTTGGCAAAGTGAAAAACTTGCTGTCAGCATTAGATAAGCGCCACAAGTTAATAGACTTGTAAAACACACACACTTCTCTCCAGTGTTGACCCCTCGAAAAAAACCTTGGCTACGGCGGGGTGGCATTCATGCCGAAAGAGGAATTTTATTTATTTGTTTGTCGTTGGCATGTGGCGCGTGTTCCGTTTGGTTTTGCCGCCACCCTCCCCCGGCCCACTGCATAAAAAATAGTGATATAAATAAAAATGTTATATACGCCCACTCCTGCGAAAGGGGGCGGGGCCGTCGGCAGTCGACTGGCGGCTTATCAGCCAACTAACAATTTAGGTTGTCAACTCGAAGGGCAGCCGGAGATGTCTATCGTCGTGGGTTGGTGGGTGTGGTGGGTGCAAAACTTTACTGTTTAACTAGACTCTTGCTTAATTTGAGCGTCTGCGGCTAGCCTAGCCCCTTTTGTTTGATCTCTGACCGGGTCAAAGTTTAGCTCATCAACAAATGATCCATGGATGTTGCTGATGTTCTTGCTGCTGCGGGGGGGCGGAGTGATTGACAGCCCACTTCCGTTTCCTCCGGCGGCGGCCGAGTGTAAATGTGTGCGTGTGTGCGTCAGCTTATCAACTGTTGTAACTTTCCAAGTCGATTTCAATTAATCAATTGTCAAAATACTTGACAGCTGAATTTATAACTCATTTGGAGCAGCACTCCCAAGTGAAAGGGAAGCAGGCGACAGCAGGATGTTGCTGCGGCTGCTTCTACTGCTGCTCGTGTGTTGCACAGTGTAGGTTGCAAAGACTAGACGAGAAAGCTGGCAACTCAGGTCCAAATCGCCATGACAAGTGTACGAATGCAATCACAGAGGCGTGGCATCTTCATGCACTCGATGTATGTGCTGCCACGAATGTTGCCACTGTTGTTGCTGCTGCTGCTGCTGCTACCGTTGACATTGCCATGTCATCACTCTCGCTCAGACGAGTCAGTCAAGTTGGAGGCAACTCGCCGGGCGCCCCTATCCGCGTCCATGCTCACCCGGGGTTTATGCTCTGTTATTTACAATAGCGCATTTTTACACATATTTTTTCAAAGTCAACAACATGATTTTCGCAGTCTACGCTGCGCGACGTGTGCATAAAACCCAAACACAGCAGCAACACGAGTGCGGCGGCAGCAGCAGCAACAGGGAAACAACATTTACATTTTAAGTAGTTTTTAAATCGCTGCAGACAAACGTCAGCGTGTTGACAATTTATCATGCTCCCGCTCCTGCTCCTTTGCTTGGAAGTGGGTGGCAGTGGGTGGCAGTGGTCGGTGGGGGTGCTCAGTGGGTGGTGTTGGGTGGGTGCGACGTGATACATCCGGCACCACCCGTCGCGCTAAGGCCAGTGCAATTTTTGATTGATTGCTGTCAGCTGGCGGAGTGTTTAAGCACAGACTGCAACTATAAGCACTGCAACGTATTTGCCAGGCGGAAGTAAAGTAAATTCGGAAAACTCCGACTCCGCCAACTGCTCTTTGCGAATTTTCCTTTTAATTAATTTAAGGCCGAATGCAACTTATTGATTTATGCGCAGGCCTGCAAATGAGGCTGAAAGGCGCCAGCGGCGGCTGTGTCCACTTAAGGCAAGAATACTCAATTAGCTGCGAATGCGGATGACGATGATGACAAGCGTGCAGCTGCACTGAGCGAAAAAGCAGTTCCTTATTATCAGCAACTGCAAATGATACTTAAAACAGTGGTGAAGTTTCCGTGGTATCCCTAAATAGATACTCCTCTCTGCATACTTATTGTTTAAGTAGGTACTAATTCATCGATTAAAATTAAGTTTTATATGTGCTGTTAATGAGTTTTTCTCGGTGCACTGGCTCCATGACTCACTTCCGGCAACTCGTTAAGTTGATCACATTGCCGAGGGGTCAAGTGTCGCGACAAGTGTCAGCACTTCCTTTGCCCATCCTTTGGCTGCATTCTCACATCTTTTCACATATGCAAAATTAATTATTTGGCGGATCGCTTCTCGAGCACGGCGTAAAGTTCAAGTTTGCTGCATTTTCATGCCGGACGAAATTCAATTGAAACTTTGCAGACGACAGAGAATGCGATTGCGACAAGGCTAATTTCCGTGCTCCTGCGAATTCTCGTACTTGAATAAGTTTCCACACAGATGCCGATGCCAAAAACTTGCATTAAAGTGGATCGGTCGATGGAATTTATGAAGTGCGCGCCCGCGGCTGATTGTCCACCATCTCCTCCCCACCCACCATCCCAACTTGATTGTCCAGGAATCGAAGAATTTTTACTTTATTTGAACTCGCCTTCCCCCGCCTGTTTTTCCATCCATCTATCCATCCATCCAGTCGATGGTCATGGCCATGGCCACTTGAAGCGCATTTTCTGCGCCATTTCCATTCCGACTTCTGGCCTTCGGCTCTTGGCATCCCCTTGCCTTTTGCCGCTTTCACTGGCTTTTGCTGGTTTGATAAATTGTCTGGAAATTACAAATGGACACAGGGGCCAATAGCTTTTAGGCAAAGTTCGCAACGCTGCTCTTGTTTTGGTTTCGTTTTCGGTCAGGGGCATTTATGGTAATTTAAAATAAATGTGTGGCCCTGGAAGGAGCTGAGGATTCGCAGGCGCTTCCTGTCTATTTACGCTGATTTATGGCCGAGCATTGTTGACTCTTAATGGCAAATGTCGACAAATTTGCTTTAATGGTCAATATAACAGAGGCTGCTGCTCGGTTTTTTGATTTATGCCCCCAAAAACCCAGTCGCCTGGGATTCTCTTCTAGGCTGAAACCCGAATTTGGACCGGTTATCAGTCACTTAGCCTGAACTTCGCTCCCGAACTTCGCACCCAACAAATCGCTGAAGATGGCGAATAACAGCTGCTGGGACGCAGAGCCTCTTGGCGGGGAAAACAGGTGAGTCCTGGAAGGAAGGTCCTGCTACTTCGCGTTCCAACTGATGTTTCATATTCCTCGTGAGATAGAAGTGTTTTCTGCGAGGGTCCCCTGCTGGATGCTGTCCAGAGATCGAAAATGTTCCCCGACTGCAAACACTTTGTGGATATGAGCTGCATTTATACACCTGCCCAAACTTTGAACGACTTCGATATGTTCACCAATTGCTGCAGGAACGATGGTTCCCTGAGGTTCCTGCAAATGTTTGTGGAGGTAAAATATGAAAAAACCCTAAGAGAAGACCATTTGACTATAAAACAGGTATGATTTCTTTACAAACTTATAATTTTAGAAATATTTTCCTACTGCAGAAACACTTCAACGATCCCGGTTCGGAGCTGGAACACTGGACGCCGCCGGACTGGAAAGAAGAGCCTTCGTTTCTTGCCAGGATCGGTGACCCGGAAATAAAGAAGTTCGGTTCGGCTGTCAATGGACTTTGGAAGGAGTTGGGGCGGCGGATTAAGGATGAGGTCAAGGAGAACCCCGATCAGTACTCCATACTTTATGTACCCAATCCCTTCATCGTTCCCTCCTCGAATTGCCGGGAGTACCGCTACTGGGAGTCATTTTGGATCGTTCGCGGCTTGCTGCAGTGTGGCATGCATCAAACAGCCCGGGGCATGATCGATAACTACTTGGAACTGGTTCAGCAGTATGGTTTTGTGCCTGGCTGTGGCAGGATCTACTGCTCGGGACGATCGAACCCTCCACTCTTGATCATGATGGTGAAAGCTTATGTGGAGGTGACCAAGGACGAGCAGTACGCCATTGAAGCGCTGCCGCTGCTGGAAACCGAGTATGATACCTTCATCAACAAACACTCGGTGCAGGTGAAGGGCAGAACCATGTATCAGTATAGGGATTTCTCGGCGGGACCAAGGCCCGAGGCCTACAGAGAAGATCTGGAGTGTGTGGCAAACATCAATAGTCCTCTGTCCCGAGAGCTTATGTACACCGAACTCAAGTCGGCAGCTGAATCGGGTACGAACTTCAGTTCCCGCTGGTTTGTCAGCGCCGATGGTTCGAATAAAGGATCCTTTCGGGACACCAAAACCTCTGCCATTGTGCCCGTGGAGCTGAACTGCATCGTTTTCCGCAGCGGCAAGATCCTGGCCGAGTTCAATCGCAAAGCGGGCAATACCAAAAAAGCCGATGAGTATCAGGAAAGAGCCTGCGGGCTAGTGAGAGCCATTAGGAATAATTTGTGGAATGCCCAAGCCGGCATTTGGTTGGACTACGATCTGGTGAACAACAAGCCCCGCAACTACTTCTGCTGCACCAACTTTGCACCACTGTGGGCCCGGGCCTTTCCCTTGGTGGACACCGACAAGGTGTCCAAGGGGGTGATGCAGTATATCAAGAGCAACGAGCTGGATGCCCAGTACGGTGGGGTGCCGTACACGATGAATAAGGAGTCGGGCCAGGAGTGGGACCACCCAAATGTCTTTCCGCCCATGATGTTCCTGATCGTCGAGGGTCTGGAGAATCTGGGCACTCCGCCGGCCAAGGCCATGTCCAAACGCTGGGCCCATCGATGGGTCAAGTCCAACTATGCGGCTTATAAGTACGAGAGCTTCATGTTCGAGAAGGTAAGTAGCTGACTACTAATTATATGTATCGTTGTAATACATTTTTTATAGTAAATCTTGCCAGTATTATATACATTTTTATTTGAAGATCAAGTTTAACTTTTTCTAGATTGTCATTCAAGCTTTAGCACCTGACAGTAACGATCGGCCTTCAATAATATTTCGCACTAACATGGCAGCTTCCTAATCCGATTTTCCCACCTTGTTGCAGTACTGCTGCGAGGAATTCGGCACTTCTGGAGGAGTCTCCCCAGAACACACTCCAGTGGGTTACGGCTGGACCAACGGCGTGATCATCGAGTTCCTCTGCAAGTACGGAAAGGAGATAAGCTTGGCCGACAACAGCGACGAGGGCAGCAAGAGCAAATCAAGAGGATCAAAGACAACCGGAAAGTACGAGTACATCATTACCAGTGAGGCCAACATGGATGATCAGCCTACCAAGAAGAAGTGCGTGTGTGGGGCTCCTTCAACAGCGGCAGTCACATCGCACAAATCCACAGCCACAACTGCTACCAGCGACTTTGCTCAGCAGACACAGCCGCAGCCACAGGCGCAGAAGAAGGATGATTGCTCCTGTGGCATTGCACAGAAACAACGGTCACAGACGCAGCCAGGAGAGGATGGCAAGTGCTCATGTGGTGCAGGAGCGCAGGAAAAGTCGCAGCAGCAATTGCAGCCGAAGGAGGCGACGAGTTGTGGAAAATGTGGTTCCCAGAAACAGCAGCCATCGCAACTTCAAATGCAGAGATCTCAGCAGCAAGGACACGACGCCCAGTGTCCTTGCTCTGGAAAAGAAGCACCACAACTGCAGGGAGCCTTGGGAATGCAGCACGATCCAGATTGTCCCCTATCCGGACAACAGCAAAAGGGAGCAGAACTCATTGTCGTGCCAAGCCAAGTGCCGAAGGACGATCCCGACTGCGAGTGCTCCATGGACGACCAGCAAAAGCAGCAGCAGAAGCAACAGGACTGCATGCGGCAGCAGCAGCAGCAGCAGCAACAGCAGGAGCGCCAGAAGCAGCAACAGCTGCAATCTGAACAGCAACAGGACTGCTCCACGAAGCCTGACACGCAGGACTGCTCCAAGCATCTGAAGAAGTCTAGTGGCACCTGTGGTTGCATGGACGACGAGGACGAGCGGCTCGACGCGCTGACAGGACACTACTTTTCCGTGGCCGACAAGGACCCGGATGATTTCGATGTGCCGGAGAGTAAGTCGCCACAAAGGGAGTCGGGATGCGAGGGCTGTGGCAGGAGTGATTGTCCCGATCCTCCCCAGGAAGACAATGTTTCCAGAGCTGGAGCGAAGTCACAGCAGATGCCCGTTGAAGGATATGCTCAGCCGAAAGCATCGCAGCATGCAGCTGCCAATGATTGCAGTTGCGCGGTGGGCAAGAGTCAGAGCAAAGCGGCATCAGTCGCACCACCGCCCACCTTCATATGCCCACATTGTGGAGGCATTACTTCCGAAGCGTTCCTTTCCACCACCAATCGAACCCAGGTGCCGCAGGACGACTGCGACTCCAAGGCAGGAGGTGGTCAGTCACTCCGTGGGCTTCCCAGCAGGGGCATGCAGAGTGGTCACAGCAAGGTGGCTCCCGGCGGTGGTCCAGAGTGTGCTCCTTGCAAGGCTCACGTGACTGCGGACTTCCCACCTGGCCACGGACCAAAGCCCCTCTATAACAAGCAGTTCCCACTGGCGGATCCTGTGAGTGAGTTCGACGCGTGTCCTGCGAATCGAGGATCTGATGCGGCCAACGGCAAGAAAAAGAAGAAGTGCTGCAACTGTGACGAAAAAGAGGATGGGGAATAGATCTACGTCATCTATAGATCAATGCCGTAGAAGAACATGCGAAGGCCTATTGAACTGAAACTAAATTTTAGTGTGTCAAATTTGTGGTGCTTTTTCAAGACTCATCCGCTTGAAGGCTTAGAATAAAAAGTATTTTTAATTAAAGCATGCGTTTCTTCTTGATTTAAATATACACAATTTTATTAGAAAAGTTGCACTCGAATTAAAAACAACTCAGTTACATAGTTGATGAATTTAGTGCACTTTGTGGACTGGTCATACAAAAATACAAATTAATTGGAGCCAAAAAGTGAGGTACCCCAGTCCGAGGTGTTCCATTACATTGTTCCGGACAACTTCCGCTCCGGATATAGCAGGTACACCAATAGCTCCTCGGTGACCTCGACCTTTGAGTGGGAGCATCCATAGCCGTTGAAGGCCAGTTCATGCTCCTCCTCGTCCAGCACATAGTACAGGTCGCTGGCTAGCGCGGATGAGAGGCTCTGTCCTGGCTGAAGGACCTTGAGGGCATCTCGCCGAAACAGTTGAATGGCCAGGATCACATTTTCACTAGACCTCAGGCAGGAGTCCAACCGCCCCTGCTCCTTCGAAGGAAAGAATGCCTCGTCCAACTGGAAGAGCAGCCTTCGGAAAATGAAGCTAGCGAAGGTCTTTTGCTGGTCCTCAATCAACTGCCTGCTGCGCAAGGAACTCGGTTGCATGACTGCGAAGCCCACATAGATCATCAGTAGGAACTGGGTGCAAATGGACAAGGCCAGGACAAGCAGGAGATAATCCTCGTCGCAGTACTTCAGAATTGGTGGCTCTTTCCAGTTCAAGATTGGCGTGATGCCAACAGGCACATATCCTGGCTGCAAGGTGGCCACCAACATTGTCATCTACTCAAGGATCACCGAGTCAACGAAACCGGGGTCAAATTTGGAATTTGGATTTCACCGGGTGAGCGTAAAAGCCAACAAATCAAAACTGGGCGAGCGTGGCCTGCTCTTACATATTCGGTTTATATGATATGAAAGTTAAATAGTCTCAAAGACGTACTTTTACATCTTAAGATCTAATTTTAGAGTCATTAGAATGGCCTAACCAGATAACACCATAAAACCTTTCTTATGAGCTAAGATTTTTCCCTTAGCAAAAGCATTCAGAGAAACAACGCCTAATTTCTTCCATGACATGTCATTCACAATCCACTACGCTTATCTTTATGGGCCTGTCAATATCTTTATGACGCGCCCACCCACCCATCGATATGTACATTTGGACAAGGACACATTTTGGGGGAAAGTGAAAGTATCCTTTGACACAATTTCCGCCAGCTTCTGTCTCTGTCCCTGTCTCTGTCTACTCCACTATCTCGCTCTCTTTCTAGCTGTGTGTGCTCAGGCTTGTAATATTGGCGAACGATTCATTGATGTATTCACACATACACATATGCACACATATGCACACATGCGTTCAGCTGCTCACTGACTCATAAGCTCACCCACACAGATTCGAGCCGAAATATGCGCGCTCCATTACAAGAGAACCCCCATACCATGACAAACCTTACCATACCATGCCATGCCATAACATCCCATCCCGGAAAACCCCCTGTCGATGCGATTGTACGGCTCTGATATTATTGAAATGCCATTTTGATTGGCTTTGATGTGTGTGGATGGCTGGATGGATGGATGGGCGAGTAACGATTTGATGTTGCTAAATGTTTTATGCAGATGCTCCGATAGCAGGCAGCAGGCCATGGTTCCATTGATGTGATTAAGCGATAAGTAGTCAGCCATGAAGCATTTTGGCCACAGATATTAGTTTGTTCGCCCGGTGATTGCACTGCACGCTAATTTGATTGAATGGCCTCTGTCGACTGGAAGGGTTTGCATAAAGGAGTTAAATAGGAGCTGGAATACCACAGTCCCGATTCCCATGACCTCTCGCTTCCGAGTTCTTATCCAATTATACACTTATGGCCATTTGTCAGTGGAATGTGGGAATGTGTCAACACTGCCGCGGCACTATGTCAATCTGTGTGTGTGAGTGTGTGTCTGGGCTGCGAAATAAGAGCCGAAACCCACACCGAAAACGCCCGAAAGGAAAACCCAAGGCTGACAGGCAGACTGCCAGGCAAACAGGGAAAACTCGGGGAAAACTCAGGGAGGAAATGGGCGAGGGAATCGTAACCGCAACCGAATAACCGAGTCATATCACAGACGTGCAACTGAGCAGCACTTGATGATGAAGAATGTGAGCATCCTTGGCAGCGCCTGCACATGCCACTTGAGGCACTGAGAAAAACACTGTGCACCAGACAAGCTAGAGTTGGGTCTTCCTCAAACGAAATAGGTGAATCAGCCTGGCGCGATATAAATCAAAATATCATAGGCAGGTGTCCAGAAGTTTAAATAGAAAAATAAATATATAAAACACCTAGCCAATGGGCAACTATCCACTTCGTAAAAACTTTTGTTTAATGTATTCCCAGAGTGGGCAAACCGAGTCCCCAGTCAAATGGCAGTGATGAAATGCAGAAATGCTGTAGCTCATCAGTCTTAGGGAGTACGACTCCCGATCTCTCCGCCCATCCGTTTCAAGTCCTTCGGCGGAAATCCCCTCTTGATTATAAGTTTGACGCACCACAGCCTTTAATGTGGATTCCGCGACTAGGACTGAAGGACTAGAGAACTGGGAAAAAGTTGCAGTCTAGCAGACTTGGCAGACTGCTGAGTTGCGTTTCCAATTAGACTCTGGGCGAATCATTTGCATGTTATTGACTAAATTAAGTGGCAAGCTAAAGTTGTAAAAATATGCGAAATTGGCCAGCAGACGAGCAGACGAAACACAAAGCAAACTATGCGAATCCAAATGAATTGAAATGAAATGAAACGAAATGAAATGAAATGAAATGAGACCGAGCTGAATGAAATGGAGAGGGATTTTGGCTCAGTTGGCATAATATCGGATGACAACAGTTCAAATACCTTCACTTTGAACTGCCGAAAACTGAACTGAACTGAGTTGTCATGCTGAGAATATCCAAATATCCAAATAGCCGAGTTGAGTCTTTGTTTGGCTGCAAATTGAAATTGAAATTTGCATGTTTGCCACCAGAAATGTTTCAATTATTCGCATGCACAAATGAATATAAAATCGAAACAAGCGGCAGGAGCAGCTGCAACAACAACGAGAAATCTGTCATATGTCAAACTTTGCCATATTTAATTTCCTCTTTGCGAAATTAGTTTTTCCTCATCCGAAATTTGTTTGCCGATTTTTTCTCCATTTTCTCCGTTCCGTTCTTCTCCCTCCCCCTCTCTCCATATAAGTCTTTTTTTCGGTCCGCCCCTCGCACACGACTGCAATAATTCATGTTCAAAACTACAAATTGAGTCATAAACAACTTTTGATTTCGCATATGGCAGTCATGTCCTCCGGTTTCTGGGGGGTTGTGTCTTATTTTTTATATTTTCCTTTTTCTGCTCGGCGTTGCATACTTTTTGGGGTGCATTTGGGGATCGGCATAGAGCGGGGTGCGTGAGTCGTGATCGCGGCGGTCGTGACACGATGAACATTTTCTTTGAGTTAAAAAAACTTTTTCTTTTTTTCTTTTCAGTTAGTTGAAAGGTTTTATTTATTCTCTAGCCGCAGCATTAAAGCCTGAGGAATTCAGATCCATACGTGATCAAAGCTTGATTCTATTATATTGTAATGTGGGTCTAACCTAGTTAACCAATTATAACAATATCCTACATTTAGAGCTGAAGGATTCCTAGATTCCTGTGCTATTCTTAACAAACTGTATTTCAAGTTATTTTCAGACCACATTAGGCACATGCCAAGTGAAATGTGTAGTTTTTGAGCACCACTGGTGGGATTTGCCGGAAGTGCCCATTGTGTTCTAGTTGACCTTTTTAAAAATGCAAGCGCTGCCTGCAGTCGCTCTCATTAAAAACAAAAGATTAAATCCTGAATGTGTGCTGTGTGCATACATACATACATACATATATAGTGTATAGACGCACAAAACCGCTTAATTCATAATTTAACTGGGCGCACTTTTAGTTGCGGCTGGCGGGAAAAACAAGAGCCGAAAGTTGAAAAACCATTTAAAAAGGTATGCAAACAATGTTTGTCCGTCTGCGTTTCTGGATGTCGGCATGTCTGGATGTTTGGGCTTACTTATGTATTTCGCTCGTTATGATTTATTTCGAAATACTCTGGCCACATTCAGACACCAGCGGCAGAAAGCCCGAAAACCCGAAAACCCAAAAAGCTTTGCCGCTTAATTTCATTAAAAATTTATGAAATAAAGGCACAGCCGGGATGGCGTATTAAAATTTGATAGTCTGCTCCGTGTGCATGTGTGTCTGTTGTTCTCTTTTTAATTTTTTTTTTATTTTTACTTGCGAGTGTGTGTGTGTGCGTGTGTGGGTGCCTGTCTGTGTGCGAGTGCTCCATGCGTCATTGTTAATATTGTGCTGCGGTTTTTACGCCAAAAGTCACCGATGGACGAGTGGACGAGTGGACGGACGACACGAAGAGAAAAAATGTGGCCCGTCTGTGTGCACTTTATTTGATGGACTTGTTTATGAGCCATTTCCATGCCTTTCGAAATCCGAATGGCATGGCCATCCCATCTGGATGCAGCACCTTGATTCTCGCTTTTATTAATGTTTATTGCATTTCGAGCGTTTAATTTGATGTCCGCGTCCAAGTTGCCAAATGATGAGACGTTAAATGGAATTGCAACTCGAGTTGTCCTTATCCGACCGGCGAACCAATTTGCAAATGCACACGAATTGCGGTGGTCGACGACGCACTTTTCCCCTGCTCATATTCCTTATTTCATTTTTATACGTTTTTACTTTTGTTCCGTATTCCCTTCGTTTTTTTTTTTTTTTCGGCCAGAAATTGCATTTTTAATATCCTTGGCAAGGATCGCTGGCTGTCATGGGTAATGAATGCGCTGGCAAACAATTATTTTTATATGACTGCTGGCTGCGACAGGCGGCTGTCTCTTTGCCGCTCTTCTGCAGAATTCTCCAGCTCCAGCTCCAACTCCTTCTTCTTCTTCGTTTTCCCCAGCTTCTTCTTGCCCGGTTGCCAGCGGTAACGGTAACTGCACATAAAAGCCCCGTTACATACTTGAGAAGTTACAAGATGTCATTTCGGCATCCTGCAATATTCATAACTGCCACACTGCTAGAAAAGGGGGCGGGCACTTCCAATCAATAAGATACTTTTAATAATTACAAATCATGTAGTTAAACAAAGAATATACTTTCCGTCGAATTTTACTTTAAGAACCCTCTAAAAGTATCTTTTAGATAAAATGTCTTTAAGATATTCTGTACAATTTCTTAATTTCTAGCCATGTAGAATCATCAATGGTAATGTCACACTTAACATAAATTTATGATTTTTACGCTTACAAACTAGGGCGCACTGCAATGCTTCCTCATTTGGGAGCCACCAAACGCACAACACCTGCTGAACAATGGCGCACAATGTTCTAGTCACACTTGCCGCGCTTGCAACAGTGACACTCATTAGATTAGCGCTGATTGCGCAACCACTCGACCTCATCGCACCACCCAACCACCGAAGGACCCACCTACGTATGTAAGTACAAAGGGGTTTTCGCCAAATGCTGACAGCTGTGTGGCGACAGCGCTTGGGGAACGCCCTTAAAAAGGCCTTGGGCACACGGATGTGTTGGTGGGTGGGGCAGTGGGCTGTGGGTTGTGGGTGGTGGTTTGGCTGCATTGATTGTTTTTGCCACTGGTAATTTGAAACTTTAAAATATTTATGATTTATGTTTAGTTTCCTTCAGACTGCTGGGGGTGACAAAAGGACACGAGATCGCTGGTAAGCCAGGACACCCTCGAAAATTCTGTGGCCCGTGGGCGATGGGCGGTGGGCGTTGGGTGTTGGGCAGGAGGGGGGCGTGGCCATGGCGAATGCTGGAAAATTTTTCATTACACAGCTATGCAGTCGCGCAATAAGCAAGGCAGCAGAAGTAGAAACCCAAAGAGGAGTGACATCTAATGGAGTCCGCAAATTTTGCATGAGCGGCTGGGATGAGATGGGATGGGATGGGATGGGGATTCACTGAGAGATTGGCCAAAATACTTGGCACGTGCTGGGGGGATGGGGGCTTTTGCGCTTCAAGTAATGCTGAATTGAGTTGTCAGTTGTGCGAAAAGTTGCGTTTTATGAGGGTGGTTGATGTGCGGGGCTTAGGGGAAAGTTGGCAAGACTCGCATTAAATATTAATAAAAACGCTACCTCGGGGACTTGCAGGTAACTGCACGTCTGAGGTGGATTTGGAGGTGTCTCTGCTTTGTGGAGGACGTGCCTAATAAAACGCCTGCCCCGCCAATTTCCATCGTGATTTGTCGGCCTTCTAATCCCGAATTTCTAATCTAAAAATCCCTCGAATGACTCCGAAACGCGAGAACGGGGTGTCTTTTTCGCCCATATTCTGCACCCCAAAATATTCTGGGAAATGTGCGCATTTTTCACTAACAATTTATTATCAACCACTTAGGATCGCTATAAGCGATAGTCCATCGAGGCTTATTAGATTTCAAACAGTGAGTATGAAACGACCAAACCCCCATTTGCCCAGCCCCCTTGAAGTGGAATATCTATGACAAGTGCAACAGTGCGACGACAAGTGGAATCAACCCTTGGTTTTCCTTTGGCGGGGTGTGGAAACTTTTATAGACCGTCAGAATGATATATGCATGCCAATATTATGACAGCAGCAACATAACTGGCAACTGTTGAAATATGCCCTGGGCCACCAGAACCGAAAACGAAATCGAAAAAATTTCAATGGAGGAATAAGTTTTTGGAAACGCTTAGTTGGAAATACTCTACTAAAGTTTCAGCTTTGGGGGAGTTTGGAAATTATGCTTACATATGATTGAAGTATATGCTTAGGAAAATTAATACAATTCAACTTTGTGGTAGCATGGCTAAAATATTTAAAACTGTAATATAATCTTTTGATAATAGCAACTAAGTTACTACAGAAGTTCAAGTGGCATATATTATAGCCTAGCACATTAGTTCTAGGTCATATATAGCTAATAAAATACGATTGAGAAATGATCAGTTATACTTCTTTAACATTCCTGATTACCCTGCCATTTTAGGGTATCCGCACAAAGGAGAAACGAGAAATGGCAAATCAGCAGCAACAACTCATCGACGACGATGGGCGTAAAGTTACGCGCGCATATGTAAGTGTCTGACTTCCGTTTCCGCTTGACAAGCTACGATGCTGCCATATCCCGCTGGGGGGTGGCTTCCTCTCCCCTCCCCTCCCACACCACTAAAAACCCTACAACCCACAGAAGTTGGAGTTGAGTTGAAGTTGTTGTCATGTTTGTCAGAGGTTGGGGCTATTACATTTTACTTTTCATATTTGCCAGGAATAACCGTGAAATTGTTTTTTCTGTCTAGCCCGCCCCTCGCAAAGCACATAAGTGTGTGTGCGTGTGTCAACTACCCCTTTGTCAATTTCAGTGCTGAAGTATGTGCAAAAAGCGCTGGTGAGCTCGAGAGTGGGGGGCAGTTGGAAAACTTTCATCTATGCCGCCTTGGGCCACAGCAAATGGCAAGGGATTCGTGGATTGGATAACCGGGGTTATGAGTGCGGCGGGGGAGGGGCGGTAAATGCTATTTAAATATATACATTTTAATAAGCTCTTTTCGGCCCTTTTGTTGCCGACCACCGGCGTAAGTAAGTAAGCCTGTTATTTGATATCGATTGCTAGACAACTAATGCGAGCGGGCAGTCGTAATTTTTGTAAAATATTTCCGCCTGCTTAGCGCACACACAATTAAACTCAATTAAGCGGGCATATTTAAACATGAAATTGCTGCATCGCAATTGGCAAATATGTACACGGATTGACGCCACCAAAAAAAAAAGAAAAACAGGATAAAAATGGAAAAAGGGAAAAAGCTAAAGGGAAAATAACAAAGAAGGAGCTCAATTCCCCAGAGTGGCTGCATCACCGAGGGATAACAAGGGTAACGAGAGGACTCAACAACGCAGCCAACGAACTTGAACCGCAATTTTTATTTGGCAATACATGCTAAGACATTTCCGTTTTACCCCAAACATACCTTTTTGGCCCACGTTTTTTGGCTACTTTGTTGCCGCAACCCTCATGAATATGTAAGCACTCGCTGTGACGGCGTCCCCACGAAGATCCGTCCAGGTGGGAAGGCAACCTCGGAGTAGGTAAGCCCGTTAGCTCGGGGTGGGCTTTGCCCAGCCAAGCAAGACCAACCTGCAGCGGAGATATAGTGGCGGCAGTCTGTACTGCCCCACCAGAATCACCCGACCCACCGACCGAGACAGACAAACATCAATAAACAAGAACCGTCGCGTAAATAATGCAGCACCCGGAGACGCTGCTCAGTTCGACTGACTTGCCTGTTCGCCCGCCGAAAGTCACCAGTCACCGAGCACGCACGGATCGTCTCCGGAACTCCAGAAGTCATCTATGCACTGGAAAAAAATACCCATCATTATCATGCAATTTAAGCTATGCCATGGGCCGATGTTGCATTAGGGCAAGCCAATCTAAAAATGATGATAAATTTAAGTCTTTGTGGGCATTAATGTACTTTCATTGAAAAACTGATCTGCTTGACTCGAATAAACCTAATTGAAACTCAAAGTAGTTGGAAAGTTAAATTTCAATATCTTTGAAGTTTTAGGAAAGCTGTTTAAAATAGGAAAAATCCATTGGTTTTTCACTTAAACAAAGCATGTTTTTTGTAACATGTCAGAGCCAAAGCAAGTAAGCTGAATTCCCCATTGTGATTAGATTGGTTCTAGATAGTTTAGTTCCCATTTTCCGCCAGTGTATTGGGAGTCTAGTATTCCACCCTGTTTAAAGACTACGTGCGGTGCGCCAGACATTCAGACATTTCCCTGGTGTGCAGACTTTGGCTTGCTTGCCCTGCACTGCAATTGTCTCGGGCTTCATGCATTTTACATTTTTAATAGATTGCCTGGGATTAATAACACACGCATTCGCCCATATAGACGTCCTGGATTGTAAGGGGCTAATGGGGTCCAGGGGTTGCCAAGGGGTGCCAGGGGTGACCGCAGGTATTGGTTTTAGTTTTGGTTTCCTTGGTCGGCCCAAGGGATGCATAACACATTGCGCGGTTTACGCCTCGACGCGTGCCCCTGGAAATGGGAAACGAGGGGGGAAGGTATAGGGGGTATAGGGGGCAAATCTCTGACCGAATTGGCGGTGGTGGCAATGCGTGCAATTAGCCAAGAGTGATGGAAGGGAATCTGGCTAATGGAGGATGAGTTTGGGATACTCTAACGAATGAAACGGGGCATGGGGTAACTGCGTTCAGATGGCGGCCTAATATAAATTATCATAAAGAATCACTTTTGGTGAACACTCAAGGAATCCCTTGGAGTTAATGAACACTTAGGAAATTTCTATGGAATCGATTTTTATTAGATGACTGTTTAAGGAACTAACCTACAAGAGAACAATTATATCAAGTACATTTTTAATTACCTAATATTTTCTATTCTTGATCACACCTAACATTTTTCCCCCAATTAAAGAGCTCCCATCTCAAACTATCATAAATATATATGCTGGCATTTGTTATCCACCTCCAGGATGCATCGTTTGAGGAAAGTACCCCCATATCGTTAGTGTGTGCAAAGCTCTATGGAAATATTTCAATTTGAGGCGCATAAAACTTTCCGGGAAGAGGCAACCAACCAGGAGCCAGAAGCTCCGGCTTCGGAGCGTCAGAACTCACCCGAAAACTTTGGAATAACGCAAAATGTGCGGACAGCAGGAAAAGCGAAAAAGTACGAAGAAAGCCCAAACCAAAAAAAAGTAAGAAAAAAGTGCAAAAGAGAAAAAGTGGAAAAGTTCTCGGGCGAGTAGCCGCCGAATCCTTGTGGTCCTCGGATCCATGGGCCGCAGGTCCAAGTGGCAAAGTTTTGGCTGTTGAAGACATTAATTTGAGCCTTGATGATATTCAATTTAGGCACTCCGCTGAGACTTCTGGCACTATGCCCCCAGCCTCCAGCTCTACACACTCGCGTACTCACAATGGAGGCAGCCACTGAAAAATATGAGCTGACCTACGTAGGCAGTGTTCACTCCCACAGTTGTGGCCAAAATAATAGGTGTTCATTTCTACCATGGAAAATATGAATTACAAATAAGGCTAACCTAAAACAAACGCCTTAACACTTTAAGAATTTATTAAATGTTTTGTTTAAATGAATTTGTAATATGAATACTTAAGCAATGACAAGGAATGACTTTAACTAACACAGTACCAGTATAATTAGAATGAAACAATATTATAATTAATTATATGCTTTTTACCGCATCTGTTTACCTCAGAGACTACTTACAGGGGAAAGGGAAAACTTAGTGACAGCAGGAAAAGTCCCCAAAAATAAGAAAAACAACAGGGGCAAAATGTATTTTTTGGCACAACTTTTACATGCACTTGCCGCGTTTGTTAGCCGCGTGTTGTTCTTGTTGCCGGACCGCGCGCTCTTGTCCTGGTCAACTTTTCATGTTTGAGCTTCATTTTATTAAGTTGGCAACACTTGTACAACAGCCAGCAGCCAGCAGCCAACTGGCAAATGGAAAATGGGAAATGGAAAATACCGGCTGTGCCTACAATTTGGGGTCAGCGGCGAGCTGTGCAACTTTTCCTTGGCCCGAATTATTTTCCTTCTTTTTTTTCATAGTTATTTTTAAGTTTTTCGTTTAATTTTCAATTTGCCGCTGGGCGACATTATTTTTAAAATATTCACCGAGTTGAGACTCCTCGCAGGCCTTTTTCACCAGCTGTTGCCGCTTGTGTTTTAACTTGATTTGGTTGTCGCATAAGCTGCTTGGCCTTTTGTTATTATGCCAGGCATTATTGTTATTCCCTCGCTCGGTTGACCATTTATGCTTATTTATTTTCGCCCACTCGCATTTCCGTAGCATACTTTTGTGGGCAGCGCACCCACACATACACACCCACACCCACACCCACACCCACGCACACATACGCGCGCGAACAACGAGGAAAATGAGGAAACTGGTACGTGCTCGTTGTTTGGCGGGATACGGATATATATAATATGTGTAGGTTCGGTATCAGCAATAATTTGTTCACAAAGAGCTGGGCGCAGAGAAATTCCATTATTATTATTTGCACTGAGGTGTTTATTGATCTTCTCCAAACACGACTGTTGACACTGTCCACCGTTTGTTGGCTTGTTGATTGTTTGTCTTGGCTTTGTCTGCGGGCGGAGCCTAAGGAAAATATCGAAATACTACCATTTGCATCGCCCCGGCGACAATCTAGACCATCTTATACGCAAGCCCGGCTGGAGACCATAAATTTCCGGCTTTAGTGGGAGTCTGCAGGTCGACGACACTGAGAGGATTTCCCAAATCACAAACTGAAATAATCACTAGCGTAAATTATACTCCTCTTGTTTTATGGAAAACAAAATTAAATTAAAAGTAAGCCTTTGGGATTAATCGTATGTGGATTACAAGTAATTATGCATCCCATTAACCGGGAATTAATTACAAATATTTAAACTATATTATTTGATGAATTTGAAAGTAAGCTTAAGTACTTGATTTATTGCCCTTTAAGCAGCACTTTTTTTCGCTCAGTGTGTGTGTGGTCGCAGCTGCTGCATTGTGAACTACTCGCAGCGATAAAGTAATGAATTACCTGGTTCTGTACAACAATAAATTGTATTTGGATTTTTATTACAAGTCTGCTGATTACGCTGTCAATAGCTGGGGGAAAATATGATTTTTTTGCGCAGCTCTGCGACCTGGGCCGTTGTGTCCACTGCCACTGGCCATTTGGGCGGTGCCGGTATTGCTTTTGGCCCTTTTGTTGGCCTTTTTGTTGGCAACTGGCAACGGCTGCTGCTGCGTTGGCCTTGTTAAATTATGCTCGTCATGGCGGCACTTCCGGCCCAAAGGCGCTGCCAGCCGTCCATTGTTGCAGGAGCCGTGGAGGGGATTGGATGCTGAATCCTGAGCAGCATCCAGAGGAGCTGGAGGAGCATAGCTGTCAGGTTGTCTTCGTGTTTTTTAAGTTATTGCATTGGGAATCGGCCGGCAGCTAAACACAGGAGCAGGAGCAGCAGCAGAAGCAGGAGCACGAGCTTTAGCTGGAGCACTAGATGGAGTCGCAATTGGAGCTGATGCTGATGCGGATGCTGGAGCACAATAACAAATGAATCTAGCCGAGGAGCTTTGTGGCTGCTGTTCCTTTTGGCGTGCGACAAGGCCGTGCCATCGAAAATTCCCCTGATCCCTTATGTAATTTTTAGATTTCCTTCTCCTGCTCATTGGCCAAAGTGAAATCCATGGTTGGCATAAAAAATAAGGAAACCCAGAATGAATTAAACCTGTTGCCTGGATGGCAAGCCAGCAATCTCAGCTAGAACTGAAACTGAATCTGAAACTGAAACTGAGACACTGCCAAATATGCAGAATCTTAATGAAAGTCAAGATGTCGGAGCTTGGCCAACTGGCGGTTGGCTACCTATCAGTTGTTGGCAAATTGCAACTTAAATAAAGCCAAACGAATTGGTCAGGATTGCGGAAGGCAAGCGGTAAAGGATTTCCGTCAAAACTGCCACACAGCCAGCTCAAAGAGCACGCAACGAACTCTGGTTATCCTTTCGCCAGCATTTCAAATCTACTTTCAAGGAAATCCTGCCGCGGGCGAGGCTAAATAGAGGTGAAGTATATAAATGCAGCGAGTTTAGCCCTTGAGCATATCAGCCGCGTCCCTAAAGTGTGTGCACTGCCAAGGCTTTCCGAAGATTTCGCGCAGGGAATCCTTTGGGCGGTGGGGAAAAGCGAGGGGATTCTGGATTCAGGACTCAGGATTCAGGATTCGGGATTGGATAGCTACCGCTGTCAAAAGTCAAAAGCTGGCAAGGAGCAGCAGCCAACAGCCAGCAGCCGCCACAAGTTGCCTGTCGACGGACAAACTTATGGCTAAGACCGCAAACAAATTTCGGGCTGATGCAATGTAGCCAAAGTTGTACGGTGCAACTTCGCTAAGCTGGACTTCTATAGAGGGAAAATAAATATGTAAGTAAAATATTATGTATATCTATATATTTGTTGTACCATGGTTGTTGGAACCAATTAATAAATTTTAATTTTTGTAAACCTTCTCGTTCAATTGCTTTTTAAGTTTTGTATAAGCTTTGCAACAGGATTGTAATCGGCTTGCTGATCTGATTAAAAATTTTGTACATTTACTTCTGCGGCATGAATAAAGTATTTTATTCACTATTTTGACTGTGGCCATATTTGGGGCTGCAGTAAGCGAATTAGATGTTGAAGAAAATTGTCTTCCTGTATGAATTTCATAATTTCCCCAAGTTTTAGTTAGGAAAGGCAAGCAATTTCCTCCTCGTCTGCTCTCTGGCTTGGTCTAGGTGAGTGGAGTGGAGTGGAGTGGAGTGTGTGCATGGGTTCTTGGAGGACTGTACTCACACCACGTTAATCCCCTTTCCGATTTGGCTTTAACTTTAAAGTCCCAACTTTGCCGGCGCATTGGTTGGCTGGTTTCGGCGCTGTCTTTGGTTTTGGCCATGTCAGGGGCTGCGGTGGCTGGGGAACTACTCGTGTATGTGGCCAACTCGGATTGGATTTTCAATTTCTTCGACTGTTTGCTGATGTCATCGACAGAAGTCCGGGGTATTTCTCCGGCCTTTGTTATTTATATTCCTCGGGCTGCTGACCCACTCAACTTATAGAGGCGATTGGGGAGTGGAAAGTGGGAAGTGGGTAGCCGGGGCCAAAGGACAACCCTTTGTCACATTCTGCAATTTATGTTATTGTGTGCACACCCCCCGATCTGTATCTCTATCTGTATCTCTATCTTTTGCTGGCATCTCAGTGTTCTGTTTATGTTCTGTGATTTCTATCAACAACTTTTACTTTTGGAAGCAAATACGGGGCGCATCTCAACCAGAAAGCAATAAAAATTGTTTACAAACATTATTTGCGTATATCCTTGATCCGGAAGCACCTTCCATGTCCGCAACTTTTCACCATTTAAGTAGATTTCTCTCTCTTATTTTTAAGCACACACAATAACATGCATTTGCCTTGTCACTCGCCCTGTTCTCTGTTCTCTGCTCTGTTCTCTGACCTGTCTCGTCCTGCCAAGGATATTCCCGCTCTCCTTATCTCGTGTTTAGGTTTCTCGCACACTCTAATAAACTAATGTCCCTCCTTTGGGGCCAACTCCTTTCTGTGCCCTCCACCCCCCAGTGGAGATGGTAGCAGTCCCAGATCCATTGTTGGGCCACAGTTTGCTTTGCGAAACATTTTATTTGTCGTTTCTGCCCAGCTCCTTCTCACTCGGATTACTCGAAAATGTTTGCGTCAGATTTTGGGGACTTGGAATGATGATGATGGGGGTTCTGGGGTTGTCGGGGTTGTCGGGGGGAAAAAAGGACAGAAAAGGGTGTCCAGGTGTTGGATTTCCCCAACTTTTCCGTGCAATTTTCCTGCCACTTTTCTTCGGTAAATCGCTTGAAATTACTTGATTGAACAGGGAATATACTAATAGTGCCACAGTTGGCCATAATTCAAGATATACGATTCCGCAATGTCAACTTAGGTGCTGATTAAATATTTAATCCATCGCTAGGCAGTTGAATTGTATAACACAAATGTTGGAGTGGAAAAGTATGAGTAAGATTTTCCGTACTACATTTATGATCATTTATATTAAGATCCTGCACTTGTACATTAAGGAATTCCGTTTTCAATTACAGGCAACGAATGAATTGAATAACTTTTTACATAAAATTTAAATCATGTAATAATGGCTTTGCCTTTGCACATTAGGGGTGACACTTGAACCCCAAGTGGCCATCTTAATCTGGTTCCAGGTTAGTTCCATCCTCGGGTAATAAAGACCTTTCTCAGCGACGAGTGGAGCTTCCGATTTCCCAGTCCCCGGTTTTCCCAACTCGACGGCTGGAAAACAACTCCATTTAGGACGCATAAAGCTGGGGCAACATGTGTGCCTGGCAAGCCGGGGAAATTCCTTATGCCAGCCAAAGTGAAACTGTCACTGCCAAGGTTTTCCTCTGCGTTTTTTCTACTCAGCCGCCTTTCTTTTCCGCTCGGTTTTTTTTTTTTTGGCAGAGATGTAAGGGGCAGGATCTCTGGGTTGCATATTTAAATTTATGATTATGTCGTTATTCTGTCTGCCCGCATTGCTTAGGCGGCCGAAGAAAAAGTGACAGCGGGCCAAACTTAATACGAATTTATGTGCAACATATTTTTGCACTTTTTTTCGCCCCGCCTTTTGCTGCATGAAGTGAGGGAACTAAGCGTCCACCTCATAAAGAAGCACAGCCAGAGTGGTCAACATATGCTCCATCTGCTGGACAAATAAGAGACTTGATGAGGCACTGGGTGCTGGGTGTTGGTTACACCAAGGACATGAAGATTGTTTAAATTGCCGACGCTGGAAAGTCTTGCCATTAAAAAGGAGAACATTAAAATTCCTTTTCGCTACCCGGCAGCATTTAAATTGCATTTCAGCTCGAGGAAATGACAAATTCGTACATAATAAGAAAAGTCTGGAAGGGCGAAGAGAAATGGGAACCATTTGGCATTTGGCAGGTGGGTGAATCTGGGTAGCCGGGTAGCTGAGTTGGCGTGAAATTGAGCCAAAGCTCCGCGTCTAACTCATTTTTAAATACAAATTTATGTACACGGAAATAAAAGCCAAGCAGCAAGCGCTTTGGCTGCTTTCTCTTTTTTTTTGGTTTTTG
Source organism: Drosophila teissieri (assembly GCF_016746235.2). NCBI lineage: Eukaryota > Metazoa > Arthropoda > Insecta > Diptera > Drosophilidae > Drosophila > Drosophila teissieri. The sequence continues at coordinate 14,660,422 of NC_053030.1, forward strand.
ATTAATTTGTCTTTGCCAAATGGCTGGCCATAAATTTCAAGTTAATAAAACGAGTTTTGCCCTCTTCTAATAACGAGAATTTGTCACACGCCATCCTGACAGTTCTGTGTCACAGGAAGCATGTCCTGATCCATCCCCTCTGCCGCAAGGAACTGGCAAGTGCCGCTGATGACATTGTGGCCAACTTTTACCAGGGAAAATTATGCCCAAAGTTTTTCCCCCCACCCCCCTTCACAACGCCACACAGCCACATCGCCACATAGATTGATGGAAAACTGGTCGGGTTAATCAATGGCCAGGCCACACGCACCGAACAGCTCGAAATTCGATTAGAGGCGATGTCAGCAAGGCGCTCGCCTCAAGTGTCACTTGCAATTACCCAGGGGCGCGGGCTAGAAGGGTTCCAAAGTGCATTCAAATTGGCTTGGACTAAGAACGTTAAGCGTACAGCTGTCTAATTGTATTTGCCACCTCGCCTCGCCTCGCCAACCCTTTTTTGCGTCCCGAAAGTAATGCAAAAGTGCTGGGGAACTTACTTCAAGATTTATTAGCATCAAGATTAAAGCATTAAAAATTTGCAGACTGTTTTTGCCTCACGCAGACATTACGGGGCAAAATTACTGGGCGGTGGGGGCGTGGCAGCTGCCCTTGTATTTTTTTGGGCAGAAGGAGGTAAGGGGATGGTAGTGGATGGCCGGGGGACCGTGGAAAGTGAGTGCAATTTTCCCTCGCTGGTCTCCATCATCAATTTAGCCTCCTTACCACTTCTCTATTTCACCCGCTGTGGTTGTACCCTGCAAATAGAAGATGATTCAGTACGTTTACAATCGTAAATTGTTTAAATTCACAATAAATGAATAATACAAACCATGAAGCTGTAACCACAGAAGTCTGATATTAAATCACTGAGTAACAAACATATACATTTGTGTCTTGAAAGCAGCACATGCATGTTAAAGGGTAGAGCTCCATTCGATGCCAGAAGTTGGCCCTAATTTCTGGTGTTACGCCCGCTGTTGTTGTTGCGGTTTAGGGGGGACGAGGATGAGGATGCGGATGAGGATTTGGATTCGGATGAAGCTGCTCCTGCTTTTGCTTTCCTATCGCCGCTGGCTGTTTCCGCAGCAAGAGTGGCGCAAAAATATCAAGCTCAACAACATCGCTTCGGCTTCGGATAGCAGCAACAACTACGGCGTTTCATTGCGCACTTTGTCGGTCAAAACTTTCGACATTAGCACTTAATTTACTGGCCCAACTTAATGAAGTCTACACTTGGCTAATTTACGCGAAAAGCTTCAGCTACTTAAGGGGAACATTCATCGCGGCCCATGCTCCATAACCTCCATCCTGGTTAAAGTTTTTCATCAGCAACTCTCGGCAATGCAACCACACAAAAGAATGGAAATAACAGCTCCTTTTGTATAAAAATTAAATTAAATGTAGATAAAAGCTTTCATAAATGCTTGCTTTGAACACAAAATCTGTTTTCAAGTTCATTGAATACAAATACAATACAAATATTCAACTGCTGAAAATCAAGAGAACTCAACACATTCTCTACGATCTGAGGTTCCCCAATGAAATAATCTAGAAAATCTTGAGCTAACTACATATATAACCTATAAAAACACAAGAGAATAATGAATTACTGTTGTTATGACCGCAAGGGTGAGTAAGCTTCGGATCGCCAAACACTCCATATATATTCTATTTACTCTTAATAAGCTTTCTGATAAGGCTTCCCAGTACGGGGCGCTCTGGAATGGAAAGTTGAACCAGTTGTTTTGGTTTGCTCGTAGGGTTCTGTTGGACTGGAGAAAATGTTCCGATCGCTGAGTGCCAACCACGTGCGGATGGTCATTGCTGGCTCCACCGCAGTTGTGTCCCTTCTTATAGCGGGATTCATCACCATGTGGGTGGAGATCAATAAGTGCTGGGGATTCAATGTGTGGCTCAACGTTTGCCTGCTGCAGATCGTCGGTGGAATCTTTCTATTCGTCGGTTCCCTAAAGGTAGGACAAATACCATGCTTTGTAAAAGGTACCGCAAAATAAGGGAAAGTGATTTTAAAAGTATATTGAAATGAGTTCAATTTCTCATTCGCAGAGTAATCACTGGCTCTTCTTGCCCTGGCTGCTGGCTGCATGCATATTTGTCTACACGCTCGCCTACAAGTCCGTCCTGTACTTTTACAATCTGGACGGGAGGATGTTACTTGTAATTCCCCTGTTTCAATCGATTGCAGGTAGTTTTCCCTGGTTTTCCAAAAGAATTCATTTACTTAAGAACTCTGTTTCTTAGGTTTCTGGTCCTATTTCATGTACGATGTCTTTCAGGACTTTCTTCAAATGCACACTTCCGTGCAAATGGAGTATTAGTGCGTTTGTCTTTTTTCTAGACCAGTTTAAACGCAGTTGAGCTGAGTGTAGGGGCAAATAAGTGTGAACATGGTGTTTGCTGCGGGGTGTGCTTTCGTAGCCAAAAGTAAAATAAGCGTTAAAATGTCTGCTAACCCAGTGGAAGTCTGGCCCGAGGATGTGAGTTGGGTTCTGGGTCTCTTCTGGGGGCTTTTGTGGTATCGTTGCATGCGTATTGCATTACCCGTTCTGCCCCCTCAACCCAACCACCCCTTTGGTGGCACCCCCTTTGGCACAAAGTGGCGTATGAATAGATACATGTTTTGTTGCCCGTTTTGTTCTGTTTGCCCTCCCCGCAAGCCCCATCTCCGCCTGTCTGTGGACTGGTTGTCGTAATCCAACAAGCAGACAGGTTAAATACACCGCAAGGACAGACTCACACACACAGTGCGGCTGCTGGAAAAAAGTGTGACAAAGATGGTGGGGAAAACTGGCGGGAAATGGGCGGCAATTCGGGGAGGCGACTCGAGTCGCGATTCGGCTGGGAAACAGACGCATCCAAACAAACAATAATCATGCAACAATAGTGAGAGCCGCAAACAAATTGCTTTTCTATGTATACACTGGAGTACAGGGAGCTGCATGCACAGGGGGAAAAGTTATAGATCATAATTTACGAACTTTAAAAAGTATTAAAGTATTTAAAATGTCTGTTTCCGTTTGTCTTCAAATGTGTAAAATTGATAGTAAGCAACATCTAGTAATTAGTAAAAGTAAATAGTAAATAATGTTCACTTTTAAGCTAATTAGCTTTAAACAAATTAAAGTACAAGCTTTTTATTTAATTGCGTTCTCAAGGAATTCGTTTATAATGTACCCTATACATTTAATAAAATCTGTAAAAGTCTCATAAACTGATAACACGTCATGTACTAACAATACAAAATAACTGATAACAAGATTTCGCAGAATTTTACGAGCTTTCGTGGTTTTGGCACCCAAGGTCGCTACATTTCAACTCTCTTTATAAAAATAAACATTTTTAAAACGTGAGTTTAGTGAGTAGCTCTGGTTTCTCTCAGTGAGTGTGTCATGCTGGGGCTCACTAGCAGATTAGTTTCGTTGCGAGTGTGTCTGAGTTTTATTTTTGTATTATTTAGTTGTCTTTTTTTGCAGACGCACCAACCAACCAACCACAGAGAATCAAAAGCCGCATGGGCGTAGTCCGTGACACCTAAAAAAAAGGGGGTGTTGCACTGGCAATTAGAATGGAGAGCGTAAAGTTTGAATTTCTCCCCACCTCCGCTCCTGTGTCGTGTTCTTGTCCTCGGATCCTGCATCTTCCTTCCCAGGCTGCGTTGGGCTTTTGTTGTCTGCAAAGTTTGCCTTTGACACTGGGTGCCGGGTCCGCCCCCTTTCGCAACCCCAACCCCCAACCCCTCGACCCCTTTCCAAGCACCTGGCATGCCGGCAAAATGGAATCCATTCATTCAAATCTATGTGAGCCTGTGAGCGTTAGTGTCTGTGCAGCTTGTTGAACAAAATTGAAAATTAACTATAAATTCTGTGTGGCAAAACATGCAAACATGTTTGCGGAAATACCTGACAGACTCAGGTGGGACAACCCAGTGCGGGGGGAAGGGTGCTGTTGAAAAGATTAAGGGGGGGAGGGTAGCTGGGGGTGCCACAATCGACCAGCCGAGGTGTCAAGCGATGCAAACACATTGGTGACATCGAACCCCTCGACACAAAGCGATTCATTGTTGCGAAATTTAATGCGAAAAATTCATTAAAATAAAAAAACACCTCTGCGTGAAGAATTGCCACACAAACTTTGAATCCACCGGGAGCCCAAATTGAATCGCCCAAAAATGTGTGATGGTTTTTTTTCGGGGCTACAGTGAAGCCCTTCAAAGGTGCTAAGTACAAGGGGAGGCCAAAAAAAAGGCAGGGTGTTAACCCTTATGACAAGTTGTGGCTCGAGGGGCTTTTGCACTCCCAAAAATGGGGATACTTCAAAACTTAGCACTGCACTTAAACAATTAATAGTATTTTGACTATATATTGATAAACTATTCAAAGTAACAAAGTATTTTAGGTGTTATGGTGGTTAACTATACTTTATTATTAATTTATTTTCTTGAGTGTACATAATGAGTAAGGCCAGGCGTTTTTATATTCGTTTTTTCCTTGTTTCAACTAAGTGCTTTGGTTTGCGAAAGTGAGACCACGCCCACGCGCAACCAACAGTGTGAATTTCCCAAAAAAAAAAAGGAAGAGGAAATGAAAACCAGACGGAAAATCAAGGGAGGCCAAGCCCGAGTTATTCCAAACGGCAGACCAGGAACAATCAGCTAGACTTAACTAATAAATTCCCGTGCATTCCGCACGCAGTCGAGTCGAAGCGGAAATCATTTAAGCTGCCAAATCAGCCGGCCAGATGGTCCAAACAAAAGGCCAACAAAAGCCACCAGAGAAAGGTGCGCCCAACGCAACGCAACGCAGAGGAATGGGAGCTTTTTATTTGCACAGGCTCCGTAGTTTTCTGGGTGTGGTGGGCGGTCGGGGAGCGGGGATCGGGGGCGAAAGGTACCCCTGCAGCGGTGGGCGTGGCAGGGGAAGGAATGCTGGAGCAGGCGCCGCCAAGTATGCAATGGAATTCGGCGCACGCAGCGGCAGGTGAGCTCGTGTGGCTGCTCCACTTGTTGTTGTGTTAATGCGGGCGAGCATGAGTGTGTGTGTGTGTGTGCCAACGCACAATTACATACAACAATTTGTGCTTTGTTTGGCCGCTTGTGTGTGCATGTGTGTGTGTGAGCAGGGAATCCAAATCACCAAAGAGCAATCGTGAAGCTGCCACATGGCCAGCAGCCCCAAGTTGTAGGTGGATGCTATAAGTGCACTCGAAAAAATCAAGGCACAAAGTGGAAAAGTAACTTTTTTCTTAGCAGAATCAAAATTGCATTATAATGTACCTCAGTTATTTATTTCACACAAAACTCATACATTTTTTTTGTAGAAATCTATAAGCCATTTTTGCAGTGCCCAGTGAGCACGAGTTGGCCTGCGGAAATCCAGTTGGCTTTGTGCCGCTGACACCTCCCTTCGGGTCCACCCACCCCTTTCTGCCAGCAACCCACCGCCCATCCCCCCGGCGCTCCACTCAAATTGGAAGCCCAAATATGAAGTCGAAAAGTCGGGGGAGGGGCTTTTAAAGGGGTTGCCTAGGGACGGATGATACTATTGAGGGGCGGCTCTTTCGAAGCGCTGGCGCTTAGTTTTCAATGTGAAAATTGAGAAAAATTGCCAAACGAGTTGGTAAGCGATATTCTCGGCTCCGCCTGCCGTTTGGTCCGATGCCAGGTGGATGCAGTTTGGCCCATTGTTGGCCCACCTTGGCCCGAGCCAACTCCATCTTTCCCAGCCAGATGCCCGCCTCTCCACTCACTTATTGTTAGTTTCGCTCGCTTTGTTTTGACAACTTCTGGAGGAATGCTCTGGGAACTGAACGCTTCGTCAAATAAAAACGAGAATTTTTGGCTTCAGTTTACTTCCGTTTGCTTTGACTGCCTGCTATGCCGCCACCGCCCCTCGCCCATCGCCCCTCGCCACCCGGCAATTGGAGACCCAAGAAGCTGCTGGCAGCCATAAAATTACGATCCAGCAGAGAGCAAATGACGCGAAACAGTCGCACGGACATGGCCAAGAGCCTCTGAGCCAAAAGGGGCTGGGGCAGCAACAACACGTTCCTTGCATAAAAATCGTGCAGGCCATGCTAAAAACGTTTATCCCTTTTAGCCCCAAGTTTGGCTCCGTAGGAGTCCTGCCAGCTCCCTCAGAACAATGGCGGAGAGACACTGTGAAAAATCAGATAAAATCCCCATTGTTAAATGAGTTAATCGATTAGGCTGGAATGAAAAGTTAAAGAAAAAGGGTAAGCCGAGTCAATGTAAGTTAGTCTATTCAAGATGTACATATAAATATTTTGCCATACTTTGCAGTGGCCCAGATTTCTCGCTGTGCACTGAAAGAACAATTTCTTCGTCTTTAGTTTCAATGGCCCCCAGGACGGACCGAAAACCATTTTAAATGGAACGTAAGCCGAGACTGATGGCCAGCAGTGGAATACGACAAGGGCGGTAGTGGGAGTGGGAGTGGGAGTGGCGGGCAGATAAATGCCGCATCATTGGTTATTTATATGCGTGCGGATCTCAGGTGGATGGCCCTGGCCTCAAACGATATATTTATTTGATTTTATTGATATACAAGCGGGCGTAAGTAGTGCATATCCATCTCGGCCGGCCAACGAGTGGCTTAAGTCCTGTCATTACGGCATGGAGCCCAGTTTCAGGTGAATGTCGGCCTGGGAAATTAATTAAATCGCATTCAAATGATTGGCTACGTGCCATTATTAATTCGAACATAAATTATTCCACATGCCCTAATTCCAAACGATTTTACTCCACCTCCGCCGCCTCCACCGCCGCTGCCGCACAATCTGTGGTCAATCACTTGATTGGCCGCTCACCGAATGGATCTGAAAGTTTAATGCAACACGTATTGGCACTTCCAATTTATGGCAATTAAGTGAAAGTTCTATAATCGCCGAAGAAGGTGTTGCAGAAACGACTCTTGCAGCTCACCACATCAATTACTAAGCTGGGCTAATTGAGGTTGTGCGGCAGTTGTCATTTTTCCTTGTGGATTTGCATAAGGATCTTAGCTTGAAATAGTTCGTGTATCTGAAATACGTCTTAAGCACCGTTCGCAATGGAGATAAATCAAATAATAACTTTTTGAAAGTTGCTGAAAGCCAATTAAAATGGTTAAATTCAATGTTTTCTGCTCAAAAATAGATGAAATCCATTATTCTTAGACGAATAAGTCTATGTATAAAATAAAAATACCTTTTTTAAAAATGTGGTATATTGAGAAAAAAAAATTAATTTTAAAATCACCTCAGCGATATCTTAAGCACAAAGTATTCCTTAAATATAAAACAGGAATACAATTTTTTAAATTTTAATATTGATATAATTAGACTACATATTAAAAACTTAAAAATCAAAAGATCCTATTTATTTTTCAGCACATTTTTGTACAATAAGAAAAAACATTCTATAAATTAATTAATCCTGAAAAGTGTCATTTTTTAAGAGACCGTTTACATTTATTAGACTGTTCCCACTGTCAAGTCTGTAGGCTCAACAGCAAAACAAACTGTTAAAAAGCCGGTAGGTGCTGAGAAGTGTTCCCAGTAACACTTGGCTCGGCGGCATTGCCAGCTTGAAACCCGTTTTCGACGAACTTCAGCGACTGCCAAACGAATGAGAGCGAAGCCGAACCAAGAATGCCGAAGATGCGAACGTCGGCGGCGGCGAAGCAACAGCGACGGATTGTTCAGTTTGTCTTGAAATCGCGACTCGAACGGTCATCGTGTGCGGATGTTGAGCGGGAAAGTGGAAAAGCGGAAAAGCGCATTCAAAAACCCAGCCGAAAACTCGTGCAAACTGCAAGCAGTGCCAAGAAACGTACAAGAAGAATAAAAGCGAATTAGATTAAAAAACAGAGGTTTCAGTGACAAGTGTGCAACGAAAACTCGACAGCAGTGAGGTGAATATACAAATCTCGATCCCCAAAACGACTGTGCAACGCTCTCCAATGCGAATCCAATCAGAATCCCACCTGAGCGCTACCTGCCAAGCGTGTTTCACTTTGCATTACCCGCGCTGACCAGTTGATCCCAACTTGTTTGCAACCCGTTCTCTTTCGCGGCTGCGACTCCAAGCTGCACACCACTGAACACAACGACTGACTGCTGAAAAGAGTGCTGAGTGCAGCGTGTGGAAGACAAAGGAGTTATTTTTGGCCATCAGTTTGCCATTTGCATTTGTGCAGCCAGCCAAGTTGGCCCATTCAGCACATAAATTGCGAATGCAAACGGCCAAATTGTTATTGCCACTTACAACAGCTCTAAGCGGAATTCTCTCGCCTCTTTTTTTTGTTCTCTAGCGTTCCGAGCAAAGTGTGCAATATCTTGGCCGTAACAGTAGCCACCTGGTCGCAACTTGCAGCAAGCGATTCGCGATTTGCGACTCGCGGCTACCAGCAACAAAAAAAAGAAGAGAGAAAACGCCACCAAGACACAAAAGCTGGTTGAAAAAAGTGCTGGCGATTGCATCGCATGTCGAGGTTGTTTCGCATGCCCTTGCCCCGCCACCCCCCACCGTAACCCGCTTCTGCCACCCCTCTGCATACCCCCCTTTGGCCGCTCAAGAGCCCAACAACAATGCGAACAGAAAGAACTTCAAAAGCACTCCGACCCTCCGTCTGTTTTTTGGTGATTATGAGCGCAGCACTGCACCATAGGGTCAAGAAAAAGTGCAGCGAAGTCGCAAGTTGAATGCCCTTACTTTCTGACACCTTAAAAATATAACTTCAAAATGATTGAATTCAGTTTGGCTTCAGGAAAAGTTTATTGTATTAACAGCACTTAATTTTTTTAGTTTTTGAACTTATATATTTAATATATTTATCCGACTTATAAAATAATTTATGGGTTCTATTTCATTTAAAGGCGCTTAAAATGAATATAAATATTGCTAACTTAACTATTTAAGGACAATTTTCAAGAATTCGGTAGGAGGCACTTAAAATGACTCACAGAAAGGTTTATTTATGAGTGTCTCACTTAATCATGCTGAATTTTTTTTTTTATTTACTTCGTAATTGCATATGTATGTGTAACTAAAAAAATGCCTATGAATGTTTTTCGAAAAAGTGCGACGACTCTATTGAAACTATACCTGAAATTCCTCGCTTAAGACAGAGGCGTAATTATTTCACAAAGGGATGAAAAACGCGATGGAATTTCTGCCGCAGTCAGTTAGGGTATTACATGCAGGGGCACAAAAAGCGTACCAGCTCGTTTCGCGGCGCACAATGGAACCTGAGAAGATTGGCCAGAGCCGAAAAAAGTGGCCAAAGAACCTGGCCAAAAAGAAATGGCTCGTTGGGTGAGGAAGGGCAAGAAGGGCAGGTAGGGCAGGCGGCGGGCTCAAAGCGTTTAAGCGCCTTTGACACTCAGCTGGTGGCATAAAAGGGGGCATGGTCTTCTGGATTAGGGGATTGGGGGACTGGCGGATTGGGGGTCATGTGAGACAGCTGCCAATCAATGGCAGACTAGGCCCATCACTTTGCGGCCATTTTGCCCTGTGTGGCATGTTGCATGTGTGCTACAATCAAAAAATAAAAAGATAAATATAACTAGAAGCAAGAGCTAAATCGAAAGAGGAAAATAAAAGAGGGAAAATGTTTTTAGAAATCGCTTCGAACTTCCCTTTTGGGCCAGGGAATGGGGAAATTATGCGCTAATGGCAGCCAAAGTTCAATTTCATTAATAGTTAACTTCAAAGTTGGTTACATTCTCCGAGGAAACGCCAGTAAATTACACACACCGTGTGTACACACTCAATTGCCGGATGGAAAGAGACATTTTCAGCTTATTAAATGGAATTAAGCAATTTCTGCGTTATTACCATGAATATTTGAAATCGGGGGTAAATACCTAAAGCCAGGGGATTAGTTATTCCTGACTTTACTTGCGCACTTTTATTCTTATTGATTCTTAGGCGGCAAATTAATGTTTTCATTGCGTTTTCCGTGCTCCGCCGCCTGTCCAGCGGCCCAATCAAACAAATACTCGTACTCCGCAAACATGGCCGAGAAAAAGGAGCCACACAAAGTAACCAAATTACGCCTAATGGTTTTTTAATTGTAACAATAATTGCCGTCGCCACTGCATGAACAGCAGCAGCAGCAGCAGCAAAAGCAGCAATCAGAGTCCTTAAGAAGGGTGAAAATGGGCCGAAGGGGTAGGGATCTGACCCTCCTATTAATGAGAGCTCTTGGAAAGCATTTAGATGCCTGCAAATTGCCAGGAGCTCTTACAGTACGAAAAAATGTTTTTCTCTTCTTTTTCCTAATTCATAATCCTTTTTCATAATTTCTTGTAGAGCGAAACATATATTTCGGTTTATTTCATTACTGCAAATTATTTAAATCCGTCTTTAGGCACTTTTCTATAAATATTGTAACAGTTGCCGCCTTTCGAGCCCTAGAATTACTAATATTGCTTAAAAACTGTAGGCATAAAAGTTGTGATAAACTTGTGACTTTTTAGTGGAAAGAGCTTTGGCCCATATTGAGACTTTGAAACATCTGAAATTATGATTAAATAACAATAAGCATGTACAGCTAATACAGAAAGTATATTATTTCATATTCATCAATTGCGCAGATGGAAATGAAAGCTTTTGATTTCTTTCTGTGGATTACAACGAATTCGAGGCTCATGTTTCTGCTGCGCTTGACTGTTGCTGCTCTGCAGAAGCCAGCATAATTGTTCGCTTCATGTTTGCGACTGAGTGTGCTCGTGTGCGTGTCTATAATTAAGGCCAAAAAGGCGAAATGGAAAAAAGTGCTGGCCTAAGCTGTGCCGACGACTAAACAAAAGCCAGCAATGAGACGCTGAACCTTGAACTTGCTGCCGTTGATGTTGATGTGGATGTGGATGGTGCTGCTGAACTCTGCTGCCATTTGGGTTTGTTTGATTCTATTCATTGTTCACTCGGCGGCAGTTGATTATGAGTGTTATTTTTTTTCTGCTCGTGCTTCTATTTTCTATTTGCTGGGTGTTTTTGCGAGCTGGCTTGTTGCTCTTTTGCTCTTTGGTCGTTTTCGGTTAGCCAACATCGCCTGAAATGGCCAAGCGTAGCATACTTCTGTGCGCCGAGGGTCTCTAATGTGCGCCATTTTGGTTTTATGCGGGGTCGGTGTGTGCTGGTGTGTTGGTGTGTTGGCGAGTGTGTGCCTGTGTGCGAGTGTGTGTGTGTGCGTGTGCGTGTTGGCCCATTTGCCCAGAGGTCATTATAGACGCTTCCTTGGTCCGCTCGGCACGTTGTGGCCGCCAACTTCCGCTCTTGTTGCTCTTGATGTTGCTGTTGTGGCATCTGCAAGTGTTGCTGATGTCGCTGTTGTTTTTGCCGTTGCTGTTGGTGTTGTTGTTGCTGTTGCCACTTTGAGCCTTTTGGCTTTTGGCCTGGTCCAGCTCTCTAAAGTGGCAATTTGTCTAGTTCTGTAAGCGCCTCTTTTAACGATAATGATGATTGCGCATTGTTGCGTTTTTATTTCAGTGCACAACCTGTTCACACGCCACACTCACACACACACACACACACACACACACACAGAAAATCCACTTGGAGTTATGCCTTTTTTCTGTGTGTGCGTGAGTGTGAGTGTCTGTTTGCTTAGCATTTTCCGATTTTCATTCATAGCCGCTCCATTTCCCGTTTCATCCTTTTTCGACCGTGTTCTTTCATTCGGGACTTTTATTATTTTCATTGCCATTTCTTATTCCATTTGGCCGTCTGTCAGTTGTCTGTCTTTTGGTTTATGCCTTTTGCTTTCTCTCACTTTTTCCCATTTTTTCCAAACATTTTTCCCCCCGTTTTGGCCAAAACGTGTCGTCGCCGTTGTTAATTTTTAGTGTAGGACGAATGTTCGCATTTGCTTTATTGGCCATGGCCGAAATGCAATACCGTCTAGACGCCGCGTTTCGACCAGAGAGAGGCTTTTCGGGGCCAGGCCAACAGCCCGAACCAATCGTTTGATGTTCCTATTTGTTTTGGCCGAACTATTTTGATTTGCTATTTGGCTACATTCGGTTTTGTTTTGGCCAATTCGGCATGCCTGCTTTCGGTTTGATTTATTTTACATATTTTTTATGTTTGCTTTTGTTGGGTAAATAAAATCTAAAAGTTTCCATACAATTTTCGTCAATATTTAACCACATAAAATGCATTTCACATCACGCTTTGTGTGTGTGTGTGTGTGTGTGTGTGTGTGCGTGTGTCGTAAATAATCAATAAACATTTTGCGGTTACCGACGGTCAGTGTCGTGGCCCCAGTTGACATCCATCGATGGCTATCGCACTCTGGACTCCGGGCTCTGTACTCTGGACGTTGGCCGACGGCATCAGCTGATTACTTTATCACAAAAGCGTAAAATGAGGGGCCAAACGGAAGAGGGCTAACACACACTCACACACACAGACGCGGTAACGCACACATGCATAACTTAGCCGGCATTCACGTGCTGCACCGAATGACTTTATCGACTGCTAAACGTCGCTTGGCCATTTGATGCGGACGTCGATGTGCACACGTTTAACCCACTGGCAAATATTCACACAAACAAGCACTCGGAAAAAGATTGCACCCAAGATAAGCGATCAAAAATGGGAAATAAATATTATCATTTTGCAAACCTTTTTCGAGCGCAGGCCAATGCTGTCAATTTTACTTGTTTTAAAACTTAAACGAAACGAAAATAGACTAGACATTTAAAGAGTATATTAATGTATCGCTTCCGCTTAAAGTGCAGTTTCGAAACCCCTTTTACGCCCAGTGTACTTCACTGAGCAGCACACACACTCTGCGGTAATTTTTCTGCTTTGTCGTGTGCCCTCCATGGCTTTGGTCCTGGCTCCAGTTCACATCGTCCTGGGCCCTCAGTCCTGCGTCCTGAGTCCTGAGTCCCGAGCTGCGAGTCCTGAGCCCCCTAAATGTTTATTGCTTTATTCTGCTCATTCTGTTGCGCAATTTAATCGATGTCTGGCTGTTGGGCGCTGGGCTGCGCTTCACTTCACCCCGTTTCCTGATCCTGATCCCTGATTTTAAAGAGCGGCTAATGTAAAGCGTTGAATTATGGCAATTTGCGATTTAATGAAACTTTATTCAGCCGGCAATCAGAAGTGCTCCATATATACTATGCGCTGCCTGTCCATCTTGATGAGACTGCTGGTTCAGTGCCGAGTTCAGGGCGGAGATTGTGACTCACCACTACCCAAAGGATTTGGATCCTTTTAAGCAATTATCTTATAACACAATCCTGTGGGGGTCAATCCGTGCCTCATTTTGCGCTCGAATGCGCCGCACAAAGTATTTAAGTAACTCAAGCCGTTACCAACAAAACAGATTTGGCTGAAGGAGAACGGATAGTGGCTATGGGATTTGGGGGCTCGGGATTGGACCAGCAGTGGGCGGGGCTAACCCTTTTTGTTTGCCCTCCTGGATTATGTATTTGTGTTTATCCTCGGTTTTTGTCTGCTCTGTTTTGCTACTGCTGCTGCTACTGCTGCTGCTGCGAAAGAGAGAGCTTACCGCAAAGAAAAAAATGAAAGCCGTAATGAAATGCAAAATCGCTTAAGTTCGCCGGCAAGGGAAGCACACAGCTGCCCCGCCCCCAACCGCCCAGCAAGCAGCCGCCCTTTTTGTTGACAGCGTGTTAGTGGAAACTAAATGAAATTTTCTTCATGTTCTAGCTTTGTGGGTTTTTGTTTTTCCCCGTTCCTCGTGGCTCTGTCGGCTGTGTGTTAATGTGTTTGGGGGTGTCTATTAAGGGTGCTACATGTACATCAGGCCAGACATCATCCTCATCATCGTTACGTCCTTGTGATCATCATTACCATCGGTGTGCTGGCTGTTGGTTGTTGGCAGTAGTTGTACTTGTGCCGTCAGAAGGCCGCCGTTACCTTGGCCCCATTGCCATTGTCCTGTGCATAATTGAATGCTCAGACGCTTTTCAAATGCCACTTAATTCCCGGGGCGCAATATGTGTGGTTACATTGCGAAAAATCTGCTATCTAAATACATATAATAATATCTCAAGCATGTTGAAGTTAACCATTTGAAATGGATTTGCTGTAGGAGTTGGACTTCTAAACTAATGTAATACCCACTACCTTATTTCGCCCTGTGCACATGTGGGAGCTACCTCTTCAATGACTTCCGCATAAGTGTTTAATTTCCTGTGTATTAACATGCTTAGCACAACAGAGCGAAGCGAATAAGCTACAAAACGCAGTGCTGATGTGAAAAGGGGTTGCAAAAAATGAAAACCAGAAAAGGTGCGTTTTTCGAAACCCCCCTCTGAGTGGGCTGGCATAACGATTTGTGCCAACAAATTTATTTAAAAAGGATTATCAGCGGCTAAGCGCCATGCTGGCACACTTCAAAGGCCGCCACGCTTTTCCACCGCCCCCCATTGGAAAATTTTTTGGGAGGGGCTGGGGAGCACAGAAACAAAGAGCAAACAAAACACGTAAGCGCTGCCATGCCATATGCAAATTTCAATGTCAGACTCAGTCTGAATTTGAATTTGAGTTTGAACTCGAGTATGAATTTGACATTCAATTTTGTTTTTTTATGATTTGGTGGGATGGGGGAAAGGGTCGCAGGCTAAGTGGCTTTATTTTGATGATTATGGCCGGGGACAGGGTTTAAATAATCAAAATTCCGACCATTTCAAGACCTAAGCTCTAAGTTCCAGTAATTCGATGCGCTGGCAAAAATCGAGTTCTAGAATGTCTTTTCATTTTATGAAATTCCTGCGATAACCTTTCGCTTACCATGAACTCGATGACATTTATATGCTTTTAAGGGGGTTCGGGGCCGAGTTCATATCGAGTTTAAAAATACCGAAAAAAATTGTAGCAACCGAATCAGAAGGCGTGAGAAATTCAATTTGTTGTCACGTCCATCAGGTTAAAATGAAAGTGGCGGGAGTTATTTTGTGGAGCAGGGTTGGCATTTTCATGTTATTGAATACTTTAAAAGGTTTTTCCCCCCAGCACCGAAAATTCGAATTTCGAATCTTTCTCAATTTTCAGTCGTGTTTCCCCGGGTCCTTTGTGGACTTCGGGGTTGGTAAAATTCTAGTTGAAACATTTTATTTACTAATTGCTGAGAATTTGCTGTGTATGTGCGTACATATTTTGGGGAAATTTGTTTCTCCTTGAATGAGTGCCTTCTCTACGAGTGTGTGTTCGTGTGTGTGTGTGCATGTGCGGAAGTTCACACACGCCTGAACACTCAGAGCCTGTCAAACGCACTGCTGGAAAATCCCCTTGCAGTTTTCCCTTTCGAAGTTGGCTGAAAATTTTCAAATTTCCGGCCCACCCACACCTCCGCGCCGAAGGAAATTGTCTACGCATGTTTCTGGCACTTTTAAGCGGATATAGTATATGTGGGAAACTATTCCGCCAGCTAAGCGTCTGCTCCTTATCCATTATTAATACACGAGCCAGAGTGTTCAACACAAATTTGCAATTTGCTCAAGACTCGCTTGGTGGGGGCGTGAATTAGCCCAGCCAGCCCGATAAGCATTTCCCACCGCCAATTTCACCCCCGGATTCGACTTCTATAAATGGCATATGGATTTCCGTTGTCCGTTCGTGCCTTATCTCATTGCCATTGGCAATGTCTGTCTGATGTGATAATCCGCAGGAATTAATAAATAAACCATTAACAAATAAACTAGAGCTCAGTCCATGCACACAGCATTGCATTGTGATGGGTTGTTGGGGGGTTGGGTGGTGCGGTGGTTCGTTGGTTCGTTGGTTGGGTGGTTTGGTGGCTGACGGTGGTCGATGGTCGCTGGCCTCTGGGCAAATGTGCGTGCCGCTGGGAAACCCTTATCAAGGACTCACCAACAGCCAGGCGGGTCCAACCCTGACTTGACTTTCTGCAAACATCAGCAAACAAAAGCGGAAGGCTCACTCCAACACCTCACTCTTACGCTCTTTCCTCGGACAGTGGCACGAATCCTTTAATGTGGTCCAAGAATTTTCAAGAATAGAAACCTTTACACTTTGCAATAATAGCATAATAAATGTTCACCCTCCTCCAACTTCCCTGTTATGCGTACCTATTTTTCTATTTGATTTTAAGACCGCATTTTCATACCCCCACCAAAGGTCAATGCTTTGGCAATAAATTTCCGACGTAGGCGTGCCTTGAAAAAATGGGAGGATCCAATGCAAATGGCATTTGTGCGTGTGTCGCCTGAAATTTTAGTCAATTAAATGAAAATAAATGAATTATTGATAGTTTCCATGGCTCTCGTGCGGGGTGGAGTGTTAGTTCACCGTGAACTAAACCTTGGCCAAATGTAATTAGGGGAAGAGTCGGCACAGCCAGTGGAAGAATGTCATTTGAATAATTTAAACTGTTAGACGCGCTCGCCGTTCGATTGCCAGACACAGGACACAGGGCACAGGACATCGCAACATCAGGACATCGCTAGCACAGGACACTGGGCGGTGGATGGTGGATGGTGGGCGGCTTGGGCTCTGGAGTCCTGCTCCTGGCCGGAGCCACAATGACGTTAATGACAGTGACGAGCGGTTGTTTGCCTCAGTTCTCGACCAAACATTCGGCGCAAACAAACAAACAAACAAATGCACGCACGTACTCCGTGCGACACACACTCACACTCACTCATAAAAAACAATCAAAATGCAAAACGGAACCAGGCAGACGACACTCCATGGGGAAAGGCTGCGTGTGCGTTTGTGTGAGTGTATACACTGGAAGGAACACTTTGCCGAAGAGCACCAAGTTGTGTGGAAAAAGTATTTGAACGAAACAAGTTTTAGTTATAAGCTTGCTTGTTGGCTTGCACTTGATTAGAATTGAGAAGGAGTGACTTTCATTCCAACAAAGACCCTCTAGTCGCAGTTTATCTAACTGCATAGATGATTTGTCTCAGTGCACGTGCGTGAGCCTTGCACCAGGAGGATCAACGACAAACACAAATGGCTCCTGATTGCAGGCAGGAAGCAACAGCTAAGGGGATGTGGCAGGCGGGGGTTCTACGTCTGTCTGGCTATGCGACTAGAATTCAACATTTTGCCGCCATTAAAATCAAATTGCACTTTCGTGCAGCGCAGGCGAGGATACTAAGCCAGAATCGAGAGGACAGGATATAGAATGAGCAGTGGGGTGGCGAGCCCACGGAGGTCACGAGCCGCGTCAACGTTTTTGGCAATTTCGGCGAAATATTGCGCTCGTTCCCGTGTAGCCATGCTTTTTTTATGATTAATAAAAGCAAATGTAAATAGTCGCAAATAAAAAGCGGCTAAACGAAATGAAAGCAAGCGTTGCACAGGCGACCTTCAGCAGGGTGGTGCAGGTGGCCACATTGGGTGGGGTGGCTGGTTGGTTGGTTGGCTGGCTGGCTGGTTGGCAGGTTGGCTGGGAATTCGCCCTCTCCCCTCTCGTTGGTCCCACAAACTTTCGCTTAATTTCTATTAGCATTGCTGTCGCTTCGTTTTCATTGCTGCGGCACGCTCCGCAGGTTGCTGAGGTTACCCAAGGGTTGGACGGGTTTGCAGAAGTTGCTGCAGGGGTGAATTAGTGGGCGAGGGGTGGCACGACGGCGGGGTGGCAAGGTGACCGGGGAATGCTGAGGGAATGCAACTGTCCGCTGGCTTGATTGTTTGTATTTCTCATGGCACTCGATGTCAGTCAAAATCGCTTCGTTTTCCCCCACTCGCGAAACAGTCCAACTTCCACAGATCGAACCACATTGGTGCATATATAAATATATTTCCGATTTGGGAATTAAGCTTATTCTAAGGGAAACATTTTTGTTAGTTTTGTTTAATTTCATGAAATTGAATTGATCATGAGCTCATCGTTTAACTTACGTTTAAAGCTCATTCTATGTCTTGTGGAAGAAGTCTGCAAAGTTTGGCTATAAAACGCTATTGCCACACAATTTTCGGCAGAGCTGCAGAGAATTCAACTTAGGCAACTCTGACTGTAAACCCGTTCCAGTTGTAACCCCAAAAAAGTATGCACCAGCCCACCCACCGAACCACTGAACCACAGTGAGCCCACCCACTTTGTACTGCTGTTTGTTTTACAACGTTTTTAACTTGTTTGCAAGGATTAGGTAAGCAACTCAAACAAGAGCGAGTGCCCAGGACATCCAACCAGCCAGGATGCAATGCGAACTCATAAAAATAGACAAAGGCATGGCCTGCCAATTTTCAGTGGTGGTAAGTGGGGGTGGAGATTGGGAATTTCCCCGACCAGTTGCCATAGACTGATTTCCATTCAGCAACCGTTGCCAGCATTAAATGCATCGAATTACATTTTCTATTAACCAACTTTAAGAGGGGGGTTGTTTGGCATCGTGTGGCTACTTTGTGTGTGGAAGAGGGGGAGGGCTTGGGGCTAACTGGGGGTGGGGGGAGGTTGTCCTGTGGTACCAGCCCTGAGCGAATGTTGCTCGTTTGTTTGCTGCTTGTTTTACAATTCGCTTTTTTAACGCTTTCGCGCTGTGATTCCTTCGTCCTGCCAGCGGGTCCCTGACATTGTTGTGCGGCGCCTTGAACCTTTTGCAGTCCCTGCTCCTTGGACCCCCATTCTCCGGCATTCTCCACCAGCCGCCAAGCCCAGTTCCACACAGCTCCACACAGTTCCACCCCCTGCTAACCCGTCTTGATTGCAGAAGTTTTTGTACTGCGCTTTGGCTAAGAAGCCGCTGGCTGCACGCCGTTTAGACCAGCTTCTACTCCACCTCCAGCTTGCTGGCTTTAAGTTATGAAAACTTTTGTCGTTGTTTTTCCTGCCCGCCTTTTCTTTGGCCGCTGTGTTTCTCCACCTCACTGTTCTGGTTTTTCCACGTATTTGGTTCCTCTTTAAGCGCACATTAATCAAAGTTTTTCGCCGGGCTTAGTCGAAGTTTGAGGGCATTTATAAGGCAATTGTGGAGCTCGTTTCGTTGGCCACGACAGGTGTGTGTGTGGGTGCCGGCTTCTGGGCCCGTTTCTTTGACGGCTGCATTGGACATTGAAGCCATATGGCATTGTGTCTTAACATTCAGGAGCACGATAAGAAAAGCGGAAGGTATAATGAATATTAGCTAGTTTTTCGTCAAATACATTAAAAGGATTGTGGGAAAGTTCAAGATCCCTTCTTTGTTTACATCTTAGGATATACTTTCATTGTTTGAATGAAAGAATGAAATCTTCTTTAAAACTAAATGGAGTGTTTTGAAATCCATTTAATCATTCCATTACAAGGCTACCATATTTGGCTTCCAACTAAGCTAATTCGTGCCACAGTGCAGCTGGACAGACCTGTCAAACAAAGGTCTCCGAAAATTCCTGAAAACTTTCTCGTTCCCCAGAACTGACCAGAGTTCTGGTTTCCAGCTCCCTTCCCCTGGTAACTCCCATCTATGCTGCTCTGCCTTGTGGAATCAAGTCAAAGAGCTGGGACAGCAAAAGTAAGCTGCAAGACATTCGACAGAGCCGACTGTCTGAAGGTTACCGCACACTCACACAATGCCTAATTGTCTTTGGGCTCGACTCTGTCTGGCCGTCGGCCCCATCCCCACAGCTCCGCCGCCCCCTATTCCCCCCTATTTCCCGCTTTTCCCGCACCGATGCGCCCCGCCCCCTTAGGGCCTGTCTGAGTGACTTATGTCTGGCTTTAGAGAACTTTTTGCAGCATACAATGTTGCATTGCAAATTGAAACACGCGACGCTACGCGATGCGGAGCATTGGGAAAAAAAGAAGAGAATTTCCCAGACACACACACACACACACACACACATAGAACTACAGGCATATGCATAAATAATAATGCACGAGCATACTTTAAGTGCAGGCGTCTGCTAGGCTCAAAGCCCCGATTCTCTGTTATATTCCGGTTGAAGTTACCATGCCCATACCCCTTTCCATGCCCATTTCCACTTCCACTCCCGCTACCCCTGCCATCCGAAAACCCTTCACTCGTCTAGCCGTCTGCTCTCGCTTTGGGCTGTCCGGTTTTTCCAGGAGTTGGGCGGAGTGGGTGGCTTGTATGCACTTCAGTTGCTCGCTCGAAAGTGTCTGCTGCATTTACCCTTGAAAATGTAGCCGCTGCAGACTCCGCTGCACGTTGCACGTTGCACATTGCCCGTTGCAAATGAGTTCAATACACTTGGCATAAACACAAACATTACTGGGAAATCCACTCATCGCGCGGTACATTTTCCACTGCGCCGACGCCGCATTTCCCAACTAATAATGCTCACGAAATTCTCGCTCTTTCAGGTTTTTCCCGAACTCAGAGCCGAACCATCGCTGCCCAGACGAGCGAAGCCAAAAGCGAGTGTGTTTATTTAACACACTTCCTCGTTGCGAAAGCCTTCAGTTCGTGTCTGCTGCTCGCGAAGTGCGCGCCACAGTGAGGAGGGAAAGCGGAAACGGAAACGAAAACGGGAACGAGTGCGTCGCAAGCGATAACGGAAACGGAAGCGAAAGCGTAGGAACATGTGTGTGTGACGGGACGATCTCAGCTAAAGCCGAATTTAGAATAGATCGCAGCCAATGCCGTTCAATGCCCAGCTAAAGATTGCTCAATCAGTGAACAAAGTGACATACGCGAGAGTCAGTGACTCAAACTGCAGCGCTAAGATACAAAACTACTCTATTGCCGATTTAAGCCAGGCCAAAAGGCAGGCAGGCAGCATGTGTGCCACGGGGAAAGGTAACCACAGGCTCTGTAGCCTCAGTGCCCTGCTCCTCGTCCTGGTCGCCCAAACTCTGCACGTGGAATACGCCCGGGCGGATTATGAGAACACCTGGAATCTATACTACGAGCCGCCCTGCTGCACGGGCTCATCTGCCGCCCATCATCTGCGCCACCACAAAGGTAAGTCCCTCCAGTTACTCAGTGCCATTGTCCCACCCCACTTCGCTTCGCCCCGCCGTTTGCAGTCAAGGTAAGTCTAAGTGGTGGCCAAGGCTAAGGAGTCGCCTCTAATTTGCTGCCGGATTAGGGCGGGCTTATATGGCAATTAAATTCAGTTTGACTGCGTGCTGCACTGCGAGATAAACTCATAAACTGGATTTCTTGTTAAGTTATCACAAGATATATACAATATAAAATATGTATTATATATATTATTATCCTGAAAACCACAAGGTGTTTGTGAAAGACTTTTTAAGAAAGAAAGTTCTAAAGCACAACTACTGGTGCTCGCTTTAAATAATGATATTCAGACAGTTTCCTAGAAACACATGCAAAATACGTTGCCGCCGGTTCTATTTTTAGTTCTCCGAATTTGTTATATTATGACACCAAAGCACAAGAGAGTACAACATCAAACATACAATTTTCTTTAAGAAATCCTCGTGAGAGCGTTGAAATGGAATATTTTTTTTTAGTGCCCTCGCCCGGAGATATTCGAAATACAAATAGAATGGCTTAAACGTTTTCCTCACTTTGTTCGGCCTCGAATTCCCGCCCGGCTAAGCCCCGTCAAACAAAACTATTCACAACAATGGGCTGAGGGCCGAAATCGAAGTTTTGGGAAATAAGTCAACAGCTTACATAGCCGCGAATGCCAAGAAGCCGAAATAGATGTGGCTGGGAGTGTCTCTGTGTGTGTGTGTCTGTGAGTGTGTGTGTGTGTGTGGGCCGTGGGGGTTTCCCTTTTTATGGCCGAGAGGAATAATTTTCACTTTAAGCGGATTTGCCGCCCACGTCCCACGCTCCTTTTCTTGATTTGCCATTTCGGTCCACTTCCGTCGGCGACGTCTGTTATCCTTTCTCACCCGGCTCTCTGGCCATTTGGCATCCAGAACTCGTTCGCATTGCTATTGTTTTGCCATTGTTTTATTTCATCGGCAAGACATTTCTCTTCCGCATTGTGTGAAGTCGATAGGGGCGTTCGGGGGATCGGCGATGTGGCGGAGGGGGGGAGTTTTCCAGAACTTATAGACTCATTCGCGCGCAGCAGCCTGTGCTTCCTTGTACTTTACTTTTCCGCCAGTACTCGAGCAAAATTAAAAACTTTTGCCCGGCTGCACGGTCTTCGTTTCGTTGTTTGTTCAACGGCAGGACCTCTCAACCATCCTTAGACCCCCCTCACCCCACCGCCCGACTTGCCCCCATCTTGACCGTCACTTCCGCCACTTAAGATGTGTTTTATTTTACCCGAGCTCTCCATTCTCTCCATTTCTTTTTTTTTTTGCACCCCAACTATTAGTGTTTAATTAGTTTTCAAGTGGACTTTTTATGGAGTGAAAGCCGAGCTAAGCCCAACACAGATTCCCGTTTTACTGAGCTGTCGCTGAATAATTAAAACTCATTTCGCATATCGGATGAATGTGAGTAAGTAATCCGCTTTAACCAACAAACTGCAGCAAATACTATTCGCAGCAGCAGTGCAAAACTTTTTAATGCTCATCAGAAATTATGACTAGCCGGGGCTATTATGTGTGAAAATTCGCCTTTGTCTCGCATTTTTATTTACATAAACAATTTGGGCTTACGCAAAGATTCTCATCCTAACAATTACTGCAATCTGGGGAGGGATTTGCCAACCGCAGAAATGTAAACAGAAACGAGTTTTAAGCGCTCAAACTTTTCCGGCGACCCACAAAAATACAAAAAAAAGGGAACGGAGGATATTTTCAACTTCATAAAGGTTTTCCGAGACGCCAAAGTAAGCAACAAAAACCAGACCAAATAACAAATAAAAAAAAACCCGAAAAGGGAAAACAAGAAGGAAAGTACGAGGCGAAAAGCGTTGGGATAGCATATCAGATGTTTGCGTTGTTAATTAAAGAAAAACAAGCAAAAGTTTAATGGCGAATATTAGCGCTCCCCCGCTGAAATGACCCCCAGAAAAAAACCCCCAGACGCAACCTCAATATCCACCTGGTTTTTGGACCAAAGTTGCGGACATTGCGTAAATAGAAACAGCACAAAAGGGGTGCAAAGGCACTCACATACACACACACACGGAGGAACTTTGGTCCTTATTTCCCTCACGCACGCAAAGCCGAAAAAAGAAAACAGCACAAAAAACAGGAGAAGCGGGAAAACAGGAAAATGGCCGGGGGAGCCGTAAAGCAGGGAAATGAAAACTGTTCACAAATGTTCATTCCTCTCGTAAACTTAAAGAATTTCGAGCATTTAGCGCTGGCAGCCAACAAAAGTTTGTTGTTTCACCCAGCACTTCCCTCTTGTTTTTTTTTCGGCCCGAAAACGAGGAAACTTTTACGTTCGACCAGCAGGTGGATGGAGTACTCAGTACTTGGAGCTGTGGGCAGCCATCGTCGGCTAAATTAGCCAACCCAGCTCAGCAATTAAGCAGCAATTTTCAGCTGTAAACGCCGAAGGTGGGCCAAAAGTTTTGGCAAGATTTCTTGCCAGGCGCATTCCATAAGTCCGTCAGCAAATTCACACAATTGAAGTCAAAGTCAAAGATACAATTGGCCCAAACCGATCGAAAAGCACACACGCAAGCACAATCAATGAATGTGCCACCAACAGGGCGTATACGCAACTCGGGGGATGATGGAGCTTGGGGGCTGAATTTAAGAAAATCAATACACGACTGAGCTCCCTTTCATGTGTGTTTCCGCCATAAATAGCAGAATCACCTGTGTGCGCTTGGGTTTGGGTTTTTGGGCCAAATCCAAAGCCGACTAAGCCATAATTTACAATCGCATTGACCTGATTTCCGGCCTACGGATTCATTAGCCAGTTGGAGAACTGTATCTGTAACTGTAACTGTAACTGCAAGTGCTGCGCCATAATTCAGTTCGCTTGGCCGCAAGTACAAATGCTTGTTTGACACACAGAGTGTGTAATTTATCTTAATGCAAAGAGCAGAGGCGTGGCGCCTGTGACCTTACCAAGTATCAGATGCGGCAGCCCCAGATACAAAGATACAAAGATACCATGGTGCGGATATAAATACGCCAGCACCCACACGAGTTGCGGTTTCTTGCTCCCTGCAAACAAAAGCCAGACGATGAAAGTGTATGTGTATGTCTGTTGCTGTGTTGCTGTGTATTTCTGTTTGTGTGTGTATCGACACCTCGAAGGATAGGGCTCCTCGACCGCAAACAAGAGGAGCCAAGGATGCGCCTACTCGAGGTCTTTTCCGGCCAGCTCTCCTCACGTTTCAAAGCCACTCGCATTGCGACTCAAGTTAATGACGACAAATTAATTAAACCAGAAATGTCTGCGCCACTAAATTTGATTATAAAAGTTTACGTTTTCCATTCCAATTTCCCTCCGCCGACTCTGGCTGAGTGTGTGTGGCTTTTGCCATAAATTCGTTAGCATAATGATGCTATACTTGTACGCATTAACACACATAAAAAAAACAAACAAACAAACAAACAAGTAAATACGCATTAAAACTTTGGTCTTTCAACTTTTCTTTGGGACGTTTGAAACGAGAATGGCAACTTGTTTATAGTTTTGGTTTAACAACTTACGGCAAGCCTATTAAAACGAATTTCGCTTTATGTTAATGCCGAGTTTATTCAATTTATTTAAAACACATGTCGCTTGATTTAATTAACTTTACATGACCGTTGCGGCTTTTGTTGCATGCCCCATGTGCTCCCGTGGCTGTTGCTGCCGCAGCTGCAGATGCAACTTATGCTGCTGCCGTTGCTGCGGGTGACACATGATGGGCGAAAGCCCGATGGCCATAACACCAGACCTGACAATATTGCGCCGCTATTGTTGTCAGCCATGTGTTTTTAATTAAACACTTTAAACCGCAAGGACGAGGCTTAAACAGCTTTTAATTATTAAGAATTAACCAAAGAGCCTATCATAAACTGCAATTATTAAGCATAAACAAGAACTATTCTGGCCTGCCAATGTAATTATTGTGCTCAGTGGAACAAAATTCCCATTTTGAAAATTGAATCTGCATAAGTTGGGCCTAATTTGTGGCTATTCTCGTGATGCATCTTGACCTCGCATGACCTCAACAAGCATCGCCAGAGGGCCTTCACTCATTAGTTGTGGCCATTACAAGCACACTGGAAACTTCAGACCAGGAAACGCCAGGATGTCATAAACATAAATAATCATTAAAACTAGACATAAATTGCAAACTTTGATCTTCAGGAATGGCATTAACGTTTCGCTAAGCACTGTACACACTCGAACTCACATGGACACCTCGCCGTGCATTTACTTACACTCGATTTCAATTATCTGCTCGCATTTAGATACACCAACCACAAGGATAACAGCAAGGGCAAAGGCTGAGAAATAATATGAACAGCCGAAATATGTTCATTCATTAGGAGAGAGCAAAGGGGATGAGGGTGTGTGTCCGTCAGAAATAATTCGTAGTGAAATATATTAAAGTTATGGCCTGACCCCCGGGCACATGTGGCAATGTGGTGGTGTGGTGGTTGGTCGAGTTCCCCCCTTTCTGTTTTCGGGGGGAATTTATATGTGGAATAGCGTGAAATTGGGGGAAGACTCGCTGCCGCACGAGTTCGTTTGTGCTGGATTTTTAGAGTGGACACCGAACTATTTTGACCGAAAGCATAAGGCTGGGAAAAGTTTGGGGGGGCTTTTGGCATTTTCCCGGGGGTGGCTGCTGGCCAGCATATTGCAAAAGTTAAATTGGTTTATTGTCCATTTTTATGACACAGAAATAACTTTGTGCTATGCCAAATAATTGCATTAAGTGCAGCCTTTCTCCCTTTCGTACTCGACTTGCATGGTAATTGTCTGATTTAAAAGCATGTATCGGATCTTTTTTGCATCATACATATATTCCGGATGGATTGCCAGGGAGGGGAGGAGGGGTGGAGAATTAACACATCATTTAATCGACGCACAATGGAAAGCGATAACAAAGCAATCAGACGGATGAAGTTTCATTCCAAGGGTATGGGTGGAGAACCCATTTCTAATTAATGCTCAGATAGCGCAGCATGTCCGTGTGCTTGTGTTTGCAAATTGTGTTCACAATGAAACGCCTACGAAGTGGCAGAGAAGACAGAAGAGGGAGCAAAGACAGGAAAAAAGAATGGAATCGATTGACCTGTTTCCTTTACAGATACTCCCAACTGAAGGTCCTGAAACGGAGTCGGATCCCTACTCAATAACGGTATTTAAGCGGTATTCTCTGCTCCGTCCGTGTGTGTGTGTGTGTGCAGTCATTTATAATAAATAATAAACCTGAAGCAAAGGACGCACACACACACACTCGCGCACGCACAAAGCAGCAGACAAAGGGAAGTTATGGCCAAACAACTTCTTCATATGGATATTCAATATTTATTACGCATACGCCGTGTGGCACTGTGGCGTCCTGCAGTCACGCTATTTGAAATCAATGCGAGAAAATATACACTTCATCTGTATATACAGGACTTGCAGTGGGGCGAGAACGAGATAGCGTACGCAAAAGAGGAAGACAAAGTATTTATAATAAACAAATACATTTCACGTTTTCTGCGGAAGGCTTCCAATGAAATGGGACATATATAACTTCTTATATGCACTGCGCAGAACTTGACATTAATTTATGGAAAGCGGATTGATGTCTTTCCAAAAATTAAATTTTTGATTTTCTCAATTTTTTCAATTTCTGATTTCTACTTAATTTTTAAAGACTTTCGTAGCCATATTCAAATCATTCAATAAGCACCCATCGACTACTGGCATTGAAAGCGCCTTAATGTGGCGTCGCGCACCGTTCGCTCATAAGGACCGACACATATAATCATATAAAGTCATTTCCATGAAAAATGAACTTTCCCTTTGCGGTGAGCAGCGGTGTGTTTGCTGGGGGAAAAGGACGATGGCGACGCGCTCTGTTTGGCCCGGCAAATGTGGCTTAATAGCAAAATATAAATCTCAACTCGGTTCGTGGATATTTTGCATTCGCATTGCGAGTATTTCAATTGTTACGCAAAAATTATGCGTGGAGCATAAAACCGCACACGGAGCGCAGATGGCAAAAAGGACATGGGTGGGGGCACATTAAATTGCAATAGCGCACAAAAGTATGCAATAAAATTTGGCTAATGCGTACAACAAGCAGACTGTCTGTGGCTGTAAGTGTGCGTATCCGTATGCGTTTGCGTGTGCGCGCGTCTGTAGTGGTGTGTTTGTGGGTGTGTGCAAATATTAGTCATGGCACAGCGCACACACCCACACCCACACACACCCACGAGCCATCCTGCATACATTGCCATTTCGAATTGCACATAAAACCGCCAATTTAAAAATGAAAACTGCCGGCCAGGCTGTCATGAGATGAGGCGGCGGGTGGGGGGTTTTCCAACGCGGGGAAAAACTTCAGTCTGCCGCATAATTCACTATTTATGTGTGTGTGTGTGTTGTTTTTGTTGCTTCCCGCCGTTGTAACCGCTCAATTGCTGGCTGCTACCTTTTGGCGCAAAGCCCGAGCAAAAGTGAAATTTAGCGGCTACAATTACCGTGCAATTTTTGGGCCAAATTTCCTTCAGGGGTGCGCGGTTTCTGTGGCACAGCGGAGTGGGCGGAGGACCCTGTGTGCCGTGCAATTTGCCACACTTTCGAATTAGTCGAGATACGAGGGGCAGCAGGGGTGGGGTGGGTGAGGCGTGGTGCGCTGTGTGCAGCGAAGGTGGGTAGAATTTAAAATGCCCCACCATAAATAAGTGCTGAGGTGTTGGCCGATATTCCTCCCAGGGGGTGGATTCCACCGGTCTGTTGTCTCCATCTGCCCGTCTGCCTTTCTGCCAGCTGTCTACGGTCAACTGCAACCTTGCCATTACACGGAAAGCACCCATTCACCCATCCCACCACCTCGTCTAACTCTCTAATTTATGCACCCTTCTGAAGGCAACGGCGCAACCTGCTGCGTTGCATGTGCTCCCCTCGGAGTCGCCTTTATGCGATTTTTTAGTGCTACACGAGTTTTATAGAAGAAGCTTTTATTTTTTTGGTTTACCCAATTGAGGTGAAACGGAAATGAGCTGCCGGAAACGGCAAACCTACACACACACACATACAAGCAGAGATACACATACACATACACGGGGCACAGTTGCGGATTAGGGCAGCAAGGTGCTGTCCTGTAATTTGAAACAATTTAGGCCACGCGACGTCAAAGAAATGCGTCCGAATTCATCCTCCTTATTCCGAGAAGAAGATGGAGGCCCAAAGGAAGCTGTGTGTGATTGCTTTAAGGGAATGCTTAAAGTCCTGCTCAACAGGGAGAAAAAGAACAGAGCAAATTGAGAAGTACACCAAATGTGTGGCTTTGGTGTATTACAGCAATTGGTATGAAAACAAAAATCGTAACACCTCAATTTAATATCTTTATGGGTATAAAGCAATATAATATATTTTTAAATTCTCTTTTATTATTTAATCGCTTGGCGATATGCGTCATTCGGCCATAAAATCGAATTGCCAACCCTTTTATGTGATATTTTTTCGCTCTGTAAGAATATGTGTCGCACGCACTTTGGCGGCGGCAGGTCGAGGTGCAAAGTTATGCGCATACGAAACGCAAAAAGGCTCAAAGGATACTCCACTGCGTCCTTAACACTCCACGACATGTGCGTGCTGCATGGCGTTAGCATACTTTTTTCCGTGTTTTTCCTTTGCCAGGTGGTAGCAGCAGTCGTCTTGGTCCAAAGTGAAGTTATAGTGGGGAAAGTTAAAGTTGCCTTTTGTCACGAAATAGATACTCTTTTGTCGGGCCCCCAAACGCCAAGGCAAAGGCAAAGGGAAAGGCGTGTCCGGAAAAAGAAATGCCTCAAAGGGAAAGAAGCAAACGTGTTGAAAATTAAGAAAATAGCAGGCAACCAGGCGAAAAACCCCCAAATTCAAGCTGCCAATCAACGTCGAGGCCAGTTGCTGTTGCTTCCATTTTGCTGGGGAAAATGGAGAAAATTATGCTGACGCAGGAGGAGAGTATCCGAATCAGGGGACACTGTTGACACAAAAGGTGTAGCCTGGAAATAAGCATATTATTATGTCCTTTGTGTTATGAAAGCGAGAAAAAGCCGGGCGCAAGACAGAGACACTGTGCGAATGGCCCAAATCTAATGAGTAAATGAAGAGAAGGGCGTGCTGGGCAGGGCAAACAAGTCAAATGATTTATGTGCTCAGCCGGCAAAGGACACGAAGGACCCGCCAGCCGAAGAAAGGACATAAAAACTTAAATAATATCTGCGATGCAGAGCTGGTGGAGCCAGCTTGCTCCACGCTCACCTTGCGTGCCGAATGGCTTCTTGTTTGTCTTTTATGATGATTATTTTTCAACATTTTTACGATTTATATGATGGCAGTAGCTGGTAGCAGTAGCACACCAGCAGCAGCATAGCCCCTAGAAGTAGTAGTAGTAGTTCGGTGTGGCGAATGCAATTATGGTGCACGCACGGACGCCGAACACAATAAAACGATCGTAAAGGAGAATCGGACTTCTATATATCAAGCCGGCGGACCAACTGTGTCAGAGCGTGTCTGTCTAATTAGACGAGAGCTGCTGAACCACTCTGCCTCCTCCTCCTGCCTGCGATTTCATGTCTCTGTTATGTGGGTAATTAAACTTACAACTCGGTGCCATTGTACGTATATAGAGCCCATCTAAGGCTCCAGTTCCAGCTCCATCTCCAGCTCCAACTCCATCTCCATCGGCACTTTGTGTTTGTGTTGCCAGCAGAAGAGCTTCATGAGCTCACTCCTTTCGGAAATGTTCCTGGCAGCCAGCTATCATTATGCCGCACACACACTTAGGGGCGCTCGAAGTTTCGGCAAGGCGCTGTGGATTTATGGCAGTTACCCACTGTAACAGTGCGGCCCCGGTAACTGCCACCTCCCCAGCAACCTGCCACCTCACCTGCCAGCTCACCTGCTACCCCGAACATAATTCTTGCCGCATAATTGCAGCATTAACAGGGTTAATGGCGCCGCCACTGTCTTGGCATGTTTTTACGAAAATGTTGCCTATTATGATGAGCAAATGTGTTATAAACAATAACATGAAGTGGGCCACAGGACATTCTGCCAAGGGTGGAGCAGGGTGCTCTGTCTTTTGCCGGGCGAAGTTTCAACCGCATCTGCATTCGTTCAACTAATTAGCAAAACTTCCACGTGTGCTTAGTAAGTGGATAGTTTATAAATTTATGTGCAAAAGACTCTAAAGCCGCAAAAGTACATACATATAATAAGGAAAAAGTTACCATTTATATGGTCTCACTAGTGCCAATAGCAGAGATAGTTAGAGAAAACGGTTTGGTTATGATATAAATTCTACAAAAATGTACAAATGCGTTAACTGTAACGAAATTACTCACCTGTCCTACATTTCCGTTGCACATCCCCCATTGCACATCGCTATTGGCACACCACCCTATGGAAAATTCAGCTCGTGTGTTTTTGTTTAGTTTTTCCTTTTCGCCACATAATTAACATGCAGACTGGCACACACCCATTCTGAAAACTCCAGACCCTCGTCCCCTTGCCACACGAACACCAGGGGTTAAGGCAACAATGTTGCAGTTATTAAACCAAGATGGGAAGCACTTCAACCCGGGGCAGAGTGCACTGCCACCCAAAGCGGAGCCACCACCACGTCTCAATACGGGCTACACATAATGGCCAATAAAATGCATGCAATTTCCTACGTTTCGAGAAACTTTTGACGCTGCATTAACATTTAAATGAGTTTATCAGTGCGTGTGCGATCGCAAATGGGCACAGGGAAGTGGGGTGCGCAAAGTGGGAAGTGGAAAGTAGTACAAATATTTATGTTGAGTCCCGCAAGGGCACTAAAATGCCATCTGGCCCAAAGGACACGGACACGAACTCAGAGACAGGAGAGCGGAGAGACAGCCCCAATGATTCAGACTGATTTATGTGTTTTTGAACTTTTTCCTCTGCGTAATTTAATTAATGGCCATCGGGGCAAGGGGTAGTCGTCTTGTATCCCGAACTCCGGGGGTGTGAGCACTCACTTCAGTCACTTTCAGTCACTTCATATCGCTGAAGTAGTGTACCTGGCCTAAGATTAATTAGCACTTGCAACGCACCGAAGGCGTCAGTTGAAAGCCCCGAGCCCCAAATCCACCGACTTGTTTAGCAGCTGAAAACAAATTGCGGCCAATTGCGCAGTGGGCGTAGTAGTTGAGTGGGTGAGTGATGGGCGGGGCTGCTGGGCGGTTGGG
Organism: Drosophila teissieri; assembly: GCF_016746235.2. NCBI lineage: Eukaryota > Metazoa > Arthropoda > Insecta > Diptera > Drosophilidae > Drosophila > Drosophila teissieri. The sequence goes on from NC_053030.1 coordinate 14,691,627, forward strand.
GCTGAGCTTTGGGGAAATCAAGGTAAAGTGCCGCCGCTCTGGTTGCTTTACGCTTTCCATTCCTTTTTTTTTTCTATTTTTTTTTCTGTTCCACTCATTCAGCTCACACGGCGTCCTTTGGCTCGGCATGCAAACGTGGCTTTCCTTTCCAATGTCACGTGGCCGCAGGGAATTGGTGGGCAGCAGGGAAAGTGCTCTCTGGGCCACATTCATTGCCAGAGATATTCAGCTGGAAGCTTGCTCAACACGCTGACACACAGCCCCGGGGATAAGCTGGGGAGAATTTAGTGCCACCCCGCCCTAAAAAATTCAAATCACCTAAAAAATATGCAAGAGATTTATCCCCCATTCCATGTACATAGTAAAAGCTTATCCACTGCACTCGCAGCTTAATGTAAATATATTTGAGCACTGCACAAAATGGTTTTATAGCAACCATTTCAATTTCGGTTTAGCTAATCAAGTTCTGCGTTAGATTTAAACTGCATTTTTGGCTCAGGTCTATAAGATACCATATGTAAAATGAACAATTGGTACTTATATTATATAAGCATTTGTTATGCTTAAAATAACAGAGGTCATTGCTTTTTCCAGTGTACTTAGACGTGTGTGACTTGCAGCTATGCGAATGCCAGGCACCCACACTTTGTGTGGCTCTCACGTTTAGTTTTCATAAATTTTCGCCATAAATATTTATGCGGGCGCTTTGAAATATGGAAAATTGGTAATTGGAAAATTTTTATCATAGTGCTGGAAAGTTTGCCACACACACTCGCACCACAAGCCCCGCGGGGGTGTAGCACTGGTATTTGGTGTAATTTCAGGTGGTGACCCCGACGTGGTTAGATATCGAATTCCAATTATGCGCTGTAATTAAAAACGCTTCAAAGCGCAGATCGCCTGATGAATTCCACGGAAATTTTAGTCCGCCCACTCTTCAGCTTTTCTCGCCATTTCCCGCTCCTCCTCTCTCTCAGTTCCCCATAAGCTTTTACCACAAATACATGTGTCGTTACATTGAAATGGAAATGGAAATGTAAAACTCGGAAATGCATTCCAAGTGGAAAGGAAGCTGCGCGGGCAAAAGGGAGGACAGTGAAAATTCGGGCAGAAGTAAGTCGAGACGCGTATTTTTCAGCATATTAAACAAGCCAAGAGGTTCAACTGCTCCTGGTGGTCGTGGTCGTGGTCCTGTCTCTGCTCCTTTTTGGCTCAGATCCTTTTGGGAGTTCGCTGGCTGTCTGCCGGGCTGTCAGACCACGTCGACTTCATCGTCTGCTTGACGTCTCATTTTTTCCCAGTTTTCTCAGTTTTCTCAGTTTTCCGGCTCCTTTCGTTCGAGTACATATCCTTCTGGTCCTGCTGCACGTTTTTTCGGCACTCCCCCCCTCCTTGCCGCACTTGCAGCATTTCCCTGCCGCATTTGCCAGTGTTGCTGACGCATGACGTAGGTGTCTAGACTTGCTAATGTTTCCTCTCGCTGCTGCAGTTGCAACATGCAGCTTCCGATGGAGTCGTAAAACTCATCCGCTGAATTATGTTGCCTCAATTTTTGACCAGTTTCGGCATCCCGGCGCACATCCCTGGGATTTGGCTTTAAAAATGGTAGCTCGTTGAGTGCTTTAAGTTGGTATATCCTTGGGTTTTCCCTTGCTTCGCCTGCTTCTCTCGAAGCCACTGACACACTTCCCTTGTAAACCAACTTGTAATATATTCCCACGCCATTTCGTGTCGAGGATGTGCAAGTGAACACACACCCACACCCACACACACATTCATATTATGTGTATGTAGTGTGTGCTCAACCACATTTGCAGTGAGCAGAGAATTGCACGTTTGTGTTTCTAGATTACAGCATTGTCTGGCTATCCAGGACATCGGAGAGTCCTGGTGAGCCTGCAGGGGACTCAAGTGCCGGTGCCAGCCATGTCTATGGCTTTATTTTTACTATAGCACACCATACTATACACTTCTGCCTCGCGCTTTCTCCTCTCTTACTCTCTCTTCTCCCTCCTTTCTCCGCGCGGTGCCCAATTTCTTTCTCGCTTTTTTACGTCTCTGCCATCATAAACTGGCATAAAGAAGGGCCTGAAGAGACACACGGAATGAAACCAAAAGCGCAGCCCAGTAAAATGAAGTCTAAGCTAAATCCCACATAAGGTACGAACGTGCTCAACACAAATGCCAGGTGCTTACACCAACCCATACACACACAAACACACACATACAGTGGCATGGCAGGCTGTTTGCCGTTTACCTTATTGGGTTTTTACAGCACACACCGCACGAAAAACTATAATACTTGCAGCATGTAGTGCATTACCATTAATGCGGCTGCGAACTTACGTGGTAATTGCATTGTTTATTTTGCTTGCCACAAAGGCACACAAAAACTTGGTAAGCGAATTAAGCAGGGCTGAAAACAAAAAAATATGTTTGATAGCTCAAGCAAATATGCTGCAATGTGCAAATTCCAATGAATGTAAATCAGTTTATTGCATTTTATGTTCTAGACAGTCCGGTTGCTACTATAATTAAATTAAACAAATATATATATATTTTCGCACAGTGCGACTGCTATTTGTTCGTGGCTCCGGGCGAGTTCTGTGAGCAAACTTGCCCCATAGCCCGAGCCCGAGCCAAATTTAAGCCTGGCCAACAGCGGCGGCAGTTCACTTTGCATACATATGTCTCGTCTGCATCGGCGACTCCAGGATCTCCGACTCCGTCTCCTTCGCCGCTGGGCTGGCGCATTCGAGTGGAAGCTGTTAAATATCGAACACATATTTATATGTAGCCAGAATGCAGGTGGCGGTGGCCAGGACATTGGCAAATGGCTTCGAGATTTGTGCGACAGCTTCTGCTGCTGGAAGCGAGATAAGCTTGATGCATGGCCACGACCCGAGCTTTACATTTCCGTATCCACAAAACTACTTAATGCACACGGACGAGATTCAACGTACTTCCTGATGATTATTTTGCCTTTGCAGCAGGTCCTGCAGGATGCTAGTTATTCCTGCAAGTGCTGCTTAGTAATGTTGCAATCCTCAAAAGAATTTGGCATTTTCCATTTGCTAGACATTACTCAACGAAAATTGGAAGAATATTTCATTTGACTGAAGAGCAAAAACAACTGACAAGCAGTACAGATTCGCCTTCCGTTCGCCTGTTCGGCTGTTGAAAAGCCAATCATTGTTAAATTAACGCCATAAAAAATTACGCACTGCCTGGCACTCGGCTTGAATCTACGGTGGAGTGGAAAGAAGTGAAGTGTGGTGGAGTACAGTGAAGCCAAGTCAAGCAACCGCAACGCAAGGCAACGCAACTGAGACAGAATCAAATAAAAATTAAGTGCTGACTCAGTTCGTCTGGAAAGAAGAAAAGGCAACGGAGGGAAAACAGTGTGCGGCATGCAAAGTGGAGATAAGAAAAAATGCTCCACAATAACAACAGCAGCAATGCGGGGGCGGTGGGCGTGGCAGGGCATTTACATGGCCGCAAAACACAACAATGGATGTCGCAGCCAAACAAAACGTTCTCCATTCTGTGTGTGTGTGTGTGGCAGAGGGGGGAATACAACCACAGTTTTCATATGGGTAGTGTGAAACAGAAGTCGGACCGAAAACTGTGACCATATGCAAAGGCAGGTGTTTTCTGCGTATGTCTGTGTGTGTGTGGTTGTGTCTGTGTGTGAGTGTGTGTGTGAGTGGTGTGGGAGAGATAGGAAAAGAGATCCTTGGCCTGGCTAAGACAAATGATGCAAAATACATTTGGACCCCGCGCACCACGAAAGTGGAGGCAAATTTTTCATTTACCTGCTGCCAGGCTCAGGCTTTCGTCCTGCGTCCTTCGCCCCAGCATCCCCACCACTCGCGTCCTTGCCACCCAGCCTCCCAACCACCCACCATTTTCGCCGTTGCCATTGGAAGTTAAGTATACGTAACGTAAACGCAAATTTAATGCTTGAAAAATTCGCTTAAATGGATTTAAGTGCCGCTTTCTCTTCCTTTTTTCCCTGCTTTCTGCCTCATTTTTGTTTTTTGCCTTCCTTACTTTTATTTCTGGCCTGCCTGCCTGTTTTATCTTGGCCAGCAGATAAATGAAAATCTTCAAAAAGATGAAGTAGCGGTCGGCGAAAAGCAACAGAGGCCGAGCTGAGTAGACTTTTGTGTTTATTGGGGCTACTTATCGACTGAGCACAGTCAAGTGAGCTTTGGCCCCCAACTTGTGGCCTCGGCTTTGACCCATTTGGAGCTTAGACTTGGCCAGATAGATAACACTGGGGCTTAGGCAAAACCAATTCAAATGGGGAGCCCGCACAAAAAAACCTTCAATTAAACGCAGAGAAAAGCACTGAAAACGTTCATTGAACTAAGATAGGTTGGCACTTATCGGGAAAAGCCAAGCGAATATTTTGAGGTCAGTAAATAAATATTTATCTTGTTATTCGGCTGTAAATCGCACAATATCCAATAGTATTCACTGCCTCTCGCAATTTATTTGTCATTTTATAACCGAGTTAAACGTGCTTATAAACGTAAAACATAAAAGCCTTAAGTTTTCCTTCAACTGACTTTGTTTAGCCGCCTTTTATCTGGTTTATCTGGCCTATAATTTATATGCTGACGCATCATATAATCTTTATCCCCGGGCAGGGGAAAAAAATAAAGAGGGAAAACCCTTAACCTTTGCCGCTGGCATTTAAATTTAGAGCCCCATCGTGGGGCGTAAATCGATGCGGAAAACTGGCATGAGAGCATGAGGGAAATTTACGATTTACGGCTACAGCTACAGCTACAGCTTGCCACGTTCAACAAGCCGCATACATTTTTATGGCCAATTAAATTCCATAAGCCAGGCTAAGCGTAACGAAACCGACCGTCGCCTCAAGATCTCTTTTTAGCCTTAAGTTTTTCGCGTCGCCCACAAGCGATGGCAGTGCCATCGATTTAAGAGCCGAATGTGGTCAACATGGGGTTCTCTGCCGAGTGTTAAGTGTGAAGTAATGAATATTAAAATGAAATTTACAGAGAAGAAGGACAAGGACACACGCAGCGGCAGAAGCCACGCAGCCATCGACAGAGAGCAAATATTTTGACAGCTGTCAGTCGAGGGAAATGATTTCGCATTTCTGTTGCTTCCACTTTTTCCCGGGGCTTCCCTGCATCGGTTGGCTAGGGGCAAGTTTCCCGAGGAAAAGCTCTCCGCTCGTAGGGAAAACCGAGGAGGGAGAGAGAGAGGAGGAGGAGAAGCAGGCGGAATGGGTGGGGCACATGCCAATGCCAAACTGATAGACAGGCAGACAACGTGCGACTGCCGCCTGACTGCTCTTTTAACACCAATTGCTTTTTAATGCATGCACGTTCTCTTGCCTCACTCTCGAAAAAAGAGAAAAATGTCTAAAAGGAGCGCAAAGGAGGCTAAGGAAATTGATTGACATTTTTGGTGAGCAGACATTTCGTCCTATTTTATATGCAAATCAGCTGGATACACAAACACACACACACACACAGGCGCACGAGCATGTCAACCGGCTCTCCGTTGCCGTTGACAGGACAATAATAACGTTAAAATGTCGGGCATTTATCGTGCCACTTGGTTGTATGTGTATGTGTATGTCTTCGTGTATGTGGGTCCTCGTAGTCTTGCATCTGCAACTAATTACACACAAGGCTCCCTCCTCTCTCAGCTGAAAAGCAGGTCAGTAGTGTTCGATAAAAAACGGAATCCCGGCCAAGTTTACTCCGTGGCTTTTTTCTGGGGCCTCGGCTTGAATTTTGCCTTGGGTGCTGCCGGTTCCTCGGGATATTTCCAAGTAGTTGGCAGTGAGTTTCGGTACTCGAATTTATACAGACGACTCTTGACAAACTCGCAGACATCGTCGGGTTGTGGGTAAATAGCCGAAAGACCTAGAAGAGCACAGGATGCACTTTTTTAGTCGCAGTTTTTGGGAACAACTATCTGGTTCTTACCATTGTCAAACAGATACTGACTCATCGCTACGCCCACATTGAAGGCCACGCTGTTGGCATCCTTGATGGGCGGAAACAGGGTGCCTTCGTCCAGCAGTTCCTGGGGCGTATTCCTGGCCAGCTCGTGCGACACCACGGAAAACACGGCATTCGGCAGATATCGGGCCTTTGCCGTAATGGCGGCCAGCGCGATGCCCGGAAAAGTGAGACAGTTGTTAGCCTGGGCGGGGACATATCTTTTGCCATTGATGACCACTGGCGGAAAGGGCGATCCAGAACCGAAGAGCACGCGGCCCTGTAGGAAATACAACACAAAGGTCTTAAATAACTAAAGGACATCCCCTCCAGATACTCAATCTCACCTCAGTGTGTGTGAAGGCCTGTTCGGCGGTGCATTCGGAGTTGGAAGTGGGATTCGAGAGGGGGAAAACTGCAGGACGTTCGTGATTTTTAGCCATCGTTTTCAGGACTTCTTCGTTGAAAATGCCAGCCACGCCAGTGGCTCCGACAAGTACGGATGGCTTAAACTTCTCCAGCACGGCCATGAGATCCTTCATGGGCTCCATGCGCTTCATAAATATTTTCCCCATCTCCGGTGGATTTGGCGACTCGTGAGTTAGCACACCATTGAGATCCATCAGGTAGATGTTTTTGGTTGCCTCCTCCAGAGGAAGGCCGCGTACCTCCAGTTCCATGGCCAGCATATTGGCGATTCCCAGTGCCGCACTGCCAGCGCCCACGAAGAGGAAGGTGGTGTCCTCCAGTTTACGGCCCGTGATGCGTTCCACGTTGATGAACGCGGCCAGACCAGTGGCACCCGTTCCCTGGATGTCATCGTTGAAGCAGCAGTACTTGCGCTGGTATTTGTCCAAGAACTTCAAGGCATTGGGCGTGGCAAAGTCCTCGAAGTGGATGAAGACGCTGTGTCCGAAGCACTTGACCGCCGACTCCATGAACTCATCCACCAGTTCCTCGTACTCCGGTCCCGTTACCCGCGGAATGCGTGCCCCCACATAGAGGGGATCCTGCAGCAGGGCCTGATTATCGGTGCCCACGTCCAGGCAGACGGGCATCAGTGTGCTGGGCGGAATGCTGCCCAGGGCCGTGTAAAGGATCATTTTGCCCAAGCTAATGCCCATGGCATTGGCGCCCATGTCCCCGAGGCCCAGGACCCGTCCGCCATCCGTCACACAGATGGCCTTCACGCCCTCGTCCACCCAGTTGTGCATTAGATCCCGAATGTGGCCCTTGTCGTGAATGCTGATGAACAGGCTGATGGCCTGCTGGAAGTTCAGGCCATAGGTGCTCACCACATCGCCCACCGTTGGTGTGTAGACAATGGGCAGCGCTCTCTCGATGTTTTCCTTGATGAACCGGTAGTACAGTCGCCGGTGTCGATTGTGGAGTGCACTCAAGTATGTGAATCGCCCGATATCGGAGGGTCTGGCGTCGAAATTCGCATGGGCTGCCTTCATCTGATCATCCATGGTGCGCACGGAGCAGGGCATCAATCCCATGATGCCCAGACGTTGCCGCTCATTAACGGTGAACGCAAGACCCTATTGGAGACACATACAAATACCATTAGTTATGGGAATTCGATGGTAAAGGGATCCTTATCCACCTTGTTGTACTTTCCATTCATAACGACGTGCCAGCTGGGCCTCATGATCTGATCCATTTCGTCATCGTAAACGCTGATCTGCCTGCAAAAACTCAGAAGAGGCCGCGATGGAAGGCGCAGCAATGGCTGCAATCGGCGGAATTCCATGGCTAAAATGATTTGTGTAACTGCGAAATTTTATGGATACCTTTTCATCTGGGAATTTTTGGATGATATTTAATGTTCGCCTGCACGCCTACTTTTTCGTTTGTTGTTTCTTCTCATGGCCCGCTGTACTGGGATTCGGCTTCATCTTCGGGTACGCCCAAGTCTCAGGCAGCGATCTTCCATACTTCAGCTTATAGCCATGCTTCTTGATATACGCCTCCACATCATCCGGCTCTAAAGTGCGTTTGGCATAACCTAATGGGTTTAGAAGGATTCTTTTAAAGGGATTATAGGCATACTCACCTTATAGGTCACTCACCGTTTTCTATCAGATACTTGGCTGCTGCCACGCCTATTTTATAGGCCACCTTATTGGCCTCCTTCACCAGGGGATAGATACGTCCACCCTGTATTACCTCATTTGATGGGAACTTGGCGAGCTCATGGGCGCACAACAGGAATATCTCGTCTGGCATTCGAGTGGCCAGCACAGTCATGGTGCCCAAAACCATGCCGGGGAAAGCAAAACAGTTGTTGGCCTGACCAGGAGTTAGTCTTTTGCCATTGAACTCCACGGGCGGGAAAGGAGATCCTGCCGAATAAATAGCCTTTCCCTGGGAAATGTGAAAAATAAAATGGGTATTTCCGCATATAATTAAAACACTTACGTCTGAGAACTTGTAGGCCTGTTCGGCGGTGCACTCAGATTTGCTGGTGGGATTGGAGAAGGCGAAGATGCCAGGACGCTCGTGATTCGCCGCCATGGTGCGTATTATTTTCTCTGAGAAAAGTCCGGGTGCTGAAGTGGCACCCATGATAATTGAGGGCTTTATCTGCTCCACCAACTCCTCCAGAGACTTGGTTTCCTTCATGTTCTTGGCGAACACGCATAGCAGTTCCGGTATGCTCTTTCTTGATGTGGTCAATGCACCGTCTTGATCGTAAAAATAAATGTTCTTGGTGGCATCAGCCTCGGAGAGACCCCTGGACATGAGCTCTATTTTGAGCAGACTTGCGATTCCCGTGGCAGCGCTTCCTGCTCCGGCAAAAATAATGACGTGCTCCTCCAGCGGCTTCTTGGTGATCCTCTGGATGCCCAGCAATCCTGCCAAGCCCACAGCGGCAGTGCCCTGAATGTCGTCATTGAAATGGCAGTAGCATTGCTGATACCTGTCCAGAAACATGAAGGCATTGGGTGTCGCAAAGTCCTCGAAGTGGATGAGCGTTTGACTGCCAAAGGTGGCCACCACAGCCTCCATGAACTCATCCACGAAGCCCACGTACTCATCGCCCTGCAAACGCTCATCCCGCAGACCGATGTACAGGGGATCCTCGTGAAGCGACTTGTTATTCGTGCCCACATCCAGGCAAACTGGCAAGCACATACGCGGTGGAATGCCGGCCAGGGCCGTGTAGAGTTCCATTTTGCCCACGGCTATGCCCATGCCATTGGCACCCAGGTCGCCCAGTCCCAGGATACGCTGGCCGTCGGTCACACAGATGGCCTTCACCTCCCGCGCCAACGGCCAGTTGCCCAGGATCTGCTTCATGTGTCCTCGATCGTGCTTGGTGATATGGATGCCGGTCATGCCGCGGTACAGCATTCCGTACACGGTGCACGCCAAGCCCACCGTGGGCGTGTAGATAATGGGCAGCACCACGTTCACGTTCTTCGACACGAACTGGAAGTACATCCTCTCGTAGCCCTGGCGCAGTGCCCTCAAGTAGCGATATCTGGCCACATTCGACTCGAAGGAGTGGAAGTTGGTCTCGATGGCCAGCATCTGCTCATCGTAGGTGCGAACGCAGGCCGGCATGAGTCCATGGATGCACAAACGCTGGCGCTCCTCCAATGTGAAGGCCAAGGACTATCGAGATCTACTGTCATGACTCTGGGTGGGATTCATGGGGATTCAGCATAAGTTACCTTGTTGAACTTGTCGGAGAGCACGACCTCAATGGGAACCCGAATAATGTCGTGGGATGAAGATGGACGAATCTTAATCAAATTGGGACTACACTCGCAATTTGATTGATGTGTGTTCGAAATCGAAGTTCGTCGTGTGATGCCAAAGTTCAGTACTCTGAAGAAACTCATCTTAAAAGCGACAAAAATTTAAATAAAATAGCTGCAGTGTCAGAAAATTAAATGATTTTTGATTCACAGCCGCTTTGGGTACTTTCAGCCATGGGAATAGAAAATGTTTAACCTATCTAGATAATATGACCTTCTCAACGCTACAGATACTCTTGATAAAACAGCCATTAAATGTAATGGAATAATTTGTGTTTAGAAAACAAAACAAAACTCCTGGATTTTTCGGGGAAAATTGTGCCAAAAAAGCGAAACCGGGCTAATTTGCATGAGGTCACAAGCAGTTCCGTATCTATCACTCATTATGCATTATTATGGAAATCACTTTTGTAACTGCTTTTGTTGTTGGCCGGCCATTAGGGTTGTCAATGGGCAGAGCGAGTGGCCAAAGGACAAAGGAGCCGGCCAAGTCAGCACAAATGACTCTTAGCGCGGCCATCAAAGGATTTGCTCGGGCTTTGGCCCAAAAATAAAAAGTTGTCCTTGCCCACTGTCCTTTCCTTTGTCCTGTTGTGTGTGTGTGTCTGTGTATGTCTCTCTGTGTTTGTGTATGTTCCTCTGTGTTTGTGTTCCTCACTGGGTTTGTTTGTGTGCACTGTGTTCTTGTTGTTTCACTAATTGTGCCAAATTAGTTGACAACTTAATGTCGTAAAAATTTCAGCTAAATGCCTCAATCTTTTGTTAATGACATTGACAGCGGTGCAACTTTTTCGACTTGTGTTTCTTGTTTTTTTTTGGTTTTTTTTTGGGTCCGAGCTTCGGCTTTGAGCACGTGACATCGCTGGCTGGAGTACGTGACACTGTCAGTGTCAAATGTGCAAGGACATGGACGAGAATGAAGATGAGGAGGAGGATGAGAATGGGGAGCCGTGTCCTTATGCTCTGTTGTATTTACTCAGGCCCCCATAAATTAACTTTGTGTTTGTTGAGCCGAAATTATAATAGTTTAATTAGTTCAGTTCGCTTTTTTGGCCCACCCAACTGCCGCTGACAGTTTCATTAGGCTTTAATTAACTGTCTCAACTTTTGTTAATCAATGTACACGGTGCGTATACTCAATACCCTCTTCTCCCTCATCTTTTTTGCAGAACATGTGCAGGACTTCAGCTGCGGCCCGCTGCACTACAAGACTTTCTACATGGATGAGCGCAACAATGCGCTATATGTGGGCGCCATGTAAGTACACCATCAGTTTTTGAAAAAAAATATTAAATATTTAGCAGCCGGAAAGAATACAATGAAAATGAATTGGAAAGTTGCACGTGGTTTTCAGTTGTTAGTCATTTACCTTGAAACAAGTCAATGCATTATTAATACAAATAGTTTTCAACCGACCGTAATAAATATTTAGAGCTTAGTGAGAGCCTTTTAATGTGGAAAAATATGCCATCATTTGGGGAAAACTTTCTTTTCCGGTTGCAGACAATTAGAAAGTTCCGCTTGAGACAGCATGTGGCTGCCTACTTGGCAACCCGAACGCATTTGGGGCTGCATATTTCATTTTTCCAGCAAGCTCTCGGCCACACTGTCGGCATACATAATTATGAATTAATGCCACCGACTGAAGGTTCTGGGTTCTTGGTTCCGGGCTCTGCAATTTGACAGGGAGCGCACCCGTCTGCTCATTTGTCTGCGGCAAGTTGAACACGGCCGCATTTTCACAGTTTTGTGGCTGCCGGGGCGGTGGAGTGCGGAAAAGCCCAAGGAAAATGAGGGGCAGGGGTGCGCCTAAAAGCGGGCAAACAAAGTAACCAAAATTACCACTTGACTTGAGAGGCACCGATCCCGGCCAGCGAACCACCAATCCACCGACGACCCCACGCAACCACAGCTGGCGGCTCTCGTCAGCGAGTGCGGGGCTCCTAGAGAGTCGGCAGGGAAATGAAGATTAATGGTCTCGCAGTTGTCGGGGGAAAGCTACCAAAAACTCTGCCAGTAACTACATAAAACACACTTTAGACCGCCGCTGCCCCTTTGCGTTTTCCTTTTGTTTTTCACGGCGCCACAAAAGTTTCGAGTGGCCGGAAAACGGCGCTTAAAGCCCTGTTCTGTTCTGTTCAGTTCTGTCTGGCTGGCAATATTGCCACATTCGACGTATCAATCAATCAGGGCACACTGACTGCAATAAGTACGCTGGCAGGCCCGACAGCCCGCTGCACAGCAGGTGTGTGTGCGGCTGACAACGATTTTTCAAACCAGAAGAGCGCAGAGCGACGCAGAGGCACAGAAAAAATGTCAATGAGCTGAAGTTTCCCGGGGCCAGACAGCTGGCAACTGGCAACTGCCAACTGGCAACTGGTGTGGCATTAACTTATCGCATGAGGGGGCACGACTCGGGGATTAACTCGAGTGCCGGGGGATGACAAAGTTTTCCTCTTTACCATGCTAATTCATTTATTTGCCCTTTCTCTTCCAGGGATCGCATATTTCGGCTCAATCTGCGCAACATCAGCCAATCGATTTGTGAGGTAAGAAATATACGAACTAAAGTGTAGTATTCCATTATAAATATCTACAAACATAAAGTATTTTTAAATAGGATATGCTATATCCTTGCACAGTTGCTTAGCTCTAGACCAAAGTTATGTACTTAAGCATATCCCTTTAATGGTAGTCAGTTTATTGGTTATAAAGGCCTTTGCAATAAATGAACATCTATAAATACGTAGCCTGGTTACATTTGGATATTGAAATCGATAAATTCACGGGCCATTGATGGCAGATAAAAGAAACGCCTTCGAACCCACTCTTTGCATTTCTGAGTGACCAACTTGTCACTGACAGCTCGCAATTGCTCTTTAATGATTCCATCTTCAACTATCAATATCCGCCTCTGTCCAACCGTTTGTTCAACCGTTTTCCGCCGCTTTTTTCGTCCTTGGAAGCTGCAGTCCAAGTCCAAGTCGGAGTCCGAGTCCAAGCCCTGTGCACTATCGCCACCTCCTGAGACGTAGCAAATGCTTTTAACAGCAATTATTTGTGCTGACTGCTGGGCGAGGGGCGGGCAGAAGGGGGAGTGGCATTTCAAGTCGATTCGCAGCACTTAGACCTTATACGGGGGCCAAAAGGGACTGACACTTGGGGCAAGTGGAAATAAAAGTGGAAAGTGGAAAGTGCATCCTCCGCAGAGCCACCGGATATTGTGTCTATATGTCAAGCATAAAAATTGTCAGTCGACGGCTTTTGCTACCCACGCCATTGATTTGTGGCTTTCACTTAGGCAAAAGTATTTGCAGCAATACAAACACCGAAAGCAGATTCCTTGTCGATTCCACTGCCGCCAAAAGAAAAAAACAAGAACGAATCGAATTAAATAAACAAATGTCCAACGTGAGCCACATACAGAACACAAGCGGGATGAAAACGCGACATGCGAGTATACCAAAAAATTTGTGGCGCGTGCTCTCGGTTGAACATGCTCGATTCGCGGGGACGCATTCCAGCACGCTTTCAATAAACTTGGCCAACATAAATTTAAGCCCAATGCCATTTCTCATGCTTCCAGCGCGATGTCCTCATCCTGGAGCCCACCGGATCGGATATCCTGAATTGTGTGTCCAAGGGAAAACGGGAGGTGAGTGGGCCGTCGATTTCTATAGCCATTAAAATCCCTCCAAAGCATGTGCAAAATTTTCTATATCAACGATATCAACGAATTTGTGAACTTAACTCATGCCACCGTCCTGTCCGTTTTATTTCCATTTGCATTTCGAAAACCACAAACCCACAAAAAAACCAAAAAACCACCATATGATTTCCTTACGGCTATTATTTTCTAACATTTATTACAATTACACAAAACAAAACGAAACGAAACGAAAACCCAAATCGAATGCAATTGCATTTGCTGGCGCTTGACAAGAAGGTGGAATGCCGCAATCACATAAGGGTTATCCAGCCGATGAACTTCAATGGCCAGAAGCTATATGTTTGCGGGACCAACGCCCACAATCCCAAGGATTACGTAATAAACGTAAGTACACACAAAAGCTGGCAATAATGTTCGACTTTAAAAGAGTGCTTTAAAGTCCGAGTAACTCGTACTTCATAGCAAACTTTTAAATGTTAAGAAATGAATTTCAAACCTCTACTGAATTCCTTTGAATACATTGAAAATCCCTTTTTCGCAATGTAGGAAAAAAGGGTTTCGCAGCGACTTCATCAATGCGCCTAATTGTGAATGTCAGTCAAGTTTTTGAAGTTCATTTCAGCCCAGCGGGCGACCAAAATTAAAGTCAACTAATGCGCTTTTCGTTTGCTTTTTTCTCTTTCTCTTTAACCCCCCCGCTTGTGAACCGCCGCATTTGACCCCCAGGCAAACTTAACACATTTACCCAGATCCCAGTACGTGCCCGGCATTGGCCTGGGCATTGGCAAGTGTCCCTACGATCCTGCTGACAACTCAACCGCCGTCTATGTGGAGAACGGAAATCCCTTCGGCCTGCCCGCCCTGGTAAGTTCGACCCGAAAAGCGGAAGTGGAATAAAAGTACGGATAAAGGAAGGCGCAAATAAAAAGAAAAATGTCAATTGTAATAAAATTACAAAAGTAAAGCGGGTCCCCAACGACGGCAACGAAGGAAGTTGGCAAAGTTGTGTTTGGGACGAGGCAGGAACATTTTAAAGACGGCAAAAACAGAGAAAGGAGGCGGCAATAAAGCAGCTGAAATTAAATTAGAGCACAAGGCACAGAAACGCACACACACATGAGTTCACTCTGAACTCAGAGAGGGAGGCACGTGCGTACACTTTAGGCGTAATTGTGTGCGTGCGTGCCCCGGCTTACTGGGCGTATGCGTGATGTTCGAGCCTTATCAACAGTTGCCCCTTTGCTAACAATGTCTATATCATTTCCCTCACCCTCATAATGCAGTACGCGGGCACGAATGCAGAGTTCACCAAAGCGGATTCCGTCATATTCCGATCGGACCTGTACAACCTGACGAACGGACGCAAGGAGGCCAACTTCAAGAGAACCGTGAAGTACGACTCCAAGCTGCTGGACAGTAAGTAGTGGCCATAAATCATGCATTGCCTTACAGCCAAAAAAACAGGAAGAACATGCAAATTGTAATGAGATAAATCTCTGCTGTGCATGTTGAATGCTAACAAAATGACCTTTCAATCCTTGCAATCCCAATAATATGTAACAAATCACATATTCCTCGCTCCTCTTTCAGAACCCAACTTCGTGGGCTCCTTCGAGATTGGCGAATTTGTGTACTTCTTCTTCCGCGAACACGCCGTGGAGTACATAAATTGCGGAAAGGCTGTCTACTCCCGCGTGGCTCGGGTGTGCAAGAACGACCGCGGTGGCAAGTACATGATCAGCCAGAACTGGGCCACGTATCTGAAGGCGCGGATGAACTGCAGCATCTCCAGCGAGTTTCCCTTCTACTTCAATGAGATACAATCGGTGTACAAGATGCCAACGGACGATACCAAGTTCTATGCCACGTTCACAACGAATACGAATGGTCTGATTGGATCGGCTGTGTGCAGCTACGACATCCGGGACATCAATGCGGCCTTCGACGGTGAGTATTCACTGTACATACAGATGTGCGTGGGTGGGGAGGATGCTCGTGTGATTTATTGCACTGTCCATAATTCTTCGGGGGGATTCCTTTTCTCCGGCGACGGATGCGGATGGAATTACGCGCACAGGTGGAGGCCTTTTCCCTGGAATTTGAGCGTTAAATGGTGCGCATTGAATTGATGGTGGCAGCCACAACGCCCACTTTCGCCCACCTTAGCCCACCCCCGCCCACTTCTTTCATGGCAACAGCCGGAGCTGCCTCGCATTCAAGTTGAATTTCTTTAACTGCAGGACCTCCGGTCCAAGTAATGAGTACAGTCAACACTCTGCACCAGCCAACGTGCCCCGGAAAGTTCATTAACACCATAAAGTCGGGCTCCGGCTGCAAGTGTGGAGCGGTGCCAAGACTGACGGGCAGACAATCGGGCAGACAGATCCTGCCACACAGACACTGCCACCGGGCAAAGTGGTGCAAAAAATCTGGCATACACTTAAAATTCATTACGAAAAGTTTGCGGCCATGTTGCACAGACAGCGGCGAGTGTGATAAAAAAAAATTAATAAAAAAAAATGTCGAAAGCCACAGCAATTAATTATGGCCACAAACGATTATGGAGCCGCTCTCGAAGGCCAGAATGTGATTCTTAAATTGTATTCCATGTTTGCCGCGTAATAACGCTCTTGCGGGAATCTGAAAATAATAATATGCAAATATTCACAGGGAACACTGGTAGATTAAACGAGAAAATGTCAACGTGCTGTAGAAAAATAAGTTTTCTTTTCGATTTTGTACACGTAAATGGGTTATCTTTAATATATAATATCATCATGTTTTTATGGCTATTAAAGTTTACAAAAAACTTGTTTTCGCTTGTGTGGCAGAACAAGTTTTTAAATATTACAATCCGATTGCCGCGTTGCTGCATGAACATTAAAGCACTGTTCGCGTCTCTTGAATTGTATTTTTTATTTACCGAGTGCGAGTACGAGTGCGAGTGCCACAAATCAGCTGGCGCGCAGTACTGACACACATAAATTAAGAGCAGCCTTCTCCAGCACTCAACTGCGTACTGATGCCCCCATTCTCCATTCTCCACCCTCCATCCATATCCATCCAGGCAAATTCAAGGAGCAGGCCACCTCGAACAGCGCCTGGCTGCCCGTGCTGAACTCCAAAGTGCCGGAGCCACGTCCTGGCACTTGCCACAACGACACCGCCACGCTGCCGGACTCCGTGCTGAATTTCATTCGCAAACATCCGCTAATGGACAAGGCGGTCGATCATGAATTTGGCAATCCGGTCTTCTTCAAGCGGGACGTCATACTCACCAAGCTGGTGGTGGACAAGTAAGTGAGAACTGTATTCATTAGCGCCGCCAGTCACCAGCCACCAGCCACCAGCCAGTTGCAAGTTGCCAGTTGCCACTTGCCAGTTGAAAGTTGACTGTCGGTCTGGCCAGGAGCCAGGAACCAGGAGCCTGGGAGCACGGGTGTGCCGTATCCTTGTTGACATTCGTCCAACCAATGTATGGGTGCACTGAGAGTAAAAATAAACCAATTTCACAAATAATTACAAATAATTTGGTAAAATGAAGCATGAGACGTAGGAACTTCGGAGCATCAGCTCGTTGTTGTTAACCGTTGTTGTTAACCATCCAACGCAGATGTTAAAATTCCATTGGTTTTTCTCTCAGTGCACAGCATCCTGGGCTGGCTGTGTGCTGTCGGTTGTTCTGGCAGCGAAAAATGTTTTGTCTTGGCCGGAACTTGTGAACAAAGTGCCGCAGGATGTGTTTTCAGCTAAGCGCTTTCCACTGACGCTGCAATTCTTGTCTCTTTTTTTTCTTTTTCGCCTCGTTCTTTTTTCCCGCAGGATACGGATCGACAAGCTGAACCAGGAGTTCCTCGTGTACTTTGTGGCCACGACGTCTGGCCACATCTACAAGATAGTGCAGTTCATGCACTACGGCCAGCGCCACTCGAACCTGGTGGACATCTTCGAGGCCTCGCCGCACAACGAGCCCATCCGCGAGATGACCCTCAGCCAGAAGACGGGATCGCTGTACGTGGCCACCGATCACCAGGTGAAGCAGATCGACATTGCCATGTGTGCCCGCCGCTACGACAGCTGCTTCCGCTGCGTCTCGGATCCGTACTGCGGCTGGGACAAGGACGTCAATGCCTGCCGACCCTACCAGCTGGGTCTGCTGCAGGACGTGGCCAACGAGACGTCCGGCATCTGCGACACCAGTGTGCTGCGCAAGAAGGTCACCTCCTCCTACGGCCAAACCCTGCACCTCTCCTGCTTTGTCAAGATGCCGGAAGTGCTGCGCAAGAAGCAGACGCGCTGGTACCACCACTCCACCGAAAAAGGACGGTGAGTATTGCTAAAAAACTAGCATATAGTACACATAAATGTATATGGTTCTTTAGCTATTTTATTTTGATTCCGAACCCAAATCAACAATGCACTATTTTAGTGATACGATATGCTTGCCCGCAAACTTGCCACACCAAGCCCATCAGTTTCAACAATAGGGAAAGTTTCAAACAAATAACTTTAAAGCGCGGGGAGCATTGTATTTGGAGTTTTATGTTTTTTTTTTTTGGGGGGGGAAACCGTACACCATTGGCGCTTATCCGCAGCGCATATCTCTGGGAAAATTGAAAGCGAATAACGGCGGGGAAAATGTGTAAGCGATACGCCGCTTCATCTCACTTAGCCGTGCCAATGCTGCGGTAAATTGACACTTTAAAATGCGCTCCAAGTCTGCTTTTTGGCGTTTACGCTCCTGCCGGTGCCCAAGTAATGGAAAAACTTTCAACTTTCCAACCGAATAGTCGACGCAGTCGAAGTAGAAGTAGAAGTCGAAGTGGAAGTCGAAGTCGAAGTCTGTGTGTCTCGCGCACACACTTTATATTGATTTTTATTGTGCGTCGTCAATGCGAATAGAAATTGGAAAATCCCCAGCGCTATCGCAGCAGCAGCCATCTGAAAAGCCATCTCTCTACATCTGTCCCTATCTCTCCCATCTCCCATCTCTCTCTGTGGCAGCTACGAGGTACGCTACACACCCACCAAATACATCGACACCAACGAGGGCGGCCTGGTGCTCCTGGCGGTGAACGAGGGCGACGGCGGGCGGTACGACAGCTACTTGGACGGCACCCTGCTCTGCAGCTACGGCGTCACCGTGGACGCCCACAGGTGAGTCAGCTCGAGGATGACGAGTGAGGTGGCCAGTGCTGCCGACTGGGCTTGGAAAAGCCAATCAAAAAATACATTTAGATAGCTAATAAATTCATGAGTTCCCATAGAACAGTGCTAGCTTATATCAAAGATTATTATAAATGTAATAAAACTATTATATATAACAGAAAATGATACTATGTTTCTATACTTATTATAGACATCGTAATAAAAACCTTTGATTTTGTAGCTAATTACAAATGAGAAGAGTTCTAGGAGGTATTTATAGAAGCTAGATGAATAAGATATTAGAAGAAGTTAGCTGAATAAGGCCAAGCTCGAATCATAGTTCAATCTTACTTCCATCTATACTCGTATAAATGTGAGCGTTTTAAATGGCATACAGGCAATTATAAATTAGCCCTATTTTCATGTAATAAACCTAGCTGTTTTGTTGCTCAAGCACTGTCTTAATAGAGTCAGAATATAGACGCCATCTTCCAAGAAGTTGTTTCATTACATTACATTACATTAATATTAGAATAAAGCTATTGTAGAAAAGGAAAATCTCCGACTTGGCAGCCCAGCCGACACGTGATTACCCACCCCGCGAAGCCTAATTTCCGCGAAATGTCAGACACTTATTGTTCGCTTCTCCCATTCAGATGCTCGCCGCCGTCGCAGAAGCAGGACTACCAGAAAATCTACTCGCACTGGTGCAACGAGTTCGAGAAATACAAATCGGCCATGAAGCAGTGGCAGGCCAAGCAGGAGGTGTGTATCCTGGGAATTATACGAGTATTTGGGTTTGGCCTGGGCGCCAGCTGCCGTTAATTGTTTTAATTAATTTTTGGGCGTCAGGTGCGGGGGTGCCTTTTGAGTTTTAATTATTTTGTAATTCGCTGGCAGAGATCTAAGTGTTTTACCTCCCTCTCTTTTTCACTTATTAGCAATGCGGCCTCAAGGACAAAACAGGACCAATCAGCAGCAATGGCAAGCATGTGAATGATGTGTTCAGCAACGATGCTTTGGTCTGACCCAGAAGTGAGTATCCTTGAGTGGCAGAAAATCAGAAAATAGGACAACACATGCTATCTTTGGTCCCTGCATAATCAGAGCACTGCAAACAACCTTCCAAAATCATGAATAAGTTATTATTAGCTGAAAGCTAAAAGTAGAAAGTAAAGGCAAAAAATCAATGACGAAATTGTTCATTTATTTCGAGATGAAATTAAGGCTTTAAAAGCACACTGCATACTTTAATGCACTTTATGGAAGCATTTCAAATCGATTCCTTATTAAATATGCTAAGAAATAATATTTATATGCCAATTGTAGAAATGGACTAAAATGTCAGTATAAAATTCATGATTTTAGGAGTGCTTTTCGCAGTACACCCACCCATCATCAACTGTCCCCGCATAACCAGTAGTTGTATCGCAGTACTAGCAGTAGTAGACCCTGACGAAATCTAACCAAAAATGTCCTTTGTCCATCCCCCGCCCCCCCCTTCTTTGGCCGCTGCTCCTGCTGATGATGCGCCTCACAACTTGTTGTTGTTGCCGCTGCCCAGAGTACTTGTACAGCTTTGAGTTCTTGTCGTCGGCGACGGAGGGCGTGGCCAGCGCCCACCGCAAATTGTACATTTTCGTGTTCGTGCTTACCATATTTGCTCGCTTCTAAAGTTTCTAGTTAAAATGTAAATGTAAGTTGAGTGCCCATGTAAGACAACCCACACGAACCTCCTTTCCCTACTTTCCCTACTTTCCCTACTTTCCCGACTTTTCCTACTTTTTTACTGCCACCACTGCCCACCCGATCTCACTTTTCATATATCTAAACATATTTGCTTTATTTGGGTCTATTTTGATTGCAGGCGCAGAAAAGCAGTAAGCACCCGAGAAAAACAAGTGAAGAACAAGCATGAAAATGGGACAAGAGTCGAGCTGAGGAAAAACTATGAGTAAAGAAAATGATTATAGAAAGGAAAAAGGAAAAAAACAACCACTACAAAGACTGAAATTTTTAAGCTTTTAAAATCGACAATATTTCTGATAATTTCGATGCGTTTTTTGGTCATGCTTTCGTTTCGTTTTGAGATGTTGTCAGCGTCAAACTGAATAATTGATTGATCATTTTCGACATTAACTAACTGATATACAAAGATGGAGTAAACGAGAAAAGTTACTAGCAAAAGGATCCTGCCATAAGTCAAATGGAAATTACGGTTTTACACTCACACAAAGACACACCTACAGAAGAAACTATTTCTATTTCGAGCTAAGGTTAAGGTAATCTAACGATACGGATACAGATACAGATACAGATACAGATATGGAAAAAGATACAGATACAGATACGGATACAGATGGAACTGCAACCACCTAAGTGAGAATCTGACCTAAGGCAATGTATTTACCAAGCTCGTGAGGCGCAACGATTCGATTATGTTTTCCATTTGGTTCAGTTTCCGGCAACTCGTCGCTTGGCCATTTCGGGTTTGGGGTTGGGAAGATCTTAAACGAATTTGTATATTACTTAGCCATATTTGTTCGACTAAACTAGCGTAAGATACGAGTATATACACGATTAGCAGTCCCTGTTTAGGTCATAGACAAGTACCGAACCAACTTAATACGATAGCCAAAACCGATAGAACCCGAAATAAAGTTTCGGTAAAACAAATGACGCACAGCATGAACGGATAGGCTATATGGATATGAAAGTATATACATACATAGCTTAGGGCGACTTGTACATAGGAGAGCTTTAGACGATAAGTATGAACCAGCGTTAGTTTTGATTTTTACTCGGCTCCGATTTTGATTTGAGATTCTCTATTCGGCATTAACTCGCTCTTGTATAGATTGTGCGTTGGCCTAATGTTTACGATAAGCAATACATAGTTATATATGCATATGCGTAATTATAAATAAATATAGACACATGAAGTTACTGCATTGAGACCAACATGCTCATGGTTACTTACCCGTACTTAGCGTAGGTAAGTTGGTGTGGCAAGTACTTTTTTAGTAATATTGCAGAAATTCATTCTCACAGAAAAAAAAAGAAAAACTCAAACTCGTTGCATTTAGTAAACATATTTATATCCGCGAAAACTGCCATAGTAAAGCAAAAATCAAGGAAAACCCAAACGCTTCACTCAGCTCGAATCTAAAATAGGTTTGTTCAACATAAAAAAAAACGGAAAAATGGAAAAACATGGGGGATAATGGAACGAAAATCTTAAGCATTATTCTCACCCACACACACACTCTAAATATTTTTCTAAGGATTTTCTCTGCAAAAGTTTTTAATGTTTTCATCTTAGGACAACAAAAGGAAAATAATAAACATTTTAGCAATGCAAACGGCATTGCCATTGTAAATGAACTAAGCCGAAACCACAGAAAAATAACTATTAAACCACAGATATTTAAAAGCTACTAATGCTCTGAGCTTCTAACTTTAATGAATGAAATGTTTTTTGTTGCGTTTAGTAGTGTTTTTTGTTTGAACGATTATTGTAAATAATTTAAAGATTATGTGAAATGTTTTGTATGACAATCACATGATGTTGAGTAAAAAATATAACAAAAACCAAGCAAAGGAGGAAATTGAATGGAAACTCTGAAAAAAAAAAACGGAAAAAATATGAATCCAATTGCCATTGCGGCAATTAAGAATTAAAATAAATATTAATTGAGTACTTAACGAAAAATTCACTGTAAAAATATTAATACAAAGTAAATAAATATTCGCGGTAAATATATATATACATAAATAGATAACGACTTTTACAAAGTATTCATACAATAAAAGAAGATTTGCGCTTAACCATCATTCGAATATACCAAGTTCAAGGTTCCATTTGAATCATTTCAAACGCAGATTCACGAGCTATCGAATTAATTCCGGAGAACAAACAAAATCAGAATAAAAGAAAGAAATTATGAAAACAAATTAGGTGTAAACACATAAAAAGTAAAATGCAGTAAATAAATGTGATAAGATTCTTTAATAAGCAAAACTGAAACTGGTGTGGACTTTTATTTCGGGAGGCGACTGTAAAGGGGGCAACAAAGGAAGCTGTTCTTAGTCGAATTCGACTTCGAATGCTCATGAAACACAACCTCTATTCACTTTCGTTTCGAACGCAGTGTTTTGGAGAGCGTAAGTCAGCGATAAGAAGAGAGTCTTGAAATGAGCATTCTGTTCAACTAGTCGGCTTTCGGATACCCTTCTACGAATATAGATTTTATCGGTAAGTAGCTGTTAAAGGTGTTCAGAGATTTAATCACTTCTGGATAAATAACAAAGTTTAGACTTTTATAGGGCAAGTATAAAATAGATAGTTATTTATTATTAGAGAGTAAACAAAACTTAGTATCCCTGCGACAAGCGCTTCACTATAGTAGGCTAACTCAAATTTAAAAGAGTGAGAGCAGTGCCAAAACATGTGTATGCCGCACACAAATTTTAATCTCATGTACAATTTAATTGAGTAGTATTAAACAAACAGCTGAGCGAGTAGCATTCATCAAAAAAACATATTTACCAGTAAAAAGCTGCAAATATGAGGACTTTGAGACTGGTGCTCCAATTTCTGCTCCTCAGTTTGGTGCTGGTTTCGGGATACTTTCGCCATCAAAGGAGCTACAAATACTCCCCGGAGCTGATAGCCGAGCTGAAAGACTTTGAAAAGCTGATTCCGACAGTGACCATCGACGAAGTGGTCGCCGAGCATATGATTACGGATTCCGGATTTCGCAAAGCCATTAAGTTTTTGCGCAGCTCCGATTTCAAGAGGCTGCAGCAGCGCATTGAATCTCTGCCAGAAGTTGTGGATCTGATTAACTTTGTGCACCTCAATGACACGACCCAGAGAACTGTGGCAAAGTACTGGCATCGGAATAACACATACAACAGGCTGCGGAGGTCGGCCCATCATGACAGATTGTCCTGGTGCTATTTGAATCGGGTTCAGAGGTCAGGCAGTTGAGTTCCTTCACCAGTTTCGTGCAGGAAATACTCACGCACTTGCCCCGCGATCGATTTGTGGCTCTGATCAATGAGAAGCGGCAGAAGAGCGCTTTATTCGCCAAGTTCTATCAGGCTCTGAAGAGCGCAGAATTCAAGGCGAAATCCGAGGCAGCATGGGTAAGAAACTAAGAAAGTAAAAGATATAAATATCCTTTTCCTGTTAGGTTACACATATTCTTACCACAAGAAGTGCTTTCTACTTCAAAGTGTGTGCATACACTTTAAGATATTGCTTGTATAAGCTTCAAGAATCTTTACTTGCTGCAAGTTCCTGGTCATCCTAAGCAAAAGCTTCCTTTCCTTAAACATTTTCTCAATTGGCCTGATTTCAGAACACCACCAATGTACAGAGCGTGGTCCAGGAACTATCGCGACACGCCATCGATGCCCAGGATCTGAAGACCATTGGCTTTGAAGTCCTCTCGTGGGGTCCAAACGTAGTTAAGGCCAATAAAACTTTGTGGTGAAGCTAAAACGACTTGGGACTTGGGTCCAGTTCTATTGGCTTTTACAAAAATATGTGGCTTTGAAAACTCCAGCTGGGCGCTTCGTTCATGCCAAAGGGCCAACTGATAAACGTTAGCCGGAAAGTGCAGTAAAAAACCTAAGCAAATAATTCAATATGACAAAGAGCAAACCGACACAATGCCGGGTTGCATTTCATTTTCCGTATTGATAAATGGAATGGAATATCGCTGCTTTCGCTCAGACGCACACCTGTCAAAGCCAGGCGCACACACAAACACACACATGCACTCAGACACACACACACTCAGACACACACACAGTCAGACACACGAGCAATTTAATTTGTCTGCATTTTTGCTGTGGCTATGTTTCCTGCCATTTCATGGTGGTTGTTTCAATTATTTTATTGTCGTACTGCGATAGTTTCGAATGCAGTCCCCCGAGAATTCTGAAACCTATCCCCAAAACACACACTCACCCACTCACCCACCCACACATGCAACCGTAGACCATGTAGGTATACGTACGTATACATACGAGTATAGCCACACAGCATGAGTTGACACATGAAAATTGCATGCAATTAATTGCCCGCTGGCGTACTTGTACTCCGACTTTGGTTCGAATCGAAATCAATATGCAGACTGGGCAAACAACTGTTATTAGACATGATATGCCATGCAATTTGCCCCCCAGTTACTGGCCCATAATCCCGGCTTTCGGCCCTCCGGTTTCTGCTCATTCCCTGGTTTAGTTCATTTAATAATGGTCGCCACGTAAGTACAGGTCCTAGATATTAAGCGTGTAGTACTTGTGGGATTCCGTGGTGGCGACACTACGGTTTTGCATGCAGTAAACGTCAACGATGTTCATTCGGTACTCCGGATTGTACAGCGAGGCCTTGATGTATTCCATGGGGTTTTCCGGCTGCGGCCACAAAGTGGCCAGTCCGCGTGCAAAGGCGTACGTGAAAATGGCCTCGGCCATCTGCAGGCTGATGCACTGGATCTTCCTCATCGGCGGATAGACGTTCCGCTTCTCCAGGTCACAGGGCCACACCAAACTGGCCAGTCGCTCGGCGGCCACGCAGAATGCCTCATCCGGAATGGTGGTGAATCCGGCCAGCATCACGCCGCAACTTATCCCAGCCACCAAATAACTGCTGGTGCAATGCCCCGGCTGATACCACTTGTTGGCATACTTCAGCGGTGGCAGCTTCGAGCCCGAGATGAAGATGCAACGGCCCTTGGTGTAGGAGAAGGCATCCTCCGCCGAGCACTCGGCTTGTTCCAGTGGTCTCGATAGCGCAAATATCACAGGCTGATCCGAGCTCTTCTCCATGGCCCGCAGCACGTCGGGGGTAAAGGTATTCGGCACCAATGAGCCGCCCACCAGGACGTTGGGCTTCAACTGGTGAATGGCCTCCACCAGGTCGTCGATGGGCTCCCGGGGGTTGGCAAACTCCAGCAGCTCCTCGGGTATGTCCTTCCTGCCCATTACTATCAATCCGTGGGCATCGAAGAACCAAATCTTCTCCCTGGCCTTCATTTCGATGAGGCCCTCGCGCTTCAGCAAGACCATACACAGTCGAGCCATGCCAATGTTGATGGCCTCGGCTCCGTAGAACAGGAATACGTTGGAGGAGAAGAAGACTCTCTTCAGTCGGTTGCACACAATCACTCCGGCCAGAGCAACTGCAGCCAGGCACTGGAAGTCCACGTCCACGATGCACTGGCGGTCGCGGTACAGCTCCAACTGCTTCTTGGCCTTCTGGGCCTCGAAGTCCTTGCACAGGATCAGGGCACGTGGTCCATACTGCTGTATCACGGACAGTGTGAACTCCTTGAACAACTGGTCGTACAGCTCTTCTGAGGCACGTGGCTCCCTCAGGCCCGTATACATGGGATCTTGCAACAGTTCCTCGTTGTTGGTGCCCACATCCAGCATCACGGTCAAACAATAAACCGGATGAATGCCGCCGAAGACCACGTTCTGGTGCATATTCGAGAACAGTACGGGCATCTCATCCACACCCAAGTCACCCAAACTCAGAACAGAGGCACCATTGCTCACCAGAATGCAGCGAACACAGCGGTGCGGCCAATTGGCAAAGATTTGGGGAACGTGCCCCAGATCCTTGATGCAAATGTACAGACCCTGCCCCATCGAGTGCATCATTCTGTGGAGTCTGAGCAGCTCCAACGAGCCCGAGACATCCGTCATGGGCACATAGCGGTCGGGATTGGACAGCAGAAGGTAGTAGAAAAGTCGCCTATTTCGACGCGACAGATAGGTCAGGTACATATACCGCTGCAAGTTGGTGGTAAATGACTGCATGAATTTGATGCATATCTCCAACTGCTCGTCGATGGTTCGCACTGCCACCGGAAGAAGTCCGTGAATGGAGAGCACTCGCCTTTCGTTCAGCGTGAAGGCCAGTCCCTTGTTGTAGTTGCAATGGTTGAGCATCCAGCGACCATGGACCACGGATCCGCTCAGGCGGGTGTCCATTTTCCAGAAGGTGTCCATGTAGCGGCGCATGTAGTCCAGCATCTCGATCTTGTCATAGTTGCTCACGCACTTCAGCTCCTTGTTCGTGTCCTTCTCCTTCTCCACCTCCGCCTTTGCCTTTCCCTTTCCCTTCTCCTTCTCTTCGTTTCTCTTTTTTTCGGTCGACAGGCGACTCGTCCTGGGCGACTTCTGCATGGTGTCCTTGGGCAGGACAATGTTTTGGGTTGGGATGTGTTATTGGATATGTAGGCTCTAACCAAAACGGGGAGGTGTCTGCGTGTGGGATATTACAGTCCGAACAAGACCTGAACCAATACTGACGAGGATAGGGTCGCCTGCTTGTTCATCTCCCACTCATTTGCATACACTGAGCCAAGAAGTGTACAAAGTCTGTGCCAATCCCTTTGGAACTTCGCACTTCTTATCATAGGTAAACCAGAAATTTTTTACGCAGGACTTAATTACCAAAGAAATAGTTCAGTTTAATAGATCTTTAATTTTAAAAGATTTTGTTGAAATGAATAGAAATAGATAAAATAATCATAAAATATATAAAGGCTGAGTTTAATGAAGCTCTAGAGTAAATAATGATAATAGTTATCTTTCTAGCAATTTGCATTATTTGAAGCCAGATAAAGTGCAATCAACATACTTAGCAAATGGTAAGTTGAATAATGCACGCTCGTAATGGAATCACCACTTTAAATGTAATTAATTTATATTTTCCCCCAGTGCAGCAACCCGAAACGAAGACCAAATTCTAGACCGCAGCCAGCATCTCCATTCCCCGCGCTTCGCCGCATCCACATCCACATCCACATCCACATCCGCATCCACATCCAAATTCACATCCACATCCGCAGCCACATCCATCCGTCCCACCGGGCATTATGCAAATTGTGTTGCGCACTTTGCGGCGACCTCAAACTCGGAGTGACATCCTAAAATGTCGCCACTTCCGCTTCGGATCTGGAACCCCTGTCACTGCCCCCCCGCGACGGACAAGTTTGTCAGAATTTTGATGCAAAATATCAACAATGTCGAGGGCTTTTGGGAGGCAAGGAGTGGAGTTGGAGCTGGAGTTGGAGTTGGGGCAACATCAAAAGCCCGCAGACCGTGCCAAAGTCTTGGCCGCACCTTTTATGCTAAATACGCGCGACAGACAACACAGCCATTGCCATTTGTGGCCATCCGAAGTGCACTTGGCCAGCGGAATCTTAAGTGGAATGGCAACCGAGTAATATTTTTTGGTGTGTAGAGAGGGGGTGTAAAGAAACCGAGCTGGGGAGCATGGCTGAGCATTAAAAAACAAAAGGAACCGAATGGCCCGGCCATAAGCGGCTTAATTTCCTGGGAAAATGTCTGGATCTGGCTGGGGTTGTCCAGCCACCCAGAAGCCACCCATCCATTCGCCACTCCCCTCACCACTAGCACTTCCACATTCCGATAAGACTAACTGGGGGGAATACAAAAAATTTAAATACAGCAAAATTCCATAACTAATTGGAAGTGGAAAAGCACAATACACACTACGGACTAGGGTCCTTCCGAAATCCAATTATCTACTGAGATGCACAAAACTCTGTGGGAATGGAAAGGAAAGCCGCCTGGTGTTGAAGGATATGTGGCTGGGCTGGAGTTTGGGGTGGTTTGGGTTGGTTGGATGAATGTGCATCACAAGTTCATAATGAAATCAATTTTCAATCAATCGTTCGCATTGCAAAGTAGCAGCAACAGCAGCCAGGTTGTGTTCTTCCCAGCTCTCCCGGGGGATACTTTTGCTGCTGGTTTGTTTCGTTCTGTTTGGCTCTCTGCTCCTTGTTGCTTCGTCCTGCGTCCTTCGTCCTGGTTCCTTGCTCCTTCGGCCAGTCGGACATTTGCACTTTTTTCGCATTTGCAGTTCCAGTGGCTTGCTTTTTTAGCCCTCCGTTTTCGGCCACGGATGTGCTACAAATTGAATTTCTGCCGCGGGACACATTAAGCGATCGCCTGCCTACGGCCTTTGGCATTTGAACATAAAAATTTATGCGATTCGAGCGGGATCGAAATGGGAATGGGTATTGAGACTGTGGAGGAATGGGGCTGCAGGTGCTGGTCCTGCACAAAGAATGTTTATGCGTCGTTTATACAGAACAATTTGAATATTTTATGGACAAAATTCGATTTCGGCTCCCTCTCGCCCAGTACGTGCACTAAAAAAGTTTTGCATATGGAAATTGATTTCCTTTGACCACACATACCCGTACTCGTGCATGCGATAGTCCTGCTATAAATACTTGTGCGTCCATTTCCATGTCCATGTCCACATCCACATCCACATCCCTGTCCACTTTTTGGTCATTCACACGCACGCTTAGGCAATGCCAAAAACTCTGGTCAATTCGATGCTTGACAGTTGTCAGCCAAATAGAAAAAGGAAGCCGAGCAAATACTATATATACGCCGACAGCAAACAAAAAAGAACAAAAGTAATTTGCACCTCTGCGAAAAAGTTGCGAAACCTGGCAATTTATATGCACCACGTGGCGCTTTTTTAGAGCCCCACAAGCTCTCGAAATGCACAGCGACAATAGTTACTTCACATTATCTACCAAATGAATTAACAAAGAACATACCTATGAAAATAAATTTAAAATTAACAGAAAATTAAAGTCCTTTTCAAAGTTGTTTAGTTTATAAGTTATGCATTTTGGCTAAGGCCTTTAAAAATTGTCTAAAAAGATGGCAATAATAATAATCATAATAATAATAATAATAAAATAATATTAATAATAATATTATGATATATTTATTTCCTTAACTTGTTAGTGTGAGCATTTATTATTTGATCAATTTTAAAGCCTTCAATATTGAACTAGCTATCATTTTCTCCCTGTGTTCGTGCACACGAATAAACTGGCCGGCATCTTATTATCGAAATGGTCGAAATTGGTGAAATTTTTACTTTGGAAACTTCAGCAGGCCACAAATCAAATTAAATAAACTCCATATGGATTTAGTCGCATTTCCAGCTAAAATATTCGCCAACCTAATACAGGCAGTCAGCTGGCAAAAAAAAAAATACAAAATGGGAAAAAAAGTGGGAGAAAAAAGTGGTAAGCCCTTGGGGAAATTGTTGCAGTTTATCAAATGTTTTCGCATCGCATGTCGTGGCCAGTGCATTTCGGCATTTTGGCATTTTTATTGAAATTCCCATTTATCCAGCGCCCTGGGCATTTAATGAATGTGTCTCACTATTTCACTATTTCACAATTTCGGCATTAACAATTTGGATAATTTATGGGCCTCGACGGGACGGGTTAGCGATGGCGCAACGGAGTGGGCCCCAGTCTGGTTCTTAAATCATTTAGCTAAAATGCGAAATTGAAATGCTCCTGGCGCAACACTCAAATAAATGTCACATGACTGTCGGTGTTGCTGCTGTTGCTGTTGCTGTTGCTGTTGCTGCTGCTGCTGTTTGCCTTTGGACCCCAGGCCTCGCACAAAACAGCTCAAAGTGAAAAGTCTTAAATAAAAAATTTATAAGCTTAATAAAAGCGATGCAGCAAACTCCGATGCTCAGCGAGCAGTGCTGCGAATTTCTGTCGATTCCTTGTTGTTCACATATATATTTATATATAAACATATATATGTGTGTATACTGAGCACACACGACAAACTTTCAAATCGGGAGCTACGTGCGTCAAAGCCAAAAAGCCCCAACTTTATATCGCGCTATTTGCCCGCTTCTGCCAACCTCCGTTCCATTTTTACCCCTGCTTTTACTTTGGCAACTTCAAAAGACTTTTAGCTTATTTTTTAAGTCCCCTCTTTCTTTTTCCGATGCTGCTGCCGCTGCTCTTGCTCTTGCCTTTGCTATTTTCATTTTTATTTAATTTTATTTCATATACTACACTTTTGGCCAAGTTTCTGGTGCAGCAGCGTGCTGGTGTCGTTGCCTATTTAACCGGAATTTAGTGTTTATTTGCTTTATATCGGAAGTCCCATTGCCCGCCCGCCGGACATAAATATTGGTAGCACACAACCAAAAAAAAAAAACATAGAAGCGATTGCAAGCGTGGGCAGGCTGAATTATGTAATTAACTTGTTGCACGCTTGCAAAATGGAGAGCGCCAACTATTCGCAATCTGGGCAAAACTAATCGCATGTATCCGGCAAATAATTCCGCCACAAACGGAGCCGCATTAGTGGCGAATTAAAGGACCCATAAACACGAAATCAGCGCATGCCAAGCGCTTCCAAGGAGCCAAGTCCGCATAAAAATTGTTAACGGAAGCGAAAATTAATTAAGCCACAGGCCAAGGGCAAAGCACGCACTGCCACGCGATGGAATGGGGGCAAGGGGGCAAATCGTGGTGGCGCTGGAAAAGTGGGCGGGGTCAAGCGGTCGGGCGGTGGAAATCGGTCATCTGAGGCTGCGGCGCTCGTCATGGAAAATATTGAACGCCTGCCTGCTCCGGAGACCGAAACGCGCTTTTAGACGTGCTCAAATATTTGCCAAACGTGTCAAAAGCGCCGGAACACTCTGCTCTCTTCAGTTCGAAGGACTCAACTGGACGACGGGGTGGGGGGCATCCCCAGTTATCCATACACCACTAGCCCCAAAAATAGCGAAAACCCCAAATGATTGAAGGTTGCGCAGGCAATCAGCAGTCGGCAGTCGGCAGTCGGCGATGACCTGTGTGTAAGGACATAATTTCGGTTTTTGTTACGGTTTACTGACATCCTTCGGCGGGACAGGAGATGGAAATCAAAGCCAAAACCGAAATATTGATTGACAACTGACGGGGGGACAAGTCGGCGTGCATAAAGTGCATATCGATTGATCTGTCCCTCTATAAATAACCAATATCGTAATCAAAACGTCACGGTGGCGGAATAACGTCACAGATATGTGGGCAATCATTAAAGGTTGCCTTCTCTCCAAAAATAAATCCATTAGTGCGATGGGTGGTGGAATTTAGGATGCATGAGTTCTACAAGTGCGCAATATAGTTTCATAAGCATAAATCACTGTGACCTAATTTGCAGAATAGAAATAATTGATAAATACTTTACTTGCCACATGAAGGATGTTAGATTCATTTACTATTTACTTTGGTTTTCGAATGCATCTATCTTGCTTTAAGCAGCTCACTAATCTGCTGACGCTTCGATTTCGGAGACATGCACCCAATTAAACAACACTTCTTGCGACGTGCAACAAAAGTGGAAACCAAGCTGGCAAAAGAAAACATTAAGTGTGAAGCGGATTACAAGGAAGAGGAATGGAGCTGCTCCAGCTGCTGAATCTGGCAAGAAGTTTTGGGGACAGGCCGCCCGGCAAGGAATCGGGCCTAGACAAGTTAATTTATGGCAGTCAGTGAACCATCCCAGATACTACAGGCAACGTCTGCTGATGCCACAACTCAAAGTGCTCCCTGCAGCCCCTTGGCAGGCTCCCTTTTCCTTTGCTTTTCCCACCATGCAATCCCTGCAATCGGATTTACCACTTTGCTCCAGCACTCTCCCCTGTTCTACGGGTTTATTTTTATTTTTTTTGTTTTCCTGCGCTGCGGCTGTTTGTGCGAAAACTTTTGCTAATTTGCGGTAATGTTAATGCTGAACTTTGCACAAAATTAGTCAAGTTCTTGGCGCGGCTCGACTTGGCGCTGCGGATTAAGCGCCATGTTACGCCAAAAGTGTTAAGTTGGAAATAAATGTTGACACTTGCGGTAAAGCGGCGCTCTTATGCCGCAACATAAACAAAAGGCGCCGGCCCGGCCAAGAAAATCACTTTAAAACACATGGCGTCGTGGGGGCCAAAGCCAGGCAGCATGAAATTAACTGGCCTCCTCGTCCTGCCAGGATGCACTTCATCCCCATTCCCCATCCCCCAGCCTCGTCCTTGTTCGCGTCCTCTTCCTCTTCCACTGCGTCGGCCCCAGGTGCGTGTGTACCGCTGACTTTGCCGGACTGCAGTTAATTAAGTCGCCGCCAAGTTGGGCCGAAGCCACCTTTATGGCAGCTGAGGTATGCCAGGAGCTCGCTGAAGTATTCCGGTTGGGGCGAAATTAATTTATAAGTTCGGTCGCTCCGCTCGACACACTTGGCAAAAACTCCCAACTCCACAGCGGGAGTATATGCAATTTACTTCATTATACTATAGCTTTTAAAATGGCAATCGAATATTATTAGCATTAATTTTGGAAATTGGAAAGCGTTCTGTGCCTAATAAATTTAAAACATCACTTACCATTTAGCAAAGCCGTTTTAAATCAATTACCATTTAAACCAGCTAAACAGTTTATCATTAGGGAATGTGGGCATTTCAGGAAGCATTAAAAAATCGGTAAAAGTAAATCAAACTTAATGTTAAAACTAGTAATGATGATTTGTTTGTCTAATAAATTGTACTGATTTAAGGATTTATTCAAGCCAAGAGCTCACGCACTGCAACTCTGCACTAGCTAAGGTAAATATCTCCTATCTCAGTGGATCTCAAGATCACATGCTCGAAACTAATTAAGCAATTACAGGCGACTTAAATCGAATCAGGTGCAATTTCTCGGAGTGCAGGAGATAACTGGCATGGCCAATTGTTTACGGCTCCAGCCGACAAAGCGACAAACCGACACCGGCAAACTTTGAGCCCTCGAAACTTTGCGCTCCAAATTCATAAAGTGTCATACGTTACGGTGGAGTCGGAACGGAACGGGTCTGAAGTCTGGGTAGTCTGGGTGGTCTGGGTAGTCTGGGCCAAGTTTTAATCAAGTTGGGGGCTTAGTCAAATAATTTATGTAAAAAATTGCGGTGCAACTAAAGTTCGGCCGCCTGACGTCGACGACGATGGATACAATTATTATTGGTTTGTAGGCAGAACAATTTACGGGCAGCCGCAGCAGTTGGGATGGTTGTAATAAATCAAGCCAAGTGAATAAATCATATCTGAAAACGCAGGGCGACGAGTGTGGAGAGTGTGTCACAGTTGACACATACGGCAAACGGCGATGGCGACGGCGACGACGACATGAAATAATGACATGAAAATTGACAATTTTATTCCTACTTAACTTGCTGAATGAGCAAATGAATACATCAGCCGGCATGTGAGTGTGCGGGCACATATGCATGTATTCACATATTTTATGCACAGTTTGACAAGCGAGCGAGCTGGAAACGAGACCTGAATGGGCGCCTGAGCGATTGACTGACTGGCTGGTTGGCTGGTTGGCTGAATGACTGAATGACTGAGTGACACACACAGTGACTAACCGGGTGACATTCCCGCCAGCTGTCAATGTGTGAGTATCACACTCAAATACCCGCCAGGAGGGGTGTGTGTTTCATTGATTTGCATCGGCGGAAGTGCAGTGGTCCAAACCGCCCACAGGATACCCGCCCACTTCCATAATTTACGAGTTCAAGGACTGCTTAGGCCCCAAGTCGTGTTTTATGGCCTATTCGAGGCGAGCGATAAGCCATATAAATCAATATTTTATATACTTAAGCCCTAAGATGCACTCTAAAAATAGCAAGCAATAGTACACCTAGTAAAAAGTTTCCTAAAAAGTAAATTATGTTTGTATCTTATCTCTGTTAAATCCTTTAAACAAATATATGTTATATTAACTTTAATCTTTACGCACTCACAATTTGTGTATATGATTTTCCGAGTGTTGTGACCTCACTTAGCTGCACCTCGGTCGTGAATTCCCCCAAACAACTGAGTGTTTTCGCTGAACGTTACTGATTAAATTAAATAATCGCTCGGACAATCCGATTGTCAGAGTCTGAAATGCTCTCCAAAGTCTCCACAATTCCGCGGACAAAAAGGTACCGTGAGAAGAGGCTGTCAGAAGTTCTGAATCGGCACAGAAGATCACATCGGCAGTATGGATCGCGGTCAGCTGTTAGTTCTATGCGTTTTCGCCACTGGAATTTCCCTTTCGATGGGTTTTCCACAGGACGAACTAATCAGGCCGAGTAGTGACGAATCGGATGTGAGTGGCATTGGCTTCGTGACCCTCGATGGAACCGCCAGCGAGGAGAGTGACGAAAGTGGACAGGGCAATGCGTCCGATGATTTGATATTTTTGAGTCGCCAAAAGCCAAATCCGGTAAACAATTCCGTCGATTTGAACGCCTTTGTGGCGCTGATTCCACTGCAAGAAGTCCAGTCCATAGCCGCCCATTACTATCACCACGATGCGGATTTCCAATGGGCCTATGGCTTCCTCGTCAGCAGCGATTTTGCGGACATCAAGCGGAAAATACTTCAGCTACCGGAAGTCCTGGAGTTCACCAACTATCTGGGCGTCCATGGTCTAGATGTGGTCAAGGTGATGCATTCGGTGGCCGGGGTGTTCAAACCCGCCATTCTGACCTCCGCTGCGGCCAACGGTGCGTATGAGTATTGATTTCTGTCTGTGTAAATGTTGCCTTTAATTATGCGTATTCATGTCCGTAAAATCCACCAAAGAGAATATGAATATGTGTACTTTTTATTCCATAAAGTTCACAATAAAATATAATAATATTTGTCACAAAGGCATTTGTTCATTTTAAGTAGCTATAATGTCTGAAATCTAGTGATAACTATTTCGCTGCTTTCAGAACCAACCAAAGCCCCAACCACCGAAGATGGCAGCTCCGCCGCTGGAGAAGCACAGACTGGCCTCCACGGGATGGTGGAGAGGGTCCTGGAAATCCTGCCGCAGGACCAACTGTACGCCCTATTCTTCGACGAGTTTGAGAGCAACAAACAGTTCGCCGCATTTGTCGACAGCATTAGCAGTCCAAAGTTTGCCAAGATTTTGAGCGGCTTGCAGGTGAGTTGGCAATTGGTTCCCGGGTCCACCATGTGGTAATTGTATTTCAGCCAGGGGACACGCTTTGTTTGCCAGATGCCCCCAACCTCCTCGAACCTCCTGGCTACGCGTGTGTTTGGGGAAAATTGTTTAAAGGAATTCCATTCGACTGCCAGCTCCATAATAATTTCCTAGAGGGACGTGAGAAAAATTCCCGATTGCTTTATTGAGTTTTGGCCGGGAAAGGTACAGGTTAAAAGTGGGCAACCTTTATATGCGATTCCGTATACAAATCAACTTCCGTTGATGCCACAGAATTTTCAAGTGCCACCGCCTTTTCTTTTTTCCCTTTTTTAATGCTTTTTCGGCCGCTTTTCCCAGTGCTTTTTTCCATTCGCCTCGCTTCTAATTGGCAATTGAGCTGGGCTACGTGAGGCACATATTTATGAAATCAAATCGACAGCCAGCAGGCAATTTATATTTATTCTTCCCCATACCATTCTTCCCCGAAACCATATACATTTATCAGCCATTCCGATGCCGATGGAGAGTGTTTCTGATAATTGATTTCGCCGCACTGATTCACGTCTCATCTTCTGCATTTCAGAACTCACTGCCACTGCGAAATCTGCTCTTCGTCCTGCACAACAACAGAATCTACGTGGAGCGGATTGTGGAGTCCGTGAAGTCGTACCTATCCATCTCCAGTTTCTAGTTTGCTTAAGTCTTACGGGCTTGTTTTCAGCTCGCTGGTGGGTTGAATGTGGCGAATTAACTGCAATATTTGAAATCAGCCTTATACTTTTAAGTTCAAAATATCATTTCACCCTAATTTTGCTTATTAACAATGTGGTAACTATCTTATCACTGAGTGTCCCGTTTATTTGCCACTTTTTGCCCAGCAGGAGCATATGAAAATGAGCCCCCATTTAGTGTGTAATAAACGGAAGGGGAATCCCTTAAAGACATTCGTTTGTCCTGGTGGCGGGAAATCGATGGGAAGTGGAAGTGGAATTATTTAGCGGCAAGCGCCTCGGGGGAATTGACAACGGCAAAAGAAACTTGGGCGTATTAATAACATTGCAGGCATCCCCGAAAAAGGCTGGCAAAAAACAAGAGGGTTAAATGACGTCAAAAGTTTATCTGCGAAAAAAGTTGCCACGGCTGTTGGCCCTGATTTATGCCGCCGAATGCCAGGAGACGCCTTCAACGGCGCAACGCAACAGTTGCAACTCTCTTAATGTCGGCGTTTATTTGAATAAACTCCAACTTTGATTTCACAGGCAGCGAGCACGGCAAAAAGTTGCAAACTTTTTCGGTTAACTGATTTCCACACAGACCCACACCTGCAGCCTCGCGCTTTTCCGCTTTTCCGAGGCGAGGGGGCAGAAGCCGAGCGGGTCGAGCTGTGAAAACAAAAAATTATTTCCTTCTCGCGCCTCCCCAGGAGACTCATAATTTAGCCCGAGTATATCAATAAATTACGCATGCAGCAGCAGGTGGAGGACCAAACCAGCACCCAAACACCCAGCCAATGGGGTTGCTGTCGGAGATAAAAGTATTGAAAAAGTATCCAATTAACTGCGTAGCTATGATGCAACTTTGACCATTCCACCTCTGCTCCGCTTGCTGAGGCAGTGGGGGTTGATGGTGGTCGTGGGTGGTGTTTGTTCCCATCTCGTCTCGGGGCGACCCAGGTTAAGTCACCCCCGACATAAGGTGAGCGTCAGCCATCAAGCGGCAGACAGCAGGCATCAGGCATTCGACATCAGGCTCCATTAATCAATTACAGACCAACCAGCCAGCCACCCAGCCGAAGCCCATCCAGAAATCACACTTGGCAACTGTTACTATGCATGCACTCGAAGAAAAAACTAAGAAGTTAACTAACTGCTTATGGTCTTATAACTCTAAGATTTGTTCTAGCGCTTGCATGCTCCAAAGTGAGTACTAAGAAAATAGACTTTTTTGTCAAATTTGCTGTACAACTTTATTTTCCGAACATTATTTACGACCAAAGAAAGTGTAGCACAAAATCCCCTTGTTATTTTTCCGAGTGCATCCGAGGACGAAATTCAATCTCCTGCAACCAGTCCGGGGCAATCATCCGACCTGCGACCTGAGCGACACACTTCATTCGATTGTCGAGATTTTCGGAGGCTTAGATTGATGCCCGACGGCTTGCCGAAAACCCTCTGCAGAACTACCATTTCCAAATTCTGGTCTCGGTAGGGAAATCAGGGAAATCCAGTGGAAATGACTCTGCTTTCGGGCGCCACATCTGTGGCATATCCCACTCAAATGCCAGCGAAAAGGATCAGCTGGCGGCGTCTGATGGCCCTGCTGCCCCATTCCATAGGACTGCCAGTGAAAGCGGTAACGCCTCATTTGAGGGACCTGCATCTCGTCCAGCGGCGTCTTCAGGATGATTTTCTGGGCTGTGAGGCGCTGTGGACGATTTTCATGGCCGCCGCCTGGAGTTATCGCTACAGAACGCGGCTGAGACCGTTTCCCAGCCACTGGAGCACCATCGATATGATTTTCAATACGCTGGGTGATGCGCCCAGACTGGAGGTGCTGCAGCAGCAGCTCATGCACTGCGACTACCAGGACTGCTCCCCCAATGTGGTCCGTTTGCTAACGGACATCTTGGTGGACCAGGCCGATCGCGTGTCCCTGAGCTCCCTGCGGCCCTGCGAGTTCGAGCAGCTGTACGCCCACCTGGGCATGCCCCCGCCCAAGCGTCCGCCCACCCAGATCTTTGAGGTGCGAACGGGCAAGGGCAACGAGATGGGGGAGGCCTATGCCCGCTTGCGGCAGGAGAACAAGGAATCCGTGCGCCTGGGCTTCTACGGCTGCAAGCTGGAGAAGCTCTATGCCCTGCTCAACCAGAACTCCCTGGCCAACGGCAAGTACCTGGAGCTGACCTGCGATATCAACGATGCCCTGGCCAGGAGTAAGCCACAGGCTGGCTTGGGTGGCTCCCGGTGCGGATCGATACTGCGATGCGTCGCGGTGGTGGAGTTCGTGTTCCAGGACAATGAAACGAGCGGCGATAAAAAGGAAGTGATCATCAAGGATGCGAGCACCATGCAGGTATCGTATCTCCTGTTGTATGGCCAAAGTTGCCACGAATACGCAATCGAGAGGCAGATCAAGCTGATGGC
This sequence comes from Drosophila teissieri, assembly GCF_016746235.2. Lineage (NCBI taxonomy): Eukaryota > Metazoa > Arthropoda > Insecta > Diptera > Drosophilidae > Drosophila > Drosophila teissieri. Next base: position 14,730,171 of record NC_053030.1, read on the forward strand.
GGAGCCCGCTCGAGAACTGCTCAACTGGGTGGACAAGTACCAGGATGAAGCCATATCCTTGGGCGTTGGCCTGCTGATCGTTTCCTCGATGGCTCACTTCGGAAGCACCTTCTTTCGCCTGTTTGCTCGCACTGGCTTCCACGTCCTCAAGCGAGGTCTCCTTTGAAAATTGATAATCGTCAACTTTTATTGCCCAACATCCTGTGACCTTGAACTGCCACCGAGCTCTGTTGCCGACTTCAGTGATTTCAGATTTTAGTGGAGGCGGCAACAGAACTCAGTGACAGGCATCTGTAATGTGTGAAATGAAATCGATTTGTGTCTTAACTTCAGAGATTCGAACTTCCTTTGCGTAGCTTCAAGGGAGTGGGAGGGACAAACTGGCGAAGCTTGGTGTTTTCAGTGCCCACATAAATAACAACAATTTAGCATTCACAAGTGACGCAGTAAAAATTTATGCGCTCTCGCACATTTTCAATTTTCTGCAATTTTTCTAGCAATTGTGTGAAATTCCTTGCGGCCATTGGGCAACAGCAGCAGTAGCAAAAGCAGCAGCAGCAGCTTCAGCAGACGTTGCATGTGGCAAGGACACAGACAGATTTGTGTGTGTGTGTGTGTGTGTGTGTGTGTGTGTGTCTGCGTGTGAGTGGGCTTGCACTGGGAGAAATAACACAATGCCTTTTAAAAGCCGAAGTGCATTAAAAGGGGGAATGGCCATGTTTTTCATTTACAGGTGTGCTTACAAATTCATGGAAACGTTTACATTTGTACTATTAAAATGCATTATCATTAAATGCATTATTTTCCCATTTCCATAGATTATTTTCTTAGTTTAGCCAGCACTTTTGCTTTATGTGCACGTTCTGTGAGCATTATGTGCCGCCGGACACTTTTAGGGCCACACAATTTAGAGACTTGGCTGGGCTAGATTTTCCATTCCGTTTTTTTTTCGCACGCTTTTCCTGTTCTTGTTTTTTGTGTCATGGAAACCCGCCAGCAATGTGTGTTCGTGTGTACTTATGTGTCGCGCTGGCTGGCTCCGCTTTTTACATATGCTCGTCTGCTCGTTGCTGCTGGAAGTTATGCCTGGAATGCCAAGCTGCCGTTCGATGGCCGGACTTTTCCGCCGCTGGTCAGATGGTCACATGGCCACATGGCCACATGGTCGTCTGTTCAGATGTTCGGATGTTTAGATGGTCGGCGGAACGGGCGGAACGGACGACGCATTGCTGGCATTTTGAGGCGTTGCTTGTGCGAGGCATTTTTGCAAGCCATATTTCATTGAATTTACATGCTCTTGCCAGCTCGCAGGCAGTTTGCGCCCCTGTTTGTGCTGCAATTACCGTAAACTCTCCGCCGAGGCTCTATCAGTGCTGATTTAGACCCCAATGATTCTCCCACCCAGGAGCCCACTTCACCCGAAAGGCCGACAGTTCGCAGCAACCATTAATAAAGGCACACATCAAAGTTGGCACTCGCCACATAAAATTCAATTTAGTGGCGGCGACACCAAAATAAAAAGGCCATCCCCTGAGTGGAAAGCTAAGCCAAGATGCACATTAGCATGAGTGCACAGAGAGAAAATATTACACCTATCATTTATAGTAATTACACGTATTATTGAAATCTTAATATTGGATTTAGTAACATCAGCTGTTTTTATGCTTCGGCTATTTACAAATATTAATGGCAATTACAAATTGATTCTTCATCAACAACATTTTATTCCGCTTGCATGTTTTCGCCCAGTGCATCCAGGGGCAGGGGGTGTTAAGCAGGTTGGAGTGGATAACAGATGAAGGAAAATAGAAAGTTCACCCACTTAGGTTCTGCACTCGAAACTGAAATCAAAATAAATGTCAACGCTGCTGTCACACAAAGCCAAACCGATTTCTCCACCGCTTTCTCCATTTTCCCGAGCTTTTCCGCAGCGCAAGAGAGCAGCATCCCCCGATTTTCGCCAGTTCGCCGCTTGGGGTCGAAGTTTTTGACTTCCCTAATGACAAAGTGTGGTGACGTTGGCTTCCCTGCATCCAGACGATGGAGCTGATGGTGATGATGATGATGTCGATCACAATGCGGCAAGGACGTTGATGATGCAATTTCCCTGGCCTGGGCCTGGAATGGGTGGTGAAGGGCCCACCCCATTGTTCGTTTTGTTAATCTAGCAAAATTGATAAGGTGTGAAATTCTTGATTTTATTTTCTGCGTCGTGTGCGGCAAAATGTTTTTCTTTCGTCGAACCACCTTTTCCTTTCTCTTCGCCTTTTGATTTTGATTTTTCTCCCCTCCTGGTTATTTTTGGGGTTTTTACTGTTTTTTATTTTTTCGGGGGGGTGGCGTCCTTTGATGTTCTTTGATGAGGTGTTTGTTTAGTTTTTCCAGCGTTCGGTGATTCTTTTCCTTTCTTTTTTTTTTGCTTTTTTTTTGATGTTACGCCGTTGTAAACGCAATTTGGATACGATTCGGGCGGCAAAAGCCCAACCTGTCTATCACGCTTTTTCCATTTACATTTTAAACGAAATTTAATCCAGTTTGTGGCAGCGCAACAACACCTTCTGTCATTTGCTTTGAAATTTAAATAAGCAAGGAAATTGACTTTGCAACGACAGCCGGAGTCATAAGAACAGGCCACATAACCGGGAAAGACAGCCGGTCGACGGGGACAGCGGTACATGCCGTTTTCCGTGAGTTTTCCATGCGTTTTCCGAGCGTTTTCCCTGGGCACCGGCTTAATTATTGGCCCGTCAATTGCACAAAGAGAACCAGAAACGGAAACCGAAACAGAAACAGAAACAGAAATTGTTCAAACGTTGGCCGGGCATAAATTGATTTGTACCGACGTGGCTAACAAAAAGAAAAAAAAAGAAATGAAGTGTGGCCACCGATGGGCAGGGGGTGGCCAGAAACCCCTGCCGGCAAAATCCGGCCAAAGTGCAATGTGCAGGACGTTCCCCTTCCCCCCAGTGAACTGCCAAGTTCTCCATTTCGATTCAATTGAATGGGATTCGGTGCGATTCAATGGATTCAAGTGGGGGAGTATCCAATTCCGTATTGGGGGATTGTTTAATTATTGGAAATACTCGCACCGAACTCAAAGGATACCCCACCTCCGGCGCGTGTGTGTGGGTGTGCAAGTGTGCGAGTGTGTGCACCTTGCTAATCAGTGCACTGGCTGCATCCGCCATTATGGCCAAATGCAAACTTCAAGTACTTGGTCCTTAATCAGGTGTCCATATCCATTGCTTAGTGACCACAACATGAAGAGCCCGATGGCCGAAGGCAATCAAGATTCCTCTGGAATGAAGCACTGAGAAATAATGCAGCCCATCTAAAGGTAAATAATATTTATTAACAATCATTATATAGACAATGATATTGATAAAAGACCAACTAATATGGACAATTTGAAGTATTACATTTAACATTTATCTTAGAGCACTTCAAATGGTTTAGTATTTGGCTCGGTGTCGTGCTGGTTCTGCGATTGGTTGAATCTCAGGTGGGTGGGCTGTGTGGGCTGCTGAGATCAAAGTGCCCTTTGAGTCGCTCAAGTGGCCACGCAGATAATGCCCGGCACAAAAGGTCGTGGTCTTGTGACGGTCTGGGCCAACTAATCGCATCGCCAGCAGCAAATGGACCAGCTGCCGCAGCTGCACATTGCGCATACGCACTGTGGTCGTTCGTTTGGGTTTATTTGTCACTCAGCTCGGCTAACCAATTGATTTAAAACACGCCTGATGGCAGCATAATTCGCCGTCGGACGGAGGAGAACTAACATTTTGGGCAAATTTCATTTGCGCTGCAAAACCCGGTTAGTTGGCAGAGTTGCGTCGAAAGTTTCGCTCTCCCTCTCGGTTTGTTGCATGTGCATTAATGCTGGCAGTTAACTTAATTTCGTCGCATTTACCCACACATTAAAGAGGCGGCGGCAAACGAGGCAGCTGTCGAGCTTGCAGCGCTGCAAACTCACAAGACAAACAATGCCACGCGAGACAAATAACTGATGGGCGGCGTCCGTGGCAGGTTGAAAAGTCTGCGCCGCGAAGTATGCAATGCACAGAGCTCATCAGCGCAGCCCGCTCGCAAACGCAATTTGCAGCACACTCAAAAAAATATGTTACAGCTTATATAAGGTCTATATGGTTTCCTTAATATATCACAAAATGAAAAGTATTCTTTCATGTACCGGGCTCATATTAAACATAATTCTTACGCAATAAGTATTCAAGAATATTTGACTTTACACATAGAACAGATCAGTAACTTTCAAATTGCTCTTTATTTTTTGAATGTACATTATTTCCCCCAGTGAAAACAAAGGCCCTGAAAAAGGGAGCACGGGGTGCTAAGTGAGTGAGTGATGCATACCGTAGACGATGCAAGTTGAAGGAAAAATGGTAAATTACGTTGACAACGCAGTGGGAGGGGAAAATCCCATTGTGTCGCGGTTTGCTTCTTGGCCCCCAATTTGCATGCAAGTATTCTAGATGCGTGCTGTTTATTTATGATTGCATTCAGTGCCCTGTGCCCTATGCCCTATTGCCCCGCCCATGCCTCTATTTCTCCACCTCTGAGGTTATAGATATATATTTATGACATATATGTGCAGCGGCTGTGGATGGTGCTCTTGAACCGATTAAATATAAATTATTGTACACAATTTGCATATAGATTGCATGGTATTTAGTACATTCCACCACATTTTAAATACTTACAAATATTTGACTATTTAATATTGACGTTTTTTATTTAAAGATCTTTATATTTATTTTTGATTTGATTCAAAGTATTTGCTACATAAATTATATAGCTTTAAGGTGCGGATAAAAACGTTTTGCTGTCGTGGAAATGTTGTTGATGTTTTTCACATGTTGCGGCAGTTGAAAACTCAAACGACCACCGGCGCTGTCATCGAGCATGTCAAAACAAACATTATAATCCATAAACTCCACCCCGAACCACCCACCCACCTATGTGTTTTCCACCCACTGTACCCATGTGCTTTCCTCGCCAGGGGGGGTGGCATATTTTTAATGCGTTTATGCTAATCGAGCGGATTTCGATGCGGCTTGCCTTATTAAATGTGCCAAGGCTGGACGTGTCCGCAGAGTAGGAATTCCTATGGCAGGGGCTCAGATCAGTTCAGTTCAGTTCAGTTCGCTTCAGTTTTCGACCCGGCTGTCAACACACACATTCTGCTGATTGCCATGTGCGTTGTCTTTCCCAGCGAATTTGCATAAATTGCGTTCAAGTCGAATTTTTGGGGGTAGCATTTGGGCGTAGAAGCGAGAGGCGATGACTGGAAAGTGATGATGAGTAAGGTGCCGCAAAAACGTCGCGTCATTCGGGAGAACCCTCGTCCTTGGCAATTACAGGGCCTCAGGTAATTACGTAACTGGCAGCCTCAAGTGTCCTTCACACTCACGCCAAAGTCCACAAAATTATGCACCGACATTGAAATTGAATGACTCTGCTGAATTTGACATCAAGTTTAAATTACTTTGGCAACACATACACACTCATCCACACAGGAACATCCACACACACACAAGCACTTTCGAAAGTTGCAGGGGTATAATCAAGTGCCACGTCAATGGTCAAACAAAATTTCGCAATCAGCGTGGCCTTTCCCCTTTTTTGGGCCACCAAAAATTTTCAATTATGCGAAATTCGGTTTCTTTTGTTGCACCCGCTGTTGCTGCCACTGCTGCTGTTGTTGCTGCTGGGCTGCCTCTGTGTCGAATTAGGCACAAAAATTCTCAATTGAATTGGCCCTGATAATGACAACTTCATGCATTATGCCTGCCCCCGGGGCCCGGGGAATACGGACATATGGACCGTGCACCATGGGCCCGGGACCCACAACCCAGAATCCAGAAACCAGAACGAAGGACCAAGGACCAAGGACCTCGTCCACAGTTTGAACGACAGCGACAGCCGCTGAGCCACTGAAGCATTCAAAAACTTGACAATTTCGTTCACCGTCCTCCTGCCACAAATATGCGATTGCCTTGTTCTGCTGCAAATGAATGGAGCCCCCGAATCTCCGGGTCCGGGTGCGGGTTTGGGTTCGCAGTCCCCCACTCCCCCAAATCCCCTACCCCCGAATGCCCAGGCCCAGAGCCAACGAAACGCGCCAGTTTGTGCAGTTCGTTCATTTTTTCGTTGGGGGGCATCCCCCTGGGTTGGATGAGGGGTACGGGGGGCTGGCGGGCGGCTGATGGCGCTATGTGGTGCAAATTTTCACAAAAATGTACCAAACATTTCGCTGTACATCGAGCACGGTGCTCCCCAACCCCCCTCTTCCCCCTTTCCTGACCGATCCTGTGGCATGTGTGCAGGCGTTGCCGCTGACGGCTGGATGGCCTAGCAGCCCCCATTTCCACGCCCTTTCACCATTTCAGCCGTGCAAACCATCGACCAAATGCACGTCAGAAGGCTTTCCCTTTTACAGGGAAACTCTATTACTGCCTAAAGTTTGTTAAAACTTTAAAATTAAGACTAAACAAAACTCAAATGCATTCTATAGAAGTAATGTAATTTAGTTATGCAGCTTTGGTAGAAATATAACACACTTTCTAGAAGTATTTGATGACTGATGGATTCATTCTGAATACATTCGCTCAGTGTACGTGCCCCTTTCCCACGGCACTCGTGAGCGGCTGACTTATGCATTCATCCATCCAGTCAGCCGCCAGGATGCCCCGGCGAGCAAAAGAGCGGGCGAGTGTGTGTGGTTCACTTTTAATAAATTCATAAATATTTATGTATGCAAAATTCGGGCCAAAATGCTGCCAGCAAGCGACTGCGACTGCGGCTGGTCCACCTAGCAATCTATTCAATTTGCCAGCAGGAGTGGGAGTGGGAGTTGGAGTTGAAGCAGCAGCAGCAGCAGCAGGAGCATCGCAGTCCGCAGGACTGGGAAAAGATCGAACAGGACTACCATATATCCTGACAGGCTGCAGCAGCACACAGCGAGGCCCAAACACGAGAGACAGCAAAATGGCGATGGATTGATGCGGCATGTCACAAAAACCGCAACAGCAACTGCAGGTGTGAAGCGAGGTGGGACATGGTGACATGTCCTAGGCTGAGACATGAGCAATTTCCATATTTTGTGACTGAGCGAGTAAATCATGGGCCAGCATCCAGACTACTACACCATCGAACTATGCAAAATGGCAAAATGGCAAAATGCCTCTTGCCAAAGATTACAAGAATGTAAACGGGGTTGAGCACAGCTGACTTCCGCCACACCCACTCACACACTACTCCACACACACACAACTGCCAAAGTTGCGAATCAATTTTGGCCAAAGAGTGTGCAGCAACATGTTAATAATATCTTGAGCTACCCTGTCCAGTTGTGGGGGAATCCCCGGCAAAAAATTGAATACTCTCCAGTTCTTTTGGCTCGGGGCAACTCTGATGTGACATCATGAGCATGGAGGATGAAGGATGCAGGATGAAGGACGAAGGATGCAGGATGGATGATGGAGGATGGATGCGAAATGGGAACGAGGCGTATAAATCACAGCAGGCGGCACTCACGAAGCACTCCTATTTTAATCTCGTTTTTGAATACTCGTTAACTTGCCTTTTGTTATTCTTTGCTTATTTATTTTTTTGATTTTCACGCGTATTTGCATGCAAATGCGACGGTCTGAGTTGGCAACCCTGGCAATGGCGTTTGCGCGTTTGCGCTGCCTACACGCTGTTGAAATGATTTAAAATCAATTTATTTTTTTCTATTATCCCTATGTAAATCATTTCAGGACAGACAAACCAACGGACCGGCACCGGGACCGGGACCGAGAGTGAAGAAAGTTTCCATGCAAATAAATCAACTTGATGCGTGGCCATAGAAAAAGAAGCGAGGCGAGGCTAGAAAAAAGTCGAGTGAATGAATTTGGAATTATTTACAAATTCGCAAACAAATTTGCACATGACAAGCGATTGCGATAAGTGGGGATGGATTATGGTCGGGGAAAGCAGCTTTAAATGCGACTTGATTCTGATAATACTCGATTGACTGCCCCAAATGGAAATATTAAATTAAAAGGGACCTTGCGGAGCAGATAAGTGGAATTTAACTTACACTTGAATGGGTCTATATTCTGTATTCTATTATCAAATTGGTAGTTTTTCTGTGAGTGATTTTCAATTTTAATAACATAATACATAATTGTATTACCAGTAAAAGTAAAAGTAAAGCTTAAGTAAATTACTATTGGTGGCAATGTGTAAGTGGCATGTATTTAATTATATAAAGAATAACTTATTCTGTAAAGAACATGGTTTCAGTGTAAGCTGCTTGATTAATATTATTTATGCCAACCCTTTCAAGTTGAATGCGCCCAACACATGATTTCATTAGGCATTTAGCCACGTTTATTGCTTTTTAAGTACTTGCAATTTACAAAGCTTCGAATCAGTGCCACGAAATATGATAATGGTTGACATTATGCCATTACTGCATTCACCAAAACAGATATGACATCCAGCTAATGACATTTAAATGAGCACTAAGTTTAAACAGACCAAGGGAAACTCATTAATATTTATGCGCAGAAATTATTCCATTCGGGTCAATGTGTGACAAATGGGCAATCAAATATTTATTTGCCACAGACAAAATGCAAAAAATCACAAATGCAGTACAAATTTTTAATATGTATAACTGCATTTAATGGCCACTGAATATTTATAGAAAAAATTACGCACAAATGCAATAATAGCGAAACGAAAATTAAAGGAGTAAAAACAACTAATGCGCGCTCACAAAAAAAAAAATATTCAACTCAATATGAATAACAAATCGTGATGAAATTTACATTGAAATGGCCGCAAAATGCAAACAAATAGAAAACAGCCTGCGAAAATATCAAATTGCATAAATAACTAATTAAATTTAAATTTGCAATTTAATGAGCGCAATTTGCGAACGTGCGAAGACTTCAAAATTAATTTTGGATGGCGTCATGTTTTGTTTTAGCAGTCCTCAGCTTTCGTCCTTTCTATTACGCTCATTATGCATGCAAACAATTCCTATATGATGCCCTGTGATCTGTTTGACATTTTTATACCCCTTACTCGAACAGGTAAAGGGTATGCTAGATTCGTTTAAGAGTATGTAACAGGTAGAAGAAAGTGTCTCCAATCTAATAAGGTATATATACTTTTGATCAGGATCGCCAACCGAGTCCAGTTGCTTGTCCGTCAGTCTGTCCGTCCGTTTGTCTGTCCGTATGAACAATTTGAATTAGCTGAGTCGACGTTCGCCGAGTGCGTGTTTACTATAGACATATATAGCGCTTCACTATTTTAGTAACCGGTAGCTAATAGTCGCGACACCTAACTATAGCACTCTCTCTTGTTTTTGCTGTTTTTTAACGTTACTCGCTCTGGGAACTTTCCTTTCAAATAAGTTTTTCTTTGGCGTAAAGTTGGGCGTAATTAAAAATTTTCGCTTTTTATTCAAGATCAGGCTAATTAAAAAGTTTTGACCAAACCAAAGGGGATTGAGAGCAAGGTATTTAAAACTTATAAGAAGCTTGCCAAGGCCCTCGAAACCAAGGATATGAAATTCCCTGGGTGACAACAGAATAAACAAATAAAATGAAATAGAAATGGAAAATGATGGCGTAGAGTAAGAGTACCTTTTGCCAACGAGAGTATTGTCGAATGGACGTCGAGTAAATATCACAGCATTCGCAATTTTCATGAACAAATAAGAAGCCCTAAACTGGGCCGGCAAACTGGAGCATCTCGACTGAAACAAAAATTAAATAAAAATAGCTCTGAGCCATATGCCAGCAAACTACTTGAGTTGGCAAGCAGTTGCTAACCCTCAACTAGCTAAACTCAGTTGAGTTCAGGGGTTGACGACGACCACGGAGACACTGCATCATTTCCAAATGAAATAAATCAAAATAGACAAACAAGCAAATAAATAAACAAACAAACAAAGCCAGCCAAGCGAACAAGGGGAGTACAGTGGAGACTGGACAGGCGGCACCACTCACTTGGAAGACAGCAAACAGTCTGCACTTAACTGGAGTGCACTGTTAATAGATGTACGTATCTGCAAGACAGGCTGGCACTACATCGATTAGCTATTTGAATGCAATATTCAATCCATGGAAGTTAAAGAGCAATTTTTCGATGTGAAACTAATTGAATTTTATAAGAAGAATAAGCAACCAAAACTGTTCAAATTTGCACGAGTGTATTAAGCAAACATTGTTCTCTACTCCATATTAAATAGCCACATTCCCAAATCTCTTTTTTCTTGATCAATTCTAGGTTTAAAAAATTCAGGGTTCTGTAAATATAAACTGGAAATGAGTCGTTATAAAGTGTAAATAGGTCAAGGGAATTAATTCAGAGTTTAGTTTGCGTCATGACGTATTTTCAGTCTAAATCAATTTAAGGATAAACGCTTTAATATCAGATCTATAAACATGTAATAATCATTTGGGGTTTCAGATTACAAGGGGAATTAGTCTGGACAATTACATTTTTTATTAGACAGGATTTGGTTGGTCCCTTTGCAAGGACATAAAGCTGTTTAAGGACATCCACACAGAGCCACCCACACTTGAAGGTCCGAAAAGACTGAGAAGTTAAGCATTTTTTATGGCCAGCAGCATTATGATAATGAAAGGCAACAAAGAAGCGGCGCCATTGACACTTAAAATTTAATGTGTGTGGCATTATGTTAAGCACCTGGCTCCGAATGCAACCCTTTTGGACGCGACCCACACCGGGAAAACCTACACACACGTACATACATACACTGCAACGATCCGCAGCACATAAGCATATTAATAACGCCTTTATGCCGCAACAAAGGCAGCTGCGAGTTGGAGCTGGAAGTTGGAGTTGGAGTTGGGAGCTGGGTCAAAGTTGGCATGATGCGAGCTGGGATGATGGGGCAGACGTGTGGCGCCGTGGCGGTTTAATTTAATTAAACAACATCAATCCGCTGTATACGGACGACCACCTTTGGCCCCTCTAATAATGTGACCGAGTAAACGCCACACTGGGAAAAATATTCCGACCTATGGGAATATTTTAAGCTGAGGAACAGCTGTGAACTCTAAGGATCGAAACAGAAGTTTCAGTTAAAGGTTACTTATAGGACGTAAATACTTGGACTCCTTTATGTAAGTGGTACAAAGACCTCTGGCTATATTTGTGTTCCTCGCATACTTTTTTCACAGTGCACACTCCCCAAACCCCCCAAATATGCCATCTCGCTTAATAAGAGGGATTTACAACTTTGCCGTAATAATTTTCAATTAAAAAACCCACTTCAACCCCGTGCAACGAAACAACGAAACAACAGCGAGTTTTGTTACTCATTTTTCGGGTACTGCGACGTGGCACTTGACAAACAAGATTTGCATGTCACACACATACGCACGCTTGAGCATGGTGTTCCTGTCATATTAACGGTACTCTGCACACACACACGCGCCTAAAAGGATTTGAGTCCTTCAGCGTACCTCGCACGAATGCCTTCTGTCATCGGTGCGCCCCCCTCGGAAAATGTTCCCTTTTTCCATCGCTCGCTGGCTGCAAATATTTGATTAGCTAGACAAAAGTTGCCAACTTTTTCTCACTCTTTAAAGCTCTCCTTTATTCTTTTTTTTTTTTTTTGTTTGTTTTTTTTGTTTGTGCGTTTTATGACAGATCCTAGCTGTCAGAGTTGCCACTCTTTCGCAGACATTTGATGAAGAGACTGCGGATTGGATCCCAAAATGTTTACTCAGATATCTGAGACACTCGGTCGGTGCGAGTTGCTGGCAAATTATTTTCACAAAGTTGGACTCCTAAGCTGAGTTTGAGAGTTGGCAGTTGGGCGAACTAATGTGTAGTAGGCAGTAGGCCGTGGTTCGCAAAGATCTCCAGTTTCAGTTGCGAAATGATTTCGAAAGTTTTCTTAAGCCAACTTTCCAAGCGTTAAAGCCGCAATAAGTCTCCAGACGCCTCGCATACATATATATTTAAGAAAGAAGACTCTTCTACGACGCAACGAGTTTAGCTTTAGTTTTTATGAGATATTATATTAAGAAAGTAGAAGAAAATATTACGAAATAAGATGTTTACTAGTAGTAGTTGTGTACATAGTTATGTTACATAAACATTATGCAGTTACGTATCCCCTTATGATAATAACACACAAATTGAAAGTTTAAGCATCTGGGCTTCGCTGTTTTTGAAAGTTTTTCAGTAAATATAAAGAGTAGCTTATCTTATTTATTGAGGCCTTACTGTTTGCCAGGCAAGACCTCACACGCCGCAGCCTTCGCCACAGCAGCCGCAGCACTTTTAATTTTCGCCAATTTTTTTACTCGTTTTCGCATAAAGTGCTATAAAGTTGCCGCTGACGTTGACGCCACAGCAAATGCGTGTAACTTTTTAATCAAATTATGTGCAAATTTTCTTTGGCAGTAATTTTTAGTACAATTTTGCACAAAATTACTGGCGAGACAGTAGCTGCTGCAAGTTTGCTGGTCTTTTTAATGCTCGACTCTGGCTTGTATTTCATTTTGCATGCGGCCAGTCAGCTTATGCCATATGCCTCAGCAGCACCACGTTCTCCTGCCACATCGGCAAATCCCCCAATCTGCCGGAAAGCCCGCATTATTTTTAATTGAATTTTAAAGTTTTTCGCCAAGCCAAAGACGAAATATTTTTGTTTTTCCGCCAAAGTTTCTGCTCGTTGGGGCTCTGGCAATTTAATTAGAAAATCATTTTGACTGCCGCTGTCTTTGCCACTTTGCCAGAAATTTATAAAGTAAATTTTCCCAAGCACAAATCACATTGGGCTGTCTGCAGATTTAGTTTGGGGTGTTGCCACATTAGTAGCCAAGTTTATTTCATTTCATTTCGTGGCGCCCAACGGGGGGCATCCGGTGGCTGCAAGTGCGGATGCGAATGCGAATGGGTTTGCATTTGCTAGCACGTATTGTCTGTCCTTGTGCTCGTTTTTTGTAATTTGCAACAGACACATTAATCAAAAAACTGCTACTCGCCACAAGGCCCTGCCTCTAGTCAGTCACACATGCCAAATGGCATTGGTCAACTGCCGCTGGACAGGCTTCGTCCACCACCCGTGCCTCCTCCACCACTCCGCACTCCTTTTCCAGGGTTATTAAGTGGTGGAGGTAATTGAAATGTCAGCGGAAGTGTTGCTGGCCGCACACACAGCCTGCGGTTCCAGGGGATCCACATGAGATGGGCCCAGTCGCCGCCAGGAGACAGTCTCTGAAAAAGTGATTCCACATGCCTGACCAAAGCGTTTCCATGGGGCCACCGGATATAGGAGACCGTAACGAGCATTAACGAGCCCTGCAGTGGTTAATTATGTCGGAATTGGGGCCTTTTGTGGTCGCGCAATTGCAAGTCGCCCTCGCCCCAGTCGGTCCCCAGAATCGATTATAATCCACGAATTTTGATCCCCAATTTGATCATGTTTCTGCTAAGGGAATAGTTACGGCATTACATTACATTACCAAACTAGAAAGTTTCCTACTAATTTTGCAAAGAATGTGTTTGCTCTTGGGTTCTTAATTTAGTAACAATTTACTTAATTTATTATTTGTATTAGAATCTTATCTGTTCCTAATTCAAAGCTAGCCGTTCAGTTGTATGGCTTTAATTCATTGAAAATAGTTGAACTATTTTATTTCACACGTTCACAGTTTTCTTTTCGGAAACTTTATGTTCACTCCCTCGACTTTCCAACTTTCATCAGTAATCACTTTCCCCATTTAGAACTGACAACATTTGCCATCCAATTTCAATTTGATAATTTCCGAAGCAGTTGGCTTACTTGACTAACGATGTACGAATTATCAAATCGCACATGTACACCGGGCTCCATTTTCCACCTCGCTATATATGAACAGATATATCTATATAACCATATATGTATATATATATATATAAATCGGCTGTAGGTGTGGGCGTTGCAGAACTTTTGTCGGAAGGACAGGCGACAGGTTTTTGCGCTGCTTTCAGCTTACCTTCGAGTTTCCTCAAACTTTTTTCGCTGCCAGAACTTTTTCATTACATTTTGACTTGTCCCATTCTCTATCTGCTGTTGTGTTTCTTGAATTTTTTTGGGCTGCAATTGCTGGACCTGCTTCTGTGTTGTTTATGAGCTAATTACATAAGCTCGTTATTAGGCGAATTACTTGTTTCTTCATTTGCAGCAGCAACAGGAACAGCAGCAGCAACAGAGGCAGCAGCAGCAAATAAGAAAACTTTTTTAATTATAACCTCATTTAGATTTGACGTTGCCGTCGCTCTCGTTCTCGCACTCGCTTCCTTTTGGCCAAGTTGGCTTGCGGGTAGTAGATTGTGCTACTTTCACATCAGAGCAGCAATCTAATCAGCGGGCATATTTAATTTGATCTGATCTGATTTGATTTGGCCAGGTTTCGGTAAGCGAAGCAGTGAGTGCAGTGAGGCCTGGCTAACGTGGCTGTGGATGTGGATGCACCTTAATCGCTTTCCTTTTGGGGATCAGAGGCATACCTCTTACTTCCCTGCTCAGCGGAAATCGTTGTCAATGCACCCGGATATCCGTTTGCTGGCTCCTCCACTCAGCAGAATTTATATACTCGTATTCTTTATTCCGATGAAGCGTAAAAATACGTCTTACCTCGCTCCTTGGCTCCTTTGCTCCTTTGCTCCGCAGAAATAAATATGCTGAATTTTGTTTATGCTGCATTTGCATACATCTTTGTGAGTTCAATTCTCGGGCGGGGAATCTCAGACGGAAGGCAAATAAGGAGGCGAAATGCTTTTTTAGTTGTTGACTGCAATTTCCTTGGCATGATTTCCACATTTCTTTCTTTTTCGTTTCCCTCCTTGCATTTTCCTCCCCGAACTCCTTTCTCTTAGCTATTTGTGCAACTGTCTGTGTGTGTCTTGCTGAGTGTGTGTTGAGAAAATATTTGATTTACGTCAAATTGACACGCATGAGTTAATCAAAAAATGATTTGTTATTGCTTACAAATGCATCCGTAATTTCCATATTTTCCAAAACCCTAAGAAAGTTGCATTAAGTGTATACTTCAAGTAGTTTTCATGGCGAAAAGTTTCCTGGTTTTGTACAGCTCTAAAGTTCTTGTTATTCAGTATATATATTTTAATCTGGCTGCCCTAATTATATATATATATAGCTATCTACCAGAAACATCTCTGAATTAATTAACCCAATACCAAGTATAGGTATGATTTATGCACGTTTGAGACTCTGCCTCTTGGGGAAAGAAACCCTAGAGATTTGAAAACACATATGGCAATAGATTGGAGAACACATATGGCTGATTAAAACTGGTTTCGGATACCCCAGACCAATAGATACATGACTTTAGCCTCCAGAGCCTTTGGGAACCTTGCATTTGAGGTCAGATTAAGTCGGAGAATGCCTGCTCAGATGTTATTCAGTTGAACACCTTGCCAGGCGGAGAGCTGCGCCACCTTGAGGCATCTTCTCGGTTAAACAAGATAAATGGGAAATGTGAAAATGAAACATCACCTTCCCGCTCCGACCCCTCGACCCCCCGACCCCCCTTCCGCCCTAAGGACCACAAGACAGGGCCAAGATATATTCAGTATTTATATTTCATCCTGTTGCCCAACTACCCAAGTAGAAGATAACATTTTAATAGGGCAGCGCCACCTATTGGCGAGTGGGTAGGTGAGTGTGAGGTCCTTGGGGCCCCGCCCCGCTGCCACGCCCCCTCCCAGGATGTCTGTCCATTAGGTTAATGTGCACTTCAAACGAAATTAAGATGAATTGATTAAAATTACCAGAGTGCAGAGTGTTTGCTTTGGCTTCGCTCCGAGTTCGGTTCAGTTCAGTTGAGTCGAGTCGAGCTGAGCTCAGTTCTGTTCTGTTCAGTTCAGTTGAGATGAGTTGAGTTGAGTCGAGTTTGTGGCAAAGTTCAGGGAGCAAGATTAAGTGCTTTCATTTGCCTTCGCTTGAAAAATGATGCAGCCCTGAAGTCCTGCAACCGAAGAGCCCAAGAGGAAACGGAAACCGATGGCAAATAATGAAAGTTTCGGTCGGCAAAGTGCAGGTTGCAAAATAATGAATGGGGCCTGCATTTATTAATGTATTTGGAAAGCGTTTCGCAAATTAATTGCCATTTAATTTGTTATGCTAACTACACTCACACACCGAAAGACTAATTGGTTTAGCTGGCAACATTTTGCGTAGCTTTAATTAAATTGTAAATTTCCCGTTTAGCCAGCAGGAAGTCGAGTCGAGAGAGCAGCGAAAATTGCAATTAAGATAATTATCTGGCAAAAGCAAAAGTGTAAATCCTTTGCGCTCCAAGGATTATGCAACTGCAGTCTGCTGCGCTGTGCTGCGCTGCGCTGCTGCTTTTGCTGCTGTGTGCCGCACTTAATTTGCATAAATTTCAAATGAATCCAATGGCCAAGAAAGCGCAGCTAAACAATTGCCACTGATGAAGCAGCAGCAGAGCCAAAATTACACTGCGCCAAAAGGTGGAGCAGATATATGAACATGTTGAAAAACTATCGGCAAGAAAGTATGTCTTTTACTTGATTGGCTTGCCTAAATTGAATTATCAGAAATAAATGACACCAGTAAAAATATGGCCAACTTTGAAAAGACTTTCAAGTAAACAAACAGATATTTTAAAATTTTAATTAAAATGGTTTCATATCAAATTAAAAAATAAAATATTTGGCAGTGTTATGGAGGTACCTTTTTCTCAGTGCAGTTGCAGCTGAAAACTGCAGCTTGGGGCGCTTACTTTGTCTGTGCCACATGACGCCCCGTTCATGCCGCTCCGCCCCTCGTTTTCAGGTGCCACAATCACCAGGAAAGACGTCGCAGGATAATCGAAGTACAGGGAGCGGGTCCAAAAACACAGAGCCAGCGGAACGGAGAGAAGGAGCCGAGAATTTTGTGTTATTCTTACGGATTTTCTACTTTGTTGGCAATGTAAGCAAAGCAACCTCGCCCCTTCAACAATCCGGCTTTCCGCTTTCATTTGCTCTGCGCAAAGTTGACGCTTTTGTTTGATTCGTGTCACCCAGCTGACCAACGCCCTTGCCACCCAGCCACCCAGCCATCTGGCCACCCGATTTCCCATCTCCCATTTTCCATTCTCCATTTCCCACCCACTCCAAACACCCAAACCCAAGGTTCCCTCTATCGTTCCACTCTGTTGGAGTTACTTTGCTTCGAATTATGCAAAACACAGAAGCGGGCAACGGGAAAGAAACACAAAACAAATAGAAGAACGGAATTGTCAAATGAGATTCAATGTTCTGCTCAAGTGGCTCTCGTCTCCGGTTTTCCACGGAGCGGAGTGAATTTTAATAATAAATTTTCGTGTGACCACCAAAGCAAAGTTGCAGCAGCTCACATGCAATTTTCCAGAATTTACTGCTGCGTGAAACTTTGGCAATTCGGCACCGAATGTTGAATACTGAATGGCAGACGGCAGACGGCCAACAAAGTTGGCCAGGCCAAAAGCGGAGCTTGTCTTGGCCAACTGGGAGCGCCTTGCGTGTCCAGGCAAAAGCTGAAGGCAAATGAAGCTACAATTACGTCTACAAATACACATAAAAGGGGAAGTAATTTGCAATTAAATTACGACGAAATGGGCAATAGAAAAGGAATTAATTGTCCACGAAATGCAATTATGCTTCCCCTTCGCTTTTTCCGCTTTTTTATGCGCTGCAAACTGAATGTGCGAATAAATGAACGAATGAATGGCATCGCAAAGTGGGACAGCCCGGCAGTTCAACTTTGGTTGCAGCTTAATGGAATTGCATATTAAGAACTTGTCAAAATGATAACTTTGCTCGGTGCCATCAAAACTGAAACGAGCAACATGGCAGGCAGTTCGCACTCGCACTCGCAAAGTAAGTGGGTTTCTGCCAGAAACTTAAATATTGAATGCCCCAAATGGGGGAGGCTGGTTACCAACTGGTTCACCCTAATAAATTACGAATGTTCCTTTTATTGAACTTAATTTCCCCTTTTTTTGCGAGAGCTAGCAAAGCAAAGTAAAAGCCGCTGCAAAGGAGATATATGACCGCAGTCAAAGATTACATTTAGTGCAGGCACTAAGAAAAACTTCGTTTCACTTATAAATGTCCAGGTTTTTAAAGTATTGTATAGTATAGTTTTGTATGTAACTTATTTTTTGAGTGTGTATAAATGGTTACTTTTAAGTACTCAGTACTTTGGTAACATACCATGTACATATATACAAATATGTGTTATATGAAAAACAAGTTTATTTTTCCGAGTGCACACACACTCAGTGATTTTTAGTGCACTCGGAGCTGCAGCCCAAGGTTGAGTGCCTCAAGCAAGCCGCAAGCAGCCAAATGCGATGCCTTTCAAAGCTGGCTAACGATCGGCAAATAGACGTAAGGGGGGGCGGCAGGACGAACGGGGGAGGAGGGGTCCTTTGGCAGGATGAAGCAATGGAGATGGTCAGCATTTTCGGGTTCCATGGGCTTTGGCTTTGAGCGTGGCACGCAGCAAATGCGTTTGCATTACGGTCAGATGTTTGCGGCTGGCCCCAGTCCGCAAACTTACGAGCACACCCAAACAAACTTGTTTGCGCCTTTATGGCAGCCAAAGTTTGACCACATTTTGCTAACAAAAATATTACAACAATGCCAGCCTTGAAGTCTGCTTGTGGCCAGAGGACCACAGCCTCACCCACCACCCCACCAGTCCACCAGGCCACTATTCCTCCGCCCACAAAAAGGATGCAATTAATTTCGCAAAAGGACAACTTCATCTGACAGCAATAATGTATTGCAAATACCAGAAGCGCACAATGGACGAAGAAATGCATAAATTGCCTGCTGAAGGCAACGAAATGAGTGCGGAAATTGGTAGGGGATTAAATGGCCTAAACAGTTGCCGCGGCATTAGGCTGATCGGTTGGGTTTGAACCCCTTTACCCTTTACCCTTTCCCCTTTCTCCTTTTCCCCTTTGCCCGTGCCTCGCGAAAACCAGCAAGCCATTGGATTCGATGTCGTCCAGCCAACTTTTCACTTTGCATGAACATAAAATACATACCAAATAGAACAACAACACCGGCCATGCTGCTATGCTGCTGCAAGAACAACACACACAAAAAAATGGGAAAAACTTTTTAATTTATATTTAAACTTTTTGAAAGTGTTGAGCAAGGGGCGTTATCTACTGGCGGTGCGACTCGCCGCCTCGCATCCCGAATAGCCATAAAACACCAAATGTGCCTTGCCACGCAGAAGTGTGTAAACCAGGCTAACAAGCTCGGCACCCGTTTAAAGCCCAGTGGTTGGTAGTTGAGGTCAGTCGGGGATTACCGCACATGAGTTAGCAGGGCTCCTTGTTCTGCCATGGTAATCATTTATTAATAGTTGATTATGTTAATATCGGGTTTGGGTCGAAAGCCAGTTATATAATACTTGAAACTTTCATCTCAGCTTTGCTTACAATTAAAAGGATTATACAATAACTTAGTGCTCGCTTGCTCAGCACGTATGTGCGAGAAGTAATTGATTTAAGCTCATAAAATCGATATAAAATACTGTGGCCAAGTTGAAAAGATTTCAAAATAAATCCACTGCATTGCTCTACAAAACACAACACTTTAAAGCGTTAATAGTTATGTAGTAATATATTTAATAACTGCTATAGAAACAGTTTAGTACATCACATTAAATCCCATTTGCTCATCATAACATCCGCCAGCTTAGAAATAAGAATTAACTAATAAATCTATTTTCCACAAAACTGATTGTAATGGCCATTTAATCAATCTGCAAATTACACGTTTGCCGAATACAACATGTTATTTTCGAATCGCAAGCTGTTTAACTCAATAGAAATGCGCCATAAAAGCGGAATTAAAGCTCATTTGAAGATCAGTTGAAAGATGAAGCGGCGGACATGTTGGAAGTTGGAGTTAATACTAATACTGAAAGTGGTCCACTTGTCGCTGCAAATAAACTACGAATTCGAGCTTGAGGACGAATCAATCTACACCAACTGCAGCGGCGTTCCACCCGGAACTCTCAATATAGATGGGCTCTTTGACTTGACCAACTACAGCACCACAATGACGCAGGATGGGATTTTGGTGTCGGGAAGCCTGACAACCGTGTTCAATGCCCAGCCATCGGATCGCATCGAGGTTGTTGCACCACGCAAGCTCAAAATTATAGTAAATATTAATTAAATTAGGTGGTTTTTTACTTCAGCTGACTGGAAGCCTACTCTACTTCGACCGAGGTGTGTGGCAGCCGACCACATTGAATATGAATATGAGGGACTTCTGCGCCGTAATGTACGACAAAAAGCAGGTTTGGTACTCAGATTGGTCCGCGCATGTCACGAATAGCGACGCGATTAAGAAGAACTGCATCAAGGTGCACGGTGTAGGTAACACATTAAAAGCCCCCTGGTTTCAGTGCATAATATGTTCTGTTTTTCAGACATTATTACTAATAGAAACCTACCATCTGAAGATAGGTTTTGGCAGTGGCGTACCACTGATTACTGGCCGATACAGCATTCGCGTTCAGATATTCGCATTTGACCGGAAGGGCAAAAAGCGGCCTCGTGATGTCTGCTACGAAGTGAAAGGAAATTTTTATAAGACTTGAACGAATTATTTTAATAGTTAAGTCCCACATCCATTTTGCTATCTTTAATTACTTGCAGAGAACCAAATAACCTGGGGAAGTCGATGATATTCTCCATACATATATAATACAAATATACATATATATATATACAAATAAATTTTGTTTTTTTACAATTAAACAAAGAATTTGACAAATTCTTGTATTAATAAAACAAAGTGTTTATCTAAAAATCAAAATATTTATAATTAAAAATTTTTAAAAATGCGAAAGAATTTTGGAGTGTATACCCTGTTTAGATATTTTAAATTTACAATTAAGTAACATTTAGATTATCAAATACATTCGTTATTGTATTCCCCCGGCACAAAACTTAAAATCAATCATTTTTGGCATGACTCACTCGTGGAGAGTGCAAATGTATATTAAATATACATATGTAAATTTACAAATGTATATTTGGTGTTTTCTTTCAAGGTTATCGGTTATAATCACTTTATTCTCTATATATTGTAGGTACAATTAATTTGAAGATTGGTATCGGATAATTGTACGATGTCGGCTTATGTGTAACCAGAAAGGGCGTTTAATTACAGGTTCGCCACTTCCGAAAACAATTTCGATTGGCGCTGATTCAAAAATAATAATTAAATTATCTTTGCTGGATTTTATAAATAGCGTTATAAGTGGTTCCATTTCAATTACAGGTGGCGGTTTTCTATTGCCAAGATGAGCCAGCAACTATTTGGAACATGGCAGCTTTTTGTCCTGATGGCATTTATCGAAAATTCTATGGAAATCAACTACGAGTTTACAATGGAGGATGAGCGTATTACCAGCGATTGCCAAGACGAAGCAGCCGGAACACTCAACATCGATGGATTGTTCGACTGGTCAAATGCAACCTTTGAAATGGCTGAAGACGGAGTGACACTTTCGGGATCGAAAACCGTCGTGTGGGATATTCAGCCATCAGACCGAGTTGAGGTAATAAAATCAGTCATATTGTCAAAATAAATATTGCATTTGTGCAGAAATAAACATTTCACTTTCAGCTACTGGGAGGCCTTTACTACTTCGATCGTGGCACCTGGCAACCGACCACGCTGAACATGGTAATCAAGGACTTTTGCCGCGTTATGTTCGACAAGAACCAGGTGTGGTACGATGCATATAGTAAGCATATAGCCAATTCCGCAGACGTTAAGAACACCTGCTATAGAGACAAAGGAGTAAGTGATGAAGATTCGACCATACAAGACATACAACTAACACCCTTTGTTGCAGAGTGTCATTCAATTTGAAACCTATACGATCAATTTGGAATTCGGCAGTGCAGTGCCATTCCAGAAAGGCCGTTATGCAATCCGTTTAAAGTTCAGAGCGTTTGATCAAAATGGAAAGATTCGGCCAAACGAAATTTGTTTTGAAATTAAGGGTAATTTTTTTAAAAAATCAAGTTGGATGAAATGAAATATTAAAGCGCTCGTTTGATAATGGAAAAATCCATTGGTATTACTATTTATTTTGCTGTGTATCTAATAGTTGGCAAATAACAATTACATCTAAAGGGAAAGCAATTAGGTCACTGAATCTGACAACTAGAACGAAAAGTAGTGTTAATCACAATTAATTACATTAAATGTAATAATAGAAAGTTTACTTTTAAATACAAACAATGAGTATGATAAAGTTCCATGACCACAAACATGTCTTGTTAAAGAATTAAAATGTGATATTAATGAATGCAGGACAAATATGTCGTGTTAAGGAATTAAAATGTGAGTTTAATGAATGTGAATTATAAATAACCCAAATTGGATTCAAAATAACTTATTTTTTAAGTGCAGCACTGAAACTGTTCATTTCCGCACACTAGTTGCTATTTTTCGCTGGCATTCCCGCAAATGGTGCGCATTCATTTATCAATATTTATTGCATTTAATGTGCAATTTGCATTTCTTAATGAAATTACACAGAAATTATATATAAATCAGCATCATTTGGGCAACGTGCAGCGTGCGTCGTGGCACGTACCACTGCACTGCACTGCCTGCCACGCGGCAAGTATCGATATCTCTCGCTGGCCATGTAATTTCCGCTTAATTTGCTGCCATTACCACAAAAATGCATTAAATGTGTATGTGTGTCCAGAAATGTGCGATGTGTGTGCAGAAAGAAGGGCGCGGCGATAGCCTTTAAATGCGCTGCAATTATTTGCATTGCTCTTTTAATTGAGTGTTAAAATATTTGCGGCCACCTGCTGCCCATCACCTGGTGTCGCGACCCATCAAATATGCCACATATATCCTTCGTCCTCTGGGCCAAATCCTCACAGCCAAATCTAAGCCGTGATTTCTGCCCGAAGCCTCCAAGGAGCTGCAAATTAGAACCACGCCCCCTTCGGACGGCGATCAGCCGCCTTTTGCTCCCATGGTGATGCCACTTTGCCGGTTATCCTCCGTGAATGCAATCCCAGTTTGCATGTGCGGGTGCATTATTAAATTGAGTTGGCTGCATAGTGCAGCTTGCAACTGCAACAGTTTGGTCTAAGCACACGCAGCGAAAAATGTTGCAAAATATAATACTTACTATGTTTTCCATTGCAGAAATAGCAATATATTGTCATTACCTCCTCTACTTACTGTTAGCTTTATTTTGGCATGAAAAGCACAAGGCATTTCTTGCAGTGCACCCATGCGCACATATGCACAATAGCTGGGAACACGGGCCTGTCGATTTCATTTGATATGCGCCTGTGGGCCATAAAATTTGACACAAACGCAGGACACACACTGGGCAAAGTGCCGGATTTCGAGAGGACGAGGACGAGGACGAGGAACAGGACCTGCGACCAGGACGACGATTGGTAGTGGGGGCTGGGCAAAGCGTTGCTCATTTGCAGTCGTTATTAAATTGCGTTTTTCAAATGGCACCGAACGGATGCAGCAAGTGGAGGACTTTGGCAGGGGGCATTGGCATTTTAATGAACTGATGCATTTGGCCGGCTGCATTCGGCCCGAATTTGCCCCTTTGTGCATTTATTTGTTTGCTCTGGCACTGATTGTATTTGCATTCGTGCGTGTGTTTGTGTGTGTGTTTGCGCGTGTGCGCGTGTGTGTGTGTGCCATTGGCAAACGTTCGATTTGGTGTAATGAAATTTTCTAATCAAAGCGTTTTGTTTATTTGCATTTGGTCATGCCGCTGCTGCTGCTGCTGCTGCTGCTCCTGCTCCTGCTGCTCCTTCGACTCCTGCTGGTCAAATCGGTTTTGTTTGGCTTGTTGACTGGCCGCCGCACAGTGTTGTTGGCCGCCATTGTTTACATTGGGTCAAAGGTTGTCACTTGTGCAAATACTAATTAGTTGTAATTAGGTTTTACATATGCACGCCAACCGCAAAACAATTGCTCAGAAAGTGAGTGGGCGTGGCCTAGGCCCTTTTCTCATTAATCGATGGATTAATCTTCGGGGAAAATCGCATTGCAATTGCATGGAAATTAAATTGCTACAAAATAGATGAGATATTCGAAATGTTATTAAAGAAAAGCCTTGCTGAAAGCAAACATAAGCTGTTATAATTTGGATATTTAAGCTTTTTATGCTTTTTGGGATTGTGTTGATTTTCTTGGAGTATGATACATCCCCTTTTAATTTCCCAATTAGGTGCTCGGCTGTCTTAGCCCTTCGATTTAATCTAGCATAGCCAGTGCTTTTCATCCGGCTTAGCTGTACTCACTTTGATCTGGTCTCAAATTAAATGGCATTTTGTGTGGCCAATTTGCATATTTTGGGCAAGGCAAAAATGGAAACAATAAGCCATAATTTTTATATAATTAACTGTATTCCCAGCTTGGTGCCGCATAAAGTCTTTGAAAACTCATTTGAATATGAAATTCATATTCAAATTCAAATTTTCGCAGCTCTAGCTTCTCCCCTCGGCATCCTCCCATCCTGGTATCCTGGCATCCTGGCAGCCAGCGAGTTCAATGAGGTGTTAAACCATAATTTGCACAAACGCTTCGCTGAGCCAACCGCCCACCGCACATCAGCCACGCCCCCATTCCGAGCGCCTCCCCCACCGCACATTTGCATTTTGCGCGCTTTAATTTTTACTTTATTTCATTTCAGTTTTTTGCCGCATCTTTTTTAGATGCTTTTTAAGCTCCATTGTTCCTGCGCCCCAAAGTGTTTTTGGCCACAATTACGCAATGAAGGCGAACCGGTGGTTTTTGAGGGGCGAGGGGAGGTTTTGATGCATGCACCGCCATCACAGTTAATCGCCATGAAATTTGTGGCCCATAAAATGGACACTGGCCACGCGTAATAGCCAAATTTTATTAGCTTCAATTTAACAATTTGTGGCCAAGGCCACTCCACGGACTTTATTAATATTTAAACAAGGCACACATTTAGACTTATGACCGCTGTGCTGTTCTGTGCTATGCCCCTCAAAAAAAAAAGAAGAAAAAGGACCTCGTTTCACCTGGCCCGGCTGGCTGTTACTGATGAGGATTCAGCGCCAACAAAGGAGCCACACCATTTTAATTTTTCACTTGGCTGAGTGCAGAATTAAGACATTAAACGAATGCGTCGCACTGTCCCCCGCCCCGTGGCTTATAATGAAGTTGGAGCTGGCACAGCTGTGCCAAATCCCCCACCCAAATCCTACCCCACCCGTCCTCCGAACATCCTCCGACCATCCATCCAGCCCATCTCCAGCCATGGCTGTCTGGCCAAAAGAAGACAGTACCCCCGAACAACTGATTTTAATAACAGTCATCCGCTGCCGCTGTGCATAACGATGCGTAACCGTCGAGAACGCAGGAGGAAGAGGAGGAGGAGGTGAGGAGCGGGGCCGTTTGAGCCACGTTATGACTTTGATTCATCAGGAGGGAAAGTGGCTGGGAAGCTGCGACAGCCGCTGACCTGCACTGCCAAAGAAATCCGGGAAAATCCTGGCAAGATTTAACCATATACTGGAACATATGTTAGCCTACGAACACTACGAGCACACTTTAAATAAGTAACTTAATAAATAACTTAATAACTAGACTCTAAACTCTTGAAACATGGGAAGGTTTTAATACATATACCTAGCTATTAACTAAAATATTTTTGTCTGCTTAGCAGTGTAGATTTGTAATAATTCAAATTATTAGATTTGTGTTTAATTTTATGAAAAACCAAAAATTCAAAGAATCTACTTCTCAAAACTGAGCATTTTCTCCATCAATTATTAAAGTAATAAGATCAACTTTTTTGCCAAGTGCCTGCGCGCCATTTGCATACAAATGGGCGTTGGACTTTGACGCATAAGTTCGCTGGCAATTTGCTTATAAAACGTATTCTAATTGCCAGCAATTTCGACGCGGCGACAGGAGCAGGTGGAAGGTTGAAGGTGGAGCTCCTCCTCGGTGCGCCGGCAGTCGAGGGTTAATCGCTCAGCGGACTTAACCCAACCAAATCCCCAAGCATGCCACACTCACTGGATGCTGCGGAAAAATGAAAGAGGCAGCGCGCCACCCTTGTCAGCGTTAGTAATAAAACTTTATTGAATTGTATTGATTTTAAAATTATTACCATTGAGGCGGAAGTAATGCAATGTAGCCGCTTGCATATGTGTGTGTGAGTATGTGTCTGGGTGGCTGCGTTTTACGTGTGTGTGTGTTAGGGTGTGTGTGTGTGAGCGCTGAAGTGTGTTCTAGCAACGGCTGTTGGAATTTAACAAACAACAACATTTTCATTATTGTGTGCAGCTCAGTGCAGAGAAAAACAAGAGAGAACGCTATAGTCGAGTTCCCCGACTATCTGATACCCGTTACTCAGCTAGGGGAAGTGCGAAGGCGAGTCTTCAACACTGACAGTTTTTTTCGGTTTGAGGGCGTTAGAGTGGGCGTGGCAAAAAGTTTTTTGGCAAATCGATAGAAATTTACAAGTCTAATCAAAAATGAAAAATATCAAAACATTTTCAAAAGTGTGGCGTGCAGTTTGGCGGTTTGTGGGCGTAGAGTGGCGTGGCAACATGAATCAACAAACTTGCGCTGCGTCTATGTTCTGGAGTCCGTATGTTTAATCTTAACTTTCTTTTGTAGTCCTGAGATCTCGACGTTCATACGGACAGACGGACAGACGGACGGACAGACGGACGGACAGACGGACGGACAGACGGACATGGCCAGATCGACTCGGCTACTGATCTAATCAAGAATATATATTTATATGGTCGGAACGCTTCCTGCTGTTACATACTTTCAACGAATCTAGTATACCCTTTACTCTACGAGTAACGGTAAAAAGAAGCACGAATATACCGAACCCAAACAAAGGGCTCAGTGAGAGGGGGTCGTGTATTGTGCGATTTGGCAAAGGGGTGCCGGGTACTCACCCACATCCACCCCTTGGCAATCCCCTTTGTCGTCGTCTCAAGTGCTTAACTTTCCATTTCGCTGTGTGCGCTGCAAAGTAGGCAACGTTTTCTTGAAACGCAACTCCCACGCACACACACACACACACACAAACACACACGCAGCCCGGATTCCCTTTGCTTATAATGAAAATCTAACGTTTATTGTAATTTTTCCTCTGTTTTTCTCTGGCATTTTTTCCCCTCAATTTTGTTTTGTTTTATTTCACCCGGCTTGCCGTCGATGTGGGGTATTATTCGAGTTCGGTTTGGCACGTGCACAAATGCAGCTAATCGAGTGTGAAAATCGTTCTGGGTTGCCCCAAGAATTTCCTTTTTAAAGTTTTGTAAAGTACGAATCTGCGCTTTAATATGGTATCAACTACTGGCGGAGGCTAGAATAATATGAACAAAAAGTAATTAAATGTATTGAGTGATTTTGAGTATAATCCAATTAATTCAACTCTAGCTTAATCTACTCTTCATAGTGTGATATAACTGGCAGTTGCAGTGACACTGGCAGTGGTGAATATTCTTTCAGATTGTTTCGGGCAGTGCCCACCACTCCACTTCCACTTCCGGATATGCAAATCCATTCGTGGAACTAGTTCCGCTGGGCAGCCGCAAAAGCCAGCTCTCGCAGCCTGCCAATTCATTTCTATTCATGTTATGCAATTGAATTGCCCAAGTTCCCCGGTCGCAGGGCAGCGCAAAGGCTCTCCTTGCCCGCTTATGCATATGCACACAGGACCTGGCCGGCGTTATCTTTTTTTTCCACCTGCCAACCTGCTCACCTGCTCACCTGTTCACCTGTTACGGCCAGCTAAACGTACCTGTGGTCGCCTCCAGCTGCTGCCTGTGGCGAATGCCCCGCTTGCTGCTGGGTCCTGACTGAGAGCTGAGCCACAGTTTCAGATAGTTGCATCCTCCTGCAGCTCCGCCGGCCTTCCCCAGACTTTCGTTCAGCTTTCCCCAGGATTTTCCTGGTGTCTTTCCCTCCGGCTTTTAGCCCAGCCCCACCTCCCCATTTTGCCCTTGTCGTGTAAAGACAGCACTTGCGGTTGAGTTGATCTGACCGCTTGTCCGGCAAGCCATAATTATGCAATTTCTTGTCAACATGCTCTGAACGGGAAATGCACAACGGGGCCGAAAGTGTGTGCATCAGTGTGAGTGTGTTTGGTAGTGTGTGTGTGTTTGGTTGTGTGTGGCCGAAACAAAGACTTGAATGTTTTAGCTTCTTGAAATTGCCAGACATTTAAAGGCAATTATGCAGAGTGAGTGCTGTCTCCCTAACTCACAACTTTTTGCGGTGTTGTCGAATGGACACGAGAGGCATAAGCAAGGACATAAATTATTCATGGCTGCATTTTCGGGTCCCCAATCAGAAGCCTAATCCATTGCCATGCTTAGCCCAAAACGAAATGCTCCAATGAATCCTACACTCAGTTCAGCACACTGCAGGAAAACTAAGATTGTTGATCTAAGATTGTGGTAATGGAACACACAATTCAAAACACTGTTTAGAACACTTTGAATTGCAAGGCTAAGAATAATTTGTGGCTTAAATTAATAGATACTTTTTAAGTCCTATGCAGGGTTTAAAAATGCAACTGGAATGCCTTCAATGATATAAATATTGCGGTATATAAGGTACCTATAACTTCTCTCGGGATTTTAGTAAGATTCCCTATGACTTCATTCCTGTGTATCGCTCTTCCATTGATTCGGTAAAGTTGATCTTGATTTTAGAGCGATTTATTTTCTCAGTGCGCTACGCAACATGCATGTATTTATATGCCTCAGATTGGCAGTGTGTGTGAGTAAACATTGTAGGAAATTCCCTCTTTTTATGCTCATGAAACCTAATCACACACACCCGCCCACTGCCAACAGCCCATTAGGAGGCAGGCTAAGCCAGTGCCTTTGACTGTATTGGAGAGTGGCTGGCTGGAGTGTGGGCTTGTGGCAAGTGTCTTATCTACTTCCTGCTGATATGTTTATGATGCCAATGCCACTGATTATCAACTGCACAAGCCAGATGAAGATTCAGACCGGGAAGAGCTCTATAAGGAGAGCAGCCAGCAGCCAGTAGCTAGCAGCGAAGAAAACGAAAAGTTATTGCAATGCGTTCGTTGCCTCAGCGGAAAGTTGTCATGACAACGTCGTACTCGCAAGTAGGGGAGTGCCATTGCCCACAGATTATGATTGAGTTTGTTGCACACACATACACTGGGCCAAAAGAGGTACAAGCTAGATCTAAGAACAAAGTTTTAGAAATGCCATTGTATCACTTGCTAGTGGTATTCTCAACTCAGATTTGAGAAGATACATAAATCACAGATATTCTATTATATCTCCGTCTTAGTTGTCCTGGCTCGCAAATGGTGAATATATTTGTTATGGATTCAGAAAGCTAGTTATGCTGTTTTTAGCCGAGTGTACAAAGGACATCCGCGCTGAATAGCGTCATTTGTTTCCCTGCAATGTCGCGGAACGAGGAGACATGCAAAGTTATGGCGGTGAGGAAGGTTCCTCTGTTGTCGTCAAGCCATAACGCGCATCATTATTAGGCGAAAATTATTATGGCACCCGCTGGATATCAAACGCCATCTACATTCACATTCGCATCTACATCCCCTTCCATTCCGTGCCATTCCAAGCCATCGTCACTCCTCAAGTTTGATGGCATAACGACTTTGGCCAAAAAGGGCGTTTGGTCGGAGGAGGGAGGTGAGGGAGGCCAAATGCAAATCTCATCAGTTGGATTTATGACACGCATAATTTTTATTGTGTTTGAACTGCCAGCGCCGAACACATCAGAAATTGGCACATGTCCCGGCATTTTTGGCCCTGCTAATTCGGGGCCCAAGATTTTGTAATTTTATGTGCCCCAGTAAACATTGCAAATTCTGCATTTGCTCAGTGAGCTGCCGCCGCTCCTTAATGGCGCCATAAACAGAGCTGCCTGAAGGCAGTCTTTGATTATACTATATCATAATGGATGGGTGATAATGGGTGGCGGTGCTGGAGCATTGTGTGTGTGGTGTGTATGAGGTGTGTGTGAAAGCAGTTGCCCTGAGCATTCTGCGAGTGTAATTAACAGGCTTCCGACACGACGTGTTCTAATGCGAATCCGAGTGCATGTATTTATGCCAGCGCCTGAGGCATTCACCTGATCCTGCCTGTGTGTGTGTGTGTGTGTGTCGCTGCCGTTGCTGCTGCATTCGCATTAAGCCGCTTATTGTTACAGAGAGAAAAAATGTTAAGCCCATAAGATACTCCTCCGCTGTCACGCCCTTAAGGGGAACTCAACGGCAAAGTACTTTTAAGGATTATGCATTTAAATTACTGCATCCGATTGCATTTAATTCATTTCACAGATATGCACATATCACCTCAATTAATAACTATTAATAAAAATGCACTAAAAGAAATATCCATGTAAATATGCAAAGGGTATACACTATAATTTCTTCAGGAAGTATAACTGGGAAATTGGGAAATCATGACTTTAATTAGATGCCACATCGTGCGAGTGTATTGTACAGTGAAACATGGACAATGTCAGCCGCAGGCTCACTAAAGGACATTGGTTGTGTTTGGGGCAGCCTTGTGGGTGGATGGGGGGTATCCTATTCCACTCCAGGTGGTGGTATGCTAATTGTATTCGATAAAAGAGCAACGGACACTTCCGGGTTCGCCACTCGAGGAGGTGACAGCTCCGGATGCAGTGACGCAGCACCAGCTGATCGAAGCGGGTGAGCCGTTTTCATGGCCGGCTAATAAGTTAACAGCGGCATAATGGCCTGTTTCCTGCATGAATTGCCAATTATAGTTGCACCCCATCTCCACCCCCAAAAAGTTTCCCCGCCCACCTGTCCGATTTTCGCCCCCCGGGGGATTCGATGAAAAAAGTGCACTGTCAGCCGGCTGGGGCTTTCTGGTTCGCGTGCCACAGTGATTGATGATCATCAGGATGTGTGTATATATAGGACATAGTGTTTGGTATCCTAGAGCAGTGCGTGTGTGTGTGTGCCAACTAATAGAACAAGTGGCAATTGCCATATCAATGATGTTGCCATGCAAAACCAATTTCGGGGGGAGCTAGCTTAACGAAATATAGTTGTGAATTATTTAACAATGAAATGGGCCTCAATTAAATTCGCAGATAATTGGATTGGACAGAGAACCAATTTGTTCGAAAATAGGAAACATGAAACTGGAAGGCCTTTAAGTTATCAACGCAGCAGAGAGGCCAATAATATGAAAATGGAATTTGTCATTGCAAACAAACCGTTTTAATACGGTTTAAGTTATGCATTAAAATTAATTACAATTTCAGTGCGTTTTGAATCACTGAATAATCCATACTTTTGAACGCTTTATGCTAAGTTAGATTATGCAAAAATACGTATTAAAACCATTTTTAAATAACTTGTATACGCTATTTAGGATCAATTGTATTTAAAAGAATAGTTAAAATCATTTCACACTTCATCATAAAGGTAAAGATCATAAAGATAGAGTTTAAATAATATCGTGATTGAAAGAAGTTGTAAAATTGCACAGTATTTTAACCATATGTAGTTGTAATTTATCGCAAATTTGCTTGAAATAGTTAGTTCAAGGGGTTCATTAGGGAAAGCCCAGTAACGAGGGATTCGTTTTAATTAAATGCGAATTAAAACCGCTTTTGGAGCACCGAAATACGTAGCCGCAGAAATGAATCACTCTTTTCGCCACTCACCCAGTTGTGAAACGGAGCGAAACATTTAAAAATCTTTTAAGCATGCAACTAAGCCCGTAAATACCGATCGAATTGAATTAGTTACAGCTAAAAGCCCCCGTGGCACGCACGCACAAATTGCTGCCACCCCGCGGCAACAAGCAGCATTCAGTCGCAGCAGCAGCAGCAGCCACATCAGCAACAACATCAGCAGCAACATCAGCAGCAGCAACACTCGCAGCAGCAGCAACCCGCAGGCAAAGCCAGGAAAATCCATTAACAGCCTCCAAACTGGCCGCAGTGTTAATGATTACCGCTTATCTGTTTCTCGAAAACGATTTCGGGTGGCAAATGGCACGCCCCGCCGCCCACTACACGCTGGTGTTACTTATTAATTACAAGGTTTTAAATTAATTACGCAGCTTAAAATATTAACACCGCTGCCAGGGCAACCCCCAGCTTATTTCACGGAGCGTTCACGGTGTAAGTAAAACTGTGGCAGATTGATTTGGCAGCCCAACGACTGCGGACTTGAATACCAAACGAAATTTCCCCAGCCAGCGCTTTGTGGGTAACCATTAATCAGCGGAGCAAAAGAAAAGCGAAAATCCCGGGGAAAATGCGAGTTCGGGATGGGTATCTACTGCTCGGCGGATAACAATGCTCCGTTTTCACACATCAACGGACAGAAGTAAACTTTTAAAACTGTCAAATTGCTGTGTGATTTGCTGGCAAATAATAAACATGTTTAGCGAATAAATTCATCAAAACTAGCGCCCGAGAGGAGCGCCAGGAGCCAGCAGTCGGGGCAAATCAACCGACAGGACTAACGAGCAGCCAACAACACACACCCTCACACACCCCAGCGGAATGCAAACAAATGGAAAACGTCGACGGCACACGCAGGTGCCGCACGCAAGTCCCACTGGGTGGTGGGTGGTGAATGGAGTTGGGTGTCCTTGGGTGTCGCTGGGTGGCGGCTCCACAACAAACAGAACTAACGAAGAGTTGGCTTCAATCGCTGCCGCCGCTGCTGTCACATAAAATGCAGCGATTTGAGCATTCCGAATAAACACTAATTGCACAGCAACAAAAAACGAAAGTAATTATTAGAAATCAAATTAAAATGTGCTCAAATCAACGTGGAATCAGCACTCTTAATATTCAGAAAACAAGTCTGTTAAAAATATATAAAATATGTTACATAGGGATATATAGTTATGTTTAACCATTTGTTACAAATATATAATAATCATAAAATCATACCAATATTTCTAAAGAAAGTAGTAAAGTCATTTTATTAGTGCCGCAAAGATAGCATTTTTTCTCCGCGTGCCACTCTGTTTCGTTATGGATTTGCAAACAGTCTGTTATGCCGTAGTGTGCACTGTAGATGGGGTGATTAGTTCCTGCTGCTCGTAGTTCGCATTGTTTCTCTTGTTAGTCCTTCACACAGCTACTTTGGTGTGTGTCCCTTTTCATTGGCTGATAACTTCGCCTCCCGGTGGGGCTTTAGTTTTCCCTTTGATTTTCTTTTTACCGGTACTTTCCCCCGTCTGGATTTGGTGGCCTACAGATTGAGCGCTTAATTTGTTAAGCTCGAAAAGTAGAAACTCAAACAAATCAGAATATCTGACCGAGAGTCACAAGGCGTATTTGCCTTTCTACCTATGTCCATTGGGATGTGTGTGTACTGTGTGTGTGTGTGCTGGGTGTGTATGTTCATTTTGCTTTTTTCTGGGCTTCGGGTTTGGATTCTGTGGGTGCCCAAATGTCTGGTGGCTTCCATCAGAGGCGCAGCTTCAATCAGGCGGCCCCCAGAAGCCCACGAAGCACGAGGCACCCACTCGCATAGAGAAACGGAATTTGTGTGGCTGACATCGGGGCACGTTGTTTGTTCGTTACGTTTTTACCCATTTTGAATCCTTTTTGGCCCCGGCCGAAGCTGAAACTCACCTGTTCGACCCGCTGGCCTTTTCCGAACGCTTTGGTTGCTCTATTTTTGGCTTTTGATGTGCAGGAAGCTCATCATCAAAGGATCCCCCAGCGGACGTCGTGATAATTGTGCTTGTGTTTGTGTTTTTTATCCATTTTTTTCTTTCTTGTTTCTTTTTTTTACCCATTTATGCTACCTGCATGTCGCATTTTCTTCGGCCCCCCGTCGCTCGATTTTCCGGACAATTTTTTTATCCTGTTGTTTGCACTTGACTTTTTGCCGGTTTCTTTTGCCTTTTGGTCGTGGCCATGTGTGATTTTTACCTTTTTTTTGTATTGGTGTTTCTGTTTACAACTGGCAAATATTGACCCGCATTGATTGTCGTTTTTCCGCTTGTAAATTACTGAACTGAGGGGAATGAATGATGATTTTGAGTTAAAGATCAAGGTGGGACTCTTGCCTCATAAGAGACTTTCACTATTTAAGCCTTCGCCGATAGAAATAATTATTTTTGTTCACTCTTGATAATTAATTGATGATTTTCTGCTTAAGACCCATACCAACAATATACAATAGCTCTGAAGGATTAACTTGGCTGTTACTTCGGGCAGGACTTTCCCTTTTCCGGCTGAAAGAAAAGTAATTGGCTGGAGCTGGAAGTTCGGCAGCCACTAAGGCCATTTAACAGTTACAGTTATGACTGGCACTGCCACAATATTGAGCCATTTTATGTATATTTTTGTGCGATTCGACTTTATTTCATTTTCGGCGTCATCGTTAAAATGGCTTTTATTATTTCCGTTGGCAGCGTTATTAATGTTGTTGTTCTGCTTTTGACTTTACTTCCGGTCCGCACACACACTCACACACACGCTCATTTTCCCACGCATGTGACTGTGTGTGTGTGTGTGTGGAAACAATTTATATTTTTCAATTAAGCAGCAAAAATTTTACGCTTTGTTTCGTACAAGTGTAATAAATTTCAACTACCCTTATTGCCTCCCTTTTTGCTCATGTTTCACTTCATTTGGCCGCATATGTACTGGCATTTCGATTCGGGTTTGTTGCCATTGTAGCCGCTGTTATTTTCCAGCTTTCCATCTTGTTCTTATTGTTGCTGCACAATTTTCGCGTTATGGTTTAATTTTTGGAACACGCGTGTAATTGATAGCCGCCCTCGGCTTAATTAATAATATCGTGAAATTCGAACATGCATGGAAGTTGTAGTTTTTAGGGAGTAGTAAAGCATTTAGCTGATTTCAGCTGCGAAGGTTTGATTGCCTGCCAGCTGCTGGGTTGCCAAATGAAAAGAGGAACTCAAATGGCAAACGGGGAGAATAAATCATCAAAACCAGACGAAATTGTGATGCATTCCTGAGCGTATATATTTCATAAATATAACTCTGCCAACTAAATACTGGGTAAGGTCCTGCGGCAAGTATGTTTCGTATCTTAGTATGCAACCTTTAAGCTCATCCAATGAAATGAAATCCCTGCCACCCCTGGACTTCTATGATTCACCACGGACAAACACAGCATGCAAAGATACACAAGATACAAAGATACGAGTATAGGAGTATGTGCGGTGTCCACACACAGCCCCAACGAACTGAACTCCCCATCATCAGCCAGTACCATTAAACAGCTCTTGTTGGCTGTAAAGTGCTCGTTTAGCACAACGCTCGGGTTTTTGTGTTCTGTTTTTGTTTTTGTTGTGCAATCATCAAACGGTTTAGCTGTAAAACTAATTGCATTACATCAATTTTTCTGTTAAAAGTCAATAACCAATCAAACCCCAAACCCCGCAGTCACCAGTGTACGCCAGGATGGAAGTACGACGTCGACGGACGGACTTTCGGAATGGAGCGCGGTTCAAAGTTCGCAAACGTGCAGTTAAATGCACACAGACACGCACAAACCATCCACTGTGAACGTTGATATATAGTACAGAATGATATGGGGGCTGGGGAGACAGCCAACCAGTCGGTCGGTGGTCAATTTAATGGGCAGCGGGCTGGGGGTATAACGGGGTGCGGATCCATTGAAGAGACGACGGATGTAGCGACGAAATAATGACAGGAGTAATCACATTAGCCCCCCAAACAAATACTTTTGCAGGCGGCGCAGGGTTGCCAACGCCCCGCAATAATTGTTTCAAATGGAAGTGGTGCGCTGGCAATCAAGAATGAGATTGCCATTTGCAGATTATCGAATTTCGCTTGGGGTTGGCTCCACTGCGCGCAACTCCGTGGGTGGACGAGCTAAGAGGATCTTCCAGCGAGATGACAGCCCTGTCACTACGCTCAGCTGGCACACTGAGAAAAATACAACTGCAGGTATGATAAAAAGAGATAATAATACATATTTATTTATTAATTAAAAAATTATGTATATAAAATGATATACAATATTTCTAAGTATGACTTCTAAGTAAGATTCCTAAGTTTTTTAAAAGGGAATTAAAATCGAAGAGCTAGTTTTTCCCAGTGCAGTTGCATACACAAAGACAAACGCGAGTTTCCCCCAAAACGCAGCCACGATGACGTGTCCATGCAGCCCCTGTCAACATGACCCCCGACCTTCGACCCCCGACCCCAAACGCATACGCAAACAAAACCTATCAAGGGAGGGGGGGTACAGCGGATAAGAGGGCGCCAAATGCTGACGGCGCAGAGTGACCAGTTGACCAGCCCTAGACGAACGTTAAATCGTTAATTGATTACGGGACAACATTGATTGTTGTTGTTGATTTTTATGCTGCCTTTTTGTTTTTTGCCAATTTCACTGGCGCTTTTTTCGTGCACTTTTGTTTGGCAGGGGGAAAGGGCAGCTTTATTTGGCCGAAGGATTACGCCGCGGGTTCTGCAGGGAGAGTGGATGTACTCGTAACCCCCAGCTCTAATGAGTAGCAGGTCGAGTTGGAGCACAAGAACTGGATATGTCCTGCAGCATTTTAAAACTAATTGTTAAGCAAGCAGGCATCCCAGTCGAACGAACATCCATGTCACGTACGCACAAACCGCAAATACAGACAATCTGGTCGAAATATAACCGGCAGCCAGTGAACAGGATGGAATCGGGTTATGGACGGATGGAGATGGGATGGGGATGGGGATGGGTGTGGAGCCATAAGGATGCTTTGAAATAGAGAACGGCAGCACTGACTCCTGTAACTGATATTGCAGTTAAGGCGGTAACGAGTCTGCCGCCCAAGGAGCAAAAAAACAAATCGAGCACTCCTGCTGCTACTGCTCTTGCTGTTCCTGCTGCTGCTGCCACTCAAAATTCTGGCCACCCGAAAAAAAGGCCAAAGGGCTGTTGGCCAAGCATGAAAACAAAATACGAATGAGGCAGCAGCGAGCAGTACTCCTGACGAGCATTTTAAGCAGCAATTATTTACTTTTACTTGATGCCGAATGACAACAACAGCAGCAGCAGCAGCAGCAACATGGAGTTGGCATAACAAGGGCCTCGTACCATAAAATTCAATTTAACTATTTTGCAAAATTCATTTCCAAAATTCGCAGCATAAATTCCAGATGTATGAATGCATTTTGAGGAGCATGTCTAAGGTCTGCATGTCGGAGGGACTCCAAGAGCCGGGGAAACCCAGCAGCCCAGCAGCAGAAGTGGGGCAACATTGTCTAGGTTACTAATTGATATACTAGAGTGCACTGTATAACACGTGTAAAACTAGTTTCCCAACAAATGCCAAGCCAGTAACTAACCAAGTCAATACACTGTGCCAAGTTGTAGGTAGAAAATATTTAAATTGAGATTTAAATGTAAAGGGAAATCACTTTCGGGAAAGCATTACTTAACAGAGGGTTCTCTTAATTCTGAAGACCATTTATATTTCATCTAGTTTTCAATATCCTGTGAAATCAGAACAGAATGTCACAATGCCTAATCACAAATAAATATATAAATATAATATAAATAAACAAATTATAAACCATTTTCGTAGAAGAATTGCATATTAGGAAATAACACTTTAAAATGGAAATGAGAAAGGCACTCCATTTTTCTGACCGTGTAGCTGCCGCCACGTAGCGCTTGTTATTTTAATTTCCGCCTAAAAGTATGCAACAAATTGAAAGGATTACACAAAAGTTTATGCAATGCAGCAGGAGCAGCAGCAGCAGCAGCAGCCAACTTAAAACGGCAAGACAAATGCGACAATTTAAGCGCGTTTTGGACCGCTGGCACGCCAGCAACATGGCATAAAATTAATGTCAAGCAAAATGGGGAAACAGCAAAAGCAGCAGGAGTACCAGTAGGAGGAGCAGCAGTAGGAGGAGCAGCGGAAGCAGGAGCTAAAGGAGCTGGAGGAGCAGAAGGAGCCGCAGGGGGCCAAATGCCAGCTGAGGCATCGCATTCGTTCCCATTCGCCGCCTCTGCATCTCTGTCAGCCAAAAACTGCTGCGAAATGATGTGGGCCGGGCTGGATCGGCTTGGCTTGGCTTCGCCTGGCTTCGCTTGGCTTTCCAGCTGGCCATGTGTGCGTATGTTTGTGAGTGTGTGTGTTGTGGGCGTTGCGAGTGCAACAACTTTTGTTGCATATTCAGCAGCAATGACTGCAACATCAACTGCAACAACAACAAGTACGGCAACAGCAACAGCGATGGCGGGCGCAATTTGGTTCATTCGAAATAAACTTGGCAACGCTTATATGGCCGCATTTTGTGGCAAATAAACTTGCAACTGCCAGCCATAAAAACTATGTCGATGTCGACAAATTATGCACCATGCACGACAGCATAAAGTCCTCGTACTGTTGAAATTTATCACCAACTTGTCAGTGGGACTTTTAGGCATCCGATATCGCATCCCATAACTGCGCCCAAAAGCCGAATCAATGAGGCATTCTCTGCAAATTGCGTCAGCAAGATGCATTGCCCGCTCCCCCAGATTTTTGTCATCGTGAAGCGACCTGGATTCCTGTTGCACTAATGATGGCATATTGTGCGTGTGTGCCACCGTATGACGGCAAGGATTTGCTTTTGCTGATTTTCCACATTGTACTGACTGCACATCAGTGGAAAAGATTGCTGCTTAGTCCCAAAGGTCATGTCTATATGACGCTTTTGCGATTGTTTGTTTACGCAATGAAAATGGTACGATGTTTTGAGAACAACAATAAATTGCGAGGAAATTTATAAAAATACATAAGTATTATGAATAAAGGTAGTATAAATATAAATCAATCTTCATATTATTAGAATTAGGGGTATAAACGGAGAATACTACAAGTCTAAAGTTATATTCATACTGTTTTTAAGCGGAAATGAAAAATGTAGTAAAAACGTAGGCCGCAACATATGAAAATTTCTTTTAAGTTACAGCGCAGAAGAAAATTCATGTTTGATAAAAAGATTTCCTTTTCGTCGTCTGTTCGATTCTTCAATCAGTTCAATTCTTGAGCTGCCAGCGAGATGAGTCTCCTAAGAGCATGTGCAACTCTATCGTTAATCCTGTCCCTCGGAAAAGTGGGATCCACACAACTGCTGGACAACGGATGCATACCACGGGCATATGGAAACAGAGTGATCGGTGGACAAAATGCAGGACGAGCACCGTGGATGGCATTCATTACCAAAAAAGGGAAATACTTTTGTGGCGGCTCACTCATTACAAACTGTGAGTACTTTCCGAAGATAATTGAAAAAATTTTCAAAAATGTATTAACCATTTTAGCCTTTGTTCTCACCGCTGCTCATTGTGTAATACAAAATTACTTACAATTGTACGTATGATACTGCATAGTTGACTTAGCAAAGTTAATAATTTAATAAATAATATGAATACAGAATAGTGAAACTGGGAGAATACGATGCAAAGACGACTTTGGATGGTCCAACAGCAAACTTTGGAATTAAAAGGGTCTTTAAACATCCTTATTACGAAAACAAAACTCATTCCTATGACATTGCTCTGCTAAAACTGGATGGAACCACATATTACAACTGTAAGTAAAATTCAGAAGTTATACAAACATTAAACATATAGTTAACATACTATTGTTTATTTTGTGCAGTGGGCATCCGACCAATTTGCATCGTATTAAAACCAAATCTTAGGCCAGTGATAGAATCCATTCGTCAGTTCACTTTCACTGGCTGGGGCGACCAAAGCACGCTTTTTGGAAGGCCGAAGAATAAACTGCAACAGATGGATGTCTATCGGTTTGATAAACACGCCACATGCCGCAACAAACGCGACAAATTTTGTGGCAACAACCCCACTCAGTTCATATGCTTCGGAGATTCCGGCAGTCCATTGGGTGCACAAGTGAGGCTTAATGGCATCACTATCTATGCCCAATTCGGATTAGCCAGCCAAGTGTCTAATCGGTATTGCAACGGATTCGGTTTCTATACTGACGTCTATAACCATACAGCCTGGATCCAGCAAACAGTGCGACGTCATTGGTACTAAGCTTCTAGGAATAGCAGAAAGCAAGCGATTATTCATAGTCCAATTTTAATAATAATTACATTTACATTGCGGCTGTTCAATGCGGTATACTTATGTTTTAGAGCTATTGTACACTCGATATGACTTAATGAAAAACGTTTATGAAAACAAGAAACCTAGATATGTGCTTAAACTTATTCAGAATCAATAAACAAACAGAGTTTAGTATATAAACGGAGCCACTTCATGAAAGCGCAAATTGTTTGATTCTGTAGCTGCAAGAGTGATGATGTACGTTAAAGTTCTGATTACTCTATCGGTACTCCCATTTCTCGGGTCAACGCAGCTTCTGGACAATAAGTGTATACCACCGAAATATGCGCCGAGAATCATTGGAGGTCAAAATGCTGGAAGGGCACCTTGGATGGCATACTTGATGCGAAACAGAGCTTTTGTAGGCGGAGGCTCACTAATTGCATACCGTTCGTTACTATTCCATATACAATTGCCCGTTTTTAATTACCATGCAACCATTTCAGGCTTTGTTCTCACCGCTGCTCATTGCTCGAAACTGAACGAACCCTTGTACGTTATAATGTCTGAGCTTTTTCCTATTGAAATTAATCCAACATTTTCCACAGAATCGTCAGATTGGGTGAATACGACTTATCCACGACACGGGATGGCAAAACAGAAGATTATCGAGCAGTAGATATCTATCGGCATCCGTATTACAATGCCGTCACGCAAGTCAATGATATTGCTCTGCTAAAACTGGAACGTCCCGTGATATACACAGGTATTTACTATTTAATACAATATATAGCTAGCAAACTTGCTTAAATTAAAGTTAACCTTTCCTTTTTAATTTGCAGCCACAATCAGACCTATTTGCATTCTGCTGAACCCCGGCCTTAGATTTGTCATACGCAAAATCCAGTTCTTCACCGTGACGGGCTGGGGGCAGGCATCGAGATACCCTAGAATGCCAGCGAAGCTGCAACAAATGACTGTTCGTCGATACAGCTACTCGCATTGCTACAACCAGCCGGAAAAACTGTGTGCCAGCAATCCTGCACAGTTCGCGTGCAAAGGAGACTCGGGGAGTCCTTTGGGCGCTCAGGTGCGATACAATGGCACCACCATCTTCGCCCAATTCGGAGTGGCCAGCACATTCACTGGCAACTGCAGGGCTTATGGCATTTACACCGATCTCCTATACCAT
The DNA here is from genome assembly GCF_016746235.2 of Drosophila teissieri. Classification (NCBI taxonomy): domain Eukaryota; kingdom Metazoa; phylum Arthropoda; class Insecta; order Diptera; family Drosophilidae; genus Drosophila; species Drosophila teissieri. The sequence continues at coordinate 14,771,540 of NC_053030.1, forward strand.
ACATACTGGATGGTCGAAACAATGCAGCACAATTGGTACTAGGATTAGTTTAGATATTGTAAGGAAAACTTATAACTGTTAACAAGTGACAACTAATATATAAAATAAATAATGATCTTTTTATTAACATAGAATTTTATAACATGAATCCCTAGAATCTAGGATGGCTGCGGACCCCAACTGATTACCTCGAACACGATTTGCAGTATTTCATCCACGTTGATGCTCTTCTGGCTCAGTTTCTTTATGGGGCCCTGCAGTTGTCTGGAATGCTAAAACAAAGAGGAGCGTTATTAAAACTCAACTGGATACCTTTTTTAACCTTACTCTGGCACGCTGCACCAGCTCCTTAAACTCCTTATCCCTCAACGCTTTGTAGAGTTTGGCGAATTCAGGGCTCTGTCTGGATTTCTGTGCCATCAGGGAATAGATTCTGGTCCTGGGCAAGGATTGCAGAATGTCCCAGAGGAAGGTGGTCAAGTCGCGGCGCAACATCAGTTCCACGGGTACAGTGCGCGACAGCTGATAGGCACGCAAACGAGTTGGCAAACTGTCCACCAGTGTGGTGATATCGTAGCCCGAGCCGTACTCAGTCACGTAGTTAATGATATTCACAAAATCCGGAGCGGCACGCACCTGCTGCCATGTGCTTATAAACCCATCGCTGCGCACAAACTCCACCGCCTGGCGAAACTTGGGATCGAAGATGTAGTATCTGGCGGCAATAAAACCAATTCTGCGACGGGGAACCAAGGCCACGAAATCCTTGAGATCTTCTCGCAGGCCGCCAAAGGCTGTGCTCCAACAGCCAATGGCCGAGATCAAAAGAATCACCGATACGGAGGTGGAGAAAGCCATTGTGAGACTCTTAGAGTTTTGGTAGAGGCCAAGCCTTTTATACTTTCGGGGCTACAGTATTTACCACTGTCTTTGGCGGCGGGGGTGTGCCAGGTGCTAATTGCCACTGTCACCGGCCTCATCAACTATTTGGACCGCACAAACTTATACACAACAAGAAATTGTTGTTCATGCTATATTCTGTATTATTTTGTCATATAACATCTCATAAAACTTGTCATTGCTTCATCATCTCTTCCGCAAAATGTATTGCGGTAAAAATATATTAATGAATGAGTATAATAGAAGCTATTAAATAATTATTTTTCCCACTGTACACTTTTGCTTTCACCGTCACTGGGAATAACACAAATAACAACATCAGTCCCCAGTATTCAAAGCAGCGACTTCGCACATGATAAACAAGATGCATGGTCCACAAACATTGGCCAAACCTCGATAAATCAAGTGAGACATTCTTTTGTCTGGCCCAAACTGACTGTAATTGCTCCCATTTGTGCATTAAAAATAATGATTGATTCAGACTCGGAATGCATTTCCTATCCCAGTCCCAGTCCCAGTCCCAGTCTCAGTCCCAGACAACACAAGCTGAATACATTGTTCTGTTGACTGCAGAAGTCGAAAAATTAGAATTCAATTGCGTGATTTATGCATTCGCCAAATTTACGAGCCTTCTGAGAATTCTATGCCTATTTTCCACCCACCACCTCGAACCAAGAAAACCAGACTTCATTGAGGCAAACCACAAAACATTTGCGTGGTCACACAATTTGTTAAAGCGAAAGCTAATGTAGATAATAATTAATGGCTCAACTTTATGTTTGCACTCCTTGGAATAAGAATCATTTTAGATATTAAACATAAACTCAGCACTCTATTTATAGATGTAATAGGTATTTCCAGCTATAAATGCAAGTGAGCTTCCATTGAAACCTTTGACTCACAACCAGAGCTTACTCATAACTATGTTCCTGATAAGTGAATCGTTTTACTGCAGAATATTACTTACAGCACTCTAATCATTGGTCAGTTGCACTTGATCGCTTCGAGATGAAGCAAACTCTTACCGGTGTTCTGCTGGCTTGCCTCATCCTGGGACACCGAATATCTATAGGATATTCGTATCTTCTGGATGCGGATTGCGGCGCTTCGAAATATACCTACCGGATAACTGGCGGCAAGAATACTGCAGCGATGCTCACTCCATGGCTAGCCTATTTGCATATAAACTCCGCATTCATTTGTGGTGGCTCGCTTCTCAACCATTGTAAGTACCAGAATATAGAAATTCTTTAGCTGGAGGTAAGTCTTTGAATCCATCGATTGTGTAAGCTATTCACGCCTTTTTTAGGGTTTGTGCTGACAGCTGCCCATTGCTTCCATAATGTGAGTGCTACGATGTAAGTAGTATTTAAGTACGGAAAATTATATTAATAATACATTATTGGTGTTATTAAAGATTAGTTCGATTGGGAGAGAACGATGCGAGTCAGAAAGTTGATTGCAATGAGTTTGAGTGTGCGGCCCCATACTCTGAATTTATGGTGATGCAAAGGTTTATCTACCCACTATACAGAACAGCCCACTACTACGACATAGCTCTGGGAAAACTAAACCGACATGTTGCATACACTGGTAAATAAATTTGAAAGCTTAAGGTATAAATAATACCTAACAGTATGATTATGTCAGATAGCATACGGCCGATTTGCTTGATGCTGAATCCACAGTGGCAGGGATATCTGGACACCATTAAGTACTTCACCATATTCGGCTGGGGTGCCACCAATGCAACCAAAGTAAGCGACAAGCTGCAGCACACGAGAATACCACAAATCGATCGCTTCTCCTGTCGCTACTGGTATGGATACAATGTGGATCGTACCCACATTTGTGCCGGCGAAAGTAGACATTATGTGGGCATCGGCGACTCTGGAGGTCCGCTGGGTAGCCTGGTGGACTACAATCAGGCCAAGCGTTTCTTTCAATTCGGAATAGTTAGCCATCTCCGCAATCCCTTCCAAGGGGTCTCCGTATTTACGAATATTTTAAGCTACTCAAATTGGATCCATCGCACCATAACTGCAAATAGCAACTGAAATAAACTGAAATAAACTTATACTTATACTGAACAGAAAAATATAATTAACAATAAAAGAAGATGGAGGCAAATTTATATACTCGAATATGGTGTGTCCGTCCGTATGAAGCGTATGTGAATTCTGGAAAAACCAAAAGCGGTGCGAATCGAACGTTTCCGACTTACATATACACTACCTTCAGTGGGAAATAAGGCTTTTATCAAGTTTCATGCAGATAGCCTTATACCCTTTGCAATGGTATAAGGGTATAATATTTTTTTTATACTGGCCGACGCTGATAACAGATCATTAAAAAATACCAATAAGCTGCTGATAAGAACGTTCTGTTTCTTAGAAGCTAAGATTTCTCGCAGTTGCAATTTCGAGCCTCATGATGAAGTACATTCCGTGTTTGCTGCTTTTTTCAATTATTGGGAACCAACTTTTCTGTGGACTGGCCCTTCTACTGGACCCTAATTGTGGCAAAAGACAATTTGAATGGCGCATAGTAAACGGACATGATGCTGAATTGAACTCGACACCATGGATGGCTTTCCTACACAATCCATTACAGTTCTTGTGCGGCGGTTCACTTATCACGAGAGGTGTGATATATATTATTATTATATATTATATATACTCGTACAAAATGACGTATTTGTGAAAATCTAAATTATCTTACAGAATTTGTGCTCACCGCTGCTCATTGTGTGATGCCCATTCCCAAGAACTTGTTAGTATTCCGTGTAGCTTTATCAATGTATTTAGACTTAATAGTTGTCGTTTTACGACTTTAGAACGGCTCGCCTGGGAGAGTATGATTGGACCCGTGAAATTGACTGCATTAATGAGCATACATGTGCCCCAAGATACGAGGAACACAGGGTCAGTAGGATATATACGCATCCCAGTTACAGATCGGTTGGTGCCTATGACATAGCGTTGTTAAAACTGCAACAGCCAGTTTCGTATACAGGTAATCAACTCGTTAGCTTAAAGCTCTCCTTATAAATGGCAAAATAAAACCTATTTTTGCAGGTGCCATACGTCCAATATGCTTGGTAATGCCTAATTATAAGGACCAATGGTATTCGTTTGTGAATTCCGCAAAAGAATTCAATGTGACTGGCTGGGGTGCGACGAAAACTGCACCTGTAAGCCACATACTCCAAACCGCCCGACTCACCCAAATCGATCGAGGAGTCTGCCACGACCAGCACGGATTTTCCGTCGATCACACCCACATCTGTGCCGGGAGTAGCAAGTCCGCTCCCTGCATCGGAGACTCAGGCAGCCCCCTTGGGATGGAGGTGCGGCTCAATGGAAGATACGTCTACGCCCAAGTGGGACTTGTCAGCCGTGGAGACAAGTCTTGCGATGGAGTTACCGTCTTCACCAATGTTCTGAGCTTCACCGAGTGGATTGCTAGGACCATTTCCTACGACGCGAAGTACATGTCCTAACCAAAAGCTAGTAGCAGGTCGAAAGATTGAAAAGCTGTGAAGATTTTTGTATAAAAAACTAGTTGCCTATCACCAAAGATATTCAAATAATACTCTGTAATATAATATTCTACTGTCTTTGCCATAACACTGATGGCTTTGGAAAGTGTGCGCCTGGTAGAAACTATAATCAAATGTATTTCGTAGTTAAGATTGACGAAATTTGTATATTTCAATTAGTTTTTCAATGCTATAACTTTAAAGCAGCTTCTTGTAAACAATTCTCAAACAAACGCAAGAGTTTATGTTAAAGTCCCAAATCAGTTTAGGAATCTCTTTTAATCGCAAAAGCCGCATAAAAGGCAGACGGCAGGCAATAAATTTGCATCAATATCAGTGCTGCAACAATTGGCAATATTCTGTGGCAAAGGCAAACAAATAACCGAAACCGAGCCGAAGGTGAGTGTTAGATTGTGAAAGGATCTTCCGCCCAGGACGAGGCCAACCAAGTTACGTGTGTTTTGCGGGGCATTTGCTGCTGTTGAGCACAAAAAACGGAAATGGAAATGGCACTGGCACTGGCAACGAACGCGTTACGTGTGTTTTTTGTGGGGAGGGCCCAAAAGTCGAACAGAGGCCTCCGTTCGTAACGAATCGCACCACCCATGGGGCCATCAGGTCCTGCAGAGTTGAATTGCTGCGGTTGCCGGGTTGCTGGATTGCTGGGCTGTTGGGAAGCCAGTTGGGAGGCCAGTTTAACCAGTTAACTGGCTACCGTGCGTAATAAGCTGCAAAACGCTTTTGGGCCCCGTCTCTTTTTGGCCATTGTCCTCTTTTGAAGTTTGTTTATGATTTTCGGATGCTGCACGCACACGGCAAAAAGCGTTAACCGCATTAGATTTAGATTTGGCGCTTGTTGTGCGTATTAGTGAGATTTATGCATTTCGGAAATTAAACATCCTGTGCGGGTGGACATTTTAAATTCCAGCTACCCTCGCCGCTGGCTTAAAGGTGTACAGTGTACACCGTACAGCTCGCTCTCCGCTGTCATTAATTTGAAATCATGCGTGAAATCGCGTAATGTCGCCAACACGCCCATTCCCTTGGCCACATCCACATCCACAATCCGGATCCAGATTCACCGCCATGGCTACATATGTACATGTATGCGAGTAGTCGCACACATAACCATGGCAATGGCCATGTCCTTCTTGCGCGCTCATTTGTATACAAAAAATGAATGTTTTTGCTTGTTTTTATGCGCCGCCTACTTGGCAGTGTACTCATGTGTGTGACTGTGCCAGCACTGAGCGAAAATGATTTAACTTATAGTTAATGCCTTTTAACTAAATAAGATAATGGTGATGAATCCACTTTCTATGTCTTTGCTTTATTTAGAAACTAGCTCAAATGAAGCTCTAATTTTGAAATGATTTGAAGGCTCCTAAATGGATATTCAAAATCTGAAATAGTTTGAAATTTTAAATCCATCCAAAGTTCATCAGCCCCGAATTGATTGCCGGAAAGCATTATGCTATCTCATATTTTGTTTCAGTGTATTTCTGCGTCTGTGACTGTGTGTTGACTGTTTTTTATTTGGCCCATCAGCACGTTGGTTGGCCCGCTCGACTCGCCGGAAATGCGTCGACCACATCAATCACGCGACATTGACAAATGTGAATATTTTTGTTGAAAATTATATGCGGTGGGTGATGGGCGGCGGGTGGTTGGTGGTAGAGGGGTGTTGGGGAAAGGGGTTTCTGCAGCAGAAAAGCGGCCAAGTGACTGTGCAAATTATTGGCTACAATAGTGCTTCAAATTGGGCAATTTATTGCTTTATTGCTTTTACGTGTTTCGTCTGCGGCTTGGTTGCAATTTTTATATATTTACCCCCACTGCACTTCGCTTTTTCATTATGTCGCCTGCAGAAATGCACTTGTTGTTGCCGATAATTGCAAATTTAATCATCACATAAAGTTTCAAGTGCGGCCAGGTTATTCGCGGGTAAATAAATAAATACCCATCGCTGACAGCTGAAAAGTATTTTACCATTCGGTTAAGAGTTCCCGTTTTTCTATCTAGCAAATATTTGTGATCCTAGTACACTTCTACTCGAATTGACAAAATGTCAGTGGTTTAGCATATCGAATATGTTCAGTTTCTCGATTCCAGCTCAACGAAGCTAACACTGTTTTTTTTTTTTAATATTAAACACAATTTTTTTTATATTTCACTTCCGTGTTTAGCAGTCATTTTAGTGTTTCCCCACTCGGACGCGTTACTAAATTGTTGTATAGTACTCGACAACTAGTCTGTAATCAGTGAAAATCTTTAGCGAAGTTTACCCAAATTGCTACGCAATATGACTCGATCGCAGATGATCTCCAGCCTGCGCCGTTCCACACTGGGCTTGTTCAGGTGCCACAAGGCGCTCATTTTCGCCAGAGGTCCAGCTTTTCAGCAGGTGAGGTGCAAGAGTGAGGACGGCAGCTGCAACACCTGCAACTTGCAGGGCGTGGTGGTTGGCCTGTATGCCAAGGATGGCGATAAGGGCCTCAAGTTGTCCCCGGGAGGCGAGAAGTTCGACGACCGTGTCGGCGGCAAGATCACGGAACTAATCAAGGAATCTGGACTCAATGGGGAGCTTGGAGTGGGGCGACTGTATCAGAACATCGACAAGGAGTACTGGGCCGTGGCGGTCGTGGGCCTGGGCAAGGAGGGAGCTGGCTACAATGCCGAGGAAGTCATCGACGAGGGCATGGAGAACGTGAGGGTGTGCGCTGCGGTGGGTGCCCGGGCTCTGCAGTTACAGGGCTGCACCACCTGCCATGTGGATGGCATGGAGTACCCGGAGCAGGCTGCCGAAGGAGCCGCCATGGCCGTGTGGCGCTACAATGTGAACAAGCGCAAGAAGAACCGCATTGCCATACCGAAACTGGAGCTCTACGGATCCACGGATCAGGATGCCTGGACAAGGAGGCTGTTCAAGGCCGAATCGCAGAATTTGGCCCGTCGTTTGGCGGATACACCAGCCAACCAGATGACGCCCTCCATTTTCGCCCAGGCCACCGTGGATGCACTGTGTCCCTGTGGTGTTTCAGTCGAGGTGCGCTCGATGGATTGGATCGAGATGCAGAACCTCAACTCCTTTCTCATGGTGGCGAAGGGCTCGTGCGAGCCACCCATTATCCTGGAGGTCAGCTACTGCGGCACCTCGCCGGAGGAGCGACCCATTCTCATGCTCGGCAAGGGTCTGACCTTCAACAGCGGTGGCCTGTGTCTGCATCCGAAACGGGGCATGGATGAGTACCGCGGAGCAGTTTCCGGAGCCGCAGTATGCGTGGCGGCCATTCGGGCGGCAGCCGCTCTATCGCTGCCCATAAATGTGTCCGCCGTGTTGCCGCTGTGCGAGAATATGCCATCGGGAATGGCCACCAAGCCGGGAGATGTGGTCACACTGCTGAACGGCAAGACGATGCGCATCAAGGATATCTCGCTGGCCGGCACTGTGCTGCTGGCTGATCCCCTGCTCTATGCCCAGTCCACGTTCAAGCCCAAGCTGGTGGTGGAGGTGGGCTCGATGGCCAGTGGCATTCGCAAAGGACTGGGTGCCTCGGCCACCGGCCTGTGGACCAACAACTCCTTCCTCTGGAAGAACTTCCAAAAGGCCGGAGCTCTCACCGGCGATCGACTGTGGCGCATGCCCCTGTGGAGGTACTTCCGCAAGCTAGTGGCGCCCCGTGCCTCCTACGATATATGCAGCACGGGCGAGGGACACGCGTCTTCCTGCTTGGCGGCTGCTATCCTTTTCGAACTGGTGCCCTGCTCCGACTGGGTGCACCTGGATACCCATGGCACCGGAATGCTGGCCAAGCACGGCGTTCCTCCGTATTTGCTCAAGGACTGCATGACTGGCCGTCCGACCCGATCGATCATCCAGTTCCTCTACCAGATGGCCTGCAAATGATGCATCTTTAATCTTCGTACTGGACGAGGGATCCCGATACATGTGCATCCCGATACATGTGCTTGTAAATTCAGTGTCCTTTATGTGCTCGGCCACTTGTTCTATATTATCCATTTGACGTGCCCCTGTTTTGGGTTAGTTTCTAGTCGGTATGGTGATATGCCTGTACCTTAAAGATGTATTCCGTGGTATCGGTATGGTTGTAAACTTAAATAGAATAAAATTCAGGTAGCGAATTGAAGTCTCCTTTTTCGCATTGCATGGCTTCTGAGCCACCTTTATGGACCTCCATTAGGCCGGACTAAGTGCTGACCGGCAGTACGCGCTTACATATGCCTAATTAGTGCCGGAGAAGAAAGCATATTCGGCTATTTCGGCACCAGCCTAATTGCTGCAAGAAAACACTGGGCGCGTACGTGACGAAAGAGATGTGAGGTCTAGCGCACATTCGTTATTAATGCGCACATGTTTTGCATGGGCAATGGAGAGCGTGACGAAGGTTCTACCTCAATATTCCGCACATCATGGCAGGCTAATATGTGCTCCACCAACTTCAGATGCCAACCTCACCTATTTTTACCTTTTTAATGTAGGCGGAATTTAAATTTTTTGTAAAAATATTTACGTATTTCGCTGGCTATGATAGCAATATTCCAGTATCTGAAGGCCAGCGATACAGTTCCATCAATTTCCAGCTTATCAGATAAAATGGCCCTCCCAAATTACACAAAGTGGAAAAGAACGGTCTTGCTTCAGCATTTTTAATGAATTTTCCAACGTGGTCCTTGCGAATTGATTTAATTTTACCTCGGGTGGCGGCTTCCTCCCGTTTTCTTTTGCCGATTCGTGCGCGTTTTTATCGCAACAACTGTGGACTGAGTTCGAGTCTCAGTTTCGTTTTTGGTATCTTGTTTGTTGCTTAATTGGAAGGAAATTAAAAAATAAACAAGCAGCGCCAAAAGCAAATACTACACGCTGGCGATTACCTGGACAGCACCACCAACACCCACCACCCCCACCCACCTGCACAACAACCACCGCTGCTGGGTGGAAAATTACACCCCCACCCACCGACAGAGGCCCACCGGCTGTTTGGAATTTAATTTTCATTTCCCCATCCCCCTCCCCCGTCCCGCAGACTCCGCAAGAAGAGCGTTAATTTTATCTTGGAAATAGATTTTCAGGTTGTTTGTTATTTTAGGACCAGCTTGCGTAAGAATTTCCCGCGCCAAAAACTTTACAACCGCCTGGCTGGGCTCAGTATTTGCCTTGAATTAATTAAAACCCATCGACAATGCCCACCAATTGGCAGCAGCCGTAGAAGAAGGACCATCAGCAATTGGCTAATTGAAGCCAATTGCAAGGATGAGGAATATTCCTGCTGCCAACCAAACCCACATATTAGTGCACACACGCGGGGCCAAAATACAAATTGAAATTCAGGGCAACAGTTGAGCCAAGCAAACAGAATTTGGCCATTGATGAGACGCCAGTCGGGAGTTGGGAGCTGGCAGTTGGCAGTTGGGAGACCAAGTTTCGGCTTGCCCCTGGCCATGGAAAGTGTCTCCCAGTCTAGTGGTGCGTGTCCTAAAACTGGGTTTGCCTTTGGCTAGGATGCCCGGGATCCCATACCTCCACTGGAAAAAAATTTACCGAAAGAAAAAAATTGTTCATAATTTGAGAGGGATAAAATCTAGGGATTATAAAAACGGATTTCCAAATTTGCTTTAAATAGTTTTTAAAATGTAATATGTATGTATTATCCTTTTTATTGCAGAATATTTCGATTGCTGATGCCTTTGTGAGGTTTTCAAGTATTGGTTACCCAACAAATTTGTCAAACTGTAGAACGGTATAACTAATAAGACACTTATTATGCGATGGTGGTCTGGTAACGTTAGACCAAGTTTAACGATATCACGTACATACGTTAACTAACGCTAACTACGTCGTTAAGTGGGGGTACGAGTGAGCTGGTGTGTTTGCCAGTGCTTGTGTAGGGACACGCGCCGAGACCAGGACACGGACACGGACACGGATACGGATCCGGACACGGGATGCCGCACTGCCGCACTGCCGGAGAGTCGAAGAGTCGGAGAGTCGGAGAACCGGAGAACCGGAGCCAGAGTCGGTGGCATATACTAATCAAGCTTGCCAGCTATATTGCCTTCCCGCAGCGAGCGAGCGGAAAATTTACATTTTCGATGTCCTGGGTCGCGGGCACTCAGGTGAAGTCGGGTCCTTCATGTTGGTGTAATAATCAGGATCACGTCGCCAAAACATGAGGCTTAGTTAAATGCCGCTAATTAGGCCCTTTTGTGCGCATTCCCGGCCAGGCTATTAAAAACTGCGCTAGCCATAAAAGCCAACCGTTAATCAGCTGCACATACCGAAAAAGGGGGGGCGACCATAAAAGCACTCGTAATGCCCGTAAGGAAAAGTTATTGGCCGACTGCCGGAAAATCGCGGTCCGGCGCGAGGATTTCTAATTATGTTTGGGTCAGTGCCAGTTGAACTCGCATGCGAACGCGCTTGCCAACAGAATCTATTTCGATTGAAAATTGCCCGAGACAGAAAACAATAAACATAAGCGCAATATTTTATATTTCCGCAACAAGAAACAGCGGGAAATTGTCAACGAGCACATGAAACTAGTCAGCAAAAGTTTATCTGGCCGGGCAAAGTGTGGGGAGTGGGGGAGTGGCGGTGGGGGGAAAATGTCCAGATCCTGCCAAATGGCCAATTCCATCGAAGTTGGCTTGGCTCCGACTTTAAGCCGTGCCCCCACCGGCACTTTGTAGCTCATGAATAATCCCTTTCAGCTTAATCGACTAACCTTTGCAGGGGTTAAAATCAGTTGGAAAATCCAAATAAATATGCAAATTCCGCAAGGGGCCAGAAAAGGTGTCCCAAAAAGTACATTAGACCCTGAATACCCCGCATACCCCGCACATACCGTCGCACTTGGCAAAATGGGTTTTGTCACCTACGTAATCGATTAAGCGATAAGGTGGATACAATGAAAGCTCACAAAAAGCGGCAGACAAAGCGCTTTCAAATTGAATTTATATGGCTTGTTTAACGCCGCTTAAGTTAACAAATATATAGGTATGCATTCATATACCCAGCTATATTGGCCGATGAATACACATAAATTAAAGCAGGGCTTAAGCGAAATGTTTACATTGGCCGCCAAAGAGCAGACCGAACCATTGTTATGTGCGAACAAAAGGAATGTTTCAGCTTAAAGCTTATAACAAACTATCAAACTGGAATTAAACACGCACCAGCACTAACGGTACACACACTCCCACGCGCAGGACAAGCTAATTATGCAAATGTGTTTGATTGCGAAAGCCCTACGCCAAAATGTAGGCAACACTTTTTGAACGGCTGCTTTGAATGCCAAACAAAGAGGAGAAACTAAAAAGCGAACAGGTTTGACTGGGTTATACCCTGCTTTCTCACTGGTAGCATCGGAATGAGGTGGAACCCAGATCTGATTACCTCTATATTTTTCATGTTGCATTGAAGCTCTTTTATACCCATCAAAACTAACCTTGTGTTATTGTAAAATAATCATTCCAAATGCACTTTTTAGTAAACAAAAACTTGTTAAAATTGTAAAAACATGTTTGATAGTTCTGTTAACTCACCTTTTTATATCCACACAGTATACCCTTTTACACTTGGCGGGTGGATAAACAACAAAATTAGCATAATTATGCAATCTACGAGCGCCTCACACTCACAATTCGCTGGCCAATTCCAAATAGAAAACTTTTTAGCCGTAGCAGCAAACCGAAGCTGGTGCAAAAGAATAAATTTATTGCCCACAGCCAACTTTTGGTCAGCAAAGCTGGCTGGCAAAAAAAATTTGCATAAAAACAAACCTAACGAGTCGAAATCAAACGAAAGCGAAACTTTGAACGGGGAAACAAATGTAACATAAAATTTAATACGAAAAACAACTAACAAAAATGTGGTAGAAAATCATTAGGAAATGTGTTTGCACTGATTACTGTTTCTTTTTAAGATCGTTGAGAACTCGGGCGATTTCGTCCTTCAAGGCCACCGCACGGCCGGCCATCATTTTGGCCAAAATGGCATGCTTTTCGGCCATGTCCAAGGCTTCGCGGTCGCGACTGCTTATTTCGCCGGTTTGTTCGGCAGATCTCTGGGCCAAATTGTTTGCGGCTTCCACGGCCTTTGAGGCCTCGGCCAGTGCTCCTTCGGCCTGTCTTTGGGCCGAAGTGTAGGCCTGTTCCAGAGCCTCCAGACGAGCCTCCTTCTTCTTCTTCATGTCCTCCAGTGTGTTGGTGGCTTCTGTGAGCAGAGTAGCAGCGTCCGAGGCCATAGTGAACACCTGGTTGGCCACATCCTTGGGCGACTTTTTGGTTTCATCGCCTTGGTCGACTGGATCGCCTTTCGGCTTGGCTGATATCTCAAGCTTCGGATATATGGTCATTGGTTTATCATCAACGGGCTTGTGGGCTTCTTCGATTATAACCTTTTGTTCCTTTTTCTTGTCAAGCAATTCAGCAAGTTGATTGGGATCGGTGTACACCGGACCAACTTCGTTTGCACCTTCAATACTGGTTTTCTGATCCCGCTTGGAGTCCTTGGACTCTGAAATCTGCATGCCGAGCACAGGCTTTTGATCTGCGCCGAGTGGCATTTCTGTCAGAGAGGCCTTTTCCTTGGGTTTTCCAGGGTCACCTGATTTCTTCTCTGCCTGCTTGGCGAGGTCCTTGCTGCACTCGGATATGTTAATGAAGACCTGCTCCTGCTGCTTGGATTTCGCCGAATCGCCCTCATTGTCTCCACCGAACTGGAAATTATCATCGCATTTTGGCTTCTTCTTGCAAGGATCCTCCTCATCTTCACAAGCTCCTTCTTCGTCCTTCGGCTTACAAGGATCGGGTTTGCAAACGTCATCTTCTTCCTCCTTCTGCTGGCAAGGATCAGGCTCACAGACAGCTTCCTCTTTCACTTGGCAAGGATCGGGCTTGCAAACGGCTTCCTCCTCCTTGGGCTGGCAAGGATCCGGTTCCTCTTCGGAAGCACAAGGATGTTTCTTGGATTTGTATTCCTCCCACTCCTCCGCCTCCTTCAATTGTCGCTTGCGCTCCAATGTCCTGGCTATCTCCCTGACTCGCTCCTCCTGGGCATCGCACGGTTCCGCCTCGATGGAGAGATTGGTATGCCGGGCCTTGACCTCCGGATTGACCTCTGCCTCCTCGCTGCGTATGATAGTTTGGTTGCAGATGTTTGGTCCACCCTCCCGTTCCGCCATGCTGTCCAGTGACTTTGTTGGTGTGACTGTGGGCGTGGCAGATTTTCCGGCAGATTCGGAACGGGCTGCTTTGGCGGCCTCTGCCTTTTTCTGAACCTTCTTGGCCAGGCCCGACATTTTCTCCTTGAGACTGTTGAAAAGTACAATTGCCTTGGCCACCAAATCTTTGGCCAATCCAGTGGCCTTTTCGGCCAACTGAGTGGTGTCCACAAGCGGCTCTGTTGGCTTCGTGGGAGCCGCAGCTGCCTCAGGCTTTGCAGCCGCAGTAGGTTTCTCTGGAGGCTTTTCGGGAGCTGGTTTCTTTGGCGGTTCGGGTTCCTCCTCGTGATGCAAAGCAGCTGCTGCCTCTGGATCCGAAGGACCAGGCATTTGCTCCTCGGGAGTGTGTGGCCAGAAAGTGGGCTTGTTGATGAAATCGGGCGCCAAATGCGGACGGGCGAAACAAAACTCCTCCATGGTCATTTGGTCGTAGGGCAGCATGGACTTCATACACTCCACCCGTTCGGTAAGCTCTTTGATTCTCTTGTTGGATTCAGCCTTGTATTCGCTAATGGATTTTACAACCTCCTCCTTTTCTTTATCGACGAGATCAAAGTATCGCTTGTGATCTACTATGGCATGTCGGTTCTCGAACACGGAGTGAAGTTTATCATACTTGGTCTCGTATCCCTTCACCCAGTCCACAAACTCTTCTCGCACATTCTGGCGGTAGTACTCCCAGTCAATGGTCGGCATCGATTCCGGATACTTACGAACGCGCCTAGGAAATATACATTTGTGGTTATTAAAGAGAAACCTAAGCTGTTGTCTAAATAATTATATGTTATAAGCAGATTTAATTCACTTTCCCCTATCTGTCTCTGATGACCCCAATACACTGACTTTGGTAACCCCATCTTACGCCTTGTACTCCTCGTGCTTCTTGGCAAACATTTGGAACTTCGGCAACTGGCTCGGCGGCACCTGCTTCTTCAGATCCGCCAGTTGGATAACTTGGCAGCTTGTCTTCTTGGCCCCACCACCTCCACCATTGCTCTTGATGCAGTTCACCAGCCTCTCCCACATCCTTTGATTTCTTTAGCAGTCTTGCTTGAATATTTTTATATAGATTTGTATATGTATGTTCAGGTGTGTTCACATTGGCCTCCAGTCTGTTCTGTAACTTGTACAAATATGTGAGTGTGTGATGAAAACTCCCAAGAAGCCAACTGAGAGCCATTAAAAGTGAAAATTCGAAAAAGGCTATAAAAAAAATGTGTGGGGTCGTTCGGAGAAATCGAGATTTCAATTTATAGCCCAAAATTGCATATTCATGCAGTTTCAATTAAATCAGAGTCAGGCGCAGCGACAGCTAAGCAAGTGGGTTTGACTAACTGACAATAAAATCGAAAATTAATTCCGACCCAGCAGACTGCTCAAGGAAAGTTAAATGTAATTGCATGGAGTTGGGGTGTTTTGGGTGGCATTGTCAGGTGGAATGGGTGGAGGGGGCGAGGGGGGTGGAAATGTAAAATCACACCCAGGATGTGCGTGTGTGTGTGGTACCTCGAGTCGGTGAGTCTGCTGCAAAGTGACAAACGCAATTTATAACGCAACGAAAATGGGCTAATGCCAATTCTCCAGGTAATTGTAGCCTGCTCTCTCCATCTCTCTCTCTCTACTCACTACTCTCTTTCTCTGGAGAATCATTGTGCGAGAGAGGGTGTGCGAATCGCAACCCCTGCTAAAATCGCAGGATATGCTCCTTTGAACGATTTGGAATGAAACGAAACAAGCGCCTGCGCTCTGCGAATGTTTCGCTGTCATTTTGACAGTTGCGAATGTCCTCTCACCACCAAAAAGGACCTTTCCCTATAGGACTCGAACAGCTGCCTCGCTCTCGCAGGACGAAACGCAATGAAAGTGGAACGGCGAGAGAGCGAGCGAGAGATTGTCTGCTCCGTTTGACAGCAAAATTCGAGCGTCTGTAAATTTGTATGCCTATTTTTCTGTGTTTTCGCATTTAAAACATTTAAAAACTCGAGTGAAACTTAAGATTTAAGCATCTAAATAGTGAACAATGGTTGTGATTACGTTGGCGCCCCTTTATAAACACAAATGAGCCCATAGTCAACTCTTCTGTGTTCTGTGTTCCTTTTCGCGTGTTTGTGTGTACCATACAAAAGTGTGTTTACATTTTTTCAATTCATCCCAACCAACAACTAAACAATAGAATACATGGTTTAAAAACGTATTCCCAGGATTGGCACATTATTAATACCAAGTAAGTTGCCTACTTAGATTTAACTCTCGTGTTTTATGAAATCCTATGCTCCTATGAAATATAAATAAAATTCATCGTGTATGTGATTGTTTGAGCGTGTACGTGTACACAATCGCATCTGTGTAAGTATGTGTGGAAAAGGACATACCTGTGCAAGCTGGGCCAAGGATTCTATGTGGGCAGGCCTGAATGGGATAAAGAAAAGAAAATAAATACCAGCTCGAAAATAAACATCGCAATTCTCAATCAGAATACATGAATATGTTTAAGGTCATGAGTTTTTATTATAACAATTTAAGTTATTGAAACTTAAATAATCTTTATTCTGCATCTTTATAATGCTGTATACAATAACTTCAATATGCTTACAAATGTTTTTAAAAAGCCTTTAATCACATTAAAACTGACAAAGAAAAAAGTAATCACACTAAGTCCAAAATAATGGCCGTAAGCCCAGTGGTCATAGTAACACTCACCCACTTTTCGGCTCAAATTTATTTCAAAACTTAATGAAACTCATCAAAATTCCCTGGGACCGAAATGAAATTCTGCAAATGAACTAATTGACTCGAATGATACTTTACAACTTTGCCGGGGCTAAGCCCGGATCCCAACTCTTAACCCCACGAAGAAAATAGAGTTTTGCGGCAAGCGGCGAATAATGTGGAAAAATAAATTTCCAAAGCTCGCTGCCTGTGCTGATGGCTTAGAATTTTAATGTAATTTATTTTTGGTAGCAAAAGGGGCAGGGCGAGCTGGCAGAAAACCAAACGGAGGCCAAAAACAAATAAAGTATGGGCCAACATAAAAATTTATATGCAGCGTAATGGCAAAATATATACATATATATATATATGTATGTATAGTATACACAGGCTGCCATAGGCCATGTCGGTGCTTTGTTAAGCCCTTCTTCTCGCATTTCCCCCTGCTCTTTGGGCTGGGTAAAACTTTTAAAGTGTGCAATTTAAATGAAAATTTCCCGAGCTGAGGCCCGCATTTTCCGTACAGCGGAAAGCGTTGAGCGCAGAGCGTTGAGCATAGAGCGTGTCAAGCCACGCAGGCTGACTAGCAAGTAGTTACACACACCCGAGCACACCCACAACTACTTATTTATGAAGGGGCTGGGGGTTACGGGCGGTGCAGGTTGCCAGGATCCTACCCCCTTTTCCACAGGGCCAAGTGATTTTATGCTAATATTATGGGTCATTGGGATTTGCGCAGAGCAAAGTGCTTGTTAAACATTTCATTAGACTTAGTGTAAATACCCGCGGTTAACAGGACCTCGTAAAACCTTGCCAATCCGCCTGTCCCCCCAAAAAGGCCACCCACTCGACCCCCACTCCCCTTCCCACCGCCCATGTGTATGTGTGGGTGTAGGTGGCCCAAAAGTTTCCTTTTGAAATTGAAAGTGTTGATGGGAGCCACTGAGCCGCGTCTTGGGTCATATGCTAGCATATGGTGCTGATGTACAGTGCGTTTCGCAACTGACTGCTCGCAGGGATCAATCAATCATGTGGACAAGGTTGTAAACTTGTGTAAAAAAGAGTTAGGCATTTTAATAAAAATAAAATGATTTTATTAATTCCCTTCGTTTAGAAAATATTGCAAACACAGCCATTTTTAGAATCCTTTTAGAAAACTAGTTTCATAGCTATTATAGATCTGGAGACTACTAATAAAAACTTAAGAAAGTATAGACAAGAATATGTGCATTATGTTTTTGTGGATCTATGGCATATACCGCAGGGTCTCTAAACTTATGTACCACACTGTTCTCCTAACCCTAGCCTCTCCCCTACCTTATGTGTATACGTAATTATTCAGCAGCTGCTGTCAGTCTAAAGTAAAAGTGAAATTTCGCCAACCAAAAGAATGTGCAGACCCTAAATAAGCCAAAAACTGAAAGGGCTCGTGTGTGCAGAGAAGACCGCCCAAAAAATGACTTTCGGTTTAATGCCAAAATCATGTCAGTGGCAGATGTGACCACCATTACATATTGCACTACTTAGAATGTATATATTTTCGGTGGCGTTGGCGTTCTTTATTGGATTCGTGTCCACATGCGGCTGACAGAATGAGTTTTTGATCAACAGACGACGACGTCACTCAAAATTTTGCAATTAGTTATTGATGATTCGGGGAATCTCGGTGCCTGAACGGAACCATGAATGAAATATGAGCATTGTCGCACTTTAAAGCGTTAAATGTTCTTTTTTGCCGTTGACGCCAATGCTGCTGTGCTGTTGCCTGCGGCAATAATTGGAAAAATTTCCATTTGTCCTTTTTTGCCCTTGTTCCGTGCCTCCGTTGTCATGGCCAAGCTGGACCAAGGATCAAGGATTCCTCTCCAGAAGCGGCGGACAAACGAGACCGTAGGCGCATTTGCCATCTGTCACTCTGGCACTCGTGATGAATGTGTTTGACGTGTGGCTCTGGGCACGCCCCCCAATCGGTGGCCTTCGCCCTTGGTGCTGCCTTTCCGTAGTTTTCCACCCATTTTCCGACCTCCAGACCGCCATCGTCAGCGCCATCTCAGTGCCACACCGCATGACGTTGCATACTTTGCGGCGCGAACGCCCAGTGAATAATGTGCGTCGCTCTTTACTGCCGCCTGTCGATGGTGGAAATCTTAATGGCAAATTGCTGAGATGTAGCTATATACCTGTATATAAGTAAGTACACCGCGCACAAATGGCGCAATTACGCATTTTATTTCTTCACGTATCAATAAAAGCCAGATCCTATACAGGTGGTGCAAGAACTTGATCTCTTATCTAAGCCGTAGCCTATACTTAACCTGCCTACGTTATTAAATAAAAGTGCATTTTCTTTTCTATCGTTGCAGATTTAATAAAGAAAGAGCTCGACCCACTCGAACCTCGCAAGTGTTGCCACAATGAACAGGGTACAGTGGCTACTGTTTGGCAGTTGCCTCGTGCTGATTTCGCACATAGAGGCAGTAACCGAGGAACTTTCACCAGGTGAGTTTTCCGACTGGGAAGACATAGAGTATTCCAATGTTTTCGCTTAACTGATGGGCTGATTAAACCAGCTTTGCCGTCTGGGCGCAAGTTGAACAGTCTGTTGCATTATGCAAAAAGAAATTGCAGCACGAATGTAGCATGCAGATGAACAGTAGGTCAAAACAACGGACCACCTTCTATGTACTTACACAGTGAAAAAATATCTAGCACTTTTCATTTCCTTTCAATAAATGCAATTTAATTGATTTTGATGTTGTGGGAAGCCAATTCCCTGTAACAAAAACATTTCAAAAGTTAATCAAGAGATTTACCTCCATTTTTTGATCATGGGATTTTCTGCCAGTGCAATTCCTCACTCACTCGGTCCTTCGATGCCTGTGTGTCGATCTATAATGCAAATTTATGCGCTCCTCAACTTGGGCAACTCAATCAGCGCACTAGTTGCTGGGATTATAAATAAACAATGGACAAGTCGGACAGCCCTTTCGATAGAACTGCTGCAAGCACACAAGTACACGAGTACGGTCCTCACTGGCAGCATGAACATCAATTTTAATTATGCAAATGTCCGAAGCGTCTTCTGACTTTGGCATCGACTTTGGGGCCCGACCAGACCCAACCCAAATCAGGGACATCCAATCCAATTGGCTTAGAGCTCATTATAACTGCATTAGCATTAGGCAAAAGTGTCAGTTGTTGTTGCCCAGCAGCTCCATTATGAGTGGAGTAGTCCCTGGAAATCCACAACAACAGCGCCACAAAAAAAAAGCAAAACCAAAACGAAAATGAAAACAAAATAATAAACGAACGACAGAGAGAAATTTTCAATTTCCCCGTGGCCCGATGGAAATCCTCCAGCAAATGATGATGAATGCGCCCTGGCTGTGACCCAAATAAATTTGTCAATTTATCATTTGCCTAAAATAAGATGACATTGGTCGGGCTCTGTCATTGGATTTATGAACCCCCCATCTTCAACCGAGTTTTCCAGGAGTGGAGCAACAATTGTGTGTGGGTGTGTGGATCCGGATTCCGGATCTGTATCTGAAGATGTATGTGAAGATGAAGGCTTTCGAATATTTGAAAATTTTCCCCACTCGTAGGGCTTCTTGTATCAACAATAACAAAGCAGTCGACTTGGGCGAATGTGGATGTGGATGTGGATGGGGATGTGGCTGTGAGTCGGGATAAGTGTCGGCTTATGCTTCTTGTTAAACAATAATAATTGCAAATCAAGTTAGGTTCCATCTCGTCTGGCACTTGATATTTTGAGGTTTTTGGTTTTGATTTGAATGGAGCCAACTTGTTTTAACCCCAAAGCTAATCGAATCACAAGCACACGCACACGCACACTCTCAACTCTCAGCTATGAACTCTCAACTTTCGCATTTTGTTTGGATTTTCACATTCAGGCAGCTAGCAAGTACTTTTTGTCTTAGCCAGCAGCCAGCCAAGGCTTAGAACTCGCCCTAACAAGCTGACAACTTGAAGTTGAAGTTCTACACCTTTGTGCTCAACTCACAACCAAAAACCCACACACTACACACTCCACACACAGGAAACTGAACATTGAAAGTGGTGTTAGAAGTTGTGAGCGCTTCTTTCGTTGAGAAGTTGTGCGGTTATCTATCAAATTAGTAAATAACTCACTTGACTGCATTAATATTACTTTGCCAGCATTTGTGGAATTTTTTGCTCCTTATTAATGATCTATTACAAAGCGAACCGCAACGAGCAAATACTTAAGATTATTTGCCTGCAAAAAGAGGGATGCACACAGCACAGCTCACAGCAGAGCAACAGCAGAAACAACAGATGAAAATTAATGACTTAAAGAGAGCAAGTGAAGGGCCATGCACTGCGCAAAAAAACTCTACTTTACATTAATTACATAAGCTGATTAATGATGGCACAGTTGGCTTTTGTAAAAGAAATTTATGGCAGATTAAATTCATTATGCGGTTGTACCTTAGCAATTAGAAAGTTAAGAGAATGAATGGATTAACCCTAATTGAGGGTACAAAAAAGAATTTTTCTGAGTGTATAAAAGGGACAGCGAGTTTTGTTCCAGTGGACAATGCAGCACTCGAACATCTCCCAATTGGGGAAGGGTATACGCATCATCCCCCAGCCATTTCCCTTATATTATTATTAATGAGCGGAGCAAAAAAGGTGAACGCGCACCTTTTTGCAGCGATGGGAAATTATAAAAGTCGGGGATAATGGAAAATGTTTCGGGATGATGGGGCCGCTCGAGTGGAGCGGTCATAGCAGACAGCTTATTATCATGGTGGCAATAATAAAAGGGAATTATTAATATGACAAAAGACAAATGACTGAAATCGAGTTTGAAATGACTCTGGAATGGTTTCGCTGTAGTCGGGGGCATTTCGGGTTGGCATCGGCCATGGTTATATAGGAGTTGGGGGAGTGGGCAAGTGGGCTCACAAACAAGTGCCAAGGGGGCAAACACACTCACACACACGCACATGGACAGGCCGCAAAGACAAACGAATGGATCCCGGCCTTTGTGACTCTAACTTGGCTCCTCTTACTTCTGACCCTTGTGGCAAAATTGAAAATGTGGTCTGTGCGTTGTGGGTGTGTGGGTGTGTGGGTTGGATGGTGCAAGGGATATAACCCTCTGGAGCGGAATGACAAAAGGTCAAAAATACATTATGTGCTAATGCAAAGTCCATGTTAATAAATGTTGATTGAAATAATGATGATTAATATTTAGTATTTTGACATTTTGGCTTGCGGCTTGCGGCATGCGGCTTGCTGCTTCCGCTGTCGCCAAAAGAACACTTGGCCAACAATAGTTGGCCGGGCTATTATCATTTATTTTGTGCGCTCTGCTCTGATGTTTCGTTAGCAAATTGAAAAAATCCTTTTGTTCGCCATTTGCCGCTGCTCAAGTTGATTTATTGTGTGCACAATTATTCCCAGGAGGAAGTCTTCTATACACTTCCCTCTTCACCTCTCCTATCCCCTTTTTTTGTGTTTATTTTGCGACAACAATTTATAGCTGCAAATTCTTGGCTAGCAAGATTGAGGGCGGAAAATCGGTGGGTGGTGTGGTGGGTTGGCTGGCACCTGACATCCTTGTGCCGCTCACATGGTCGAATTTTTCGCAATTTCATGTTTTATTTAGTGCATTTTCCACTGCCAGCCCCCAGTTACAACTGTACCCCCCGAGCCCCTTTACCTGAGCCAATAATTCCCAGGCTATCCGCTCCTCCTTCCCTTTTTTTGGCGCTTTGTGTGTGTACGCTGCATTGGCATTTTTCGATTATTGGTTTTCTTTCATTTGATTGCACATTTACACATTTTTGTTGTTTGCTTTTTATTTGCCATCGGTCCAGCTTTTCCCACTTTTTGCACTCGGGTTTGCTTGCACCACAAAATTTCGAACGTGTCGATACCCTGTCGCATTTCGGGTATATTGGGCTATGGCTAGATAATGTTAATAGCAAGCAAACTACGAGGCAACCACTTAAAATGACTTTTAGGCTGTTCCAATGGCACAACTCTCACCTCATTTGAAGTTTTTCCTTTTCGACGTGTCTGAAAATAGAACACACTAATTTCTAACAAAATTTGTTAAGCCGACATTTTCAAACTTTCGTTTAGTTTATAAAGAATCCGCAAAACATAAACCATAAATCCCCATTGGAGGGGTATTAAAGTTTTGATCAGCGAAAACTTTCCTTGCGTGTTTATCTTTTGTTTCGATTTAACTTCTTTTGCTGCTTCTGCTGCTGGAAGCTGTGATTCTATTTGTTGTTGGTATTTTCTAGCCCACCTTTTCCGAATTTTCAACCTCTTTTCCCACTTTCTCGCACTTGTTTTTTTTGGATTCTGTTGGCTCTGCTGACGCTGTCAAGTGTTTTGTCGCTTGTCAACGATTTTTCGCCGAACTTCCGCAAAAGCCAAAAATGCTTGCCAAATCGTTCGTTTCCGTGTTCTAGTATGTGTGTGTTTGCCAATCGCAATTTTGGATATTTATTGCAAAATGCAGTGACTGTAAAAGGGCCATGGAAAGGAGTGTGGGCTAAACCAGACTGGGGTAAAACATCATCAACCCGCTGAGCCCCAAACTCCGCCCCTAATTGGGCACTTTGTAGACCAACTCAGGACCTGATCCTGGCAAAATGTTACATGTTATTAAATTAACGGCAGACGTTCAGCGCTTTGCATATGAAAAGTGACAGTAAGTGCAGCAGTTTTCCGCAGGAAAAACGAGAGCATGTTAGTCTACCCCACAGATGGAAATGGCTGGGCTCTATGGTGGGTAGCTCCATAAACTTAAAAGCCTTGTCATGTTTGCTTAACATTCATTTTTACCCCGGCAAAGCCCGTTTAATTGTGTTAGTGAGCGTTTTATTACGGCACGGAGTGCCTGGACCACCGTAGCCCCTAACCCCAGCCCCCACTCCCCCACTGGTTTTTCCAACACGCCCCGCCCCTCTTTCCCACCTACCTCACCCCTCTCGGCTTTTCCGGTGCCCACAGTCCCTTAAATTGTCGCTGGCATCTGTCCCGTGTAAGGAAATAAATTGAAAGCGAAATAAAGTGAACATTTTTGCATAGAGAAAAGTGTTTCGGAAAAAATACGCCGGACGAAAAAAAACAAGAATTTAATGAGTCATTTGAGCTACGCCCGGAGGCCTGAAATTTCCGGTAGAAACGAGCGAGTGAAAAGTTTTTCCCAGCTCCTCAGGCTTTTGCCCTTGCACTTCAAAGCGAACCCAGCTGGATTTCAATTTGAACTTTGGAAATGCTCCCGGCCAGGCCGAAATAATAATTATTTTGATTTTGGTTTCTCCTCATTGCCGGTTCATAATTATTCATAGTTGATAATCAACGGCTATATGCATTGTTTTATATAAACTCCAACGCAAAAAGGACTTTAAAGCGATTTTAAACATCATTTTTACCAACTCTTTTTATGTATTTAACCAGATTGACTTCTGGTTAGTAGACTACTGACTATTGGCAGTGATTCCTGATTGGTAGCCCTAAAATATTCCGAAATGGCGCATAAATCCCAAGGATTCAGTTTCGGAAAAATGCCTTGAAATCAAATTCTTCTTGCAGGACACATTTCTCCTTTTAAGCATTCTAAAACTAAAGCAGAAGTGCGCCCTTTCCCCAATAAAGGTTTTGTACTGGTAACAAATACTCCAAATAAACAAAGGCTAGAGGAAGCCACTTGGGATGGGGAAAATGGTGAAAATGGGTGAAAAGCGGGAAGCGGGAAGCGGGAAACGGGGACAGAGACACAGACAGTTTGATGGAAATTGTTAGGCAAGAACAAGCCAACAACAATGGAAAATACAAAATACTTTTGGGAATCAACACCAAAGCAAACAACACACAGATACGGCCGACAAGTGCATATGTCTTTTCGTTTGAGAGACATCCGAAAAAGGAAAGAAGTGTGTACTATAGCTTTGCAAAATTAGAGGAGCTCCAGAAGCGAAGGCAAATGAGCCAGAGACACGTAGAGGCTATGGGTAGATGGGGATGTGGGGATGTATTGGGATGCAAGGGAGGGGGTGGCAGCTGGGTGGCATAGACACAGTTACTTAGCACGTCAATTGCATGTGGCATGTGGATATACGCTCCCAAGTGGCCTTGCCAGCCGGAAGAGGAAAAGGAAAAGCCAAAAACCCGGTCTCGAACTTCAACTTCAAAGCTCAGGATTTGTGCACAGTGAACAATGGCACAATAACGCTCCCAATGCGAACATTATAAAATACTTAGAAAACCCCATTAATGTGTATTGCATTGTATATCAATATTTTGTATATCGTCATCAAGAAGTTTTAAGCCTTCAGCCTGTGCAATTAAACATTTGAAAACAATTTACATGTGCACAAAATAAACATATAAATGCGTTCGTTGTGAAAACATTAATCAGCTATCAACATGTAATGCTTATTTCACTTTATTTATTTGCATTAATTTAATAACCGTGTACTATATAGTTTTTTGCTGTGCCTTCGCTGCTGGAATTATATGAAAAATGCACAGCACACAGCCAAACAACTGAGCAAACAGACATCGGACGTATACATATACGTATATGCGAATGCAATGAGCCAGAAAAAAGATCCTGGCAAACGGCAGCTCAAGTGGCCAATTGGACCAAGTGTGTCCTTCCCGGGGAGTTGAGTTCCATTTTCGATTCAGGTTGCACCTTGCGTTGCCTTGCCTCTCTCACCTTTTGTGTGCTGTTCGGCAATCAGGCGATGTTAGCTGTAAATTGATAATACTTAACGTGCAGCGCATTTTCCCCTTTCGCCCCCTCAAGTTTTCACCGCCATCCACTTGCTTATTTGCACTTGACTTTGCAGTGGAAAGCAGTAGTGTCGAGCAGTGCAGCCACTTGAGGCACGCAACATCGTTTAAAATTGCATTTTTAACCTTTGATGGTATAAGGTGCGCCATGAATGGCACGCTTACTAGAGCTTATCTGCAAATATGTGTTATGAAAAATACACAAACTGTTATTAACTGTTATTAAAAATACCCGTAAATGTTATATTATTATTGGGTATTGAAAGAATTGTACATAATAGTATTAATTCCTAGCCCTCTTCTTAAACAAAGCAGTTCCCAAGATGTTTGTTCATATTGTTTTACAATACAGTCTACAAAAATGTAGGCTTAGCAGTTTTCTTCTATTCAAGTTCAAATACCGGCTGCACTTGGGCGGAAAGTGCGTTCCTTGTCTTGGCAGCCAAAAGCCCACCTTCACATCGAACCAATTCTAATGCGCTTAATTTTGAACAAAAGAGCCAAATGCTGCGAGATGGCAGCCGTGGCTGCAACTTAGTAAGCCTACTTACTTAATGGCAACAAAGGAGCAATCCTTTGTTTGTTCAAAGGCGCAATCAGACGGGCGAAGGGGGCGTGGCAGCATTCAGTCTAGCGCCAACAATAACAATCGCTGAGGGAACTCCTCTGGGTCGGAATCACAGGCTGTTTGCACTTAGTATTTGTGTTTGTGCAATTAATAATGGCAAGTCTGCAAAGGACTCCACCCCCCCAAAATTTATGCAAAGACTTTTCATCATTTTCCGACTTTTTCCCCTAATGAGGTGGGGGGACAGGGGGACAGACAACGGTCAGTTATCTAGTTGAGAGCATCTCAAATATGCAAAACTAAATTCAATTCTTGGCTAATACAAATGTGCAGCTCGTAGCTGGAAATGGAAATGTGGAGATGTTTAACTTTTGCTCTAATCTGACATAATGAAAATGAAGTGGGCGAAGAGTTAGGTGCAGAAATGGTAGATTCATCTCAATCAATTAGGGATCAGGCTTGGTTGTGTGCTGCACAGCAAAAAATCTTCATTACATTTTCCACGTTTTCTAAGCATTCGAAATGTAAGCAAAGCATCAATTTCGTCATGTGCACGCAAAATGTAATAAACTTAAGTATGCATGCTGGAATATGTATTTCGAATATATTTGCATAAATGCAACTACTGCACATGCAATCCAGGCAAACATGAACAACAATGGCTCAGCGGAAACAGGAAATGCAAATGTCTCACAAGGGCGGAAATCTATTTCAATAAACTTGCGACATTGATAAATTATTAAACTGACATTTTCCAGTTGTTGCCATCTTGTTGGTTTGTTGTTTTCTTGTTTTGTCCCCTGCCCCACAGCAGTGGCAACTTTTGAAATTCAATTATCCCGATTTCTGACAAGCACATTTGCCAAGCATTTTCCTGAGGTCAGCCGAAAAAAGGCTGGATAAAAAATCAAAAAGCCTCCAATGACAAACGAGTGGCAATCGGAAAAATGTTGCCATAACTGAAGCTTCATGTGCTCCCTGTGCTCCCTGTGCTCCATATGCTTCATCTGTGTGGCATCGACAGGGCTTTGTGATGTTTCCAACTGACAGCTGGAATTAAAATTTCTCCTCGACGAGCCTGCGACTTATGCCTCCCGCTTGGCGGTGGCTGCAATCTGCTCCAGCCGAATCAAAAGCCAGTTCCCCAGCCAAAAGTCTGTTAATTGTTGTGTGGTTCTGCACCTGATGTCGCCAAAGAGAAAGGGCGGCGGAAAACTCTGGGCCAAAAGAGTTGACAGCGAGTGCGTTGCGGTGCGGTGCCGGGATAGGGCAGTGCGGGGTGGTGCGGGGGAAAACTTCGAGCCGGATTTTCCCAGACTTTGCTGACATGCGGCTGGAAGCTGCGGCTTCTGACCCATCAGAAAACTCAGCTTTGCTGCGGTCTCACCGTAGCTAAGCGATAAAATTATCCACCTTTTTTAAGCCTTTGGCCCCCCGGCAAATGGCAGCTGACATCGCAGGGCACTTGCAAAAGTAACTTCAAGTAGTTGCCTATCAAAACTATTTATAAATGCCAATAGAAATATATTTAAATTTAAAGCCTGGTATATAAATACACAATGTTAATATTCGAGCCCAGTTTATGCTCCTTAGAATGTCCAGTTTTTAGTGGCTTACTATTTTAATGAAGTTTTTCTTTGTGTGCACTGGCTGTGTAGAGAGGTGTGTGGGGGGGCGGGTCAAAGTGTAGGTGTGGCCACACTTTAAAGTGCTTAATTTTGTCCCCAGTTCGGCAAGCACTTCTTCTAGTCTGTTGCACGCGATCAAAAGGCTTCCCGCTTTGTTTTCCCCCAATTCAAAATGCAACGAATTCTGCACCGTCTGCTGCATTCGCATTTGCATTTGCATTCGCATTTCGCAGTCGTACTTCGCAGTCGCAGTCGTACTTCTCATTGAGTGACACAATATAAATCCGAAAGTAGTTGAACCCCGTCTCGCTGGCGACCAAAATGCTTTTTTAATTATGCACATGGAAGGGAGACAAAACGAGAACGGAGCGGCAAAAACTGCCGGCAAGTTTTGTTTGCCGACGAGTTAGACTTTGAAGCTGCCAAGCCAACTTCCTGACTAGTCTGA
Organism: Drosophila teissieri; assembly: GCF_016746235.2. Taxonomy (NCBI): domain Eukaryota; kingdom Metazoa; phylum Arthropoda; class Insecta; order Diptera; family Drosophilidae; genus Drosophila; species Drosophila teissieri. The sequence goes on from NC_053030.1 coordinate 14,799,384, forward strand.
AGTCTGTCTCTGGCTCTGTCTCTGTCTCTGGCTCTTATCCTCGTCGTCGTCCTCTATCCTGGTACTACTACCTCCACTGGTAGCGCCCATATGCCCCCATCCCACTCCCTTATCCCGCTGGCTTTCTCCGGCTAGACTAGATTTGTTTATCTGGCTCTTTCTCCACTTGTTCTGCAACTCTTGTTGCTGCCTCTTGCCGCAATCTGTCTGTTTGATGTGACACTAATCCCGGAAAATCCCAGCTGACTTTTGCGGCACCTACTTGGAAGGTATGTGATCTGATCTAGGGGTCCACGTTCGAATTTAGTTCAGATAAGGCCGAAAATATCTTAAAGATACAGGTCTGCTACTTGTAGATACATTTGTGATCAACAAGGGTAACAGGAAAAGCTTGTCCCCCATCGTTAAGCTGACGTCATAATGTCTGCGATACAAATACACGCAATTATGTTTTGTGTGCGATAACTTGTCATTATGCAAAATATGCTGCATTATTTATAGTATAAACACAGGCGCTGACATTGCATGTCAGGCCAAAGTTGAATGCCGAATGCCGTAAAAAGGCAAAAACTGCAACTTGGCCCAAAGGCAAAGGAAAAACACACCGAGTGCAGAGTCGTTGTAAACAAACGAGTGGAGGCACAACAATGTGCAACACAATTGCTGCCGCACTTAAAATTAATTGAACTTGAAACAAGTGCAGCCGCAGCCGCAGCGCCAACTCATGAGAAATTCTGTGGTCGAGCCAAAAGGCAAAAACTTTTAGCCCACACACACACACACACACCATCACGCATACACACACACATACACACACCAGCACGCCTCACACTTGCAGAAAGCTTTCATTAGTTCTGGCCGGCCAAGTTTTCCTCGTAGTTTACTTTTTCTGGTCAAGTTCCAACGGCAAACTTAATATTTAGTGCCATTTGCTTGCTCTGACAGTTTCCAGAAGTCAAATCGTTCTTGTTCTTGTTCGTCGCCGATGCCACTGCCTCTGCACAGTCAAGACACGTTAACAGGAACCAGGTTGCCTTTTGGCCAGAGCACCTACAATGCTCTGAAGGTAATAAAAGGAGTTCCTCAATGCTTGAATCAAGACTCATAACATCTTAAGCTCTGATGCTTTTATGTATTCTGAACAAAGACATATACATATGTACTTAAACTAATAATAAATTACTTTTTCTTAATAGAAACAAATCTGCGATAGGCCTGTTCCACTGTAGGTGTTGTTGCTGCTCTTGTCGGTCAGTCCAGTTCTTATTTTTCTTTTGGCTTTTTGGCTTTCTGCGCGAACAAGTTGGTAGGAAGAAAGTGCATTGAAATCTTTGTAAGTAACTTGAGTAAGCCAACTTGGGACGACAACAACACAACAAAGGACAAGCAGCAGAATAACAAATAACAAAACAGGACATTCACAACAAATGGTTTTTATCGCTTTCCCAAACTGTGTACATATTGTATGTGTGCGTGTGTTGTGTGGTTGTGTGTGCCAGTGTGTTGGTGTGGCTCGCTGCTGGTTATTTGGTCAACTTTTTGTATAATGCTTCAAAGTTGCCGGCCGCTGACAAGTTGAGCTACCAAAAATGTTTGGCGAGACAAGTTCCATGTATTATTTGGCATAATCAAAATGCTATTTAGGCGCACTCCCACGCTGTCAACCCCCCTCTCCACCCTTCCGCGATCCTTCAAGTTTTTAGTACTAGTTTTAAGTAATAAACGAATGTTAGTTGATACATTTATATGATACAACATTTTGGAGTATTTCAGAATGGAGTAAAAGAACTTCATTTCGGAGAAGAATATTAAAATATTGGCAGAAAAACGAAGTTCATCAAAATAACATTTCATTTTACTAGTATTTTCCTAAATTTTTCTAAAAAATATTACGTCTTTTAAAGCTATCAAATGTCCTTTTTCGATTTGAAATTATTATCTAATTGACCGCAACTGAAGGATCCCGAGACGGAGAAAGCGAAAGAACTAAACACACCCCATCCCTCTCCCACACTGCCGTGTGTGAGTGTGTGTTACGTGTGTGTGCGTTGTGCCTTTGTTTGTGTACGTGTTGGGGCATACGCGCTGTGCAAAGTGCGCTAAATTAAGCTGTCATTAAGGACTTAATTAAAGTCCTTTGTTGAAAGTTGACATTGTGTGAAAGAAACGTTTGCGAAAACAAATGACAATGGCCACGTTGTCGCTGCTGCACTTGAAAGGCTATCCCCCGGAAAATGGGGAAAAAACCCAAAAATGGCACCCAACATCAAAGCAACTACAAAGCGGCAACAACAATGCGGCATAGAAAAGGAGTGAGCGGGGGGGCGGGAAACAGGGGGATAGAGTGAGTGAACATGTGTCAAAAATTTTCAACAGTATCATGATGCAAGTGTTCTTTTGGGCGCACGAGCGGGTGCGAGGGGGACGACTAGTGTGGTGATTCTGCGAAAACTCATTAGCAGGCAAACAGAGAGAACAGGCCAGGCAGACACTCAGCCAGTGGCGTGCGCCAGGATTTCTTGAGGGGGTCGTATAAACAAAATACCTTTACTCAAAGGATTTTCCCAGAGGCTAACATTATGAAATGTGCTACACGTTTAAATACCCTTTGCTTTTCGCTTAGTTACTTTACTTAGCATTTTCAGATGAACTGAAACTTCAGATGATATCAAGGTTAATTTTAAAATTAAGGCTTTATGACAAACAGGAAGATATATCCAGCGAATATAATCAAAATTTTTATTTGATTGCACCATGTGATCCTTTATTTTCCCCTCAATGAGCACGTACCAGCTTTTGTGATCAGTACGCCAAGCAATCATCATTAAAATCTCGGCTGAATAAATTAACAAAATCCCCTTCCGTACGCCTCTGATGGAAGCGAGAGCACGCACAGGTGGCACCCATACAATAGAAAATATCAAGGAGATGCGAAAACATAACCGACTTGCTTTTTAATTAAATATTTTGCCAAGCAGACACTCAAATGCCAGAGACACTAGCAAACTGCGTTTAATTGCCGCTCGAGGCTGCTAAATGCAAGGATTCGTCTGCATACCTGCCATCCATCCATCCATCCTGCCGCCCGTTTTGTTTGTCTGGGGCTTGGCAAACGTTTGCCTATTGCCGAAATTGTCGTTGTCCTTGCTAAAAATCACTTTGTCGCTTCCGCACGGTGAAGTAGGAAAATTGAATGCCGCTATTCTGCAACGGCATTTTGTGGCAAGGAGCAAGGATTATTTCGACAAATGAAAATCCACGACGCTCCTCGAATATTAAACAAAGTTCTGTGTCAACGGTTTTGACCTTTTCGTCGCAGGTACTTAACAAATACGTCAAGGAAAATATAATATAATTAGATGAACTTAATTTATATTTATACAGATATAAAAACCAAAACATTAGAAAGCAGTTTACAAATTATACCAATGATCCGTATACTTCTGATATAAGTGGATATGATTTAAGAAAATAAAATTTTCAAAATCATTTTCTTATTGGGCTTTTAAGCATTGCATAACTCAATTTTAAATTGAAAGTTTAACGTATTTTAAATGAATATATATTTAAACACGATCATCACATCTGGTATATACTAAATACTGCGACTGCGATACTTGCGCGACTTCAACGCGCTAGTGCGTTTCTCACATCTTCGTGATCGGAGCGATCGTGCGTTGTTGTTGTTTTTCTCGCTTCTACTTGTTGTCGGTTGTTCTTTTGTGTTTGGTGTTTCCGCTCGAGATTCTTGGGCATTTTACAAGTGTTCACTTTCGTGGCGGAACTTGTTTCGCATCGGTAAAATATTTCAAATGCATTAGGTTCGCAACTATCTAATTGGCGTTTTGCAGTTCATTCAATTCGGAGTTCGATTTTCGAAATTCCAATAAACCAAAACTCCCAACAACAACTCAAGTGTGTATCTCTGGCTTTGTTGTTGTGTATGTGTGCGTGTGTGAGTGCGTGAGCAAGTGTGTGTGTAGGTTAAAGGCAAATTTTAAATTAAAGGCAAGGAAATATTTGCAGATTAATCATTTATTTATTAAGTCAGCGCCTTGTAAATTGTTTAAACTTTAAAAATGCGCACGCTTACATTCCATCTCTCTTTCTCACCGTCTAGAGTTGGGGAATTTTCATTGTTTCCCAATTATTTTTGTTGTTCCGATGCGTGGGCATATAATAAACCAGTTTAAAGTTTCCTTTTGCCTTTATCTTCATATCGCACATGCTTTCCGATGGCTAAATGCGTTGAAATCGAATTGAAAACCGAATTGAACACAGAACTGTGTAAAATGCATTACGCCTTTATGCGCCTGCAACGCATACATAATTAATCCGAAACGAAATTGGCACTACGACTGCGGGTCCAAAGAACAAAACAAAAAAAAACACGGGAAAAAAAAAGCAGAGGGGTGCTATAAATCGCCCGAGGAAAGAAGTTTATTTTAAAATCCATTTGCCAGTGAAATCAATTCCATTGCAATTGCCGCAAAAGTGTGTAAAAATAATACAAGTTAAATGTGTTAACAGTTATTCGTGGGAAAAAGCGTGCCGGTTTTTATTCACCAAACGGTAAAATCAACAAGCAATCGCCTCTCGCTCGCTCGCTCGCTCTTGCACTTTAATCCAATTGAGGTTGGAGGGTCGCTGTCGCCCCACCAGACCACCTCTCTCGCTCGCACCGCCCTCGCAATGCCGCTCCTGCAGCTATCGCCGCTCCTCGCACTCCTGCTACTGCTGTGCAGCAGTGTGAGCGAGACGGCCGCGGACTACGAGAACACCTGGAACTTCTACTACGAGCGTCCCTGTTGCACTGGAAACGATCAGGGAAACAACAATTACGGGAAGCGCGGCGCAGGTAACTAGCCAACTAACGGGACAAAAAGGGCGGGAACACGGATTAAAGCACACTTGTTAAATACATTTTCACTTTTTGTGCGCCTTTTTACGGAAGCTTAACAAATTAAAAACATTTACCAAATATCCTTCACCTACTTTCATTCGTAATGCTTTTCGATACTCTTAAAAACTTTAAAATATATCGAAAATTCACCATAAATAGATGGTTAATTGACCACAATCTTAGCTTTAGCTTTATTTTGGGCATAGGGTATTCAAAGCTTCGGCTTACATAAATAAGACAGGGCTTTTCCGTTTTTTAACTGCGTCCAATATTATTTTTCAATCTTTCAGGCAACAACAAATTTGTAATTTATTTGCCATAATACTCGCACATGTTCTTTGTGCCTTTATTATTTATCTCGTTTGGTTCGATTTCAATTGCATCTATATATTTTTTTTTATGTGCCCGTTTGGGCCATTTTCCATTTCTGGCTCGGAGCATTGTTATTGTTGTTGTTTTTTATAATTTGCATATTAATGCGTTGCATTCATAGTGAATATTGCTGGTCCGTGCAATTGTGAATTGTTGCTATTCATATGCATATTTCATGTTTAAACAAATACCAATAATGTAATCATATTTTAACCATATGCAGCCCCATAATCCACAGAGATAAATCCTGAATGATATATAATTGACTGGGTTCCCTTAATTCCCACCCCCAAAAAAATGCGAATACTTTACCCTTTAAATGTTCAATCTACCTTGATTTCCATCTGCATTTTTTCACAAGCTCTCTGTTCGGAAGACTTGGCCAGCTTTATTGAGTCATTAAGGCCTAAAAGTATTTAAAATTCATCTGCGAGCGGCCAGAAACTGGTTATTCACTTTTTTACGTCTGAGCCATGTTGGATTTTGCCTAATAATTTTGGGCAGCATTAATTTATCATCGTGCGGCTGATTGAAAAGTTCCCCAGTGTGGCCATTGAATGTGGCTACAGAACAGCAGAAAGCCATCAAGAATGGAGCGCAGAAAATGTTGTATAAAAAATTTAAATCTCATTTAGCCGGGCGGGGCCAACAACAACAACTTGGGGTCAAGACCAGTAAACATTTTCTAATAGTCCACGTTCCGGAATGCCGGGCATGTGCCCTGCCCCCCTGCCCCTCTGCCCTCTGTCTCCACTATATCTTTAACTATAAGCCATAAGTGCAGCATAAAACTTCACGTGCCGACAACAAGTTTTGGTCCTTGCCGCATGTTGCGCTGTAAACTCAATAGCTAAGCACTTGGCCGAAAGGAAAACGTGAGACGATTAGGGAATCGTTTAAGCTGCTTGCGCATACTTTTCCAGGAGTTATATAGAAAAATCTATATGGGAAAAATCCGAAATGCCTGCAGCAGCAGAAGCAGCTACAAAGTTCGAAGGTTGGACAGTGCACCAGATGAATGCACCACTATATAAACCGATCGGCGGGCCATAAATTAAGGTACACATACCTAACTAAACCACAAAAGCCAGCGAACTGAATAACAACAAAACTCTAAAATGTCAACTATAAATTCCCCCGTTGATGGGGAATATTTATTACATGTTTTTTTTGTACTCGTCTGTAAATGAAAAAGCACTATTTTCATTGATTTAAATGAAATTAATTGCACTTTATTTTCGGTGGAATACACAATTTATGTCTCTCCATGGCATTTCTCAGTCCCACTGCCGCACCGTCCTCTGTCGCCACCTCCACCGCCGCCACTGCCACTTCACAATTGGTTGACTCAGCGGTTTGACAGATGTTGCCACCACCGCCACTCTTCTCCCTAAAATTCTATTTATATATTGGCGCTGTGTCTGCCGCTGAGCTCTTCCCTTGTTTTCCCACTCAAAAGATACAAAGTTGGCCGGCTGTCTCACACAAGGTGCTACGACTTCATTATTCAGGCCAAGCCCCTGATTACTAACTCATTTGACCGGCAGGTAGCCAGAGGTTGAGCTCTTAAGGCCTTGTTTTTGTACCGAAACTGCTGGCATCCCGCTGACAAAAAAAAGGAACTGAGGAGGAGAAAAAAGAAACTGCCTGATAAATTCACACATCTCAAGCACTTATTGGTATTTAATCGACTTACAACCAAGTTACAAGATAGTATGCATCCTCTCAAAAGCAATTCCCAATGCATTTCCAGCAATACTTTAAATAGTTTCCTCTAAGCTCAAAACACACATCAAATATACAAAGCCAGAGTAATGAACTCATTTGCTCTTAGCCTGCGTCTAGCAAAAAGTGCAGCGCATGGCCATTGGCCAAGTGAGACAGTTTAGAATTATAGCAGTAATTTCTTGGCATAATTTTTTATTGCCACAAATAGAGGATGGAGCCTGGGATTAATGGCTTCCGCGTTGTCTGATTTCTTAGCAAATGCAACAGCTTTAAGAGCTTCGCACTCGCTCGTGGTCTTTGTCAAACCGTGGGCACACTGCTGACCCATTAAAACGACAAAAGCGATAAAGGGATAGCCGAGTTCTTGGCCCCCGGCTTTTGTATTTCTTTCTTTTTTTTTCCTTTTTTTCCTTTTTTTCCAGAGCCAGTAGCTGGGGTGGGGCTTCAGCTGTGCGTTGCACTTCATCATGACGGCAATGTCAAAAGCTGTTCACATAGCGGGTCCCATGGAGCCCACCCCTTTCCTGTTGGAAGGTGGGGTGCGGATGGTTTGGTGGGTGGGGATTTACCTGGCTTTGAGCCGGGAATCTAGCCGAGCACCGGGGAACCACCCAAAGCATGTCAGCACGGAGCACCGTCGAGCTGCTCACAATGGAAACTTTGCCGCGAAATTGAATTTCAATGCAATACAGTGCAGTGCAGTACAGTGGAGTTCCCGACACCTCCAGTTGCAAGTGGGGCTTAATATTGCTGGCCTGCGAAAGGGGATCGAAACGTTGCCATTGCCAAGCTACAAGCTACAAGCGGTGGCAACATCATTAAAAGTGTGTTTAAAGCGGACCCTTTTGGCCAAGTTTTAGTTGGCCAGCGAGAACGGAAGGAAAATCACGTTTCGCCTTGGACAACTTTGCCAAGTCCACTTGGAGAAAGAGCATTCTGGAAATAGAACGGAATAGAATAGAATCTGAAATAAAAACTTTTTGTACTCAGTCAGCAAACGAATCAACACGAGTGCTCCTACTGTAATTATTAATATTTAATGTTAAGTGTGAAAAGTACAAGTTGTGTAAGGGGGATGTTCTCTCTTACATATATCTGAGGTACTTTTAGGTAATTAACAATAAGCTGCTTTGAGTTCTCAAGGGGAATTTGCTTATATGAAGAACTTTTCAATCAGAAGCCAAAGAGAGGTTCACTTTATTTGTCGCAGTGCCCTGGCAAATATGTGCATAGTTATGTAACATCCGATTGATAGAACCCACTTAATGTAGGCGTTGCTGATTACGACTAAGGAAGTGCGCTTATCGCTCGCAGGGCGATGGAAAAACGCCGAGAACAGAGAGAAATGGCAGGGGAAAAGCGGGAAAGGAAAACTGTGGCCGATAGCAAAGTGTCGCAAAATGTTGCAAAAGCAATTAGCACAGGCAACGGGCCAAATGCAATCAATCAACTGCAAATGCAGTTAGGCCACAGATTCTGTCGTTAGCCATAATTCAATCACCTTAAATTGATGCAAACAACTCGCTTAACGTTAATTTCAATTTGCCCATCATTTTAAGGTGAAATTTAATTAAATTTTCATTCATTGCCTGCCTGCCTGACTGGCGTGCAGCGAGTATGTGTGTTTACTAGTTCGTATTTGTGCTGGCCTAATTGACTCAGGCTAAGCTTGCTAAAGACCAGAATTTGCATTCCCTTTTGTCTGGCCAAAATATGTTGCATATGGCAAGGAACTTGCGGCTTTGTGCGCACTTAAGTGGCAACAAGACGTGCAGCTGGACTCTGTGAATTCATGGAAAATTAAGCGAGCCGCAGAATGTTTTAGTTTCTGGGCAATATTCCCATAAAGGTGGCCAAAAAAACAAAAAGAAAAGAAGTGCCAGCTGGGAAAAATTGCTGACGCTAATAGAGTTGAAAATACTCTTACGTAATTGTGCACTTACACAATAAAGGAAATATAATCAGATAATGGTGTGTGGCAGTTTACAAATACATTTTTATCATGCAAATATCTTTTATGAGAGTCCAACTTTTTTATTAGGCTAAAAATGGAAATGGCAGATATTATCAATCGATAATAACAAAGAGCTTAATGTTCTATACAGCTTGGTGTTCGAATACAATCACTTTTTTAAAATACCCACTAATTTATTCAGTTCTTTTGTTTTGGCTGTCCACATTTATGCGCTCATTAAACTTCAGTTGCATATGAGAATATCCTGTACAAGGGTATAAAACGAGGGGGCTTAAAACTATTTGAAGCGTTTATGTGGCGCACTCACACATGAGCCATCAAATGAAGTTGCACTGGGAAACTACCTCGGCTTCCACCTCGTTGTTAACCAAAAATGAAACAGTTACCGCATCCGCATTTTGTTGCGTTTTTGTTGGCCGCTTTTGGCCGATGTCCAGGCCATATGACTGGGATACTCGGGGATATTCGGATGCTCGAATGCTGGGATGCTCGGTAGTTGCCATTGCAGTTTGTGCTCGTCCGTCGAGTGGTGTTTTGACTGCTCTTTTGATGCTTTTTTATGAGTGCGCTCTTCGGGTTTTTTGTATTTCGCTATTTTGCAACAAAATGAACTTGCGCTGCGCATTGCTGCTGCCATAAAATGAACTAAATTGAGTTGAAAATGTTTTGCACACCGCCCCCGACCCCGCCCCCGCGCTCCAGAAACTTCCTCTACACAGTCTAAACCATCCCTGCATTTCATGGCTGCAGTGTGGAATTAAAGCTGCATCCCGATGCCCCTGGGCATTCAGACGGCTTACAGTGCTGACAATAAGTGTATTTACCATGCATATGCGTTTTAATTATACACACACACACAATCAAAAGGAGACAACCTTTTGGGTGAGGCGCCATTGTGTTGTCTTGTGCAAATGAAATGGTAACCGCTTTGGCTAAGCATTTTGGCTTACTCCCCACACTCCCCACTCCCCTCCCCTGCCATGCAGTTCCTATTCTTCTTTGGCTTTCTCAGTTCTCAGCCACACCCCCTGCCGCCCCTTTCACATTCAGCTCGCAACACAGGTGCAGACGTCTAGACGGCTTTCGAGTGCTTAGAGCCGACGTGAATTTCTCATAATTAGCAGAGCACTGAAATGAAATAACTGGGAATTTTCGCCAGGGAAATTCTGGCTGGGCAATGCAAGCAGGGAAATTAACTGAGTGGTTTGTTTTTATTTTATTCGGTAGTAAAATATATTTATTTTCAGATGTTTTCTGTATTTTTCTTTCATTCTAAGAACTTTAATTCTTAGGGACCAAGCATGTCCAAAACTCCCAGTAGACGTCTTCTTTATTTCTTGTTTTCATTTCTGCCGATTAGTCTGCTTTCCCCTTTTTTCACATCCTTGCCATCTCTTTATTATTGTCTAGACTTTCTTGGAATGTTTAGCTGCAAAGGAGCAGGGAATTATCAAAGGAAATTTGGGTTTTCCTAGTTTTTCCTAGTTTAAAGGCCATTTGCATAGCCAGCTGGATGAACTGAAAAGCAGCTGCAGGGCATTGATTCGACATGAAAGCCTTGAGTACACGTTCCAGTTTGTGTGTCATCTTTTGCGACAAATTTGGAATATACCTTAACATTTCAAAGGTAAATGTCAGCCGGGTACCGTGCACCTGCAACTGACATGGCCGTGTATATTTGCGTATATACTCGTATACGTGTACGAATGTGTGGTACGTACATCTGCCTGGGGCACGGTCAAATGGGCGGCTTGAGTGGGTGGCACAACATTAAATGTACAATATGCTCATTGCAATCCCTTCGACTTCCCCTCGTGGCCAGCACTCGCATTTGATTTGATAATAACGTTTTCGGAAATGTCATTTTCTCCCTGCCAGAAATTGATTTGACTGCCTCATCTTGGCTCTTTTCGATCCACGTTTTGCCACGTGGGGTTGGTCGTAAAAGCCAAACGCATATTTATGAAGAGCATAAAAATTATTGACATATATGGCGGAGTCATAAATGCTCATACCCATAAGCACTCTCCTACTCCGCCCAGTGAAAATCCCCAAAGAAAATTGCCAAGCTAAAAAAAGAGGAATATAAAATTTGGCGTTTGTTGTTTTTTTTCTGTACGTTACTCAAAGGCAGCTCGTAAATGCAATTTGATTTTGATTGGACTTGGATTAAACGCAAATAAAGTTCACATCTTAAATGTCAAATTTGAAAAGGATTTTTACAGTCGCCTCTGGGTAAACTTTGGCCCAGACGATGGGGAATTTCGATGGAGATTTACAGAACTGGTGATATAATTTACCAAACTCGCAAGCAGAAATTTTAAAATCAGCTACTTAATGTGACTGGTATGGTTATAGAAACTTTAATCTTGATATTCTGAACACTAGGTAACCCAACTTCAATGCAAATTTCCCTTTCAAGCCGAAAGTAATATAATTTATTTTTACCAACAACTTGAAAGGCTTTCTTCACACAGACAATGTGCAAAAACCGATTGGACGACCTCGTTTCGATAGAGTTCACGTCCTTTGGTGCCATCAATTTTATGTTAATATTTGCCATATTTTTATTGGCTTAATCCAGTCATGAAATGGTGGCAATATGTTTTTACTGGCTGCCGATGACAATTGGCCCCATAAACAATTTCGCAAATGGTTGTGCGCCGGAGAGATTTAACCATTTCCGCAGGCTCCATGAAACATTTATAGTTTTCTGGCTCAAAGGCCAAATATCGAATATGGACTCCAGAGCTCGCAAATCAATGTGGTCAATTAAGCTGCGTAAATGCAAATTATTTATTGCTGTATTCTACTCGTTCTTTCTTAGCCTTAAAGAGTATGTTTTTCTCGCTTGAAGAAAAAATAAAAACTTTGAAAAGGTTGTGCCAAAAAGAAAAAAGGCAAAGGGAAAACTCAAAGAAAAAGCAGGAAAGTTCGACAGGCATTCACAATAAAAATATGTACAAAAGCATTTCAAGCGTACACAAGTCGACTTCCTGTTTGGCAAGGACATTCTATTCGAAATGTGCATGCAAACAAGGATACGCGTGAGTGAGTGTGTGTGTGTGTGTGTGTGTGTGTAAGTGTATGTGCGCACTTCTATTGTAGTTGGCCCAATAGGTTGCTCGTTGTTTTCCCCCCTTTCCCCAAAAAAATATTCTCTCGAAATCGGAAATCAAAAATAGCTACATTTCTGCCGGTGGGGTCTTCGGTTTCCTTTCCGTATTTACATATCCCATTGTTGAGCATGAGCATGAGCATAAATCGGATGCCAGTTTGGGTTTTGTTTGGGTTGGTTGCGTTGGTTGGGCTTGGAGTCGAGTTTGAGTTTTGGGTGCCCTGCCCTTTGTTTGCTCCATTGCTGACCTCTGTCATACTTTTGCCCATTGTCCGGCTTCTGCTGAGGGGGATAATGCCTCGGTCATCCATATTACTTGAACGACATTTGACACTTTTGGCTGCCACAGCTTCCCCCGTCCCCGTCCCCTTGCCATTCCCCCTTCAATTCATAATTCCCATCAGCAGCTCCTTGGCGGCAAAATTAATTGCTGATGGTATTGAGCAGTGATGAGTGACAGCCGGCAAATACAAATTAGTTTAATTAAAGAATTGTGTGCTCAGCATTTAGCAATAACCACATAGTAACCACACATGTACACATCATCCCGTTGGGCAAACAATTTGCAGACAAAGCGACGTCACTGAAATTAACATAATACAATACTTATAATTAATGGCTCTTGTTTGTCGGGGAGCTTTGGAAAGGCATTTCGTGTCCTAAGCCCTCCTTATTTTCTGCTTTGCCACGCGGAAAACTTCAATGTAAATAAACAGGACCATTTTCAAGCTCGCTCTCTCTTCTTGTTTTTTTTTTTTTGCACAAAAACGCCGTTTGATTGAAATGGGATATCTGTATCTGTATCTTTGGCTGCCCGACTGGGCTCTTGGTGCTCCTGTTTGTTCGTGGCCAAAACTGTCCGCCATTCTGTGCGGGAATGGAAACTTTGTTGACACTATCTAGACGCCATGTCCGGCGTCTGCAGCTCGGTTCACTTAGGGAAAATTTCTTGTGCAAATATTGAGTTTACTTATCGGAAATGTTTTCCTTTTCAGATCATGTGCGGGAGTTCAACTGCGGCAAGCTGTACTATCGCACATTCCACATGAACGAAGATCGCGATACGCTCTATGTGGGAGCCATGTAAGTACATATCCCATACAACATCTAACAAGCAGTTAGTATATCATTTGATTGTCGAAAATGAGTACTTATCACTAACTCAATTCCGATTAGCAACACATCCTCTTAGCTGTAATTCAAAAATGCCCATCGGCAGAATAACAATGAATTATATACTTTTCTATTCCAGGGATCGCGTATTCCGTGTGAGCCTGCAGAACATCTCCTCATCCAATTGTAATGTAAGTATGGCTGCCATGACTTCGGCTCTGGATGTGCTAAATGCCTTAAATATGATAATCCTGGAGCACGCTTTTAGGCTAAGTCCTTTCGTCGCCAAAGGTCGCCAATGGGGATGGGGATGGAGTATGGGAGGATGGGTGGATGTGGCAGGTTGTCCAGAGTCGGGCCACAAATCTAGCTGACAGTAAGGGGAAAAAATCGTGAAAAGCTTTTGGGCTAAACAACTTTGCTTGCGGCCGTTGCTGTTGGTGCTCTGTGGCATATTGTTAAAAATTCATTATACGCCACGTTGCCAATGGGGAGTGGGAATGGCTGTTGTTGTGTATGTGTTTGCCATAGTTTCCAAATGGCCGCTAAGCTTCTTGCAGCCTTTTGTGGCCATAAAGCGCCATCTAAACGTTGTCAGCACAATACACCGGCTTAGCAGCCTTTTAGGCGCACTTCAAATGGCAACAACGACGTCGACAGCCACAAATCTTCGATTCCCACGGCGCAGTGGCTGAAAAAAAAAAAAAAAATGTTTATTTTAGTTAACCCAAAGGTTTTGCCCCCCGCCAAACTTCCAGCACGACACAAAAAAATAAAGGGCCAAAAAGCATATTTAATATGCACTCTCTTGTCCGGACATTATGTTCCTGGCGTATTCCCCGAACTGGTTCGAATCTGCAGGCTCAGGTTTATGCGTTGCCCAGATATAAATTTTTGGGAGACGCCACATACGCGAACTTGCCACAACATTTGCGAGGCAATTCGATTACAGGAAGTGCTACCCCGTGTCTTGGGTTTCCAGCTTGGGCTCGGTCTCAGGCTCGGTCTCGGTCTCAGTCTCGGTTCTGGGCTGTTTATGAATTTATGACTTGCAAAAGTTTGTTTTATGAGCGCCACACACCTGACTTGGTGTGCTCCTCACAGGAGCAGCCGTCCTCTATGCCACACCATAACATACCATTCCATTCCATTCCATGCCATTTCGAGCCGTGCAACGCATCTCCGAGCCGAATCGTAAAAGTCTAAGAGGTTATATTATCTTGTAGCATGCTCGCCAGCCAGGATACGTCAATATATTTTATGCGGTTAAGTGCGAATACATTCGCCGTGGGCATCATTTGGTTCTGGCCTATACACATGGAGTCACACTGCGGAAAAAGCGGGCAAGGAAGCTAGCTATGAGATTGGGAACTATATCTTAGAAACAACAACTAACTCCTATAGTTAAATATCTAAACATGTTAATAGAGATGTTTATCAAGGAATATTTTATTAGTTTCCTCCTAATTTAGTTTTAATTTTGTAAAGACCTTCTTGCTTTTGTCGCAGTGCACCCGAGTGCCGCGTTCGCTCCCAACTCCTGCACCTGTTCCTCCTCCGGTGCCGCTGCTCCTCCGGCTGCTTTATGCGCCAAATGCAAATTCAACTAAATAATACATGATTTTGGTTTTATATGAACGCTCTGCTGCGACTGCCTGCCTCCCAAGTGGGCGGGGAATAGGTAGTTGGGTGGCTGGGTGGTTGGGTTGGAAGCCCGTTGGTGAAGGTGGCTTGGCTGCTGGGTGGGTGTTGGCCTGTGGGTGGCTGCGATGGAGCAACGGAGGTTGGTGCGTGAAAATATTTCGTGTGTGCTTGGGTAACATTACGTGATTTATAAATAAATTTAGTTGAAAGCATTCTGAAGGTGCCACGGACGAACGCTAGTTGTAGTTTATGCCGCATGCGGCAGACGCAGCCTCCCCCTTCTAGCATTTGCAATATACAATTTTTGTATTTCGGCTTTTTTGAGTAAATTGAATTTTTGAATTGATAGAAGCCACGGCACGTGAGCTTTTAACCTAATGGTTAATGGTTGCCAGGTGCACGCGATTTGATTTGCTATATATTTAGCTAATTTATCCCGGGTTTACTCTTCGTTTCAGCGGGATGTGATCAACTTGGAGCCAACGCGGGATGATGTGGTTAGCTGTGTCTCCAAAGGAAAAAGTCAGGTGAGTACAAACCTTTTAAAATAGCAGTCATAAATTTAATATATCACTCCTCAAAAAGCAACGTGAAAATTGTAAACATTTTTACAAGTATGCCTTAACCATTTATTTAAGAAAATTCCAAAGGAGCTTCCGCAAATTGTTGTCTTCCAATTTACTAATTTTTCAATCAACCAGTTTTTAAAACTATTTTCACCCAAATTTCAGATCCACTTACCCAGTTTGCAATGCCCATACAACCCATGTATTGCAATGGCATATGTAATTCATAGAAACCCCTTTTTTTTATCCTGATTTCATAACAAATTTTCTGAATATCTAAACCACAATTGTTTTACCTTCGCCTGTTAAATTCCTCCGTGCATCTGCAACTACTTTATGTATTCTACATATGTATATACTCTCAAATAAATCACATCCCTGTGGAGGTATTTCAGTAACTCGATTGCAGTTTAAAACCAAGAAAATCCCATCGACTGGCAATGTGGCAGACGCTTCTGTTGCAACTCGTTTATAATGTGACAGCAAATCCTTTCATTCGAAATCAATTTCAAGTTATTCGTGGCAGGAGCAGCAGTAGCAGCAGCAGCAGCAGCAGCATGTTGCATGTGGCACACACACACACACACACGAGCATCATGGGGGCCACATGGGCATCCTGCTTAAGTCATCATAAAGCTGCCTGTGTGCCACTGGTGCGCTGGCAGTAATTTCTGCAGCGTTTCGTTGCATTGTTGCCAATTGATTTAGCTTCGGCAGCGACGCGTGCTATTGCAATTTGTCCACATTTCTGCCACAAATTCGCTGCAGCATTACGGAACACACTCGAAACCATTTCGATTTCGCTGTGTTTGGGGAGCAAAACAGATGATGCCGCGCTCGCTGTACCATAAATTGAAAAAACGACCCACAACATTGTCATCCCAGCGTACTTTTGTTTTTCATGTATGCCATCTTCGCCGCAATAATCGATATGTGTTTTTCTTTTGCAGATCTTCGACTGCAAGAACCATGTGCGTGTCATCCAGTCAATGGACCAGGGGGATAGGCTCTATGTGTGCGGCACCAACGCCCACAATCCCAAGGATTATGTTATCTATGTAAGTTGGCCAGATTGGGAAGCCATACGCCGTATGCCGTATGCCATTTGCCATTGCCATCTACCATCCGCCATTCATGTCGCCCATGAAAAGATTGCCACCGACAGTTGACTTTAGATGCCAATCAACAGTTGCTCATTCAGCCTTTGACATCTGTCCGTAGATAAAGCACCTAAACTAAAGTCAAACACTCGAAGGGGAATCTTTTGTGCTCAGCATTTCACTTATTCACCCTTTTCCATCTCCATCTCCATCCTTAAGGCGAATCTTACCCACCTGCCGCGCTCGGAATATGTGATTGGCGTGGGTCTGGGCATTGCCAAGTGCCCCTACGATCCCCTCGACAACTCAACTGCGATTTATGTGGAGAATGGCAATCCGGGTGGTCTGCCCGGCCTGGTAAGCAAATTGCTCGCATAAACTAAAACTTTCTCGGACCTTAACTGAGGCTGTAAATTGCTGCTCCACAGTACTCCGGCACGAATGCGGAGTTCACCAAGGCGGATACGGTTATTTTCCGCACTGATCTGTATAATACTTCGGCTAAGCGTTTGGAATATAAATTCAAGAGGACTCTGAAGTACGACTCCAAGTGGTTGGACAGTAAGTATGAAATAAGCATATTCTTCTGAGTACAATTTACTTTTATACTTTCATAAAGATGTAAGTAATGGGCTTGAAACATTAAACGATTCGAGGGAATAGAATTTAATACTCCTTACCTACTTATTAGTCCTCACTAACGTCTAATTTCCTTTTTTCCAATTCACAGAACCAAACTTTGTCGGGTCCTTCGACATCGGGGAGTACGTGTACTTCTTCTTCAGAGAAACCGCTGTGGAATACATCAACTGCGGCAAGGCCGTCTATTCGCGCATCGCACGGGTGTGCAAGAAGGATGTGGGTGGCAAGAACCTGCTGGCCCACAACTGGGCCACCTACCTGAAGGCCAGACTCAACTGCAGCATCTCCGGCGAATTTCCGTTCTATTTCAACGAGATCCAATCGGTGTACCAACTGCCCTCCGATAAGAGCCGATTCTTCGCCACATTCACGACGAGCACTAATGGCCTGATTGGATCTGCCGTATGCAGTTTCCACATTAACGAGATTCAGGCTGCCTTCAATGGTAAGCCCACCACCGCCTTTCGGGGCGATCCGCACATCCCGTTGACATGCAATTTTCTGTGCTCGTCCATTGTCCCCCAAGTGGATTGGGTGGCACTGACTTGAAATTGGAAACGGAAACGGAAAGGGAAACGATGGAATGGAAATGGCGCATGCAACTTATTGGCAAATTTTATTTGCAATCTATACATTTGTTTTATCCATTCGATAGTTCGCTACCCCACTCTGTTGAGTCTGTTGAGTGTTTTGTAATTTTCAGTCCAGTTCAGCTCAGTACAGTTCAGTTGGGTTCCGTTCGATTCGTTGCCGTGCGCAACATAAATCGCATTAGAAAATCCATTTGAATGGATTATGGCCACACACACACTTGGTGGCTCTTTTTATTTTCCACCGGCTGACAGCTTAGAGGGGAACCAGCTGACACCTTTGGTCGTAGATTTAAGTCTTCAATTGCAGCTCAGCACTCAGAGCTTGATAAACTTTTTTCCTTTTCCATTCCCTGCCATCATCTCATATGAGCAATTGTTTTTGCTTTGCTCTTTTACTTTTTATCCCGCGCGCACAGGCAAATTCAAGGAGCAATCTTCATCGAATTCCGCATGGCTGCCGGTGCTTAACTCCCGGGTGCCGGAACCACGGCCGGGTACATGTGTCAACGATACATCAAACCTGCCCGATACCGTACTGAATTTCATCAGATCCCATCCACTTATGGACAAAGCCGTAAATCACGAGCACAACAATCCAGTCTATTATAAAAGGGATTTGGTCTTCACCAAGCTCGTCGTTGACAAGTGAGTTGGAAACAAATATATTTTCTATGATGATACTTGGTATGATACTTGGACTGTTTGTTTTACGAGTTTAATCCGTTCGTCAGTTAGAAATGTAAACGAGAAAAATATAAGAACATTTTACCGAAACATTGCCCAATTTAATTCAACCTTTAACATATATTTAGTACCACAGGTGCAAATTGTAAGCTCATTAAAAAGAATGCATTTATAAGGCAAACATTCTATTTGATCACGTAATCCGCTTCAAAAGTTTAAGGTTAATTCAAGCTTACTCATATGCATATTAAAACATCCTTATTTCAGAATCCGCATTGACATCCTCAATCAGGAATACATTGTGTACTATGTGGGCACCAATCTGGGTCGCATTTACAAAATCGTGCAGTACTACCGCAACGGAGAGTCGCTGTCCAAGCTGCTGGATATCTTCGAGGTGGCTCCGAACGAGGCCATCCAAGTGATGGAAATCAGCCAGACACGTAAGAGCCTCTACATTGGCACCGATCATCGCATCAAGCAAATCGACCTGGCCATGTGCAATCGCCGTTACGACAACTGCTTCCGCTGCGTCCGTGATCCCTACTGCGGCTGGGATAAGGAGGCCAATACGTGCCGACCATACGAGCTGGATTTACTGCAGGTGGGTGATTTAAAGTCAACATGCGAGTATATGCTATTAAATGCAGCAAACGAGTGGCAAGCCAAGGGATTGCATATCAACTTGATGTGTAAAGATACCACAAACCCATCTACTTATTATTTCAATTGACTCAAAATCAAAGCTGAAACGGATGAGTTAATTTCACTTTTCCATCTGCAGGATGTGGCCAATGAAACGAGTGACATTTGCGATTCGAGTGTGCTGAAAAAGAAGATTGTGGTGACCTATGGCCAGAGTGTTCATCTGGGCTGTTTCGTCAAAATTCCCGAAGTGCTGAAGAATGAGCAGGTGACCTGGTATCATCACTCCAAGGACAAGGGACGGTGAGTGGAATTGATGATTCGCTTTGATACACCGACAACCAATCGCATGGATTTCTTTCATAGCTACGAGATTCGTTACTCGCCGACCAAATACATTGAGACCACTGAACGTGGCCTGGTTGTGGTTTCCGTGAACGAAGCCGATGGTGGTCGGTACGATTGCCATTTGGGCGGCTCGCTTTTGTGCAGCTACAACATCACGGTGGATGCCCACAGGTAAGCCAATACACTCTGTTGATATAAAAAGACTAACCCAAGAGCACCAGAATCAATATATCTCTAAAATACCTACAATTTCAATGAATACAAGTTTAATGCATTTAGCTTTATTGATTAGCATAGTGAAGCCATATACTACTCAATTACACTTGGATAATAATAACACGGAAACAATGTTTTATTTTGGAACAGATGCACTCCGCCGAACAAGAGTAATGACTATCAGAAAATCTACTCGGACTGGTGCCACGAGTTCGAAAAGTACAAAACAGCAATGAAGTCCTGGGAAAAGAAGCAAGCGGTAAGTGATAATGAGGACCAACGCCCTTGGGGGTGGATTTGTGGTAAAATGAGGTTGGTGGAATGGTGGTGTTGGTGATGTTGGTGGTTCCGGTGGGCCGGGGGCAGGCACACACCATAATAAACGATTTGAATGGCAATTATTTTAATAGCCTTCGAGCCGGGCGGCTGTCCAAGCTGACACCGCAGCGTCAAATCAAAGGGAAAATAATAATAAAAGCGGTGTAAGGTAGTTAAGTTGTCATTATCCGAGCAGCCCACCTGTGGTGTGACCCAAATGCAAGGTAATTGCCCACCTGGGTGGGAGATGCAATGGAAATGTAATTAAAATGCAATCACTTTGGGGTCTATATATGTGGGTTCCTTCGCAATCATATTTACTAATTGCGTGTGTCTTATGTGCTTCTTTTTACGATTCCTTTTACAGCAATGCTCGACACGGCAGAACTTCAGCAGCAATCAGCATCCGAATGAGATTTTCCGCAAGCCCAATGTCTGATATCACGAACAGAGTATCGCCCTCAAAATGCCGTCATCGTCCAATCAGTTTTAGTTTATCGAAGCCGAGGAGGATAATAACAGTGCGGAATAGGAAGTCCAACGGGGAGAATGGACGAGAAGAACTCATTATAATCATTATTATCAGCGACATCATCATAGACATACTTTCTTCAGCAATGAACAGAAAACTCTTCCTAAACGATTATGCATTTACCGAGGCATTTACAATGCATCCATTGACTTAGACTTAGACATTAGGGTATTATCGCATGACACAGCTCCTCCCATACGGTGCAATTTCACGCACTTAAATCGATTTGCATTAAATACAATAACAAAAGCCACGACCCATAGTTAGTTACGACAATTGAACAATGGAGATACTTAAACAACTGCCGCAGAATCGCACATTCATATCGTTATTTGAATCTAGACTTTGATCAGTTTCAGCATAACAACGTATATATGCATATATCCAAACTTTGATCTTTCAAGGCTTACTTATAAATATGGCAACCTAAATGTAATCGAAGAAGCAATGTGATGTTAAGTTTTGATAAATTTATTAACAGCCTAACTACATAATCGCGATGAACTCGGTTTGAATGTACTATAGCGACACAATTATAACGATTGTACACATGCATGCGCCCCATACGGATATATGAATCAGCCCTAAATCGAATCTAATTCTAAACTTACAGGAGCGATCCTTAGATAAACCTCAATCACAAGCAATACTCGCCTAACGTGCATCTACATAAATAACTCGAATCGGTCCATAGCTTATATACTACACGATATCTAACAGTGTTCAGTTATATGTAATATGTATGTGTACTTCAAATGCCAGTTTATATTGTAAAACCCATTCCCATCTTGCCCACAAAACAATTTCGATGAACAAAAAGTATTTCGATTATGATTTTTAGTGACTTGCACTCTCTTCAGACTAAATGTACTTAAGGTAATTTGCAAAAATCTTTAGTTCTTAAGCGTTTAGTTATAATAAAATGAGACAAAAACCATTTTAATAAAAAATATCTGAAATTTACAACAAATGTTCGTGTTATTTCTTTCAATAGCTTTACATGTTTTTCAAACTGGAATCCTATGCTATAATTGGTTGTGCTTATGTAAGGACATAAGAGAGACAGGTCGGCAAACACTTAGCAATAATAGAATGTGATTCAAAGGTGTGAGAAGTGCTGTCCAAATAATAATTTCAATTTCATTGCATTTCGGCTTATCTCTGAACACATTGCATAATTCCAACCGAGTGCGCAAAGACAAATGTTAATTTTAAATCAAATACTTTGAACTATTCAACTTGGACAAATATTTTATAACGAGGAAACCCAAGCCGGACATCGGGCAAAGTTAGCCGCCCCCCTCCGTCTGTGTGTGTGTGTGTGTGTGAGTGTGTGGGCGGGAGTATCTGTGTGTTGTTAGCCAGGTTGTTGGAGACAAAGTTTGTCGTGCTTGGGACTTCGGCCTTTCGGTCAGGTCAAGCGCAAAGGCGAGAAATAACCAAATTTCCAATTTGGTTTTCGGGCTGTGTGTTTGCCGACCCTTCGGTTCACCTTGCTCAAAGCCAAAAGGCAAACATTTGAGCTGAGTGTGTCGGTGTGTGTGTGTGTGTGTGAGTGGTGTGTCTGTGTTGGCAGGGAAAAGATTTGCATATTTCTGCGCCGGGGCAACATTAAATTGAATTCCATATTCAAATAGTCGAGAGATAAGCGTGAGCATACTTTCCAATTATAGATGGCCAGCCCGCAGACAAATAGAATTAAAGTGCAACATTTTTGCATAATATCTTGCTTGTAAAATGCGCCTGCTGCCTGCTGCCTGCTGCCCTGCCACCGCCGTCGACTGTTCGCACCTTAATTAGTTATGCAGCACCAAAAATTAAGCTTAATTAGCGTTGACTCACTGGTTTGGAAAATTAATTATTTCCACTCGCCGTTATTATTATCGCTGTGCACTTGGCCGAAGCATCAGGGCCCAGCTTCCGGACCCGCTTGTTGACTACTTAATTGAAATTCATATGATTTTTTTCCTTTGCACTCTCCACTTTTGTCATTATCATTTAAATAGTGTCGGGGGTGCTATAATCCTGGCCAGAACTCTGGGAGTTGGGCTCCCTGGGTCTCGCTTCATCGTTGACAGCATTCCTTGCGGGGCTCAAACTCGCAGCTTGGGTCTGTTGTTTAAATGAAATTAATGCATATTAGTGGGCTTTGGTTGAGCTGAGATTAAATTATACTGCCCCAACTTAAGCAAAACTAGTCACACTTTAGAATGAACTGTGCTCCTCATGCGCCAGAAATAAATACGATTAATACTTTAGAAATTAGAAGACTTGGGTTTGTTTCAGAACTGTTTATTTTTTTCCAAATTTTAAGAATCTAGTGGTAATAGTTCATTTAAATTACAAATTCACCTGACTCTGCAAAATTCCAAAGCCAGCTAGTTCGCAAATCTCCCATTTATACGAGTACAACAAAAAATCCGATCTAGGTAATCCATGATATGCGGCAAAGGAGCTGTCAATCCGAGTCACTAGCTCGGTTCCAGGAAAGGTTCAGTTTACTTTAGCATGTCGTACGGGTCACAGATGAGCTGGCAATAGAAATACGAAACAAAATTCTCAGTGTTAATAAAAAATCGAAGAAAAATACGCGTGACCAAAATTCTAGAGTTACGTGGCTCGGTGACCAAAACATAATAATATTATATAGAAGCATTAGGAGTTGGACAAAATTTGCTGTCGTGTTCCATTATAATTCTCAATTTGATTGAATATTAAAAGAATGCCTTCGTACAAGGATATGTCTTTGGTGCGCGCTGGCCTGCGATTTGTGGGCCAAAATGGTTCTGGCAAATCTGTGGTACCGGCATATCGCCGCTATGCGACTGCCTGCAAGAGTCCCAAGGGCGTTGTGGTGGGTGTCTACTCCAAGGATGGCGACAAGCCAGCGAAGACCACCTCAAACGCAGTGGGCTTGGACGATGCGCTGGGTGGCAAGCTGCTGACCCTGATCCGTGAACGTGGCATGGACGGCACTCCCGGCAAGGGGCTGCTCTTCAGTGGCTTCGAGGGCGAATACCAGGCGGTTGCCGTCGTCGGAGTTGGCAAACAGGGAGCGGCCTACAACGAGAACGAGGAACTGGACGAGGGCATGGAGAATGTGCGAGTGGCGGCGGGCACTGGAGCCCGGGCGCTGCAGCTCCAGGGCATGTACGAGGTCCACGTGGACGCCATGGACTATCCGGAGCAGGCGGCCGAGGGAGCCGCGCTGGCCGTGTGGCGCTACAATGCCAACAAGAGGAAGAAGAACCGCATTCAGACCCCCAAGCTCGATATGTACGGCAAGGGCGACCGGGATGCCTGGGTGCGTGGTCTGTTCAAGGCTGAATCGCAGAATCTGGCCAGGCGCTTGTCCGACACGCCCGCCAACATGATGACGCCCTCGATCTTCGCCCAGGCCGCCGTGGATGCCCTGTGCCCCTGCGGCGTTTCCGTGGAGGTGCGTTCCATGGACTGGATCGAGGACATGAACCTCAACTCCTTCCTGATGATCGCCAAGGGCTCGTGCGAGCCCCCTCTACTGCTGGAGTGCAGCTACTGCGGCACCTCGCCCGAGGATCGTCCCGTCCTGCTGCTCGGCCAGGGTCTGACCTTCCACAGTGGTGGCCTGTGCCTGAAGCCCAAGAAGGGTATGGACCAGTATCGCGGCGCCATGGCCGGTGCTGCTGTTTGTGTGGGTGTACTCCGTGCCGCCGCCGCCCTATCGCTCCCGATGAACATCACGGCCGTGATGCCGCTCTGCGAGCACATGCCCTCTGGAATGGCCGTGAAGTGCGGCGATGTAGTGACCCTGCTCAATGGCACCACCATGGGCATCAAGAACGTGGACAAGGCACCGGTGGTGCAGCTGGCCGATCCGCTGCTCTACGCCCAGGCCACGTACAAGCCCAAGCTGGTCATCGACATCGGCACCGTGGCCATGGGTGTTAACTACGCCGTTGGCGGCGGCGCCAGCGGCTTGTGGACCACCTCCAAGTCGGTGTGGCAGAACTTCCGCAAGTCCGGTGGCCTGACTGGCGATCGCGTCTGGCGCTTCCCGCTGTTCAAGTACTACAAGCAGATCGTGAACAAGAACATCACCTACGATCTGTGCAACACGGGCCGCGGTCCTGCCAGTTCCTGCTTGGCGGCTGCCATCCTGCACAGCCTGGTGCCCTGCGCGGAGTGGGCCCATCTGGACATCCGTGGCACCGGCATGCTCACCAGGATCAACCCCAGGCCCTACCTCCTCAAGGACTCGATGACCGGACGCCCCACGCGCACTGTTATCCAGTTCATGTACCAGATGGCCTGCTCCGGCTAGAAGAATCCTTGCCATGTGGGTGGACACCTTATTTGTGGGCCTGCCTGTTGGCCCATGTATTCGATATTTGATTCTTTGGTACAGTGTTTGCACAGAAACACATCCTGGCCTGGATGAGCCTTCCTCGTAAATGTGCACTTTAATATCGTTGGCAATAAATTGTATAAACTATGAGAATTGAAAGCTGGAAGCTAATTATATCGATGTTTTTGTGAAAATAACCTATATCGCTTGGGTATTTCAAATTAACCATATTGCATATTACCAAATATGCAAAATGCCAATTGCTAACTGCCCAAACTCAATTTCCCGACTAAAAGTATTCAATCAGGCAAATATTGAAACTTGAGTAATTTCACCTCGGTTGCGAGCCACCTTTGGAAGCTACCTGTCGAATCGAAATTTGATTTCCAATCGTATAAATATGGTCTGATTTTCCAACTCGATTGATGGCAGCATTGCGGATTTTCCTGGCTTTGATGTGCGATGTGCGATGTGATTATGTTGACTATAAAATATTTACCTTTTGGCTGGAGTGACGGGAAAATTGGCTTTGAAGTCTGAGGTGCGGGGGTGCCAATCAATGGAATTCGGCAAATGGCATTATGAGGTTGACTTGATTGTCCACATATACTTATTCATACGAATGCACAACGCACTTACGTGCCAGCATTTATCCGGCAGAATGTTATGGGCTAATTGCAAACGGAGCACGAAATGGCAAATGTCTCTCTCAATATTTAATTGGTCCCTGCCAGGATTAGATGCTCAACTGCGTCCTTTTCGTCCTGCCAAGGAGACCAGGTGAACATGAGCATTTGACTGCAAGCCATGTAACTGCAGTTGGCAAATGTTGGCAAAACGATGCCGTTTTACGTGTGTGTGTTTGTGCCTTTGACTCGGATTGTTTGCGGGCGTTTGGCCAGTCAAATTTAATTTTGCCCTCTCGAATGCGAAATGGCATACTTCTGGATTATATATTACACACACACACCCACACTTGCACACACACACACAGTGTCCCTGGGGCCTCGGTTCAGATCCTTAGCACTGCACTTAACGCATACAGCTGCGCACAATGTCCTATTTGCCCAAGGATTTGCTTCTGCCCCCACCCACCTGCCCCTTCTTGGCCCTTCTTCTTGCCATTTGTTACCTTGATTAGCTAATGCTAATTTGGGGATTTGCAATTTCCTCTGCTTGTTTATTTATGCCTCGGTTTGTATTTGTGTTTGAAGTGCTGATTGTGTGCAGCAAATGTAATACCGAAACGCGATTGAATTCGGTATTCAGGTGGGCAAATATTTTATAAAATCTGTGGATACTCCAAACATTAAACAGATAAATTATAATTAAATTGTTGCAATAATTTCATCAATGTTCATTTTATTATTGGGATGTAAGTATATTTTAGCCATTATTTAATTTTTATTTATTTCACCTAATTTCAAATTGTTCCGAAAACAAAGCTTACAAATGTAATGAGTTTAGCAAAATATTTGCAAATTCCATTTGATATGTAACAAATTTATTTTTGCCCAATTTACATGTTATGGAAAATAAATTAATAAAATGAAGTGGTCGTTTCACCTTTAACTACTTTCAAAATGCATTTAATTTGCCTACAATTAACTTATAAAGCTTATAAAAGGACATCTGATTTCGCAATTCCCCCATGAAAACAGAAGCCATTCACAGCCATCCAGCTCCAAGTCCTAGATGGCCAGATTGCCCTCAGCTGAACCCATTGACATTGGCCATTATTGGGAGCAGAAAAAAAAAATTAAAAAACATAAACGTCTCATTTGAACACAAAATGGCAATTTGCTCAAGACAACAGAGAAAAGGCGGCCGGGGGTTAAATGGGCGGGGCCAGGACTTGGACACGGACTAAGGAAATGCACGGATTTTATTGCTTATTTGTTAAATGGCTCGAAAAAGTTAATCAAGCGTGATTTTGATACGCCCCAGAGATAACGAATTATCCTAGGTGGAGGGACTTTCTCCCTGCATTCACATACATACATATGTATATGCATTTGGCTTTGTGTGTGTTGCTGTTCGTTTGTTTGTGTGTGTGTGCGTTTTCCGGCTCTGCTATTGTTTTTATTGGTAATTTGGGCCAAACATTTTCAAATTTCACCGCTTGACTTTTAAGAACATAAAAATGAAATCCCAAGCTCAGACTGAGACATATCGTCAACGGCACCTGGCGTTTGTCGTTTTATGAATTAATAAAGACGTCAGGTCGGTGAAAAGGCGCTGTACCACACAGTCCATACCCCTTAAAACACCCGGAACTCCAAAACATAATGCGAGTGGGATAATACGAGCCGTCTTGTAGCTTATTAAACGTATTTTTACAGCATGCTTTGCAGGAATTCTCACTTTATATGCAAACATGTGAAACACTATAAACAAAGGACCCCAATTTGCACGCACACACATACGCACCGTTGGCCCCCAACTCACACACACACACACACACACACGCAGCTGTTGTGGGGAAAAATTCGCTTTCTATTAAATTTTACAGTAAACTGAATTTACGCCCGCTGAACATCAGGTCGGTGGGTGTGGCGGAAAAGCTGGGAAAACTGGAAAAGCAGCAGCACTTTTCTCATATAAACACAAAATTGCAGAAAATGGCGACACCTGCTGTTGCAAATTAGAAAAATAAGATGTTTCATAAAAATGAAATGTCAGTTTTGGGGGAAGCCAAGGCAAAATAAAAGTGGGGAAAACCGAGGCCCAGCACAGCAGGAAAATCATCAACAACAACAGGTGACAGGGTAGGGAAAGTGTGTTGCCGAACCTCATGCAAATATGCCGCATACAAATTGAACACTTGGAACAAAATGTATTATTATTAAAAATCAAAAATTAAATTAATAAAATAAAATTATGTATGTAATTTGTATACTTTTTATTTCCACAGTGTAATTGTAGGATACAAATTGTAATTATACTTACATTAAAGAAATATATGAAATTCGCATATTCGTTTCTATTCAATTTTTCATTTGTTTGTCAAATGTAAGAATAATTTCAATCTATAAAGTACCAAAGTACATGAAATGGATTCTCAGTTCACATTTTACTTCTGTGCAACGAAAAGCAAAGATAAGACTGCGCCACCCCAAGACGATGGGGCCAGTCTTCTTATGACTTAAGCCTATATTCATTTTGGGGATAGCTGCCATGCGAAAGGTAACACGTCTCTTATCAAACATTTTGCTCACTGCGATTGAGCACAAAAGTCATTTAAAGTTTGCCAAACAGTTCGATGCTGCAACAGTGGCGGGAAAATGCTGAAGAAACGGCAGAACAGTACAGAAGCCGTAAACAAACACAGGGCCAAAGGAAACAAATCTAATAAAATCAGCAGATGATGGTCATTAGACCGAAAAGTAATTTCATTTATTCGCAAACTCGATTTGTTGCTTTGTAGCACGAAGTGCGCACGAGTGCTGCTCCTGTTTCTGCTTCAGTTTCAGTTTGCCTTCTCTTCCGAACAACGACTCTGCTTGGAGTGTCCTGCAGTGGCCGAGATAAAGGTCAGGGGCTCCTGTTCCCGGCGGTCAGGGGAGTATTAGTCGGTTAAGCAAGGCAAATCAAAGCAGCGAACCGTTCAACCAGCGTCGCGCATAAAAACCAAAAAAGAAAAGCAACACCGACAAACTGGCAAAACGAAACACAAACAATGGCTGCAGACAAAGTGAAAAATCACTGGCACTGAAAAAAATAATACATATGTTCATACTACGACCTATTCACATATATACTATATAACTGATCCTTATTATTACTTATCCTTATTATCCAGCTAAAAAACTACTTTAAATACAAAATTATATTTTATTTGTATGTCCAAATACAAGTCCCAAAAAGTATGCTATATATTTTTATTGGAATTTTTCTTGCTATACTACTTAAGGCGCCTATAAAAAGAAATTCCCATCCCACCTTTAAGCACCTGTGTATAATTTTAAGCAGCAAAGATCACACATTTTTTACGGTGCACTCGAATGGCTGTAAAGGGGAGCCCGAAAGCAATAAGAAAATGTGCTGCGCTCTTATAGATTTCTTAAACAAATTCCGAAGATGCGTCGTTAAAATTTGGCCGCCACTAAAAGCACAAACGGATTAGGAAACCCATCAGGAGCCGAGACAGAGAATCCTGCGCGGATTGCCTTACCGTTGGGGTCATAAAATTGTTTTGGGGCTCTCGCACACAGACACACTCGCACCTGTAATAATGGCGAAACAATAAAATTTGCCGGCGGAAAAGTTTTTCGCTTCGAAATTTCAATGGCAAAATCAAATGGACAAAATGTAAATGAAAATGCTTTTAAAACGAAATTTAGCGTTACCCAAGCGCTTCATTGTTGCGCAGTATGGACCGCGTTTCCTGTCTCTGTCTCTCCTCATCCCTCTCATCTCTCCGCTCTCCTCACTCCACCAGCACTTCACGCGCCGTGCAAAACGAATGGCATTTGGAGCGGCACCTAAACGGAAATGAAATTAAGCACAAAATGTGCCATTTGCCAGCTGGCAGTTGTTGTTGTTGTTGTTGCTCGCCCCTGTTTCAGTTTCAGCCATTACTTTCGCCCGGCCAGCAGTAATTGAAAAGTTGGTAGGAGCCACTCGAATGCGAGGAGGCCGAAATCCAGAGGACTCCATGTTCGCCTTTCAGGCGTCGGATTTGCCTTCGCCCCAAGCTGATTTGTGGAATTCCATTAAGCCTTTAGTCGGTTAGTTAAGAAGATGGTGTCAGATATCAGTAAACTGCAAATTAGTCAAGTGCTACTGTAGGCTATACCCATCTGCGCTTTTCAAGTCAAGCTGAAAGCGTGACAATGTGCTTAACTTTCACTTTAAAAGAAATTATAGGGTATAGCATTTGTTGTAATTTGTTCTGTAACACCTATAATTGTAATAGTTTAACTATCCATAACAACCAAACGCAAGATTACCTTTAACTGAAAAAACAGGTAGTTATTAAGGTGTTTTTTTTCTAGACACTCAAAACACTCTGGCCAAGTGCCTGTGCTATCTCACACTTTCAGTTATCACGAATGTGGCAAATCGACGGACACTCAGGTTGGCCAAAAGCATCGCTCACAGCCTGCCACGCCCACTCGGCCAGCTGGTGCCACCGACGCCACCGCCTAGTAGTAGTTGCAATTCCCAGAACGATGCTCGTACATCTCGGGGCATATGGTACTTCATAATTTTGATGGTCCAACGGAAAAGTTTATTTTCCATCTCGACACACTCGTCCACTTTTCGTGCGGTCAGTGGATGAACTTGCCTGCTATAAAATGCGGCAAAGTGAACATCTATTTGTCAGAGTTTTTATGCACTTAGAGCGAGTGGACTGGCGCTTCCTTTTGCTTACATTATTTGATTAGCAATATTTAATCAAATTGTCATAGTTAGACAAACGTCCATATGTCCCTCGGATTGCGGCATCATAATTCCCGGGCAAACTTATGAGGAAGTTAGATAATGAGGGAATCCCGGACAATAAGAGGAACTTTATGCTAACTTTGGCAAACTCTCCGACTTGCCATCAATTCATCGGTGCGATGGGGAATAGAACGTAATTGCATTGGCCGCATGAAAGGAAATCATTAATGACATACCGCCGCGGTGGTCGAGGGGGTGGTGAAAAGGGGGGGGGGGCGAAAATAGGAGGCTTGGGGGCCACGGGCTTCAAGTCGTCCTTGCATCGCATTTTATGAACAATTCACGCTTTTCCTACCAAGAAGAGAACAAAGTTTAGTCAGTTGGAAGTGCAAGTGCAAGGAGGAAATTAAGCTGAACAATAAATTTTCTTCGGCAAGTGCACTGCCAGCATCCGCCCAACTTGGCCGCCCCCTCACCTCCGGCCACGCCCTTCTGACTATCCACCGCCTTCGCGCTCTTATTAGCAGCGTTCTTGTTTGCCTTTTTCCATTTTTTTGCTCGCTCCTTTTTCGCGCTCTTGTTGTGGTTATGCTTGCACTGCTTGGCGCTGTGTAGGCAGCTACACTGAGGAAAAATTACGTTTAAGTTGTAAAGAAATATATGATTATTTAAGAAGAGTGACTAGGCTTTGTCATTAGAAATAAAAATGCTTATAAATTGCGTATAAAGAAAGTGATTCCGGTCTAAAGTAAAGTAATTATCTACATTACTAGCTATTTTTAATATTAAAATATTTATCACTGTAAACTGAGTCATTGAAGCACAGCACCAAAGCGCGAATTACCGCCATTTTGTGCACTTTGAACGCCATGTTGCCGTTTTTATCGCTGTGGTCCCATCTCATCCTTCTTCGTCCTTGTGCCCTTCGCCATTCCGCCTTTCAGGACCTCTTGTCATTGCAGCTGCCAAGTAATTTTCCCAGCGCCAAAGAGTGCTGCGCGTCTCATTGAGGCGGGTAATTGATTTATGTATTTATACTGATTTTTTAATTAATTTATAAGCTTTGCTCTGGAGTGGCGGGAAGCCCAAAATGCTGTTTAATGGCAAAGTGCGTAAATCAATTGGCGATGGATGCCTGCTGTAATAATAACCTTTTGCAGTGCTTATTACAGAAACTATTTCTATGGATCGTAAATCAGGCTGGGTGCCAACGTAAGTGGGCATATTCAATTAAATCTTTCCAAGATAAATGCATTCAACTCAACTGGTAATTGATTTAACACTTCTCTGGATTAAAATGACATTGGATGCAGTACTTGCACTATAAGTGATGGAAATATAATTGCAGTTAAATAGTTGGCTTTATAATATATTCTTCTAGTTATATTAAGTTTTAAAAATATTTCTTTTCAATATGAAAGCCATTTTATATTGCCGAAATTATTAAAGCCTGTTTATTCCTAGTGAACTAAATTTAAAAAATACTCTAAAATAAAATGTATTGTCAATAATCATGTTTTATTAGCAAACCGCAGCGGTGTGCAAATGCTGCATATATGCAAACAAAATCTAAATTCTTTCATAAGCGAGTCTTAACAATATTCCGACCGCCACTGTGCGGTGGGCGTGGCATTGGCTGTCCACTCTTTATTAGCAATACCAATGCAAACATGCTGCACAAACATTGAAGCACAACTCTATTTGTGCGTGTGTGTAGGTGTGTGTGTGTGAGTTCATTTCCGGTGTGGGGCGTTGTATTTTAATGCTTGTTGTTGTTGCTGCTGTTGCAGAGGTCCTTGTTGCGATTGCGTGCATATGAAAATTAAAATTGTTGACAATTGTCATTTTTTTCGCATTGCTGTTGTTGTCATTGTGTTGTCAGCATTGTTACCGCGGTTGTTGCGGCTCAAGCCGCCCACTGTCGTATTTTCGCCCCGGCTTTTCCCCATCTTTCCCCCCCCCCCAAACCCGCGATGTTGCTGCTGCCACACGCAACTAACCGCATTTTGATTGCCATGCATTCGACCGAATCGTGCTCGTTGCTAAATTGAAAGCATTTTCCGTGCCGTGAATCTCGGTTGGCAGCAGCAGAAATAACAACAACAACATCAACAGCAACAACAAAAAAAAATGCATTTTTGCAGAAACCGGAGAAAGAACGGAAGTTGTCGCTGGCGTGTTGCATGCGTGGTCTGCATCCAGTGGCAGTGCCCCTGCCACGCCCCCCGCAGATCCTCGGCCTCCTTATCCTTAGCGCCAGCAGGCTGTGCGATTTGTTTGCTTGCTCAGCTTAGCGCAACGCAGCTCATCTTATCTCATCGCCGCGCGGAGTGTGAAACTGCATTAAAATTGGTTATCATGCAGGTGACAACCATCCAATCAATCGGCACATACATATGTACATACATATCATTTATGCGTACACCTGGCAAAACGAAGTACCATCCTCATGACTATAAGTATTCATACATTGAGAAATTATCAAAACATCTATCCCAAAAGTAATACAACTGAGATTGCACTCTATAGTAAATGAAATATTCTCAAAATCTATTGATAATTCTTTTGTGCAATTTTTTTCCACGTGCACATTCTATGAGACTTGCCCTCGCCTAACTCAATTGATTTGCTAATGTTCCGGAGGTGCTAAGACCAGAATCAGGCTTAATTAAATTTTTGTGTTGCTGCCGCTTCACTAGGTTGTGTGTATGTGTAGCCTTAAGGCGCTGGCAGACGCGCACATCTTGTATCTGTATATATGTATCTGTATCGTGTACGAGTATCTTGCAGATACCAAGCTGAATCTGGCCAGTCGTGGCAGCTGTCAGACGGAAATCTCGCCAGTTCATTCAGCCACACAATAACATAATTATTCAATTATACGTTGTTGCTTGTTGATTTCGCTTGAGTTTAAAAAAGAAAAAAAATTGAAAATAAGGGAAATTCCGTAAGACGCCTAGGAACGTAATCGCTACGACCAAAATCAACAAGCAAACGGCTAATGCAATTACAGGAATCCAGGCGGATATTCGCAGAACGAAAAGGGCAAACTCTTGGCAAAATTGTGAATGGTAGACCAACATTTGCACAGGCCATAAATTCCCAACATTCGCCAATGCCAATAAGTTTGGGGGGCCGGGGTCCAAAGTTTTACATTGGTAACCGAAAAATATGCAAAGCAGTCATAATTTTACTTTAGAACCGAAATATTTTCGAACGAAATTGTTAGCAAACAAACTTTTTTATGCATCAACTAATTTCAATCAGCTAACAAAAATGTGCTTGCTGCCCTTTTCCCGCAACCGCAGAGCGAGCAGGATGGAGACTGTGGAAAAGCGCCGAAAACAAACAGAAAACTTTTGTCAATAATGCCGACGACGTTGTTGTGGCTTCAGTTTTCCTTGTTGTCCCGGCTGCCTTTCTTATTGCAGTTGCCATCGCCTCCAATGTCTTAAGTCCCAACTGATTGTGCTGAGTGGCAGTGACAATCGCTGGTTTGGGGGTCTGGTGGTTTGGGGGTCGTGGCTTAGACTCCACCTGGGCAACTGCGAATGATCCGATGCACCTGCCTCACCCTCCTCCTTGGATACCAGTTCTACAATCAACTTCACTGTCTGGTGTCGGAAATACGCGGATGGGATGCGGAAGAACTCGCCATTTTTGAAAAACCATTTAAGCAGATAACGATTAAAATATCGCCTTACCTAAAACTTTTATGCTTCGGACTGTGAAAAGAAGAAATATATAATAAATGCATATATATATTTTAATCGACTTTAATTCATTAAAATTAGGGGCATTTCGTTAAGAACTATCCAGGGCTGCTTATTCCAAATACCTTAACTTGGCTAATACATTAATTAACTTCACCTCCCGACCATTGTGTTTGAACACCACTTATTCGTGGGCTTATCATTGAGCCAGTCGAAGGGTGGGGGTGCAAAAACAAATACTCAAACGTTACCCTGACCCCATGTATTTTGGTTAACAATCACAACAAAAATGGGCGCGCAAAACTTTTAATGAGCTAACGCCGCTGATTCAGCGTTCTAATTAACATTTAACGAGCACTCCGTCCTACTTTCACTGAAATGCGACTTAATACGTCGACCTTACGCCATATTATTCGCAGGTGAAGCAACAGACTTCGGTGCTGAATGTGAGGCTCTTGGGAATTATTCAATTTCGGCAGCCATTTGCTAGATTTATGAGATCATTTTCAGCTAGTTTATTTGTTTGACGCCAAACTATAACTTTAATAGACTTCCGGTTTATAATATATTTTGGATTCTTGACATAAATGTTATGCTCAACTTGTTTCTAGACATAATATATTATATATTAAATTGGATTGTAAACATTGAGTTATTTTCTTAATTTAACACATTATTATGATTTCAGAAGATTCAACAAAGGAAATTGGATTACGATTTTTTAGACACATATTGCTTAGGAGGTTGCAGGTTTTCTGTTTTAAGCCATTTGTAACTTTAAAATTAAATCATTTGCGCCTGATTTAATACTTCTTGTGATATAATAATATTTAAATTAAATACTGCAATGTATTCTGGATAATTTTACAATAATTCTACATAGCGCATACGCCACACATCAAGTATACGTCTGTTGTGGGAACTACAAGATATCAACCCCCAATGAGCGCCATCTAGAACATATATCCCTGAGTAGCAGTAACACATAGCAATCCAACGAGAAAGTTCCCCAAAGCTTTTGGGGGTGGAACTTGGAAAGAATGGGGCACCAGCTGAAGCTCCACGTATGCGGGCAACTCTGCGCCCCAAAACATATGTCCCGCCAGGCTGCACAAAGCTGCGCTGCTGAGAGAGCGCGGCGAGAGGAACTGCGTACCGCTTCGCT
This sequence comes from Drosophila teissieri, assembly GCF_016746235.2. Taxonomy (NCBI): domain Eukaryota; kingdom Metazoa; phylum Arthropoda; class Insecta; order Diptera; family Drosophilidae; genus Drosophila; species Drosophila teissieri. The sequence continues at coordinate 14,834,474 of NC_053030.1, forward strand.
GTTTGTTTGTCCGCTGGCGAAGTGTTTATAACGGAACTCTCAGTTCGCTCGCGCTCAGGCTCTGGGAACGTTGTGCTCTGGACCGCCGAAGGAGCAGCTCCGCGCTGGGAGTACAGCCAGCCAGTTTATATATATACATGTACATGCACATGTACATGTACATGTACATTTGGCCTAAAGTGGGCAAAAGTGTGACAAACAGAACGGAAAGTTAGCATACTTTTGTGAGTGACGATATGGCCAAATCGCGAGTTCAAGCCCCTCTGTTCAGAAAATCGAATATGTGAAAACCTGAAAATGTGACCCAATTGAAAACGCGAAAAACGGGTCGCTACTACACATAAACTGCACATATTTGTACACACATACATATATGTGCGGGCGAGCATAAGTACATCTGTCAATACAAGAAGGTAATCCCCCAAGTCGATCCGATATACTGGTTGCGGTGAAGTTGTTTAGCAAACACACATAAATTAATAATCAACGCTTTCGGCCCCTCAGGCACAAAAGTATCGGTTATGCGAGAGGGTGTGCAGCGTGCGTGTGTGTGTGTGTGTGTGTTTGTTTTACTCCACTGCCAGAGCTGCAAAAAAAGTTCAATCGCTGTTACTTCAGGCAAAACAGCCCGAAACGATTCGCCTGCTGCCACTGCTGCTGCTGCTGCTCTTTTTCGAGGCACAGGCTGGCACAGCTGATTGTCCAAGGCCCCACACCGAACATGTTGGCTTGTTTGGTTTGAAGCCAAGGACCTGCACTTGCCCATGCCCACCAACCCACCAACCCCCTCACCGAAAAAACCAGAGTACTCTGGGCCTAGCTTCACGGTTTACGGCTCTGAAGCACGCACCCAAAAGGGCAGCGCAGCGTGCACACGTAATAATAAAGCCATAATCAAAGGTAACCCGGGACAACGGAGCGTATGCGTGTTCCGCCAGGTCGGTGGCCTGACCAGCAGCTAATTGCTACGACACGCGGAATGCCAAGGATTCGGGGATTGATGGGCCGAATGCTCGACACTTTTTGCACTTAGAGAAACTATTGCAGGCACTTTTTATGTCCATTTCTTCTAGAAATATTGATGGCGAGGATAGATATTCTATGTCTTTTATTAGAAGGAAGGGAATACTTGTCGTTTATTAACTTTATGTTGTTATAAGTAAAATAACTTCAGATCATTTATATTTGTATATGTAATTATTCATCAATTACTCATGCTATATTCCGTGCACAACCCTAATTTTCTGCAAAATATAAATATTTTTTTTATTTTGCTGGCACTAACAATCATAGCAAACACATTAGAGATTCTGACTTGCATTTACTTTGACCATGAATCAGTTGGCAGAAACCGAGTAAAGTGAAAGTGTTTCCCCTCGATTTCGGAATTTCTCCATCTCAGATGGCAATTCAGCTGGCACCATATGCACATATTTGGCGCTCAAATCGAAGCCCCTCCAAGAACTCTCAACCCCCCCCCAGGCAAAACACCTATTTATGGAGCACAAGTGGTTATCCAAAATACATATGCCGCCCTCCCATTCCTGCGGAGCAGTTGGGGCCACACTTCGGCACTCGGCACTCAGCACCAGGAAAACCACAAACAACGTCTGCAGATGGGGCACACTTCAATGTGTTTTCACTCATATCTAGTTTTCCGGTAGCATATTTATTTTCCACTTTAATGGAAAACATATGCCGCGGCATCGCATCAGTTCGTGGAAAACGCACTTGGCCAAGGTATGCCCATGGCTCGCTTCCATTTAGATGCCTTCTATTACACTTCGCCGCTGACTGATTACGCTTAATTGTTGCTAATTGCATGTGTAATTTAATTAAGGCAATTGCACAGTTCACCTTGAACTATCGGCTCATCCATCCAGTGGGGCCAGTGTGCAAACGTAATTCGATATGCGATGATTGCAATTGCGTTGGTTTCGCCTTACTGCTGCTGTCTGCTCCGTGGCAAAATAAAATGGCAATCGATAAAGGCCACGGAGCCGGCTCCCCGATTTGATTGCATTTGTTTCACAGTCCATTGCCATGGCCACGATTATGTTAAAAGTTCCTCGGAAAGTTCTCAGGAATCGCCTGTTTACTGGGCCAACTTGATTGGCGGCCAGCGGATCGGGTAACAAGGGTAGACATCCCATTATTGACATCCCATTATTGCCACAAATCAGGCAGCACTTCAACCTTTTCAGGCCTTTTGCTCTGAATTATACATTCCTGGAAATCAATCAACGCGTCTAATTTAACGCTTCCAGAAATATTGACAAGGCTCTAAGTTAGTTAATAAATGTTGAAGGTAGATTTCGTTTTTATTACAGCACACTAATCTTTAGAGTCGCTGGATTTAATTTTATTTTGGTTCATAATTCATTACCAAATCCTACAACTTTAAGCATATAATCTTACTTATACTAATCTTTAGAGTTGTTGGATTTAATTTTATTTTGGTTCATAATTCATTTCCAAATCCTACAACTTTAAACACCATTCCTATTTAGGAACATAAATCACATTCAAGATCCCGCTTCTCTAAATGATTTCAGGAATTATGAAGCTCTCTGACACCATGGCCACGCCAATAGAAGAAAAACTCGATCAGAACCTGAAGGTAACGCAGAGCTACTTTATATTTATTAGTATGAGACTGTAATAGATTGAATTACAATTATTTTAGGTGCGAACTGGCATGGTCCATGTGAGCGATGGCAAGAGTAGACCAGAACCCCTACGACTTAATCTGACCATGGAGTTGCTTTCGCTGCAGAAGCTGGAAGTGGTGACCCCAAGTAGCTGTCATCCCAATGGACCACCCATGGAATCTAAGGTATACACTCTTGTCTCCTATAATATTCGGCTTATATATAAAAGAGTGAATGTTTCAGGAACGCATGGTGCAAATTACGCGGCAAAAACAAGGCGGCCTAGGACTGAGCATAAAAGGCGGGGCCGAGCACAAACTACCCATTTTGATATCGCGCATCTACAAAGATCAAGCAGCGGACATTACGGGCCAGCTATTTGTGGGCGATGCCATCATCAAGGTCAATGGAGAGTACATCACGGCATGTCCTCACGATGATGCCGTCAACATATTGAGAAACGCCGGAGATATAGTCGTGCTCACGGTTAAACATTATCGCGCAGCCACGCCTTTCCTCCAAAAGCAACGTGAGTAGTGGAATAACGCGGTAAATAAGGATTGAATAACCCCCCTCGACATCCCAGTGACCAAGGACACGCCCGACTCCGACAACGATGTCACATGTGCCGAACTGAAGGCTGACGAGGGCTACAAGTCATCCGTCAATAGTGGCACCATCAGTCGCAGTTGCAGTCGCCCCATGTCAATTTGCTCGGAGCCCGAGAAGCGATGGACCGACGTGGTTGCCGGTGAGCCCTTTTTATAAATAGGTTAAGAAGTTGTTCTTTGGCTTTATCTTAAGATAGCAGATCTGTATACAAAAGCGTGTGTATGGATATCCTAATGAATAGATATGTTTCACTTTGCAGTACCGCTGATGATGGCGTATGTGACGAGGTACATTTATGGCACTGACAAGCTGCGCCAGAATGCCTTCGAAGTTCGCGGCTTGAATGGCATCTCCACAGGTGTCATACACTGCGACGAACTGGCCATACTTAGTCAGTGGCTGAAGTTGATAACAGACAATGTTGTGGGCCTAACGCACTTACAGGTAAGGGAGTTCAATGCACATATAGTTATAAACTAATAATTTGTTTACCTAACAGATGAAGCTATATAATAGAAACTTTGCTGTGGGCGAGCGCATTGAATACATGGGCTGGGTGAATGAAGGCGTCATAAACAACAACATTTCGTGGCAGAGCTACAAGCCCAGGTTTCTTCTGCTCAAGGGCACTGAAGTGATGCTCTTTGAAACGCCACCAGTGAGTTGAAATGTCTAACAATAAATTAAACTTGTCTTTATATTTTACCCATCGAATTATTAGTTAAATGTGGCTGGCATTAGCAAGGCTTTGGTGGTCTACAAGGTCTACCAGACCATGTTCCGCATCGTCAAGGAGTCCGAGACCGTGGATAGTCGCCAGCATTGTTTCCTGCTGCAAAGTTCGGGTCATGAACCGCGCTATTTGAGCGTGGAAACCCGTCAGGAGCTGTTGAGGATCGAAAACAGCTGGAACGCGGCCATTGTGACCAGTGTCATCAAGCTGGGCGTAAGTTTCACCCATATCTTATACATAATTGCTCTATAAGAATGCAATTTTCCCCAGCGCAAGACCTTTGCTGTATCGCACCATGGAAAAAGTGGCGGACTCACGCTGGACTGGCAAGCTGGATTTTCACTAACCGAAGGAGCCGAGTCCGCAACAGTTTGGCAATATAAGTTCTCCCAGCTGCGGGGCTCCAGTGATGATGGCAAGTCGAAGCTGAAGCTGCACTTTCAGGACCACGACAGTCGTGCAATAGAAACCAAGGTAAGTTAGAATACAATTAACAACATTAGAATTATATATAATATATTGAATTGAATGTGCTGCAGGAACTGGAATGCCAAGTACTGCAAAGTCTGCTGTTCTGCATGCACGCGTTTCTCACAGCGAAGGTGGCATCGGTGGATCCGGCATTTTTGAGCTCAATCCAGCAGACCTAAATCAAAATATGGACGAGAATTCACATGGACTCACACTCAAATGATATATAGAATATTCGTAAAGTGCATAGCAAATAACTCGAATATGAATGTTGGACTAGGTATCGCATACATGATTGTCTGCTTGGTGTTATTATAAACAGTGAATGATTGTAATTGGATACTTGGATACTTGGATACTGATATGGGTACATTTATAGCGCTGATAAAACTGAAAGTGAAATCTCTTGGTGCATTACAGTAAATTTTAAGCATACATAAGGCAATTACTTTAGGCATTTTTCCTATTACGTAGTCTTGGTACTTACAACAATTGACAACAAATTTATATTGTTTATAATCGAATCGATCGTTTCCAAATGTAGCCTTTAACGTTAAATTACTTACCCCCTAACCTTACTTACGGATTGTTAAAACCACATAGGTCTGCCGATTCTGAATGTCAGAAACTAATCGCTTTTGCTATGAACCGAATGGATTATATAATGAGTGGCCTTAAAGGCTTATCCCGTGCTGTATCCTCTAGAAATATATTTCTCCGACGGTTTAACGAAAATTGATCGAATATCGAATATGAAAACCTGGTTTTGTGTGCGCTCTAATGAAAATTTAATTTTCGAAAAAACGAATGCTTTAAGGTCGGATTAACGGTTATTTTCTACTGAAGTAATAGCTGATGTCATAATAGATAAATATATATATATAAATACCTTATAAAATATATATAACATCCACCGAACAAATCTCAATGCACAGACGTAACATGAACTAGATTTTATAACTGTTATACATTTACTCAGAGCCAGTTAAGTGATTTCATCAGACACTCACTTAGGTCATTTGTCAATTCAGAAAGTGTCTTTCGGTGGCAAGATCGTATTTGTTGCTAGCATATTGCATTGTACGTATTGATTTTAGGCGTTATTGCACAACATACACATATACAACACACATCTACATACATATTATCGAATTAGTTAGCGAATCATCGACGAGCACAACAGATCTTATATGTACGAGTACACACACAAATAATTATCAAGTTGGCGCATACGCAAAATCCCAAGCAGCATAAACAGAATATCTCTAAATATATGAAAGTATCTATAATCCACATACCAAAGCCGATAGCAGAATCAAAAGTATTTACTGTACATATGCTTAGCTGTATTGGGTTAGAGTCCGCTCCTAGCTCCAGAAAGTATATATATATATACCATATACCATATACCATAGCCGCTGAAATAATATTTGCATACAGTCCACACGACCACACGTCAAACCGAACCTAGATGCACCCTAATAGCAATCCTAACCCAAACCCGACCAACATACGTAATCTGCAAACACCGCAACATGTTATACGAGTATCAATTACCTGGGAGTTAGAACTCCCTCATCAAAAGTAACCTACATACATACCTACCATACATACATATATTTTTAATGCGAAGCTTACATAGTGCTGTATGAAGTACACGACATACAAATATATATACACATATATATATATGCCACACACATACATATACATATATGTTCCCCGAACTAAGGATACTACTCAAAAACTGCGATTCTGTAATAAAGTTCAATATTTAGCCGGAACTGCGCTACTTGATAAAATTCAATGATTCAGGATTTCAGAAAACCATTTGAGTTGGTTTAGTTATGATTCACACTTTACTTTTATGCGTTGCTTATTGAAACTATTGTAAACCAAAGAAAACCAAAGCATTCGAATTGGAATAAAATCTGAATATCTAATCAAGAATACCCATTTGTACTTGACTTTAACCTCTTTGTTTACAGACCAGAATACTTCGAGCCACCCACAAGCCAGTAAATTAGCCTTCGATTTCTTAGTAACTGAAAGTATAATAATTTATTTCAACCAATTGAAACAGAACTCATGGCTGTTAGTTCTGCTTCAGCGTGAAAGAAACTCTTAAAACAATGCTAAAATATCATATATCTATATACAGAAATCAGTTTACAAACGGGAATGCTTTTATAACTCGCAATTGATTGCTTAAAATGGCTGCTTTAAGCAAACAATCGTAGTTCTTTGGACGGGGTAAATTAGTCTAGAACAAACCTTTGCATATGACAAAATCCCAACATGGCTGTTTGCGGGGATTTTGTAGTTCAACTCTGGCAGCTTTTGCTTCAGTTCCATGAGATATCCTATAACGTGTTTAAAGCTTTTACATCATCGACTTGTGTATGTACAGATTCTGTGCCCAATTTGAGCCACGATCGTGTCGTTAATTCCATTGGCATATGCAAACATTCTCTCAAGCTGGATTTCTTGGTGGATTAACTGACGCGTTCAATATGTTTCGCACTTTCGGACTTGGTATTATCTACACAGCATCGTATATATGAGTATGCTATAACTGGCATTAACCATACGAACTACAAGCTAATCTTAACTTAGAACTTATGGTTTGAAGCTGTTGCTTTGTAGCTTGTTGGTTTTCCTCTTTGGTGCCGAAACCTAAGTACGTTGTTTGCGAAATTTGCCGATCCTCCAGGACCTGCGCCAAATGTCGAACCAAAAACACAAACTCTCCTCCTACAATACTGCATTCCTGCAATGCCACAATTACACATGTACGTGAACATCGGTTGTTGGTAAATTTCCAAATCTAAACGTAGTAAATTTGAAAACGGGCCACTGGTCGAACTCAGACATCGACGGGCTCCTTGGCGGTTTCCGTATCGGTCAGTCGCACCACGGTGACCTCGGTGGTGACCCCGTTCAGCACCATTGCCATCGACTGCTGATCCCGCCAGGGTGTGGTCAAAATGGTGAACCGCTGACGCAGGCTGCCCGGCGTGGAAAGCAGTTTGAATATCGCCACGGCGGGAATCATCACAACCGAGGAACCCGCTATGCACCATCCCAGCGCGTTGGCCCAACTGGGATATATGTAGTCCGCATAGGTCAATGGCTCGTAGCCAATCAGGCCGTACACCGTGATGAAGAGCAGGAAAATGGGTGCCACAAAGCGCCAGCACACCTGCCAGTATCTTCCCGGTGGAAAGCCGATCATGTCCCGTATGTCCTCGCTAAATCGATTGGTTCCGTAGATCCAGGACACCGCGATTGCCTCGAAGAACACGGCCACTAGAATCGAGTAGCCGGCAGCATAGCGATCCAGCAGGTGGAAAAAGTAGAAGCCACCTTGGGTGCAACTGGCCAGGCCGACCACGAAGTAAAGTGAAAACAGTCCAGCTACGAACAGCTCTCGGTTTCTTTTGATCTTGGGAAACTCGTCGCTCAACGCCGTGATTATAGCCTCTGAGCCTCCAAACTGAAAGTATGATACATTTTGGTGTTATGTTTTCATATTGTAATATACATATAGTAAATAATATCTACCGAACTATCCAAGCCCAAGGTGAGCAGCATCATGAAGAATATGAGGGCCCAGAAAGTGCTGGCCGGCATGGTGGCAATGGCAGCTGGATAGACCACGAAAACCAGACCAGGTCCTTCGGTGGCCACATCTTCAATTCTTACACCCAGAGTGTGGGCCATGTAACCCAGCACGGAGAATATCACAAAGCCGGCTATAAAGCTGGTAGCCGAGTTGATGAAACTGGTTAACAAAGCATCCCTGTAATAAAGTTAAAGCATTAAAGTAAGTTCGAATAGAAGTATAGGAAATGCAACCCACTTGTATACATTATTATGGTATTTATTATAGGAAGCATAGGCCAGCAGCACTCCAAATCCGGGACCCAATGAGAAAAACACCTGGGTGGCGGCATCCACCCACACCTCAGCCTTGTAGATGGCACTGAAGTTGGGCGTAAGATAATACTGAATGCCCAGAAAGGATCCGGGCAGTGTGAGGCCCCTGATCAGTAGAATCAGTAGCACTGCATAGGGGAAGAGGGCAGTAAACCACACCACCTTGCCCGAAGTGCTGATGCCCTTCCACAGGGAGAAGTAGCAGATCAGGTAGACAATCAGAAGGCACAGCGCCATGTCCCACTTAATGGCGCCCAAGTCGTGGATTCCCTCGCTGCGGTTCAGCTCCAAAATGTAGCGACTATACGGGAATTAAATTTAACTAGAAGTTTTTTAGCTTAAGATGCAGAAAACTCACTTGAAATATTCTGATGCTGCGGACTGAAAACCCTCCACATGGCCAACCGCTGTCGTGTCCAAGCTGGAACCATTCATGTAGGTCTCATTATAGAGCAGGCTCTGATTTCCCATGACATACAAGTCACTGTAGTTACCAATAACCGGAACACGAGATGCATTTTGGCTCTCGAACTGATTAGAAATTTAAGTCGTTGAAAATAAGGCTTTAATCATTGGTTTAATCTGTAGTTACCGGTCTGCAGTTTGGCGTGTTCCAAATATTATTACACGACGTCCAAGGCAGCGAGCTGGTGAAGGATGCAAAAAAGAAGCGCAACGACCAGGCAATAATCACATTGTAGTAGAAGTCCACATAGAAGGCAATCAGCACCACGGCATATCCAATTCCTGCAAGTTCAAGTGCTTATCTATGAAGTTCTCGGAATAGAGTAGTTAGTAATTACCTTTGAAGAGGGGCACCAAGCGACCCCAGCAAGTTATGGCTCCCTTACGATTGTGCTGACCCAGGGCCAATTCCATATAGAAGAGCGGAATGCCACCGACCACCAGCATAATGCCGTAGGGCACAAGAAAGGCGCCTAAAATTGCAGAGTTTAAATACTTTGCAGTCAACTATAAGGGATGATTTCAAATCACAATCTAACATATTTTACTTCCGCCTCCGAATAACTTCTCCAACTCCTTACCAACTTATGTTTTAGCTGTGGAAGCAATCAATATACTTCCTATGATAATGATTGCATAACCGCCACATATTGAGACTGACCCGTGTCACAATCTCTGCATTGTTCGCCCTGCGCCCGTCGACAAACATAATTACACACACATTTCCTACATAGACACCCGACCTTTATGTATGTTCGATGGCACACAAAATCAAATTGTTTTACAAGTGCCACTCTAAGGACATTTTAAAAACATTAACAGCAGCAGCAAACTGGCGATGGAAAGGCGGGGAAAGCGGAAAAGCGGGGAAAGCCCGACACGGCTGTCTCCTGCAGTCATCTCCGTCATCTCCGTCACCTCCGGAAAAGCCGGGCCAAAGTTACAGCCCCTTTTGGGGCCAGACAATTGGTAGAGTGCCATCGATACTTTGTCGAGTGGCAGGGGATGATGTTCTATGATTTGATTATGTCTATTAGCAGGCAAAGTGGCCGACAAAGTCGTCTAGGGCCAAAACCTACACAAACCCACTGTATGCAAGGGCGTTCGCTCGCTGGGTCGGTCGGTGGGTGTATGTATATGCAAAGTATACGAGAGTATCTACAAAGGGTCTGCCAGCAACGGTGCTTCCTGCTGGCGTGTCAATTATGTCGGAAATTTAAAACAAAACCGTCTAAAATAAAGTCGGGGCCTCCATGACGCCCGTCACTGTTGTTGAAGCCATAATTTCCGTTGCTTGAAGTGCATTTCCCCCATTTTCCAGCGCCAACAGCTCGTCGGTGACACTGTGGAAATATGTGACTCTAATTCGATTCCCGTCCCGTAATTCGGTCAAAACTTGTCCAACATGAGACGGCCAAGTGTTGATATTCCTAGCAAATGGATATTCCATTGAATTGAATTGAAAGTTATGCCCACTTAAATGTTTGTAGATAACTATTTAAATGTATTTGTGTATGACTATTCTGGTAGGAACTAGAGAATCATGTTCCTTCCTACTAGTAAGTCCCCAGTTTTAAGCAATTAACAAAGAGAATGTGCCTATTATTAGCAAAGTATCCTTTGGCATAATTTTACTGCAGAACAGGAATCTAACAGGAATTAACTAAGAACAATCTAAATTTCTTGTAGAAGCTGAATGCATAGTTAACTTAAGCACAATCACGCGGTGCGTATCCGCGATCTAAGCCTGAAAAGAGAGGCAGCTCCTTGGGTTTTAGCCCTAATCCAGGACAATGTGGATGGCACAGCCTGTTGCTGCCACCAAAGCTACCACTTCCGAGTTGCAGGCAGCAGGCAGCAGGCGGCAGGCAGCAGGAAAATGGGAAACAGAATAAATAATACCGACTAAGCTGTGGTAATAATCGCAACCTGAGCGAGTTGCTGCCCCTGGCAACGGACATAAAGTGGAACTTAAGCTGCAGATGGAGCTGGGAACCACTGATTGAACGCAATGAAGCGTATAAATATAACAATTTATTATTATGATTTTAAAGCATCAGCAAGCAAGCGAGCGAGCAGTAGCAGGAGGAAAAAACTCATAAAATAGTAATAACTATATCGAAGGCCCTGTGAGCCACATCCATTCAAGACGCATCAGCGGGAAAGTGCCGCAATCACAGGGAAAATGGTGAGGAGGAGAAGGCGGAGGAGGAGGATGATGGAGACATGTTTCGCACATGAATTTCCCACAATGCGTGGAAAGTGTGTGGAAATGGTGGAAAGTGCTCCAGCAACAAAAGCCTAGAGAACTCCACATAAGCAGGCTGACATATTGCCCAGAAGTGTGGGGTGAAAAAGAGTGACAGAGGGTAAGCAGGCCAAATGCGATTATGACTGCCAGATTTAGTTGTCATACAGAAGCACTTAACTTTTGGAATTGTTTTGAATGATGGCGTTGGCGATGAGGATCAGGAAGCGAAGTAAGTGTTCGAGTATGTGTCCTTTGCCGCTCTTTTGGCGGGGGAAAGCCCTGCAATTTGACAAAGGAACCATTCCCCGCCCCCGCCCCTCTCAACGCCACCACCGACAGCACTTCGCACCACTTTGACAAAGTGTTAACAAGGCCGAATGGGAAATTCAGGAAGCGGAAAGAGAAAAGCGGATTGCGGATGGCGACGGGTTCCGTGGCGAGCCCAATGATGTGTAAAGCCATATAAATTATTTTCACTCAGCCAGAGCGATTGACGAAATGTCTTTATCCCCTAATTGGCCAGTTCACGCGGAGAAAAATCGCCAGCATTGGCCTACTGTGCTTCCGAAGTTGAAAGTATCTTAACTATAAGTAGGTAGTATCCCTTTAGATGCAAAAGTACTTAGTTATAGTGATGGTATGATATTATGATATATAAAACCTAGAAATAGTGCTTACTTTTGGACACCTTTATTATTTATGTAATATATTGATGTAGGATCTCAAAGGACAGACTTACCACCGCCATTTTTGTAGCACAAATAGGGAAATCTCCAGACGTTTGCTAAATCGACGGCGAATCCAATAACCGATAATAAAAAATCCACTTTGCCGCTCCATGTTTCGCGCTCGTCGCTGATGCTATTGTTATCGTTATCGTGTGGCGTGGGCGTCTTTGATTTGGATATATGACCGGTTGGTGACATCTGCGACTATATAACCCGTCGTGTCCTTGACCCAAAATGTGGAGATCCCGCCGCCGCACTTTGAAATCTGTGAATATCGTAGTACTTCAATGGGTCAGCTCAGAGCTCACATATGCAGAAATATGAACCATATTCAATGATTTAAATCCCATCCCCTGCAAATCCAAAACCCTTCACCAATCAATGGGCTTCAATGAGTGGGTGTCCAGGGCACTTGAAACCTGTTTGGCAACGACATGTGCTTACCCAGCCCTTGAAGAGCTCGTTGGCACATTACGCATACGACAGGTGGCATGTTCAAACACACTGGGCAGCAAACACTTGACCATCCACACCACAGAACAAGCACATATATCCGCCTCTATGTGCCCAACTCTCGGGTATCTTTGCGTGTAATGAAACCACAAACACGTCAAACAATTAATCTGATCTACTTAATTCGTCCCCGCTGACTTTAATTGCCCTGAGTTGCGATCAATTAAGCGAAATGCAGATTGAGTGCTTAAAGTTCTCGGAGCTGCACTGGGCTTATTTATGACCAGAATTTATGCATCTTTTTATTTCAGATTCGATGGCAATCATAGTTGGACGGATTACAGAGCATTACAGCATTTTGTATAATTAACTTATAATAACTTGTGTTTTTATTTCAATATGTTTAAATGAACTACTTTCTTATCGAATTACAACGCATTTTTAAGCTATCGGGTCTGATTATTACCATCTGCAATCATTCATATTTAAAATTTGGCATTTTACAACGATTTTTTAATACCATGCCTAACTTGATTCAGCTAATGAATATTTAATTTTCGATCTGTTTAAGCCAGCTGCACTGGAAAACTTGGTTTTTAAAGATAGTATGTTGCTTATTTGTTGCTCGCTTTGAATTACTCAGTTATTCACCTCGTCCGATAATAATTTTTATCGTAGTTACCTTTACAAATACCTAATAACTGGTTTTTATGCTTACTTACCTAAAATATATCAAGCTCAAATCATGTAGTTGCTCCAATCCATGGTAAAATAATCCTTGATTCTTTTGAAAAATATCCAGAAAAAAGCGCCACTCAACCAATGCCGAATGCCAAAACCGAATTTCACTTCACATACATGGGCTTAGATGTGTTTAAATTTTTTGGAAATCTTTTCAACTGGAGGGCGGTGTTGGGAATTTCAAAATCGGAGCTGTTGCGCCTTCGGTGACATGCGAGCGTTTGCAAATGGCTGCTGGCCAGCGGCTGCTTTTATAGCCCGCGACAAGTGGTTACCGTTACGTCGGCTGCATCTCTTATCACACACACACACACACCCGCATACAGCCCCAACACTCGCCAGCACACATACCAGCGCCACTTATGTGCGGAAAAGTTTTGTGTGTGTGTCAAGCGCAGCGGTGAAGTTGAACCTCTAGAGCTGAAATCCGAATTCTGAAAGCCAGAAGTCGCATGCGCCAAGGAAACGTCGACGGAACCGGAACGGAAGTGACCAATTAGAGTTGCCTTATATACACAGCGTCAACGTGGCGTATACGCGATGTGCGTGTACTGGTGCAGCCTGCCTCTGTGTGCGAGAGCGTTCACTGTACGTGTGCGCTGTTAACTGGGGATGCTGCTGTTAGCCTGAGAGACTTTCTGCATGGCCATGTTAACCCGTTGCTATCTTTGAATTGCTGGACAAGGTAAGTTAATATAAGGTAATTATATATTACTGTTTTAATCTGAAAAGAACAACAGGCATCCTCAATCCGTATTCTTTCCATTAATTAGGCCAATCTATACAGGATTCATATTTGTAGACTAGACTATCTAAATTACTTGAAAAAATACAAATAACTTTAAAGTAATCATTCATTGTTATTTTTATTTTTTTTTATTTTATAAGGTTAGACAAATATACAATATTAAGTCAAATGGGTTTGTAGATGTATTTTAGTATTAATAACAATACCTTTGACTCTGTTCTTTGTTATAAAAGGCGGTATACATAAATAATCATAAACAAGATTCTATGTCTCCCTTTGAGTAAAATACATATATCTTTTTGGGAATGACTTTCCCAAGGGCAACCAGAGGGTTAAGCACTGTTAGGACCACTTCTGTTGGTGTCGTACTCTATTTTGGCGTTCGTCTTGTGCAATCCCCTTTGCTGGTTCACACTCTTTCCCAATATTCCCACATCTGACTCGCAAACATATTTCGAAAACTTTTCGAAAACGCTCGCGTGCATTGCTCAGAATATCTTTTTTTAAATCCCAACCGAGAGCAGTTGGCAACGAGCGGTCGTGTACTACGGAAGCGTGAAAGACCAATTCGCGGATTCAGTCTAAAAGTGCAGCGGTATAAATACATACATAGAAACTTACATACATATGTATGTGGAAAGCCAGGGCACTTAAGGATTTCAGCGAAAGTGCGTGTGGCTGCGTGTCGCTGGAAAAATTCTTCGCGAATCTACGGTGGCGAGAAGAATTCCGACACTATCGCAGAGGTTTTTATATAAGAGGCAAGCGGGCATTATTTTTAATTTAGCTGTTGATATTATGCATAAAGCGAAGAGAGAAAACAAACATCAAAACAGAATAGAATCCGCGAAGCCGGGAGAGTGGCGAGAAGAATTCTACGGCCTGGTTCTAAAATCTTTTTTCCTCAAATTCCGCCCGTGTGTGTACGTGTCAAAATATTTATACGCGCACACGCTCCTCGGATTATTTGTTTGGTGAATTTCCACCAGGCACAGTCCCTATACATATTTATGTACATATGCACATATGTCCGTTTACCAGGAAGCGAATACACAAATCCCAATTCAGCCGATCAATTAATCTCTTAATTTACTTTAGCCGCGTGCAGGAACAGCAACAAAAGATACATAAATGCAGATACTAGCGCGTATAAAATAAAGGAATCGCACAGATATAGAAATGTATTCCTTTGGTGTTTCAGTTGCTGTTTCTGTTGCTGTTTCTGCTGCTGTCGCTATAAATATTTACAACGCCCGCCTTGTATACAAAGTGTAAATATGTAGATACAATCTGGTAGATACATTCGCGTACATAAACTGTTTCAATTGTTTTATTGGCCCGCTCATGGACAAAGCTGCGCAGAATTGTGAATCAAAAGTGAATCAAGTGCTATGAACTGTCCAGTAAATAAAAACTGAGTTCCAACCACATTTTCGAAGCCAAAAATCGCCCATGTAAACAGCCAAAATGTCTAAGAAACCACGTGGAAACATTCACAAGATACGAGAGTTCGAATTGGAGAAGGTGAGTGATCGGCTATGAATCAATCCGTAATCGGATCGTAATGTAAATACAGTACTCATATATTTCGGCGCGACTTGTGATCCAAGTGATTTTTTTATGGTTCATCCCGCCGCCATAAACAAATAGGCAGATAGAAAAAGGTATTAGGAGTTCGACTTGGCCCAGTCGCGTCTTGATCGGAATGATGGGCAATCTGCCAATTGTCTCTTCCCCGGGAAATCGTCTACAACACAACTGGGAAAATGCCATGTTAACGATTAGATTTCTGATCATTAAACACAAACAGCAATGGGCAGCGTCTCGATCGCGAATACAGTAATGTTTAATAGGTCTAGGTAACGCATACTATATGTACTATATATGTACATACATATGTACACACATGTCGCCCAGTGCATTTGCACATTTAATTGTTCAGATATAGTTGAGGTGGGTCTTTAACGAGGCGTTGCACTTCACAAGAAGCTCTCTTTGATTTTTCCGCATAGGAAGCAAATTATAGGTGAGTCAATTAGTTCGTTAATAATGGAATTCCGTTTAGGAACACGTGTCGCAGTCTAAATCTATCAGAAAACAGCAAGTGCAGTAAATCTAGTACATTTATAGACTTCAAGTTACAAGTAACTTCGAGTTTAAGTTTTTTTTAAGGTTATAAATTCAAAACCCATTTTCTCCTACAAAAAATATCTATTTTCTATTCAATTAAAAACATATTATGGTTCCAAGAAGTTTCTCTACCCAAATTGAATACATCTATGCATTCATAGTTCCCCTCGCAATCGCAGCTGTTTTAATGTGCCATCTATATATAGATCCAGCTTGTGGACGAGTTTGATATCATACAGATCGTCGGCGAAGGATGGTTCGGGAAGATTTTACTGGTGGAGCATCGGGGATCCCAGACGGAGATGGTCCTCAAAGCTGTACCCAAACCATATGTGACCCTGCGCGACTTCTACCGGGAATTCCACTACGGACTCCACCTCGGCGTTCACCGACACATTGTGACCACCTACGATGTGGCCTTTGAGACGGCGGGCTTCTACGTGTTTACTCAAGAATATGCTCCACTAGGTGGGTATCCTTATACTCCAATATAATATTTGATATATCTAATATCTAATATATATTATATCTAATATCTAATACCTAATATCTATAAATTGCAGGGGATCTCACATCGAACGTGACCGATTCGGGCGTGGGCGAAGTGTACAGCAAGCGGGTGGCGAAACAGTTGGCCTCGGCCATTGACTACATGCATTCAAAGTGAGTTTTACTGTACCCCAAAAGGTACTTCTAAAAAAGTAGCTATAGAGTTATAAGTAAAGTTCAATCATCATATAACGCTAATTACTTTTCCTATTCCACAGAGACATAGTGCATCGGGACATAAAGTTAGACAACGTGCTCATCTATCGCTCGGACTTCCAGCGCATCAAGCTCTGTGATTTCGGCGAGTCCTTTCCCACAGGCTCCACTGTAGAGCGACGCAACGAGTGGCTGCCCTACAGTCCGCCAGAAGTATTAGAAATCAAGCCCGAGGGCAGTTACAAGTAATTACCATCATCTTTTCAACTTATATCCTTCGATGAGTTACCTATTAACACATATCTATACATTTGCAGAGCCGATCCGAGCCACGATGTTTGGCAGTTCGGCATTGTGATCTTCGTGTGTCTAACTGGCTGCTTGCCCTGGCAGAAAGCTGCCTCCGATGATCCGCGCTATGTGCGCTACTTGGCCTGGCAGGGCGGACTCATGATGATGCCTCTGCGGCGAACCCCGCGACTCTTCAAGCTGCTCACTTCGAATGCGCAGCGCATGTTTAAGCGCTTCTTTGCCAGGATCTCCAATCGGCCGAAGAGCCTGGCCGACGTAACCAAGTTCCTAGACGACCGCTGGCTGGCCAAGACCGCCCAGAAGGAGATGGCCGAGTACGAGACCGACGAGCTGTGCCCCTCCATGTACTCCTTCCACAGCAGCCCGGATGAGAAGAACAAGCTGCTCTACACCTTGGCCGACTGCGGAATCGAGACCAACGTGGACCGGCAGCAGAAGAAGAACCGCATCAAAGACTGGATAGAGTCGTCCATCATTACGGAGGAGGACGAGGTGAGAGTTGGCATACGAAATGGGGCTCATATCGGGGGAGAAAGGAACTAATGCAGACTAAAAGTTCATGTTATATTTATAACTATGCAGTCATTCATAGTCCTTATATTCAAGGTTTCTTCTAACATTATTTCCATTGAAAGTCCCAGCAAGTATCTTCACATCTTTTTCTCTTTAAATGGCTAATCCTACTTATAGAAATGTCTCATAATCAACCATTTTAAATCCTAATTATCATTTCCTTGGAAGCCTCTTTTGTATTTTATAGACAATTGATCTTGAAGTCTTGACCCAAATACCTTCATTTTAATTAGGTGGCAAAACGCCAAGTTAAATTTAATTGTCTTAAAAACAACTAAATTGTGTTCGGATTAACCAAACACTTCTTTGACACAAATTCCACACAGTAAACAGATCACAACTTCTGATACAAAGTTTTATAGCAAAAAGATTATTTCAATGTTAATGGCTGCCAACTTCGTTGCAGGAGGAGAACGAGGAGACCAACTCGGCATCCCCATCCTCGTCGGTCTCGCGGGAGCCGCTGCCCGGGCACATATCCTCTCTGCGCAAGCCGGCAAGTCCGGCGGAGAGCGCCAAGGAGATCAACAGCACCCTGAAGGACGCCACCCAGAAGCACTTCGATCCGCGCACGGGGGCACTGCAGCAGGGACCCAGCGAGATGGGTCAGGTGGCCATGGCGTATTCCAAGTCGGCCAGTCCCGCCTCCAACTACAGCACCACAGCGTCCACACTGAACAACGCAGACAGCCTGCTGACGCTGGGCTCGCGGCAGGATTTGCTGGCCAGCAACCTGACCATGTACACGTCCATGGAGACGGAACTGAATCGTCTAGGTGAGGCTGATCCTCGGCTGAACCAGCGCACCCAGAGCAACAATCCCCTGCTAACCACCTTCGATGTGACCACCAATCCCGCCGCCAAGAACTCGATTGGAGTGGGCACCCGCGGCTCCAGTCGCAGCATCCTCAAATCCTCCATAGCCACCGCCGCTTTTCCCGCTTTGGGCGCTTTTAATCTTGGCCAAAGCCACAGCCTGCAGCAACTCAACCAACACCTCCAAGCCAACTCCACGGGCCTAACTCCCAGCAAGAGCTCCTTCTTTCGGCGATGACAAGCACCGCCGACTAATTGTCACTAATCCTTGCCGCACTTTCAGAGCTTCGCGATGCCCGGCACTCGAGCTACGCTAATCTCCCATATGCTTCTCAAGTTAAAGACAGTGCCTACGGATCGCTCGATGTCAGCGAGATGGCGGCGGCCAGCAGGAGTCCCTCGCTGATGAAGGACACCGCCTACGATCGCACCACCAGCTCCAGCAGCCACAACATCGCCCGGCGACAGCGCAGATAGCTCCTCCCCAGGGGGAAACGGCAGCCACTGATTTAAAAGTTCCAATAAATAGATAACGTACATTTCTTAAGTGGCGTGTGGAGTGGTCTCCTTTACTTTTGCAAAAGCATTAGAGGGAAAACGCAACGCAGACGGGTGTTCTTATAAAAGTACGTTTCATTTATTCACGCATCATCTCAACAGCCCAGAAGACGAGCAACGCTCACTTCAGAGGAATGAAACGGGAGCTGTGGGTGGCACCGATACCGGGACGACCGTGCTTGACGGGCTTGTAGGTCAGGGCGAACTCGCCCAGGTAGTGACCGATCATCTCGGGCTTGACCTCCACCTGTGGATGGGGAGAATGGAGTTAGTTGTGTGGATCTAGATGGGGACAGTGAGAGGAGAACCTTGTTTCCCAGCTTTCTATCGAGTTTATCAATCACTATGTTCTTGTTCTTGACTCTGCAGAATACGCAGAAGACTGCGTCTAACCAAGATACATGTGGAACAACTTGGCGGGAACAGCGATCTATGTCCCCATCGCTGATAAGGGATTGACACACTACTTTTCCGGAAACAGGTTCTCCTCCGTTTGGTGCTTACCTGTCCGAAGTCCTTGCCGTTGTAGACGCCAATGATGGAGCCGGTCATCTCGGGGACGATGATCATGTTCCTCAGGTGGGTCTTCACGATCTCGGGCTTCTCATTTGGGGGAGCCTCCTTCTTGGCCTTGCGCAGCTTCTTGATCAGAGCCATTGGCTTGCGCTTCAGTCCGCGGGAGAAACGCCTGCGGGCACGGCTGTGCATCAGCTCCACCAGCTGGTTGCTATTTTGGGCGGAAAAATCACGTTTAATGGAAGCTGCATCGGGGGATTTGGGGCTTTGCAACTCACTTGGGCATGTCCAGAAGCTGGTCCAAGTCGACACCACGGTAGGTGAACTTCTTGAAGGTACGCTTCTTCTTCAGATTTTCATCGACTTGCTGAATAGAACGAAAAAAACACCGACATTAGTTTCCATTTAGGCGGAAAATCTCGCTGGAAAACTCCGGAATAACATCAGCAGCCGTGCGGCAAAGTCTTCTAGTTGTGTTTCGTATAGCATTTTGTTCGATTCTCGCACGGATGCCGAGTTTTTCGTTGGATTTTGGATAGATATTTACATCGGCCATCTTTTTTGGTTGCGCACAAAAACGGAAAGAGATTTAAGGTAGTGTGACCGCGCAGACGTACGCAAAAAATACCGGCTGCACAAACAAAATATACTTTAAATACTAGCTTTATATAATTTACATACCGACTTAATACGATATAAACTTGTTGTTCATTCTCAAACTTATTTATTTGTTTTATTAAATAAAATTACAAAACCCGATTACTGGTATGTTTATGGAAACTCCAGTTAACTTATTTTTGATAATTTAATAAAACACAATTTTATGCTGGAAACTATATAGCCGTCTCAAATGTCTTTAAGATCTTGTATATTTTACAGAAAAGTTTTGGTTTAAAATAGATTAATTGCTGATATTCGTTCTTTTCCACAAATTTGTCCATGTGCCACAAACGGTCTGCCTAATTTTAAGTTAGGGTGGATCAAAAAAAAATGTGTTCAATATTATCGATGTTTCCAACCAAACGACTCGTGAAGCAAAAGGTGGCATCATCTCGAGGTGTGTGAATTCGTTAACGAAAAAGTTTAAAAATATTTTTTAAGTGTAAAATAACAAAGCAATAATAATAATAACAAATAATTTAAAAATTACTTAAAGAAAAAATTACTAGGAAGGGAAATACCATTCTTGTACTCCTAAAATCTAATCTTTTTTAAATAGCTGGTTTATATTTATATTCAAATATAAAACAATTTTATTTCACTTCCTAATGAAAGTAACAAGAAAACGCTGTAGAAAGACGACAGGTTGACACAACAATTTTCTATCACTTAAATTTAATTCTTAAGATAAACTTGAGTTGTACAAAAATTAGCAAAATATTTAATTCACAAACATAAATGGCAAAATGGTCTGGATTTTCAAGTCTTATAAGTACTTTTCCGCTTATCAGTTACTTTCCGGCCTTTTTTTCGGAGCTCAGTTTGGAATAAGTCGTCGGCTGCAATGCAAGTGGTTTTTGGGATCCTGCTGATCTTGGCAGCACCACGCAGTCTTGTATCCGAATTCTGCGACAATGGAACGGAGGAGTGCAAGGATCTCAGTGCCACGGACTGTCCGGCGGTGTTCTTCAACCTGCCGCTGATCGGAAGATTTGTGAAGTACTGCGACGAGTTCAACGACATTGTGTGCTGTCCGCTGCCACTCCACATGCAAGCTCAATCGCAGCAGTTCTCCGCAAATATTGGCCTCAGGAGATTCGAGAAGGGTCAGTTTGGGGCTGCACTGCAAACAAATCATTAAACTGTTGAATATAAAACAAATGCTCAACAGAATGCCGTCGCTACAACGAGATAAGAGCTTCTTGCCGCTCCACGCCCCTCATCGTGGGTGGCGCCAAGGCCGCTGGCCGGGAATTCCCCTTCATGGCGCTGCTGGGTCAGCGTGGGAGCAGCTCATCCCACATCGACTGGGACTGCGGCGCCACCATCATCCATCCCAGGTTCGTGCTGACCGCCGCCCACTGCCTGGAAACCAGCGAGTAAGTGGAATGCCATATCACTTGTAAGTTTACTGAAAATAACAGAGTAATCAGGTCGCAGCGCCTAACATAACTAGAAACATGAAAGCTGTATTTAAATAGTAAGCAAAATAGTAAGCAAAAGTTAATAAACTCCTTTAATAGTTTCAACCCTTTCTTTCTTAGTTACGTTCCATTTAACGTTTTTTTAAACTTTAGAATTTATGAAAATATATCTAATTTATGAAAAGAGTTCTAAGCTATTGTATATTGCAGCATATGTATGATATATGAATAACTAGTTATTTATTTTACAACTTGTAAGCTTTAGATATCAGCTTTCATTAATTTAGTGCACTACCTTTTTAATTGAATTTCTTAAAAAATTGTTAACTTGTAGCCAAACACATACACTTAATTTATTTAGAGCTGCCTTTTATTTGTCGCTTAAAAATTTAGTTCAGAAAAACAAAAAATCAGCATAAGTTCGCATCTGATTAGCCAATCTATTCGTCATCGCTAATGTGTTTGCGGCATAAATTAATTTGTACAATGGTATTGTCTAAATATATTATCACAACATAAAAAACCATCATGTTTTAAACATACTGTTTCCCAAAATCTTTCCTACGTGGAAATCGGAAGGCGAAATAATCCAGTTTTGACACTTGATCAATCAAATGCATATAACCTCATCAAACTATCTACTCTTAGTTCTTTCCAACTTAAAAAGTACTTTAATGAACCCTTTTGTTGATCGACTTTAGGACCAAGGAGCAGCGCCTGGATCCCAACTACGATAGCCCCAAGTACGTGGTTAGATTGGGCGAACTGGACTACGAGAGCACCACGGACGACGCCCAGCCGCAGGACTTCCGGGTGGTCAACTACGTGGTGCATCCGGCGTACGGCGAGGACGACGACACGGGCAGTCGCAAGAACGACATTGCCGTGGTGGAGCTGGACAAGGAGGCGACTTTCAGCGAGTACGTGGCACCGCCTGCCTGCCCCTCGACAGCGGCAATGAGCAACTGCAGCTGACAGCCGCCGGCTGGGGAGCCACCTCGGAAGGAGGACGCGCCTCGTCGCATCTGCTCAAGGTGAGCCTGGAGGGATTCGCTGTGACGCAGTGCAGCCAGCGGCTGGAGCAGAAGATCGATGTGCGCACCCAGCTGTGCGCGGGATCGCGGAACAGCAGTGCGGATACTTGTTATGGCGACTCCGGTGGCCCCGTCTTCGTGCAGCACCCCATCTACTCCTGCCTGAAGCAGGTCGTGGGCATCACCTCGTATGGGCTGGTCTGCGGTGTCCAGGGACTGCCCAGTGTGTACACCAAGGTCCATCTGTACACCGACTGGATCGAGAATATCGTGTGGGGCGAGTAGGCCCCTCCAAGTTCAAATATTTGCGCAACTCATTCGCGGCTTCAACTGCGAGGTGCCAACTTCTGTTTGGACTGTTGGTTAATGAAGATTCGATATAAACGAAGATTTGATATAAATGAAGATATTTCATCAATATACATTCTTGCCATTTGATTGCTTATTTTAATCGAGATATTCAATCGAGATATGCAGTGATTGGTTGCAAGTGAACGTGTGCATCATTGGATCATAAATATTTATAGTAAGTATAGTTTATGCCATGTGGCAGCTCACAACTCACTTCCGTGTTTAACTCAGCAAAATACTTTTACTTAAACATTAAAGTGCATAATTACAATACTTTAGGTACCAAAACAATAAAACCTTTGATAGATATCTATCTATATATTCTATCTATTTTCTTTATCTATCTATCTTTCTTTCTATCTATCTATCTACCTATCTATCTATATCTATCTATGTATATAGCTCTCTATCTATCTATCTATCTATCTTTCTATCTATATATCTTTCTATATCTCTAACTATCTATTCTATCTATATATATTATTGGACAGAGCTCAAAATGTACAGCCCGATTTTAATTTGTATTATTTTATAGCTGCCTGCAAGTGACTTTCTTTCCTTAGTAACAATGCTCCAGTATAAGTTGACAACTTCTTTATCAAGAAGCATTAAAAAGAACTGCTGACGCAAGAAAGCGAAAGTCTAAAATATTTCTAAGGATTAAGAACCTTATGACATCACAAGTGCCAATTTCATATGCTAAGTGAATTCAGAGAGTAAAACCTGAACGGGCAGCGTGATTAAAATCCGGCGAAGATCCGGTTAATAGCCTTTCGAGTGCAATGGGACCAGAACTAGATCCCCAGCCGGTCACATGAGTTCAATTCAGTCATTCGCTGATTCTGATAACAGACTGAATAAATATATCCCAGAAAGAAAGAAAGGATTTTATATCCGATTGTTAGCTTTAATCAAACGTCGCGATAACAGGTGGCATAACAAACATCTGGCCTTAAACTACGAGGATGTGGGTGGAGTGCTGGATGGTGGTGTGAATGGGTATATATATTATATAATATTATTTAGATGAGTGCTCTCTCTCTTTTCGTGCTGCAGTGCATTTGACTTAGGGCTAGGACGCATCGAAAGTGGCTAAGTGGCTAAGTGCTAGAGGACCCTGTAGAAGGCCAACCCATCCGGGGCTGGCTGGATGGACACTGGATTGGATTGGACTGGACTGGAGATGAGGAGACTACAGTCGCTGGAAGCGGTTCAGATCGTGGCGCCTCTCGGCGTTCCTCTCCTTGATCTCCTGCTTGCGGATCTCCTGCTGCTTGTACACGAACAGCGGCCGGAAGACGATGGCCCGGCGAGGACGATCCAGGACGAGCTTCTGGGCACCCGCATCCCGGCGCTGGCGCACCGAGTACGGCCGGAAGAGGTTCGACTTGGCCGTGTCGTGGGCGTACAGGGTGCTCAGGAAGTCGAAGTAGGGCTTGGAGCGCAGACTGTCCGGCTGGGCCAGTGGCGATGGACTGTAGTTGAACTGGTTGGGCGTCTCGATGTCCAGCAGGGCGTGTGGCACCTCCTGCTGCTGGGGTGCAGCCAGTGTCGTCATCGTCGTGGTTGCCAGGATAACAAGGCAGGCTAGTGATGCGAACTGCAAGGGAACAAGGAAGAACAGGGCACCAATTTAGTCGGAGGTGTGAATAGTGTGAATAGCTGGTGGAGGCCAGTGGCTGAGCCAAGCGGTGCCAGAGAACCAGAACCTGTCTGCTCTTAGCGCTTATGCTGTGAATTAGCATACAATAATTAATTTAAATTAACCAACTGGCGGAGGAGAAGGGGATGGCATCGGATCGGATCGGATCGGATCGCATCCATGATATAACCGCAATCAAAACTAATTTATAGTCGCACGTAAAATATTCATGAGCACGAATGTGTCTCGAATTTGGTGGGCGTCATCGAGCATGAGCCGATGATCCAAGAATCCGAGAATCCCAGCATCCAGCTGATCTCTAGGCGCCATCCCACCAACCGGATGCACCACTCGCCAATCCCATCTATGCTGGCCAACTAAGGGACTGGGTTTTCATAACTATTCCTGGAAACGCAGCTGAATCAGCTGAATCAGATTGGCTAAGTAAGTGTGCTACGATTTCGGTGGTTTTTCGAATTATGTAAAACCTTAACCGCAGTCAAAACAAATTAATTACAATCATCATTCGGCAGAAGGAGAAGATTCAGATGAAGGTGGTGATGGAGATCGAGATCGAGATGGAGACTGAGACTGCGACTGCGACTGTAACCGGTTGCGTTTCATGTGGTTCAGGGTTAAGAGCTCGACTTTGTAAACGGTATCAAGGCTCCCAGCAGGATGGATGATCTGCGGATGAGCCCAAGATCAAGTGCAAAGCCATCGGCAGCATAAAGCCGACTCTATTTTACGACACTTCCTCATCAAGATGATCACAAGATCGAATCGTATCGAAATGGAAATGAAAATGGAAATAGAAACAGAAACAGATATAGATAGATATGGAGGTAGAAATAGAATAACTTGATTCGATAATGCGTTCGACCTTGTGCGGCGGCGAAAAAATCAGAGTAATTTGTGAATTTTTTGGTTGAAAATGTTAATGTTAATCGGCGAAACACGTTTCTTTGTTGGCCTGTGTGTTTGGCGCACAAAACTGATTGAAATCGCTGCCAAACGCGAGAAACAATACTCACTTGCCAAGTGTACGCAAGCATCTTTGATGGGTATGCGGTATTCGGTATGCGGTTGCGTTTAGTTGCCTAAATTAGTGGAGTATCCTGTTTGGCGTCTGCTTTCACTTGTCACAAGTTCCGATTCGGATTGCAAATTGCAGATTGGAGATTACAGCACTCGCGGAAAGTCGAAACCGTTCTGATCGATCGATCGTCAGTTAGTTTGTTATCAGTGATCGCTTAACACCTTGTTGGCCCCCGGGGCTGTGGATGTGCTCTTGTGGCTCTTGATTCTCGATGCTGTCTCGGCTGAGCTGGCGCTTCAACTGTTCAGAATTTTTGTCACAATTCACTTTTATACGGCCCCCGATCGACGCCTCCGCCAGCCGAACAGGTTTCGAGCCGGGTTTCGCTAAATATTGCCGATATCGCGGCGTGCGTAGCCCCCTGCCGCCAAAAACACCACCAAAAAGATCGGGGGTCCAGTTCCAGTGTTTTGTGGCCAAGTTGCCAAATTGCTGGCACTGGCTGCATTTCCAGCTGGTCGCGTAATTAACGCTTCTGCGGCTTCCCAGGGGTATCAAATCGAACGGAATCAAATGGAATGGAATCACATATGCGTCACATAAGCCGTGTTTGTTTGCGCTTGGCATTAACCGATCCACAATATTCCATATTCAATATTCGATCTTCGATCTTCACTCTTCGGCG
This sequence comes from Drosophila teissieri, assembly GCF_016746235.2. NCBI lineage: Eukaryota > Metazoa > Arthropoda > Insecta > Diptera > Drosophilidae > Drosophila > Drosophila teissieri. The sequence goes on from NC_053030.1 coordinate 14,860,711, forward strand.
GCAACTAATTAAACTTTTTCCATGACGCACTTACTAATCAAGACGACACTAATCCCCCGGAGATCGGATAAACAACGCATAGCCATCGCAGGCATCACAGGATGAGCAACTGGCGCCACAGACACGGAAGCCGCTGGGAAGTCGTAAAGATTTTCGAGATCTATAGCTGTAGAGATCTATAGCTGTAGAGATCTATGGCACTAGAGATCCCTCACAGAGATCACAGAGATCGGAACCAATTCGGAGATCATTATGCGGCCAAGTTATGCAAATCGCTGGGCGGTGACGCATGTCTGTATGCTTGGAGGTTTGGTTGTTTGGGTGCTTGGATGCTTAAATGCTTGGATGCTTGGAAAACTGTCAACCCAGCGCCAAACGACGAGGCACTTGAGCTTGGCTTTCATGCTTGAGGGGCAGGCGTAATCCCAAGGTCGAGTGTTCTTGTTTAATGCCAATGGTAATGAGCCGCGCTCGACTGGATCGGATCTCCGGCTAAGTACCCCTGGCCAAAAAGAAAACCCCCTTCTTGCCGCACGTGATCAGTAGATCAGATCTTGGATCTACGATCTCGAAACTCAGATCCCAGAACTCACATCTCCGATTGATGGTGTTTGGACTGGGACTGCTCGATGCGAAGAGCCAGTGACGTTGTTGGCCAAGTGGCATTAGATCGATTTCATCGATTTCAAGACTCGGATTTGGACTCGTCGCGGCCGTGTCAATGGCCAACCGGTTGCCTCGGCAGACTGCTGCTGGCTGATTTATTCAATTGGCTAACATTTAGCCAAATTGCCCGTCAACACCCCCGAAAAACGGGCTCACTTCAGCTCAACTCAGCTCAGCTCAGAACGGCGTTTCATTTGGGGCTCTTTGTTTGTTTGTTTGCAGCGGTCGATTTGGCATTTTCTTGCGTATTTTTAGCCAAAACGAAACCATTTTGCCCATAATATTTGTACAATAAATATCATTTAATTAGTTTTGTTCGCTCGCAGCCGGTTTGAAACGCAATAAGATTAATCGGCAGACGATAAGCGCCGTCGTCACAGGCCGCCAAAATGTCAGAGAGTGAAAAACAAAATAAAAATACTTATCAGCGACTTGCGTCTATTCGGTGATTGGTATTGGCGATCGCTGATCGGTGAATTTCGGATCCGACCGGATCCTAACGGTACACATAATCCCATTATGCCATTATTCCGGCAAGGTGCTATACATCTATAAGTATAACTAATTCCAATTAAGTAGCTTAACCGATGGCAGCTTCCTCGAGATTTGGTTGTTAAGTGTCTGAAAGCCAAGAAGATGATGATGATTCCCAGAAATCAGCTAGCATTAATTATAGATTCATGATCCATGTTTTCTGGGAAAAGCGAATGAATCAGTTGGGCTCGAATCGGAAATGCAGGTGTTCTAATTGGAAGAGGTATGCTCCACGGCTGGGCGTTGACTTCCGCGGAGGAGTACGACTCACCGAGGTGCTAAGTGGCCAAGATGGGCTGCAGCAATTGAATCACCACAATCCACAATCCCCAAAGGTGAGAAAGGGGCACGTTCCGCCTGCTTGGGAAAGTGATATTTCCATTTCCCACCAACCACATCCGTCCTGTATACTCGCATTCGCATTCTCTGTTTGCCCTTTCACTTTGAGCCGCACTGGCGTACGTCATGCATACTTTAGGTGCCTAAAACTAATACTGATGCTGATACTCACAGATACTCAGTGATACTCATACTGATATTAATGGTAATTAACACTTGGCTGACTTCGTCACCGTGCTCTAATTTGATTTGGCCACTAATTAATGGCGCTTTTTCCCCAAAAACATGGAAATTTTCGCCAATCCAATTGGTAACATCATTGATGAGGTTGTGCGTTTCACAATGTTTGTTTTCAAATTTACGCGGGTCACTGATCGAGCTTTATTCGAATTCGAATCAAGCGGCGCTGCCAGACTGTTGAAATTCAAAGGCAACGCTTCCACTCACAGCTGCTTGAGTAACTTTCGACATTCAACTAATGTCAATAAATTATACATTCAATGAGTGAGTTTATCGCCGCGTTGAGTGCAAATTTATTTATGGCTCCAATCTTCATAATTTAAGCACTTAATTCGAGAATATTCGTATTTTGCTAGGTAATTAAAATTTAAGTTTACCAATCCAAGAAATAATAAAAAATAACAGCTAAAAGTCAATGACACACGTGTTAAGAGCTTCTAATTGTATTCCTTAAATATAATTTGTTCACGATATTAAATCGAACACTGCACTTTTAAGCATTAAACTTTTTTTTAAGAAAAATAAATAAATAAAGTAAATATTTTTGAAAAGTATACTTTTTATTAACAGAATAATCAAAAATGAGGGCATGTTACCAGAACTCAATAACAGTTGTTGTGCACTATTTTATGTTATCAAAGTGGAACAACATTTCAAATAACACAAGCCACACTTAAAAAAAAACGATCGAAATGAGTGCAACAATTTGAATCACTAACGGTCGCAGATAACAATTTCGAAATTAACGGTTAACCGATTTGCCGGCTACAGCGCACTGTTAGCCGCCGTCTGTGGGCCAACAGCGCGCGATAGCAGGCCAAGAGAAACCGCTGTTATTCGCCGCCGCGAATATCGTAATCGCTTAAAACTGTTTTCAGAGAGCACTTCAACATTTCATGCAATTTCAGTTCTTACGAATATTGGTAAAAATTTATAAATCGCTGTTTTAAAAACTTAATTAAAGTGCTGCTGCCGCGCAACTGACCGTGTTCGCACCGAAATTCGTGTCGCGTTACTCTGTTCGTGCGGTTCTTGCTGGATTATCAACAAATGTCAAAATTTCAATTTCGTCAAGGCGAATAAAAATCGTATATGAACACATATATACCTGCGTCTGTGTGTGTTTACCACCCGGTTTGTGTGTGTGTGTGTGCGTGTGTGTGAAGATCACTTAGCGGCGTGCGTGTGTGTGAGTGCGAGTCTCTGGGCAAATAAAAAACACATTTTTTTAATATTTAACTAATATTTCGCACAAAAGCCGACCACGGCAACATTGGCATTGGAGTACACCGGAAAAAAAGTAAAGCGAAGCCCATAGTTTCCTTATCAGCAGAACGGTCACACACACAGCGAGCGAGGGAGGAAGAGTGGAAGAGAGGGGGCGAAGATTAGTGCAACAAAAACCAATAACTATTTCAGATTTATACACCTCGTAATGCCAATTCCCAATGCTTTCCGCGAATTCTACCCACTCTCTTTGTCATAACGTTTGTGCTGTTGCTGTTGCTGTTATTCTTGTTGCCTGTTGTCGTTTGTTATTGTTGTTGCGCCTGTCTCGCGATTAGAATTAATTGACAAATGGCAGCAACAAAATATTCGGGTTCTTTTTGTGCGGTGCCTGTGCCGTGCACTGGCAGAAAAGTGGTAGCACTTCAGATAAGAGCGACTAGGCTAGCCACTTTCACACTTTCCCAACTTTCCCAACACGACAGTAGACCACCAGTATGGCGTCCACAGTCATCCCCAAGCGAGAGTAACAGGATGCACGAACGAGGCGGCAAAAGGGAGACGGCGAGCAGCAGCACGCAGAGAAAAAAGAACATGAATTAATCATAACTAGTGTTGGCGTTCTGCGATCGGTTACACATAAAAAATAAAAAACTACAACTACAGTGTGTACAAATGGACGAAAACACTAAACGCGGTTCAACGACCGCCGCTAGTTGTAGTTGTCCATGTGTTTCGCTGCTCGGTTTTCGATTCTTGGTTCTTGGTTCTCAGTTCTCGGAGATAGAAAATAGAAAAGCATAGCAGAGCATATAGCCAGACTTTTTAGTTTTGTGTTTTTTTTTTGTTTTTTTTTTCGGGCCCATTAGCACCTGTCACACCAGTCTTTATCGCCAGTTTCGGGGCTATCTAGAAAAAAAGAAAAGCAACAGGTATGGAATCAGGTAAGGCCCGCCCTCTCCCTCGCTCGCACTCTTCCTCTCTCCCTCTCTCTCTGTGTGTGTGAACTATCGCAAGGACATATCGATACGCGACTCGCAGATCGATAACCAGAGACCAAACACCCCTTCACTTCCAGTTGGTGCAATTAACGGTGAACCAAAGGTGTCACATAACCGGAATATCAGAGGAATACGGAGTAACGCGTGGAAATCCAGCTACATGTCCCTCTCACGCCAGCTGAAGCGGCAGAAAATGTCCCAGGGGAAGAAGTTCGGCGACGGCGATCCCTTCAACTACCAGGAGCTGAACATCATCGGCGAAGGTGAGCGCTTTTCCCAGTTAGATGGTAGTAGCAAGTGGTGTGTGGTAGTGGTAGTGCTTTGTGGTATGAGGTATATGGTATGTGTTACTGGATGCTTTGTTGTTGGGATAGGTCGGCGCTTCAAAGGGGGCTCCGTCTTCCCAACGATTTCACTTTAGTTTGCCTACAAGATTGGTTTTACTATTTGCTTTTGCTACGGCTTACATTTATTTATGACCTATTAGGAGTCCCGCTTTCATTATGAAGCTGATACACCGCACTGAAATGAGTTTGTAGCGCATTTGGCAAGTGCACTTGACCGAACGCTTTGGCAGCCAAGACTAATGGAGCGTGGAAAATCGGCGAAAAGGGGAAATATGGGATGTGATGACCATGAAAAACTCCCCTGTTTCAGCGCCTTCACCTTTTTCCTGCATACTTTTCGGTTCACTCTCTCGGCAGACCACGTGTTTCTGCCCCATCAGGTGAACTGAACACAAATCGATTCCAGATCGACGATCGAACAAGTGGCCCATGGTCTTGGTTTTCTTGGGGGCAGCAATTACGATCGCTTGTTCGCTGTAAATAAAGCCCAAATCAATTGCGTCATTGAGCGAATGCTAATGATGGATGTTGTTACTGGTTTTCACGCGAGTCATGGGGCAGAGGGGCTGGTTGGGGGAGGGGGCTAAATGCCGGAAGGTAAACCATTCATGAAGCCCTTCCCCTTCCCCTACCCCTTACCCCTTCACCACCGCGCAACCAGTGGCATTTCATCTGTTATACAACACACACAGTCTTAAGTTTTCGGCTGTCTGTGCGCATTCATTCAATTATTGCCCCCTGCCATTCGCTTTCGCTCCAAGCTCTCATTGTTGCTGCTGCTTGGTTTTTGTGTTTTTTGGGTTTTTGTTTTCTGTGCGCAATTTTCGAGTTTATTTGTATATTTGTATATTTTTTGACAATTCCAAATGGAGAGCTACTGGCTAGCCGACGTCGCAAACGAGTCGATGGCAAAGTCGAGCTCTCGGCCTTGTGTGGTGACTGTCGCAACAGCGGCACAGTGCACAAGCCAGGTGGTCGGTCTGGAGGCAGAGACCCCAGGGAAAACCTCCCTCCCACCTCCCCAGTGCCATTTATTTCGGGTATCTGTTTCTCTATCTGTATCTGTATCTGTATCTGCTGTATTTGTATCTGCTGTATCTGTATCTGTATCTGTATGTCAGTGTCAACCGAAATAGCCGGTGTCTGCTCGCTTTCCTCCCCACGCATGTCTCTGTCCGTCTGTCCGTTCGCTCGCCGTCTGTCCGTCCGTCCGTCCGTTTGTCCGTACGGGTGATAAATTTCCGGTGACAACATTTAGTCGCTGGCATTTGATTCTGATTGGGAATTGCTCGTCTCTTGTCCGCTTTCTCCTTCCGCGCACATGGCAAATATGAAGATCACTTCGTACCTGACACACCGCAGTATTTCATGTCGCATGTGTGTACGCATTTTCTATGCGATAAGTAGTCTGAATTTCGTGCAATATTTTGACTCATTTCGAGTGTATAATGCTGGCTAGTTTATGCATTAAGAGTAACCATATTAGTACGATTCCTGGGGTAATATGCCCTTGTTTACTCATTCTGCGGATCATAATATAAAGGCAGCAGTCTGGAAAGAACATAGAAGCATCTACATGATGGTATCATTCATTATTCATTATGCGAGGCCTTTGTAAAGAGTTCTTCAGCTACCGCTTTCAATCGCTTCGATCGCAAGGCTAAAAATACAATGATGAATATGAAAAGTATAAATATACCATAATGATATGTCGAAGCTAAGTGGCCCCTTTGTTATGCCCATCGATGCCAAATTGATGATCGAAGTTGGAGCAGCTTTTCTCTCAGTGCCTCTCTGATTTCTGCAATAGGAATATGAGTAGGAAAAGGAATAGTGGGTAGATATCTGCAATCAGCGGGCATTTCTGGCATTTCTAGCCCATCTTATCGGCACAGCTGACTTTGGCCTTTTATTCCCACTTTTATTTCGTACCTTGTGCGAATTTTCGCCACTTTTAGGCACTCTTTCTTATCTGGCCTTGCCTTTGCGTTTTTTCCCCACCCGTTTTGTGCGCCTTTTCGCGTCTGATTAGCATTTGATGCGCGATTCTGATCCGATTTTGTGTTTGATTTGTACTCATCAGGTGCCTATGGAACGGTCTACAGAGCCCGGGATGTGATCACCGGGAACATTGTGGCGCTGAAGAAGGTGCGCATATCGCTGAACGAGAATGGAGTGCCCATGTCCACACTGCGCGAAATCTCGCTGCTGAAGCAGCTGAATGCCAGCAATCATGCGAATATTGTCAAGTGAGTATGCCAGGTGCCTCAGGTGCCAGAGGGAGTTACGTGCTTTTTGTAGATCAAATCGCTTGCACATTGCTGTTTAGGGGGCTGTTTGTGATGTGTTATCACGCGCCATTGGGGCCAAGTGGCGCCCCAACTATTTGAAAAAGTAATTTAGAAAGAGCCGATTCGCAATGTCAGTGCGCTTCTGGTTATCTTTGCACGGTATAGCCGTAATATTCAGTCGATTTGGAAGGCGAAGCGGGGAGCTGTACGACTCCAAGGCCCCTCGCCCCCTTCAGAACGCCCACGCTTCTGGCATATGCCAGTCAAGCAACTCTGCTCCCGCTGATAACGCAGTCGTCACTGCAGTTGGGGTTTTTTTGTATTGGCGTTTAGTCATTTGCTGCGGCCGTTAGCGATTTGAATTAACAGAGGTCGATAACCACATGTTGCTGTCGCCGTTATCGATCTGCGCTCTCGCTTGAGCAGCGCTTTAGCAGCGAGAGAGCGCGACAGTGTCCGAATGTCGTATGTACAAGGAGAGAGAGAGAGAGAGTGATTTCGCGCAACAGAATGTTAAGTTAAGTTGCAGATGGCTACAATGTTGCAGCTGTTATTTTGTTCGGAGCCAAAGGTATTTTTTAGCGGTTGGAGGGGAACAGACTGGCAAAAGAAGAAATCATTGGTAAAATTGCCTTTAAGTATTTAACTGAATTTACACAAGTCCAGCGTGCAAGTTGCCACAGAAAGTGAAACTGTTGATGGCTTCAAAAAAAATGCGCAGCTTTAAGCAATTCAAAGGCAATGTTAAAATAACTGCCTTACTTATAGCATAACAGAATGCTAAAGTAGCTCTGCTCTGTTACCTTTTAACATTTTGCCGCTGGCAGAAAACGATCTTCAGCCGCTCTTACTGCGCTCTCTTTGCCTCTTCGATCGCCATGTGCGCATGTGTTTGTCGCGAGTGCTTCGCGTAGTTCCCGAAACGAGCAAAGTATGGCCGATGGCGCCACCAGAGCCAGCAGCATTTTATAACACATTTTCTATATCTCTCAACATTTCCCCACAGTCATTTCACGTCTCACTCTGTCGCACACAGTTTAAACATACAGATGCTCTTCCCCTCCTTTTCTCCACAGACTGTACGAAGTATGCCAGTTCCTGGAGCGCGACGGCCAACTGCTGATTCTGCTGGTGTTCGAGCATGTGGAGCAGGATCTCTCGGATCTGATAGATAGGCTGCCCAAGTCGGGCATGTCGCCGCCCACAATTCAGGTGAGATCATAAAACTTTATAATATGCTCTATAATATATTATAATATGTGATGCTTACAGCGCCTTTCGAGGGAACTGCTGACCGGTGTGGACTTCTTACACTCACACCGCATCATCCACCGGGATCTGAAGCCGCAGAACCTGCTGGTCTCCTCGCAGGGCCACCTTAAGATCGCCGACTTTGGCCTGGCCAAGACGTACGGATCGGAGATGAAGCTCACCTCCGTGGTGGTCACCTTGTGGTACCGCGCACCCGAAGTCCTCCTCGCCCAGCCCTACAACAGCACCGTGGACATCTGGAGTGCCGCCTGCATCATCTTCGAGATGTTCAACCGGCGCGCTCTGTTCCCTGGCACCTCCGAGAAGAATCAGCTGGACCGCATCTTCGAGTAAGTGCCTCGTAGTCCTCCCATATCCAAGATTTGATTGTATATATGGGATCTTTCGCAGACTCACTGGCAGACCCACCGAACAGCAGTGGCCGCAGACCATTTCCGTTGCCCTGGAACACTTTCCCCAGCGGCATCCAAAGAGACCTAAAGACTTTTGCCCACAGCTCTGCAAGTACGCCGATGATCTGCTGAATGTGAGTGTAAATGAGTATGAGTACTCGCATCTAGACTAACGCATACCCTTTGTTCCTCCCCCAGAAAATGCTTTCCTACGACCTCCATCTGCGACCATCCGCCTTGGCCTGCTTGGAGCACGACTACTTCCAGCAGGAGCCCCTATAGTCCTGCAGCCCAGAAGGATAATGGATAGTGGATAGTGATGGAGAGTGGAAGTGGACTGATCATTGCGGCCGCGCTTCGTTCTTGTTACAATGTTCCTTTAAGTGCAGTGAAGCACTTTGTTTATTTTTTCGCGACAGTCCAGTTATTGTGTCCGGATACGGTTACGGATACGGATATCCGGTTACGGATATACGAAGTAAACAATACCTTAATATGTTTGTAGTCGTAAGCTAAGTGTAAAAATCATTGTCGCGTCGTGTGAATTCTACTGCCGATCAACTAACTGCCGATGACCATTACATGTGAAGCGATTCTCGAGGGCGTTTTGGGGCCCTCCAAATCGAAATGTGATACACAAAGTTCAGGAATGCATTATACAATTTCAAAATTTTGTACAACAACAATCATTTATATATGCAATTATATATACAGCATACAATTTGAGTGCTCTCATGTCTTCTTGTCTCCAATTTATTTCGGCGTGCGATTTACACTTGAAGGGGTCTTAAAGAATAATTAAAATTGTTAGCATTAAAATATCTGAGATATCCAATTTCTTGATAAACTTCTAAAAAATAATTTAATTTTTAAAGTTTGAAGCCTATTCGAATTTTATGATAGTTAAAGTATGTACATGTAAAAATAACAACTAAAGTCCACTGTTAAAAACATCGCAATGTTAACCATCGATAAGCTATCGCACGAGAAGTTAACTTTGCCCATCTTTAGTTCCGTCTCTTAACTTACGATCACTCTCATTTTGCTCTCTTACTAGCACTTAACAGTCGTTCACACCACACTTAACAGAACCGATTCAATTGGTGTATGTCAATGCTAAGTGTGATATTAAAAAGTTATTACAGTAAAGCTGAAATTTAAAATTACTTGGAATACTAAACTAAGAGTTCATGCCTAGATACATTTAAGTTTAACCAACTGTAAAAGGGAAGCAAATCCCACTGTTACGATAGCCAAGTTCACAACCCACTGTTGCAAATGATAGGATTTCCATGCTGTGAAAACGGTCATATTATTTTGCTGATATAAATACTTTTTAGTCATACAAATATAAAGATAAAAAGCACACAAATAATTCAACCGAATTGTATTGCTAAAAATTGTATTTGAGAGGCAAAAATTATAATTACTTATCGATAAAATGGTTCATTAGGGGCATTGCCAGCATCAGACATGGTATATTTTGGTATTTATGGCGCAGCTGGTATTTTCGAGCCTTGAGCGCGCAGCCACACTGACTTCCGCCTCTTTTTCGACGACAACTTGCGAAGGAAAGTTGTGTTTTTCGTACATTTTGCCAATTCACGTTTCGTGTCAAGAACCCAAGACTTAAACATGCGTTACGTGGCTGCTTACCTTCTGGCCGTCCTCGGTGGCAAGGACTCCCCCGCCAACGCCGACCTGGAGAAGATCCTCAGCTCTGTGGGCATTGAGGTCGACGCTGAGCGCCTGACCAAGGTCATCAAGGAGCTGGCTGGCAAGAGCATCGAGGACCTCATCAAGGAGGGACGCGAGAAGCTCTCCTCGATGCCGGTGGGCGGCGGTGGTGCCGTCGCTGCCGCTGATGCCGCACCCGCTGCCGCCGCCGGTGGCGACAAGAAGGAGGCCAAGAAGGAAGAGAAGAAGGAGGAGTCCGAGTCTGAGGACGACGACATGGGCTTCGCTCTCTTCGAATAAGCGGTTGAATGGGCGAATATTCTGTGCAGCACACTTGCAAGGCGGGAAAAGCAGCGTCGTTCTGGAGCAGCACTGGGCAGTCTACACACTAGTCTAGCAGCCATCCGTTGACCATTTCTACGTAATAAAAATCAGCAGTGTTTGCACTTTATATAAACCAAGTGGAATTGTGTTTTTTGTGCCGTTCACGCGGTTATTTTCATGGATTTTGCTTTCCCCATAACAGTGGACCCACGTGTTGGCTAACATTCTGCTAGACGGCCGCGGAGTGGAGTATGTTAACTTAACAGTCGGCGGGTGCCCTGTTAGCCAGCTCATTCTAATTGGATATACAAGCAAACTTTGGAAATATGGTCTAAAATTCTTATTGGGAAATTCCGAACTAATTTTTAGCTCTTGTGAGTAGCAAAGTAGATGTCGGACTTGAAAAACTATGAAATTATTATGATTATGACTCAGGAGGGTAAATATACATAGGTGCCTATATAATATAACAATAATCCCACTTATAGTGCAAGTGTTTGCTTAGAAATGTAGTTTAGACATTTTCAGAAGTTGATTTCTTTAAAATCCCATAGAAAACGACTACAGAATGGTGATAAGGAAAGTAGTTTTATAAACTTTCTTATTAAACAATTTGATTGGTTCATACTGAACCAAAGGGCTCTCTAGACTGGGTTAAACCGCGCAATTTTATATATAAATAAAACGAGGAATGCACACTATAACTAATTTACATCAATAAGCATACAATTAGGCCAGGCCCACAATGGTATAGAATATCAGGGGCAGGACCAGGTTGTCCACCTGGTCGGTGAATGCCTCCACCAAAGCCGAGTTCAGTGCTGCGAAAATGGTGGCGAACCACTTGGCCTGGCTCATGGCCACCAAGCCGGTAGTCTCCAGCAGCCAGACGGCTATAAGAATGGACACGACGAACGCGATGGTGCCCTCCAGGGATCGGGAAGATCCTGAAAGTATGACACATGTATTCAAATAGAATCTTATATATGCGGATGAACCAATTGAAAGGGCAGTGTCTCTCAAAGTATAAATATCTTGAGTTAAGACTGACAAATACGTAAGTATACTTACTTCCCCACTTGTTGCGTCCCAGCTTAGAACCCACCACACTGGCTGCAGTGTCTCCCACGCCGACTGCTAGAATCCCCGAGAGCAAGGCCAGGGTATTGCCGCCCGAGCACGGACATGGGGTCATCCAAATGGGCATTGAGCAGCCGATGAGCAAGCAGAACGGAGTCAAAGCCAGCTCTCCGGCGTCCTTTTCGTCCTTGAATGTGCTGAAGGCCACAGCTAGTCTGTCGGCGAACGGCGGAATCTTCAGCAGACGCAGCAGCTCCAGGACCACAAAAGCAGCCAGCGCCACGCCAGTGGCCAAGTACAGCAGGGCGCACTCAAAGATTAGTCCGGGGATGTAGACCATAACAATCAGCAGGTGGAAGATCTTGCGCACGCGTGTGTTGGCCTTCGCGGAGCTGCCAATTTGCCAGGAGACAGTAAGGCAAGTTAGCACAACCAGCAGCATGTAGAAGGCCAGGATAGTCAGTCTCTCGCCATCCCGGAGCAGAAACTGCACGAGTGCCAGCAGAGGAAGAGGTCGCGTCACCGGCATACAGGTGACGGCCAGAAGGAGCAGCACCGTCCACATGTAGAAGCGGAGCGGCTTCCTCAGCGATGGGAACAGGACGAGTGCCACGCAGAAGAGCAGCAGGCAAAACAGGGCATTCTGTAGATCCAAGATAAGCGGATTAGTGAAAGCTTGTAGCATTATACTTATCACTCATAGTCCTACATACCACCATGATCATGTCGAGCGTCTCGAACTCATCGCTTGGCCAGGAACCGCCGCAGAAGAAGCCACCTAGCCGGTGGATGGCACTCAACGTGAAGAGCACCAGTCCCTGGACAAAAACGGAGGCTTCTCCATAGGTGAAGCATCGCTGGAAGCCTCGCAGCGTGTAGATATAGATTTGCTGATATGCAGAGGTCATCACGAAACCGACGACTATGGCGAAGGTCAGCGAGGTGTCCACCAGCAGGTAGAAGCTCAAGCTGGTGGCCACTCCGGGCAGCAGGCTCACCAGGCATTTAACCAAGATGCCCGTCTTCACAAAGGCGTAGATGAAGAAGCACAGAGTTTCGATGGCCATGCCGCCGGCGGCCACCGTGAGGAGCCACTGCATCCTGGCCTGCTCCTTGCATGCCGGCGTGGCGTGCAACAGGCGAACGACGAAGGCCAGCGGCAGTAGCAGACATAACCAGCCGCCGGGTCCGGCATTGGGCCTTCGGAAGGGTCAGATTAGATTACAGATAAGGCGGAACTTTGGACTCGCCCTGGAGAGCCGACTCTGTGGCAGCACTGACTCACCTAGGCGCCATGGCCTTGAGGCTGAAGACATCCGTGCGCTGGGTGCTCCGTCGCTGGTGGCGCACCGCGCCCAATCCGCTGGACTGGCTGTCCGTGGAGCAGCCGACGGAGTCCGAGTCCGATTCGGAGTGCTCACTGTCCGTTGCTGGGCTCCGCATTCTCGGCTGGCTCAATACATGACTTCTCTGAACTCGCAAGGCGTTTGTGTGTCCGCCAAATGGGTCAAGGTGCGGAGAAAAGCCCTCGCTTTTCCTGCCAACTTCGGCCAATTGGAGCTGTTTGGGATGCACTGGACCAGCTGGTCGTGCGCTGTTGTTTTTGCTGTTGTTGTTGGGGAACTGTTGATTCGGGTTTGGGATGCACTTGGGTATTTGAAGGCGTGCACTGGTGAGGTCACACTAAACGCGAGAGGCGATGTGACCAGATACTAGGAAGTTCGGTGGGAAATTCAAAAACTTAAACCTTTAATTAATGAAAGCTTATGCATTTTCAACCCTTTAGCCCGCTTAAAAATCAAAATTAGTTATATTAGCTTATAATAAACATTATTTAGTGCCCGACTTTTGCGCAGAAGCGCTTGAATCAAAGAAGTGCTGTTTGTTTTTGTATTTATATTGTAAAACCAAACCTCATACAAAGTGCATTAAGCATAAATAACATTGAGAAAATGTTGAGCTGCGGGTGCAAATCGCTCAGCTTCTTAAAGCAGTCCAAACAGGTAGTAAAGTACGGGCAGGACAAGAGCAGCCTTAGCCGAGGAGATTCCGGTGAGGCACACGATAAACTTGAAGACTCCATACCAAAACGCGAGCTGCAGCGCCACATGAAGTCCCAGGAGACTGGAAAGCACAAGGGTAAGTATGGAATCTGCATGATATTAAATAGGGTACTTACATTTTGTCCTTGCGGCGCGCCTTCTCCAGGTTCTTGGGCGGCTCCTTGCTGAGGTACTGGCGCACACCCAGGATCGTGTTGGCGAAGTACTCATCCCACGTCAGCTCGCCGATGTCGATGAAGAACTTCTTTTTGTCCACTATATTCAAGGTTTTTGAGAGCGCCAATAGACGCTTGCTGTCAAAGTGCCACTCCGTGAAGATGAACTTTTCCAGGGTATTCAGCGAGTTCCAGACGTTCTTGTGCAGGCGAACCAAGCTGAGAATGCATGGAAATCATGTAAGTTATCAGAAAATAGATGTACCAATATATGCTTACATGGGCCTGCCTCCTCCGATTTTGGTGACCAGATCCAGGATGATAGCAGGTATGAAGTGGAACAGAATGGCGCTCAGTCGGAAGACCCACAGGCTCTTGACCAGGCGCAGGTTGGGATACCAGACGGCACTGTTCAGCGGGTAGTCGTGTAGGTAGCTGTTGATCTTGTCCGCCATCAGCTCGAATCGGAAGGGCTTGTATGTGCTGGAGGTCAGGTGGAAGATCTGCAGATCGTCTGGGCGTCCCCCGTTTTTCGCCTGCAGCGCGTTCACATAGTAGCCGGTGGTTATGATGCCGTTGACCACCACATCGATGGGTATGTAGTCCATGATGATGCTGGGATCCAGGGGCAGGCGACGCAGCACGCCCTTGGAGGCGCCCATGAAGAAGCCCTGGGGACCGTTCTTCGAAATGGTCCATCCGGGAAGAGGCTCCTTCCAAGCGGCAGTGACTTTGTTGTGTTTGAAAGATGCGTTAGTTTATGGGAAATAGCTCATAAATAGTCTACTCAATACTCACTCATACTGGGCCGGACGATGCCGCAGGGGAACTTACTGGCCACATTGGCCACCTCGTGCTCCGCCAGATGCTTCGTAAAGGTATAGGTGTTGGGGTGATCCTTCAGAAGTCTGGAACATGATAACTCATTACTGATAAATATGAACGGTTTAGTTTATAGAGATCACTTACTTTGGCTCCAGTTCCTTGAGAGCCTCGTCGTTGAGGGTCTCCGAGAGCTGGATGATCTTCTCGGGATCTTCGGGCGAGGGATATAGCTTCTCCTCGACCTTGGTCAGATAGGCATTCACATAGGCGCTGGACACATGGACCAAGGAATCCAGTTTCTTTATCTGCTGGCACAGCTCCACCACTCGCCTGGTGCCCCGCAAGTTGATGTTGGTGGTCTCCTTCAGGGACTGGAAGAAGTCCAAGGTGGCAGCCGAGTGAAAGACGACGTTCACGTTCTCGATCAGCGTTTGGCGATCCTTCGGCGAGATGCCCAGATGATCCAGGCCCACATCGCCTTCGATGGGAACGATCTTGGAGAGACGCGACTCCAGCTGCAGCTCCTTGAACTTGTCGAACACGGAGTTCTTCTTCAGCTCCTCCAGTCGCTCCTGCACATTCTTGCCCTTCTTGGCCCGCATCAGCAGGTACAGTGTGCCCACGTTGGGAACATCGCGCAGCAGTTTCTCCACAATGGTGACGCCCACGAAGCCCGTGGCACCCGTGATGAAGACATTGCGACCCGCGTAGAAGTCTGTGATGGGCGAGCTGAAATATCGAGGGTTTACCAATCAGTTCAGTTCAGTTCGTCTACTTTGCTTATACAACTGATGCGACCAAATATACAGACGTCATAAAAGATGAACCCAACTTTCTCTCGTCGCCCATTCAAATGCTCGAATGGAGCCACCATTGCTTACGACACTCGTTCACCCGTAAAAACCTCAGAGGCAGGGCATCTTGGCTCTTTGGACCGCTGAAAACCCGTTTTTCTCGTGGGCCCCCAGTTCTAAGTGCCCATTGTATGTCCTCTAATATTGATTCAACTAATGATTACCTAGCAGGTGTCGACTGGCGGCGGGCGGGTCAATGCCGGAGTGCCAACCAATCTCGTGGGTGTCGCTCGTTTCTTGGTACTTTGAAATGGGCAGTCGGATGGAAACTAGTCGCGCGGGTAAGCTGATAAGTCAAATGGGTTATGACATGGTTTTCGATCTCTAACGAATTTTGTGAGGTTCTTCCCTTATCAACCAACTCGTCTCGTTATTATTCATTCAAGTCATATAGTGCTAAGGATGCTTAAAGCTAGCACGTTGCCTTTTAGCCATAAATACAAATTAGTGGTTTACGCTGGCAAACAGTTTATTAAACCTCCTTACTCCCATTCCCACCTTGCTATCGACTTATTTTCAAACAATTTCGATCAAATTACAAAACGCATTGGCTCCAGCGAACACGCAACACGTTCATTCAATTAGCCAAGTCTGGCGCATTTCTCTTTTAATGACCTCCATCGCCGGGTGCTGTCTCCACTTTTTTTTGTGTTAAGCCAAATGATTTTATAATGACGAGCATTGAAGATGATTTCTTTGCTTTTTACTCCCCTCTAACGATGCGTGATATAATTTCTGCATAACAAATGTGATTTGGATGGCGGCATATGTGTTGCATTTGCATTTCCCCCATTTGAATATGCAAAAAAAAGAGAAAAAACAAATCGAAATGCAAATTTTCTTTTGAGCAATTAAAGGAAACCCTCGAGATTGCAGACCCGTCACAAGTAAATAAAGTGCAGTTGAAGCCTTTGCAGGTGCTCATATTTGCACACGCGAATTGGCAAGTCATCATTTCAGCCAGGCTCACAGTTCAAACGCGCGCTTGTAAGCCAAGTTGAGCTTTCACTTTGTGGACCAGCGAATTTAGGGTGATAAAGGCAAAAGCACAAGGGACAGGTGACCCAATCCACACAAATGGCTAATAACTCATCGAGCGTTTTGCTTAAGGTTTCCAATTCCCTCCTTTCTTCGGCCAACTCTTTCAAATTAACTTTCTTATCAGCTGTAAATCAACTGCTGCGATTAGATTTTTCAGCTGACTAGTTCGCTGCTTATCTGGGTTAATTAAGCGAGCCGATTTATGGTGGCAGTGCTACTTGAAATTTGTTTCAAATTATGGTTTTGCTTTGCCTTGGAACTGATACTACTACTACAGAATTAAATAACATCCCAGCAGACAAAGAGCGGATGTAATGCGGATGGATCCGAAAAATGTCCGCTAAAGATATTAAATACGGACGTCGAATCGGAGTTTCCGCACTAGGTTCGTTGAATGCTCAAAAACGGACGCTAAATAATATTATAAAAGTTTCGCAAAAGATACCAAATACAAATAAATAATATAATTATTATTATAAAAGTATCGCAAAAGATACCAAAAACGGAGCGTAAATAACATTATAAAAGTATCGCAAAAGATACCAATTACGGACCGTAAATAATATTATAAAAGTATCGTAAAGTAGCAAATGATATAGGAATCGGCCCGCATTTGATATCGTAAAAGGTCCGCAAACTCAATCAATTTCGGGTTCCGAAAGTATCGTTTTTGGATCTGAAATCGGACGTTTTGTCCGCCTAAAGTCCGCAAAACTATCGTTTATAATATCATAAACGAAGTGTACGAGAATAGTATTTAATGGAACGCAGCTACAAGTGAGGAAATAAGTAATAAAGTATCCAGCTTAGCATCTTAATGCCTTGCATAATACGATATCATTTGCCACAGTTTACCGCATTCCGCACAGACTGGCGTTAAGAACCCCCATATCATTAGCTTGCACATAAACTTAAATGCCTGCCCACCTCTGCAATTAAGCCACTCGACTTTGAGTAACTGACCCTACCAACTGCAATCAACCTTGTGACGGGCCATAAATCTCCGGCATATTATTATTAATATTCGTCCCGAAAACGTTTTGTGCAACCTGTCAGGATGCCAGGACGGCCACAATATGTAATGATCTTGTTTCAATGCGGTTCCTTTTGATTCCAAAACCTGTAATTTTCCGCTTGATTTCCGGCATGCCCACCCCTGCCACATTGACGTCATGTGGCTGAAAGGCGACTTGCGTTTTGAAAAGAGGGTATTCGAAAGGGTCAAAGATGCAGCGAGTAAATTGAAATGCCTAGCCCTGTTTGCACTTCCCTCTCCAACTGGCTATCAATGCACAGCCACCTTCAGCAGGTTAATGAAAAATTTCCATTGTTCTCCCGTGGCAGGTGAGTCTCAGCCGATAGATTCTCGATTCTCGCTGGGGAAAGTGTCCGGCCAAATGACCCACTGTCAGCTCGTAATGAAGTAGAATTAGCCGCCGACGCAGGTGTTAATTATAGTACAGTGTGACCCCAATAGCTTCAACTATTTTATGTATTAAAACATTTCGGTTGAGTCCCAAGACCAAAGGCTGTATGTGGGATTTTAACCTATCCACTAAATGTGTGAATTATGAGTA
Organism: Drosophila teissieri; assembly: GCF_016746235.2. Taxonomy (NCBI): domain Eukaryota; kingdom Metazoa; phylum Arthropoda; class Insecta; order Diptera; family Drosophilidae; genus Drosophila; species Drosophila teissieri. The sequence goes on from NC_053030.1 coordinate 14,878,616, forward strand.
TGTTTTTAATGATGATCTAGTTTTAAAGCAGTTTGAAGTTCAAGTTTGGGGAAGTTAAACCACTGAATGTTAGAGCGCATTACTGAACTTCAAGCTTATGTGGATAATATTTTTGGTTCCAAAACACAAGTAATGATAAGTAAGTGTTTTGAATCCAGAAACCCCGCCTAATGAAAAGTCTAAGTGATTCGTGTAAATTTAGCTTGTGTTTTTTACAACACATTTTTGTCGTACTTCGAACTTTGCTCCGTCTTTCTAACCTCACAAAAGGGGCTCGAAAGCGGGGAAAGGAAAGAAAAGAGCAGGTCGAAAGTTGTCAAACGTGCTACCAAAATTAAATACAACCAAAATTGAGCAGAAGCCGTTGCTTACAGCCAAATGGAGGTGGTCTTACCTGGCCATGGTTTCTCAGCAGCTGTGGTAATTGCCAATAATAATGCCAGTTGCAGTCTATCCGCTCGTTCTGATTATTCGTTTAAGACTAAAACTCGGCTTAGAACGTCGAAATTTCTCTTTTCCACGTATGTAGCTCTCTTTCTTTTTATCGGCCTCCTCTTCGTAATTATTTCGTCTTTCTATCTTTTACTCCACTGCTTTTGTTGTTGTTGCGATGCGACTGTAAACAAATTACCAACACCAGTGCAACTGCACGTGTGTGTGTGTATCGCTGTGTTGCGACTATGCGAGTGTGAGTGCGAGCGAGGCGGCTGAATGGGCGAGTTTATCTTTATCTGCGTTTCTCCGATCCTCCGATTTTCGAACGTTAGCCGGCAACAGTAAAACTTCAACTGAATCTTTATGCCGTCAATGGCCACCGAAATGTGCTCGGCCGCCAGTCGGCGGATCGTGGATGATCATTAACTACGCTCCGCGGATCGTCATAATAACCATCACGATCGTCAGCCAAACCAGTTAGCCAGTGGCGTCTCAAAAGGGGGTATGTTTGCTCGACTAGGTCCCCCTATATTTACTTTCTTATCTCGTCAGATACAATTTGGTTTACCCACTGAGTTTGCGAGGCGGGAGATAGTATGAGAGCGAACTCTACGGATACATTTTCTGCTATCTTACAGATACTTTTTTCCTTATTTCAGCTGCATTTGTTTTCTCTTCTCTTTAGCTAGCGCCCCTGTCGGAATATTTCGGAACCTATGCATGTATTTCTTACACACCATGTAGATACGGTATGTAATAACAGTGGATAGGTGTCGCCACTGTGCATTGTCGAAAATGAAAGCAAGTTTAACTTAAATGTAAAATAGTTGGCAAAGAAAATTATCAAAGGACTTATAATCAAAAATAACTTAAAAAAGGAAAAAAGGTCCCCTTGAACAACAACACACTTAATGAAAACACATATCCTTTCCTTAATATAAAAATCATATTTATTTGAATAATAGTTACATATTTAATCATTTAAAGTTTAGTTCTCGTATTCTTCGACTATTTGACTATAAACCGGTTAATTATTACAACAATCTAAAATTGTTCATTACTTTTACATTACGTGTTTAGTTAAAGTGACTAAGTTTTGGGCTACTTTTGCATTGCTGTGTGAATTTGTGTCTAGTGTTGCTTCGATTGCTGATTCATATGATACATTTCGCTGACTTGTACTTGGCTTGTGTGAGGGGACTTAAAAGTAAAATACACGATACCCTACTAGAACAAACTACGGATGGAAACGAACAACCATGTGTGGTAGGATCGGACTTGGAGCGGGAATATTGCACAATCCCACGGCTGGCGATCCAGAAAGCGGTCTACAACCAGACCAGGAATCCCCAGATGAGAACCGCCAACGTAAGCCCGATCTGCAGGCCCAAAGTCAGGGTGAGGGCAAAGTACAGGACGGCAAAGATGACCACATAGCCCGCATAATACAGGAAGTTGAAGCTATAGAAAGATCAGAAGTAAAATTGATTACATTTACTTTAGATGAGTGGCGTCAGTCACTTACACCTTCCAGTAGTTGCGATGCCACTCCGTGGTCACTGCCGACTCCTTGAAGTAGAAACGCCGGATTCCTATCAGACACCGATCGATGAACTCGGACCAATCGCACTGGCTGGCATCGAAATTATAGCGCCTTCGATCGCTCTCCGGTATTAATGCTGATATACGCAGTGCATTCTTCAAGGAGTATCGGAAGTCCTTGTCCAGGAAGTAGTCGAAGGCCTTGGTTCCTTTCTGGAACACCCGCATGTACTCGTAGGCTCTATGGAAGATACATATTAAAGTTAAAAATAGAGTTGATTTAGCTTTTTCAAATACTTACGTGTGCTGTGGCATTCCGATGCCGAATAGCTTCTCTGGTATGATGAAGACCATCGCTGGCAGCAAGTGAAACAGATAGAAGAACAGATTGTAACGCCAACCGTTGCGCAACTTCGTCACCGGTTTCCAAACGAAACTATTTGGTGGATGGCGCTCCACACTGTCGTTGATGATCGTGCAGAACTCGGCGAGATTCAGAGGATTAACCTCTCCCGAGGTGCAATGGATGATCTCCGGCTGCTCCAGCTTCCGGGTGCCCACGTACCAGCCCATGACCAGCGATGAGTTGATCACATAGTCGCATGGTATGATGTCGATCACAGCATTAGCATTACCGCACATGGTGCGGAAAATTCCCTTCACGAAGCCGGCCAAGAAGCCCAGGTGCCCAGAGTTGGCATTGCCCACCCAGCCCTTCATCGGGTGCTCCAAGGTTCCATAAACTAGAAATCAAAAGCAATTAGTATACAATTTTTCCGCTTTTTTTCCAATAGAGCCTTACCAATTGATGGCCTAACTATGGCTGCTGGCAGTCCCGACATCTCGGCCATCAGCAGATTCTCGGAGAGATTCTTGGTGAACGTATACGTGTTGGGATGATCCCGGATGTAGCCCTTGCACTTCTGATCGGTGAAGTCCTCCCAGGCGGAGTCGTCCTCGGCCATCTCCATCATCTCGTAGGGATCGAACTGTGACTTGTACACCTCCTCGGCAATCAGACCACGATTGTTGCTATTGCAGAAGGCCGTGGAGCAATAGATGTAGGCGGCCAGGTGCTTCAATTGTTTGGCCAGCTCGATGGTGCGCATCGTACCCGTGAGATTGGTGCGAATGGCGGTGCGCAGCGGGGAGCTGAACTTGATGGTGGCCGCACTGTGGTAGATCACATTGACCCGCTCGATCAGCTCCTGCAGGAGTTCGGGGCCAAAGCCAAAGTTCGGTTCACTTAGTTCGCCAACTACTGGTACCACTTTCGAAAGAGTCTTTTCCGAGTACTTTTCGAAAATCTAAAAGAAAGAAAGTAAATCGGAAATGTGTTAAATTATATTCGCAAATCAAACCAACATTACATTGAACATAAATTCAAGAGTCGTAAACATTTGATAGCATGTGGCCATTAATTGGAGGTATTAAAAGCTACGAGATTTAGGTAATTTTATAACTTGCAATCGCTGCGAAATAAAGTTTTATAGACACATACATACATATGTACTATTTTTAACCCAGCTGGAAACCCATTTTTTTCCCTTTCAAGACGGATGTTGAAAATTAATTTCACTACTGTTCGGTGGTCGGTGGTCGGGTTGCTAACTATACACGCCTACATTATGGCCAACAAATTACGATTGTTTGCGATGAGTGCTTTTTTCGGTACTTTTACCTTTTTGGGGAACACTCGTAAGTAAGCAATTTCTAAAGCAAACAACATATGTACATATGTATGATGCTCGCTGCTTTTTGTTGTGCCATTAAAAATGCGTTTAAAAATAAAAAAATTAACGAGATGTGTAGAGGGCCGAACCAAAATAATGAAAAGCAAAGAAAAAGAAAAACATTTTTTTGTTGGACCGACAATTTAAGCACTCTTTAAATGGGTTTGCTGAATATAATTTATATGATTAAAAGGTATGACTTGTAAACAATTTATTTTGATTTTAAAAAAGTTTGCATGAGCTGATCTATGCAATTAAAAGATCTACAAGATAACTGAATATAATTAATAAAGCTATTCCATTATTTTTAATTATACAAAATCGCAATTAAAATATATTTTTTAAAATCCCGAAAGAGCATTGCACACTGGTGGTGAATAAAACGGTGGAAACAAAGGAAAATGAAAGCCCCACGGATCGCGGCTCGGAGCGGAAGAGGTCGGCTAGGTTACGACTTTGACAAATTAACGCGCCATAAAGAGACTCGTAATTGGCTTTAATGATATACCTCGCAGGCGGCGCGTCGTGTCAGGGGGCGTGGCCGGGTGCTGGCCCCCTTCGAGCGGTCAAACAATCTAAATCTAAAGCAAATGCCACCAGACTTACCGGCTTCTGGAGCAGGCGACGAATCCGCTCGTTCGGATCGAACTTGCGCTTGCCCCGGACCAAGACGTAGATGGTACCGATGTCGGGATGTGTGTCCAGCAGGGCCTCGATGAGGACGGTGCCCAGGAATCCGGTGCCACCGGTGACGAAGATGTTCTTGTGGGCGAAGAACTCCGGTATGGTCAGCGAGGTGCTCAACTGGTGGCCATTGACGCGGAGTTTTCCATTGCCGATGCTGTTGTTGTTTTCCGGGGGAGAGGTGGTGCCGCCATGTTCCGTGATGACAGCCATGGTGTAGGGCTCAAGATTCGTCGGCGGCGCCAATTTGCTGCTGAGATTCGAAGTCGGTGCGGCAAGCTGTGAACGAGGAATGAAACAAGGAAACGCGCCGTGACATCGGTTAGTTCAAGCTCATTAGTTCAACTGGATCGCTGCCGCGATTATGAAACCAAAGCCGACGATCGAAAACTTAACAAAAAAAAAAAAACCAGACCAACTTCTCAGTGTGTCAAGTTTAGCATGCGGCGGAAGTGCATCATAAATCTGTTATCAAAATTAGATGGAAGTGGAGTGCACGAGGCGGACAAGGCAGACAACCTGCGACGCAGACAAATGCTAAACACTCCAACTTTCCACACTTTCCACACTTTTGGGTGTGAAACCTAATGGCTAGTTAACTTCAAAGGTTAACCGCTTGCATGGTCAGGGAACTTCTAAATGAACACATATTTCCTATGTGCATTTTCAAAGATAGTTTCTAAAAAAAGGTTAATTTTGTTGGACGCTGAGTAGGTCATGAGTACGCCCTCGATTTTAGTGTTTAGCTGGGGTAGCATTGCCTTTTACTTCCTGGGAAAAAGTCATCAGCGTTCTCATAATATTCCCAGTTTGCGAAGCGTTCAGTTCACAAAATTTTGGTCTTTTATTTTTTGGAGTTGAAAATTTGTAGCTATCAAAATTGAAAATTCTAAAGTTCAGTCCGGAATTTTATTTTCAGACATCATCTCGTGCACGCATCAAAATTATTAGTTCTGAAAAGGGAGTTCAATCCAAGACGAATCCATTGCAAGATGAATACCACTTTTAAAGTGGCTCGAATGAGCCTGCATCACTCTTGGCGATTTGTTAGTAATAAAGCCAAGGGTGAATTTTCCAGTTTGCGACGATTACCAGCAGTTTCCGGCCAAAAGCGTCGCTACGCCGATCGCTATACCTTCGACGACCACACTCAGGCACAAATACAGGGTATCAAGAGGATGAAAGAGATGGCTGATGTGCCCCAGGAGTCTCCGTGGCGGGACAGCGAATGGACGCCCGATTTTCCCGAGCGTCTGGATGAGATGGGCTACGAGTCCCACTGCAACGATCGCCTGTATATAGCGAAAAACAAGTTCCGCCACAGCCAACAGAAATACGAATTGGAACGTGAGGAGCGGCGCAAGGAGGCCCAGAAAAGGATCAGTAGTCACTTCAGCGGTACTCACGGTCAGGCGGAGCCGGACACGATGCGCCGGCGCACCATTTCACAGGATCCGGCCGATCACCAAAGGCGCCAGGAGGCGATCATCGAGCAGAACCGCCGTAGGTGGCAAAATCGCCCGGAGTCTAGGAGGGAAACTAATAGCTCGGGCATCACCTATCGGCCGGATACACTAAAGACACAGTATGTTGCGGAGAAATTGCAAAGGGAATCGGAGGACTACGAGCGCATGAGACGCAATCCGGAGAAATCGGAGGAAGCTAAGGACAGCCAGACAGTCGTCTACGATGCCAATCGTCCCTCTGCCGAGTGGTTAAGGAAGCGCCAGGAGGAGAACGAGGCGGAGTACTGGCACTCGTGGCAAACATGCCCATGTTCGCGTGAGTCGGAGACCACAGAAGAGGTGAAACCCCACCTGAAGCGCAAGAAGGTCGTGGGCATTCCACCTGCGTATCCAAGGGATTACCAGCGACGCGGCTACCATCAGATATCTCCACCGCCGTATTCGCTGAAGGCCAAGACGGTGGTGCTGATGCCAAAGCGGCGACCCTCTGGCATCGATAAGCAGTACCACAAGTTCGCCAGGAAACAGGCGGCTATGTGGCAACAGGACTTCCTCGAGCCCGAGGACAACGCGCAGCCAGGTCTGGTGCCCAAGAAGGAGGAAAAGAAGAAGCCCAAGCGGAAGGAGGAGCGTCGCTCCGTGGAGCCGCCCCGTTTCCGAATGGTCGTGAAAACCCGTGCTCCGGCAAACCGTCCATCGACTCCCGTGTTCAGTTACTCCGGACAGGTGGATATCCCGCCCGCCATCGCCGGACCCAGTGCCTACATGGGGTCTCTTCGCAAATCTGCAGGCGAAACCTGGCGAAACTTCTCCAGCGCCGGCAGCTCATAAATGTAGCTCATTTTAGATGGCCGGAGACTGGGACAGCGTTGTGAATTGCCTTTTTATCCAGAGTTAATATTTTGAAAACGAATACTTGCTGAGCTCCTGGCAGAGTTCTGGGATATTATAGTAAAATTTAATATAATTGACGTTGAATGAATTCTATAAACGAACAAGTGAATCACAATTGGGTGGCTAAGGTAATGTGTCTAGATTGCTAAGAAAATTCCATTCGGGAATGTACAAAAATCCTACGTATTTCCAGGAAATCAATTAATGTAGTAGTAGGTGCTATAGACAAAGTGAAGCAAATAAGTAATCTGCTCTTGATAAGTCAAGTAATTAATTCCGACTAGTAATGGCAAATTAAGTGCTTATAACATGTTATAAAAGGGGTTCCCATCTTTCTGGAAAATTTATTATTGCTGAGTACAGCCCTACTAAAATCTTAATAGAATTAACCAGTGCCTATCCCATTTCCACACCTAACTGAAACGCTAACTAGCACTGGCAAGAGAGCCAACTGCAGAATCCGAGTGATAATTTAACCTTACAACTTTCCCACACTTAAGCCCCATTAACCTTTGGCTTTAATCACCAACTGGATTAGAGTGGCTAAGCTTGCGTTAATTAATATCCCCAAACTTTCGACTTGTCACACTACCGCAATCGGACCCATGGCCGTTGCCCAACACTGTTAACTGTACTTTCCCGGCCAACTGCAAAACCATTCACAAAGCCGCCTTTTGTTCGCTCCATTCGAGACCATCAATAGCTCGACTAATTAATGGCAAATGACGCGTATATCCGAAAAACCGAAAAAAAGAAACCGAAAAGCCTCGACAAGTTGAAAATGTTAAAAAAGAAATCAAACCAAGGTATAACCGATGTAGTTAGATCTCACACGGCATATTGCCCAAGCTTCGCGAGTACAGGTGGAAAACATAATTAACGAAATGCGTAACAATTTGTTGGAGGAGAGATTAATTTCGAACATTTTCGTGTGATTCCAAATTGGTGTCAAGGCCGCCCAGGCGGAGATCTCGAGTGGAGCTGGATATCTGTAGGCCCACAAATACCAATAATATTCGGAGTTTGGCCAGCCAAACAAACACAAAAAAAACTCAGCTCAATCAAAATGCACGGTCACGGTCAAATCTCTGTTGATCTCTAGAGATCGTCGTGCTGCATTGTCTTCGTATGCATATGAGTCCAATGGATCGAACATGGAGCAGATCTCTCGGATACAGCTACAAAGTGGTTAAGATGCCGCAATTTCAGTGTTTTTCGGTGCCTAACACCCGTTTGCTAATTGATTCGCTTGTAATTGACCAACTGACAGATTGGACAACCTCCAAAAATCCGCACTGACTTTTCCTGACTCAACACATTTTGTTCAGTGGCATTTCGCTTTCGAAAATATTCCGCCATGTGGCCCGTTTCGAAACCCAGAATTATGCAAATGAAGTTCTCCGGATCAGAGACAGAATGCCGCCAGCTTGGCCAACATTGAATTGATCGCAGTTAACTGGTTTCGGTTGCTCTTGGCCTGGCCCCCAATTCAAATGATTTGCATTTGGTTTCCTCGAACACGGAGTCACGGAGACTCATCGCTGTTTTGCCCTGGCCCAGCAACATTTTTGTCATATTTTCATCGCCGATTGGTAAAACCTTTGTTTGGTTTCCTAAAGTTCTTCGCCAGATTGGGCCAACAGGTTTTGAGATCGTGCATTTGGGATTGACGGCTTGAGTTATTGATGGTCCGTGGTAGGGCTAATAGATCGTTGAACTTGACATTATATAAAATGGGACAACAAACTTGTTGAGAACATATATCTTGTAAAGGTTGTTGGGCCCTTGGACAAGACCTTACCTTGACAAAAAATGAAATAGATTGATTTTCTTCGGTTTGATTGCCTAAATGATTCTCACCAACACGATAAGGACACAAGAAATTATTCAATGATGTAGAAATTGTAGTTACATTAAATTGAAAAAATATGCTTTATTAGTGAATACTTTATGCAAGTGCTAATTTTATTATTTGTATATATATTTTTCTTATTTATCACATCTGAGTGAAGAAGAATGCAATAGGCACTTATGGCGTTTGCCTAATGCTCATTTCCTATTTTGCATTTTTGATGGAGAAGCACATGGATAATACAAAATATATATAGACATATATATAGATAAACAGTATATGTAAATATTTACAGATGTAGCTGCGGCTGTGGCTGTATGTGCCCTAAGATTTGCATAATTTTGCTACGTCTGCGTTTTGCTTTGTTCGTAATTTCTGTTTAGACAAATGACTGAAACCCAGCTGGGTCTTTAGTTCCCCCGTATGGGTGAGTATCTGTGTGTGCCGCAGTATATACAAACTGTTTCTGCATATTAAATATTTGGCAATTTCTTTTCCAGTCCTAAAATGGCAAATATCGAATTTCGAGCCCTAGGCTACAACTAAAACCTAAGCTAAGCCCTAATGAACGCACTAAAATAAAGTTGGCAAGATAGCTGAGCTACTCTGGCTTAGATGTTAGATGTTAGAGTATCCTCTGACTGTGACGAATTTTTGGGTTTTGTTTATGAGCAACGATCCATTTTGGTCACTTTCTATTTTACGACGAACAGATCTCTCTCATCTCGGTTCGCGCCATTGATTTCTCTTCATGTGCTGTTATGATTTTGATCCATTCAAATCGATTTTATTTGCTTTATTTGATTTCCGCCTTGGCAACCAAATGTGTAACAATAATTCTGTTTTGTTTATGCTAGGCATGAACATTTTGGCGACGTAGGAGTGGTGGGAGTGGAGGGGGAATTCGATTCAATGCGCCATAAAAGACCGAATGAAAAAAACGTCGAACAAGTCGCACTTGTGCTGGGCATTAGCATTAAATGGCTGTGTAGACCTTAACATTGAAAGTTCCACAAAATAAACAGAAACAAAGCAGGCTGATTGAATAATTGGTCAATAATTTCAATAATTGAAATTCCATTGAAAGGTAGTCCAAAGATTCAAGAATCGAACTTGGGAGTAGAGCATCAATCAAAAGAATGAAGGAACGAACATTCGTGAAGAGTTTCAATCAAATGACTGAAGAAACGAACTTCATCCTCGCTTGTTACTTTGCTTACAATTTTGGACAATTGACGACATTTTGGTCGTCTTATTTGTTATGCCCATTAAGAAATTCTACACAACTATTGTCGAAATTATTTGAGATTCCAGGAGTTTGACAAACCGGTTTGCGGGTAAAAAAAAAAACGTAATAAATTATGGAAGAAGTGCCTGACTGAAATTAGCCACGCGTCAAATCCAGAGACATTAAAACTAAACAATAATAAGTGCTTCTGGCGTTTAACAAATTCTTCAACGCATAACCATAACAACGATTTTTGTTTGTTTTGCTGCCCATGAATTTTCCAGCAAGCGCTGGAAAAACCGCATGGGAAAACTTACTCAATCGGTGTCGCGAAAATCTAAGCCAACTCGAAACACACATACACAAGTAAAAACACGCAAAGAGAGCGGCTGTGAGCGAGGAAACTGGAAAAGCTATGAAAACAAACATTTAAGTGAAAATCAAAGAGCTAAGTCAGCAGCTTTTCCATTGGCTTTTCCGCAAGCCGAGGCCAACTGAATAACAAAGGTTTATTTCGCACTTTTCTAACGAATCAGAATTATTTCATCACTTCCGCTTGGATGGTTTGGCAATCGATTTGCAATTACCGCGATTCTTATTATTATTATTTTATATTATCGATTGCACGACCCAGTGGGGCGTTTCACTTTGCACTTGATTTAAAAGTTTTAGAGCACGACTTGAGGCAGATGTTAAGGCGAAGTGCAAACTAACCAATAGTGTCGGGGGCGAAAGAGAGATCGGGGGATAAGTTGGTCACTGAGGAGGATCCGCTTTTAGCCAACTTGCTGCCAATGCCGACGCACGCTCACTTAAGACTGATTGCTGGCTCTGAAAGTAATGCGATCGCAGCTGTTGCTGAAAAGCACTCACTCGCCAGTTCCTGAGTTACAAAGTTTCTGAGTTTCTGAGTTTCACAGTTTCTGAATTTCAGCGTTTCCGAGTTCAGCTCGCCAAGACTTCGGGGCACGTAATGAAAATCGGAACAGAAACTAATCAAGAGGCAGCCCGAGAAACAAAAACCCGCGAACTCAGCACCCAGCGAAAATAATATTCATAAAAGAAGGCTGAGAGAGCTTTGAGTGGCCAGCGATGTCTGACTTTTTGGTAACTGAGAAAGCTGCCTCTCCAAATTGGATCTATTACGAGTGCGTGGTATCTGTTGAGTGGATCTGGCAATGCCATTGGTTCGCCGACTTGGCTCGGAGTGAGTGGGGCTTGGCTACTTGAGCGAAAACACTGGGCTTAAAGTACTTCAAGGAACCAAACAAAAGTAAAGCTTAGTATAGAGTCCTTAAAACAATTAAGAAACTTTTCAGGTTAAAGGAATCAGTATGATCACTTTTATTAATATATAAAATTGAGGCTTAAGACTTTGCCATTTTTATGAAATATCTATGAGTTCAGTAATTTTCTTTGATTGCGCATCAATTTAAAATGTTCGCTTTCTGATGCATATAATACCCAAATTGGAGTTGATAACCAATAAACTTAATGTTTAACATTACTTTAAATATGCAGTTGCCTACAAAATATTATTCGTTCATGGTCTCTGATAAAACTAATGTGCTTTTCAACATAACACGGTCTTAAAGATGTACATGATAGTTTAAAAGAGCCAATACAAAGAGTTTCCCGCCAGTTTAAGCCCCAAAAAAAATATTCTACAATTTTAAAAACGATGCCCTGTGAAATTGCAGCCAATTTTGCGAAATTTTCACTTTGCTACCTTTTTTTTTGGTTCTTGCTTCCTGTTCTTTTATTTGCAGGCACACGAAAAGTTTGCTGACATCTCGATTTTATTGCGGCCAGGTATACGAGTACATATATTTTGCTGAATTGAATAATTTGATTTTGGTGTCAATGAGGGCATTATAAGGTAGGAAAATTACCAGTGGATCGTATGAGGTGTTGCCAATCACAATATTCATTGTCTAATTATGCAAAACGATTTGTTCGGATAATTGAGTGATGGCTCCTTGAATATTTCAGCGCGAAATGCAAATCAGTGGGCGGAGTATTACAAAACTGTCAGCTAAACGGTATTTCATCTCTCGGCAGCTTTCTAAGCTATTTCCCCTCGGACGGGTTCAATTGCAGTTGGCCTAGATGTTGGTAAAAAGCCAGCATCACAAAATGGTAAATACTGAAACCAGAGTATTAGGCCTAAGCAGCCGAAAACGCCTAGGGTGTGTACACACCTGTGCGGTAATTACAGGTGTGCAGGGCTACGACTCTTCGGCTAACCGAAAAAACAATTGTCCAAATTGGCAATAATTTGGGCGACACGCAAGGAAAGGTAGCCCTATGTGGTCAAAATGAGAGGAGAGGGGCCGAAAGGGGAAAATTACAAGGAAGGGGAAACCGCTGCTCAAAACTGACAACGCAAACAATCGCGTTGTTTTGATCTATCAGGGAAGAACCTCAACAGCTACAATCTATTAAATTAACATAATACGTAATATACATATGTATATGTTGGAAGCACCGCCATAATTATCCGTTACTAAATCGTTTTTAATTTATTAAAAGTATATCTTAATCTATCTTTATTGATCTTGATGGTTGCCAATTTAACTTTTACATTATAATAAATTCCTGAACTTAAAATGGTGAACTATCATGGATATATATTTTTTTCTCTGTAGAAAAGAATGTCAATTACCCATTGTTGTCTATTTGAATGCTCACATGAAATACCTTTATTTGCCTTTGTACATTTCCTCTCAACTCTAACTCAGCCGAAGCCACAAGCAAATCAATTAGGCTCATTAGCGATGCAATTTCCAATCATATCAATTTCAAGTGGCTGCCAACGTGTCTTCCGCTTAATTTCCCTACAATAAACTTCAACACCCAACTTCGGTAGCAGAAAACCGCAAAAAAGGCTCTTGTTAGTTACTCGCACGTCCACTTAGTCAGCGCTACTTGGCTGCTAGTCATGACGACTAGCTGCGATTTTTCACGGCTCGCTCACATTTTTTAATGCCCCGTCATTGCAACTCGGCTGCAGTGGAGCAGGTTAAGAAGTGGCGCTGAAGATGGGGGATCTTGGGGAGCAATCGAGCTGGGGCTTGGTCAAAAGCCCCTTTGGGCTCACAAAAACGACGTCATCCAGTGCGCATGAGTAATGAGCTCGGCATTGGTTTTCATTTCAAATTCGTTTTTTGTCTGTTTGCTGATGTCTCACCTATTTGTTATCGTTTTAAAGTCGCTTGTCTCCGGTAATACCCTCTTTGTAGATCGGTTGAAGGGCTACGCTAAAATAATAATGGATTTGGCATATCCGTGAAGCTTCAAGCTACTTACAACATTTTGATTGGATTTTTCTAAGCGAGCCTCTTGAAGTCATTATAATCAAATATTAATATGCAAATTTTTCTAAACGTACTTTTTATTTATTTTCATAAGCTTACTATGATTATTAAGACATTTTTAATAATACATCCATGTCATAAGCAATAACTGATTATATCTTGAATGTTGTATTATTAGTTAATCTAGTATTTTGACTTAGTTGCACGTAGTAACCGTTTTCATTTATTGTCTTCGTGATATATCAATTATATTTCCCTCTAGAGCATTGGACATTTCCACCTAAGTATTTCCCTATTCATTTATCTTAATGTATTTTAAAGTTGATTAATATGCAGAGTGGCATAGCAGTCATCAGCCCACACCCCTTTACCTAGATATCCGACAACTTAAGGCCCCGCCGTCCCCAAATGACAATGCATTTTTGGTTTGTTTTTGTCCCCTTTATGTTTTGATTTTCACATTTATGTTGCGTGCACTGCAATCGGCTGGCGACCTTGCTTATTGTCCAAATATTTGGTTCGCCGAAGGTTGTGACACCAAGATTGCCATACAATGGAGATATGTTATCAAATTGATTCTTAGATAAAAGTGGGGATAACGTAACTTTCTAAAAACAAAAAATAATTATGAAATAATTAATAATAATATACAAAACAATAAAATTTATTATATGTTTTATGCGGTACTTCTGGCTATAAAAGTTTCACTGTCTTGAAACATTATTCTATATCTATGTATCTTATCTATTTCCTAACTATATAAAGTTTTAAAAGTAACTACCTTCTAATCAGTTCTGATGCTTTGCTGCTGCTGTTTGAAATTCCCGCGCAATGGCAACGCCGCTTTGGCGCAGGGGGGCAGCACTGGCGGTTATTTGAAATCGCAGCAAGCGGTGATTTGAGTGCTTGCTTGACTATTTGTGCGGCACAAATGTGCGAAAGTGCAAGAAATCAGTTTCTGTGTTTGCTGCCCGACAATCGGCTATTTTCGTTGGCCAACGCAGGCGCAGGAAAAGCGGCAAGAAGAAGCACAGGAGCGGAAAGGAAGAAGAACTAGACCAAAGTGGATTTCATTCAATAGAAAAAACGGCCAAGGTGGTGGAAAAATCATAGCAATATCAGCCCCCAGAAAGCGAAAGAGAGCGTGTTTGTATTGCCGTTAACGCACCACCGAAAAAAGAAGGGAGAAGTACCGTTACCGCAGAGGGTGGAGAAAGGAGAAAGCAGAGTGAGTGCCACAGTGAGCGGTGAGAGGTGAGAGAGCGGTATTAATGGTGAGCATCGCAGGCGGCTCGGTCGCCAGAAGCTTCTTCTTTCTGCCTCAGTCACATTTCGCATTTCGAGCAGTGCTGCTCTCTTCTTTCCGTCGAAGGAAACGGTACATTTCCCCCACTAAACGACATAAGGCTGTTCAAAGGGTAAAATAAAATAGTTATTGTTAGAAAAAGGAAGCAGTCGCGACGCGAAATGCCTGGTTACGTGTGTGAGTGAGTGTGATGCCAAATAGCAAGCAATTAATTACCGCAAGCAAATAGGAAAATTCCCATCTCCCGGATAAATCCAGTTCAGTTCAAATTGCCGCAGCATCCGCACACGTTTCTAACCTCACTTTCGTTTTGGAGCCGGTACGTACACGCCCTGAAAAAAAAAACTGGGGTCTTTTCCGAACCCAACAGACCTCATTTTCATTTCCTCCTTTATTTTTAGCCAATTTTTGTGGCCTAGTTTGAGCATATTTCTGTGTCCCATTTTTTTTTGCTCGGCGTTTATTTTTAGCCCCCTTTTAGGAGCAGCCCCTGCCATTGGGGACCCCCTTGCTCCCCATAAAAAAAATGTATGTCGCTGGGTTTATTATCTCATCCGGAGAATGTCGCTGCTTTTTGGCGTCGATGGTTGTAAAAAATTTAGCAGAAAATCTGACATTTCCGTTTCGCGTTTCCGCCAAAGAGCAGACCAGCTTTCCGGAAAGAGAGCGCGCCAGGAGAAAAGCAGCGAAGAGCCAGGGAAAAGCCAGTGTTGCTGAGTTTTGATGCGCGGAAAACAGACATTCAGCCTGAAACTATGCCCAATATCGCAACGAGTTTTCCAAGAAAATGACTTAATTAACCACCGTTGTATGTAACCCTAATATTGAACTGATACAGTCGACAGATAAAGCCCTATCTTATCGGAAAACCAATAGAGCTGTTGAGTCAGCTGGTTAGCCATTATATAAGCTGCCAACAACCCCCCGGAAAAGCCGGCAGACGCCCAGGAAAATAGTAGCAGAAAATGGTAGCCAAAGAGTGTATTTCGCTCTTCTCCGGGACAACTTTCTTCTCTTGAGACTTCGCTACACATCTCTCTCGAAACGAGAGCAGGCGCGTGAAATAATCTTGGGGAGCTTGGCAAGGAAAAAAATGAAACAGGCATTTTCCAATTGATTTTCAAGGCGGTCGACGCGAGTATTTCCCCCGAAAGTTTCATTATATATCTCACAGAAATTAAATAAAATTCAGATAACGCTTACATTATACCCAAATCGTTGAAAATGTTTCCTAAAAAACGCGAAAAGTGCAGAAAAAATTCCAAAGACTGAGCTGATATTGCATAAAAAAGAAGCGATGTGTGAGTAGTGGCATCGCGCCCGGAAAACTTTTGGGGAAATTCAGAAGGGGTGTTGGTGTGTGCTCGGAAAGTAAGCCCGAAAGTATGCCCCGAGATGAATAGAGCTGCTGACAACCTGCCCATTAATGGGTCTCATAAATAATTTGTATTTAATCCGCATTTTTCCGACCAGTGTGTGTGCTAGTGTGTGTGCGAGTGTATTATTGCACTCGACAGCAAGGCGATAACATTTCAAGTGCATTATGTCATTTTCCCCGTTTTGTTGTCTACCTCCCCCTCGATTTTACTATGCTTCCCCAACCCCAGCCCGCTCCCCTTTGACCATGTGTGTGAGTGTTTGCCATTTCACAGCCGAGAAAATGGAAAAAAAAAAGGACGAGGACGAGAATGAGCAGGTCCTGTCAACAGGGCGCCATCTAATGCCGTAACTTTGTGTAATTAAAAAAATATAAAAATGAACAAAGCACTTGATGAGGGGTGCCTGCTGGTTTGTACATACATTAAGTCCCCAAAGTGTGACGTTTGAGTGACTGCGATGAAAAGCATGCTGCTTATGAAAATTGATCATATTTCATACCTGAGTCATCTTAAATCGAAAGAGTTAACTAATGTAATTGGACAGTAAGCCGCAATATTAATTATTCATAACTCTAACAATAAATTATAGAAAACATAAATAGGAAGAACTAATTATCGCATTTCCATGCATCAAAAGCTTTATGGGCCATTAATTTTCCCGAATTTCCCATTACTACAATTCTGCGGAAATCCCCTTTTTAATGTGAGTATTGCCTGTCACTGCGGAAAGTTTTGTTTTATGCTGGCCCATTTCCGGTCAGATGAGAATTTATTCGCTCAGCCTAAAAGTAGGCAATCGATTGGTTTTTCGCCCAGCCTCTTCGTTCCCAGCCATTACCATTTTCCCTTTTCATCTTCTACAAAAGAAATTCCTTGGGTTGGCCAAAACTTTTGCTTGGTTTTTGCACTGCTACAAAAAATGAGAGAGTGTGGGCTGTGTGGACCTAGCCACGCTTGGCTAAGTCGTCTATTTCGAGAGTAGTTTCCGCTATTGTTTGGCTTATTTTCGGGATGGAGCTTGAGCAGAGCTCGCAAAATGTGAGAAGTGTATGCAAAATCAATTAAAAACTCAAATGTTTGCCAGCGCACTTAGAGGGATTTTGGGGGGCACGTGGCAGTCAAATCTACGAAACACACCCTCCGCACGCCAAAAAATCATTTCCGTGCGCCCTTTAATAAGAAAACAAACACTTTTGTGTGCCTTAGTCAAAAAGTTATAAACACATGGTGTCTACGTACGCATCTAAAGTATTTCTGTTTGAAATTTCGAATATATATTATACTTAAGTGTGTTACTTCGCTAAAAGGTATTGATGACGTACGTATATCGCTGATATTTTTCTCACTAAGTGATTCACTGCTAAGCTATTTTTTGAAGTGTTTGTTTGCATGGACTCTCTTAGGTTTCAATGACCAAAATAGTAGGGCTGACTGTTAAATATGAATGAAAGTGGCTACGCCAATTTCTAAGAGCAAATGTAACAAATGTATCTAACCTTCAGATTTTGCCTTCTTTGTATGTGTTGGCAAAGTCGTTAAGCTCGTTTTAAGCCATATTTTAATAAATTACTTACATTACAAATGTGGTAGTTAAAGTATACTGATAAAGCATAATTGAACATCAATCACTCTGATAACAATTTCAATTACATCATTACTACTTACCATTAATAAGTGAAAAGCTGTTTCCAGCTCAGTGACATTAATTGCTTGATTCAAGAACAAGTTTTAAGAGCACTAACATTTATTTAGCTATTAAATACATCAATGTTATTTTTAGATAATGTTAATTTAAAGAATTGCAAAAGAATTATACAATTTGCTGTCAGACATATGTAAATCTATTCATACGTTGTGTATTTCATTTTGTAATATTTTGCCAGGGTTTATGTTTCCAGTGTACTCGATTAGTTCTTGCAGTTAACTGTGGTGAATTAATCACCTCCCCGCCCACTCGTTTACCCTTTTTCCAACCGCAAGTGTGACCTGCCTTTCAATTAGACACGAAAGTTTTTTTTGGTCAATTTGGCCGTTGGTGCTTGGCTATGTTTTTGTGTTAACTGTTACCTGGTGGCAAGTGCAAGATTATGCATGCACACGCACACGAAGGCAGCGGCAGATACCTGATACTGCTGAAGTGTACTTTGACCTCTTTCGGCTCTGCCGGCGTCGCTGCCGGCGTCTGTGTGAGTGGTCAATGTCAGTGCCTGACCACATATCCAATTTCTTCTCTTCCTCCTCCGGTTTTCGGTTTTCCACGACTTGTTTTCCACACACACCGTTCTTTTGCGGCTTTTTCAATTAAAGCTTGTTGCACGCTGCCTCGGTCGACGTCGCTCTCTTTTTCGCTCTCTTCTGGGGATCTCAAATACATATGGCATCACAAATCTCGCAACAGAAATCTACGTGTCCGCCGCTCTCTCTTCGCGCTGCTTTCTTTTGTGCGCCTTTCTTGGCAGCGCAGCTTTGAAGCCGACTGCATAAATCTTTCACTTCTTTGAGGGCCAAGTTTAGTTCAGTTCCAAACGGCCGACGAAGCGGACGCGTCGCTAAAAGATCACACTTTGTATATATATATACATATATGAATATATATATGTGTACATATAGTATATGGTAAAGAAAAGCAGTTAAAAAAGTTAAGAAAGCGAGCAAAGAACGGTCAACTCTCTCACGCGCTCTCCCTCTCTCGGTCGCTTGATTTCTTTGCGCCTGCGCAACGGTCATTCTTCGTCTTTCCTCTCTTCGCACTCTCTCGCAAAAGTGAAAATATTTGGAGAAATTTCTTGGGGGCTACCAACGAAGAAGAAGAAGCAGCAAAAGCAGCAGCAGAAGAAGCAGAAGCAGAATTTCGGTCTCGAGTTTTTTAGTGTGTCAGGAGTGGGCATAGTTATCGGTATCATCGTATCTTGCCTTGCCAGTAGTGTCAACAACGAAATAAAGAATTGTCTACAAAAATAGTTTTTCCGTTCTATTGTTCTCAGTTTTTTTCAACGCGATCGAACGGCCAGCAAAAACACCGCAAGTGTCAAAAGTTCCGCAAAACCGGAAACCACAACAAACGAATTCGCAAGTCCCCCCAATGTCAATGACCTAAATTTGGGGCTTCTCGGAAAAACAAAGTGGGAAAAATCAAATCAAGTCAATGCAAACTCGACTTGCTGCTGCAGCATCTTCAGCGTCTTCGATTAGAGCCAATAGCATCGGCTTCATGTTTGCCTGACAAGTAAGTGCAAGCCAGGCTTGGCCCACAAATATTTGAGCTGTTTCCTTTTTGGTCGGATTATGCAATTTCAGTTTCAGCTAATATTTGACCCACGTTAAAACGTTCAACTACCGTGCAGCTTCATCTACAAAACGTGCGGGGTTGAGCAGTTTTATAACACTACATTTTAAGAACAGTATAGATATTCCCAGGCTATAACCTTATTTCAAATTGGCGCCCAAAATGTGTTGATGTAACTCATACAACCATTAAAATTCCATCACTCAATTCAATTTGACTTACATGAAATTGATATAAAAGTCAGAATCGAATAAAAGTATGAATTGACAGTCACGTGGAGGTTCAGTTTATAGAAGTTCGCCTGTAGTAATATGCAGGTTGTAGCTGCGAGAAAGTTTCAAGAGGCAACTAATATTTTCGAAATTTTTGTTGCTGTATATTTGTAATATTAATCATTGCATATTTACAAATAAAATTTGCACACAGACGAGACAACGATTAGCGACAACGAAAACGAAAATGAAAACGATAACGACAGCAGAAAGACGTTGGAGCATAATAAATAAACATGGATCATGGCCACACACACTTACTGCTACAAAGATACTACATCTCAGATTGCAAAAAAGAAAAACCAAAAACCGAAACAAAAAAACCAAATAGCCAAAAAGCCAAAAAGCCCTCCAAAGACACTGCAGTAAAATGAGTGGGGCAGCGGCGGTCGGTCGATTGTTTATTTAATTTTTACATTTACAAATATCATTACACCGATTTCTGTTTTTTGTGGGCTAAATATCTGTCTCTCGGACGCGGACAATGTGTCATAATTGCGAACCCACATTGACTTGACCCACATTTCTGGCTGGGAGTGGAATGGAGCGAAGTGAAATGAGTGGACGCATGCGCAAATGCATCGACAGCAAGCGCTGAGCTCAGCCGAAATTATTGCCACAGTCAATACGGCCTGTTCGAATACGTTTATATGGCATATAGTATCGGCATTTCAGTATCGGCAGCGCTATCTCCCGACTTCGAGAAGGCGACATATTTCTATTGATTACGTGCCTGGCCTACCAGAGCGCCCCCTCGAATTTCTTTTTCACTTTCGCAACTTTGGGCTAGATTCATTCTACTTGGCCACGGGGCTAATGGTCATACTCAAAATGGGTTACGGAGCCATTAAGCCAGCCACTTGGCATTCAGATCGATTGTTTATTGAGCTCACACTTTCGCAGGCCTGTGACGTAAAGCTCGGTGCGAGTTTTTTTTGGTAACTGCCGAATCTTCCTCGAAACCTTTTTATTTTGACGACTTCGTGTACCACAGATATTGTTTTTCTCTGAAAACTTCACAACAGTAAATAAGGCACGGAAATATGCATATTTTGTTTACTTGGTATATTTAACAGTAGGTTACATTTTGTATTCCTTCAACAATTAAACAAATTCTTAAGTTGTAAGCATATTTGGCTTCACTTGAAACTGAAATTTTTAGATAAAAAGTACCCAGACTTGTTCCTATTTTGCATATTATACACAGATAGATAAAAAGTGTACCCAAGCATGCTACTATTTGCTATAAAGCTGAATTTTTACTATTACGATCTAGCATAAGCATGCGCATTAGTTTTTAAAGTCTATCACCTTGCACCTGACATGTGTACTGTGTGCCCTGCTAATTGCACTTTGGATTTTATTCTGAGCTGTCATTTAATTGAAATGCATTTGGAGTCCTAGTCTTGAACTCTCACATGAATGGACCTCGTTTCGCAGTTCACAGCTCAAAAGAAATGGGTCTTATCTTAAGGTCTAGTCCTCCATAAATCTTCATCTTACAATTGCAAAGCCCAAATTGTTTTTGATTATTCAAATTGGCCGACAGAGACCACTTTTAATTGCAGCCCGACTAAAAGAATGTTTTAATTGAGCCAGTAGACATTACGCCTTTGCTCATGTGACCGGACTAAAAATAAGATGAACTGTATATTAAAATTGTGAATTATTTAATATCTAGCGAGCGCGTGTGGGTGCGAGGGGGATGGAGGCTGAGCTTTTAAATTGGGTAGCTAATCTGCTGACTACCTCCGAATGGGGGGTACCACTGACAGGTGGAGGGGCGGGGGAGCCCCCATTATATACACAGTTAAATTTAACTTTTATGCTGTAAACTGCGAGATCGCTTTTGTTTGTTAATCAAGCCCCACGAATTATGGGCAGTGGGAGGGAGATCCCACAGATCCGAGATCCATTCTATCCAACCCCCTACAGATTTATTCAATTACACACAAAGCATAGATAGCTTACGATAACCATAAGAGCAGACATAGTCGACCACTGGCCAGTGACAACCGGACAGGCCACAATTCCAGAGCCTCACTCAAAGGTTCAATAGAATAGAGGGCACAGACCCATTATGCGCACTCACACATGGGGCACAATGGGTCCATACGAGTATATGTAGTATATCCACACATCTGTCCAGCATCCGCCGTGGCTCGAGGTCTACGGGTTTACATAATGAGGGGCCTCCCATTGTTGAAAAGTGAAAATGCATATTTGAACTTTCGTTTGTGGTCAATTCAGTTCGATTCGATGCGGTCCGAGGCGAAAGAAACCCATCCGTAAACGAGACGAGCTACCAAATCGCCAAAACAAACAGGTTGACACCGCCGCCAAGGGATACAAATACACCTCAGAATCGCACTGCTCGTACGACTATATCTTTGCGGCCATCCTATAGACGATAGTCCGTTCGCATGCGGAAGCATTCGATGCGGCTGTAAGTTTATATATATATATATATATATCGACATATATATATGTATATGGCGAAGGCCTGAGTGCTAAAGACTCGTAATCCGAAAGCAACAAGCTCCAAATGAGGAAACAGCAGGGCCCGAAGAGAGGAGACAGTGTAGAAAAGAGCAAAGAAGAAACGCGGCTAAAGACGGGTCTTCGACCATGGGAGAAGCACAAGATAGTGGATGTGGTCGAAACAAGAAATACCCTTGAGGAAGTTCCTCTTACGTCTATTGAAATCTAAGATTCTCAATGTGTTTCACGTAATTAGTAGTAGTAGGTGGTTAGCAGACGCCCTCAAATTGAACAACACTTGTTCTCGCACGCTATAAGTGTGTTAAAGGTCAAATGAGTTGCTAATCTGTAAACAGAATGAGTTGTTTCTATAATCATTATTGATTTTTTTCATCGATTAGCTCGCTGGATCCTAATTAATTACAGGCAATAATGATTGATTACTATTTAGCCTATTTAATGTTTTAATCTAATTAAAGCGACCTTTTTTACTTGAGTTTACATTAGTTTTCTTGACAAAATAATATTTTCCTGTAATCCAAACTTCTGAGAAATGAATTCCTTCATTACCCTGATAGAAAACCTATGGTCAGCAATCCCTAGCCAGCCCCAAGGGTATGGGTAGGGTACGATTTGTGAAGCGGTCGCTTCCAAATGTCCGGCAAGTCGATGCTGATGACGATGACGAGGTTGCTGATGATGATAATGCGGCACGATTATAGGAAATGGGTCAGACAATACACGGGCAGCGAAGACTGGTGTGTAACTACCTTGTCAAGGCAGGTTGAATGTTGAATGTTTACCGTTTAACAGCACACACGCAGATACATTTCGGTCTTCATGTTTGGTTAACACGCTCCGTGGGGCGGTGGGCGGGAGGCGGCGGGTGTGGGGAGCGGTGGTGGGCAGGGGCGTGGCCGGGCCAAAGCGATGGTTCGATGGTCGGTTCATTTGCCTCTTGTCGCTGGCGCGCAAATTTTCGTTGCAGTCGGTTGGACAGCGAAGGAATGACAGAAGGGCGAGCAGGGGGGAGGGTGAGAAAAAGTTGATTTTCAAGAAATTTCACTTTAGAATGAAGAGGAACCAGTCGGCGAAGTTGGCCAGGTCTCAGCGACTCGAGGCTTCATTGATAAATTTACAGTTACGTGATGAGGCCGCCGTGATTGCCGCGTCTCAAATTGGTTTAAACTTTAATTATTTAGCAGCGACTTAACTAGTTCAGCGGATATGGCCGGCCCTCTGCGATTTGATAACATCACACACACCACACACGATAATGCCCGGTCGAAAGACAAACAACCAATGTGCCAATTTCTTAACACATTTCTTGGCCACATGGAGAAACAGCAACAGGGCAGCGCCGTATTTATGCCAAATCCGCGAAAGAAACCCTCAAATGCAAATGACCAAAAAAGTATAAATAGTGCCAGCCATCTGTGGCGTTTGATTTTGGTACAAACTAAAAAATTGAAAACGAAAGTTTAACCAAAAAAAAGACCGACAACAACAAAAACAAATTTAAATACATGGAGGGAAAAAATATTGCGGAATTTAGATATTTGAAAAAGAAGAAGAAAACAAAAATCAGAGACCTACAAAAGGTTCGAAAAATAAAAAGTGAAAGTCATGGGCAGACGTAGTTTGAACCCCCCAAAAAATTCGTTCAAGAAACGCCACGCTTTAAGCCAACATCATCATCAACGTGACTAGTATCTCAGTATCTCAGCCTGACGTCACACCCCATAAGTATATCTGTATATCCAACTACCAATCAATCTGGCCAGAAAGATACACACTCACTCCCCTGCTTCCTGGTTACGATCAATATTTGGTCAACAATAAATTTGAAATTCAATTAGCAAGGCATTCGGCGAATTACATGGCAGAATGGGGGGATACTTTCTGATGCAGGGGGTTCGAAGGTCAAACCCTTCCCGGACAACCAAATAACCAAAACGTGGGCGCTTTGGAGGGAAGCGATTTTTGCGGCGAAACAAATACGATTTGTTGTTTATTTGATATGTTTTCCCTTTTAGCCAGAGCCCTGTTGATTCACTTGTTACCAACGCTTGTTGACAAATTCATTAGGGATTTTTTACAACCCTACAGTCAGGAACTACGTCGGTTAGAACCGTTTGTTTGCATTGGCTAAGTGTGCTGCCCCTTTTACGCGAAGGTTAATAATGTCTATTTAGGTTTATAACTATTTCCTGGGAACCACCCACCACCCCACAGACACCCAACAATCTTTCACCATTTAATGTGTCTCCCTGTGTTGGGGGCTGTAGATCTTTGATTTCATAACGCAGGGCAACTTTGGACCTGCGGAGATATTATGACGTGTGAAACACTCTTAAGTGGCACTTGATCATGCGGGTCGCCATAAAGCAATAGAATCTCTCGGCTGAGCGCAGCTAAGCGCAGCTCCACTCGGCTCATGTAAAAATCGTTTAATATAGAATGAAGTGTTCCCAGACATATAGTGGGCATTCGCCAACTGTCACTGCTATCGACAGTATCGTCTCCTCGGTTCGTTTCGACGGGTCTTAAGTTTTCAGTTCTCAGTTCTTAGTTCTCGGTTCTCGGTTCTCGGTTTTCCGTTTTCAGTTGTCGCCTTGTAAGCCGATTTAAGCATTAAGCGGATTTCGCATTCTTAGCTCTATTGTGCGTTAAATTCAATTGCGGGCATTGGTTAACTTTATTCAAGATCTTTGTGATGTGGAGGTTCTGTTACATACATCCTTCGACGTCATTTGCATATTCTTTTTCGTTATGGCCGATTGCCAAGCTCTTAGACGTCATAGCTCAGATTTAGGTTGCCAATCAGATGCGGCTCAAAATGATAGCTAATTTTAGCCCGGTCCCAAGGATAAATGACGTTTTGATGGATATCTAATTTGATAGGTGCATGGATGGAAGGCTGGATGGATATTGCTAGCACTTTGATTTGGCTTTCGAGGGATATTTTACTTTGACATTAATTTGTTGTTAGTCGCACATTGGGTATAGAAGCTAATAGAGAATGAAGAGGGTTAATGATTGTGTCAAAGTTGTGCAGGCTTTTCACGTACGAGCTCGGATAACAAAAAATCATTAAAGGATTATCGACCGGCAATAATTGAATTAAAATTGTGTGTGCGAATGAAGGCAGCATTATTTGACCATTTTGCTTTTTTTTTGTGCTATAGTGTTAATTTAGCAATGACTGTTTTTTATTAAAACATTTAAAACTATTTTTTTTTAAGAAAAGCATTTACATGATAATCTCATGTGAGCATATAACTCCTTGGAACCCTTTAATTAATATGTTACATTTGTTTTGGTTTGTCTTGCAGTTCAGCAGTACACTAAACCTCGGAAGTTGTAAGAAATCGGTCTTGTTCACCCCCACCCAACCCACAGGATACACCTGCTGAACACTTTTTGTACAAAACCAACCGAAAGCAACCTCCAGGACAAGCGACTCATGGAAACATGGACAGACGTTCAACGGCGACAGAAGGATTTTCAACTAGCTTTTCGAAGGACTTAATTGAATAAATTTTTATGAACAATTCAGCAGCTTCCAAATAGGGAAAATCAGAGTAATTACTTCCAAACCGAAAGTATATCTATTAGACGGCAAGAAGGAATATAAGGGATCTACCGCCCTTGGCAACTTGAACGCACACTGCAAATGACAAAGAACTGCTTCCTACTTTAACTTAAGCGCAGGACTCGAACCGCAGGATAATAGCACACAAAAAGGAACAAAAAAAAGAAGAAAAAACCACACACAGACAAAAACCACACACAACAATCGAACATGTCACACGCGGTAGCCAACAAAACGGAAACGGAAGCAGCGCCAAACAGCAGCCTCAAACAGTCCGCAGCCCCCCAGCCCGCAAACAGTCACGATGCCAAGCTGCTCAACGGCACTTTGGCCCGAACCAACGGACTAACCCATGCCGCCAGCGTGGCCACCTCCTCCTCCGGCTACGGCAGTTCGAGTGCGGCCGGATCCAACGCGGGCTCCGGCGGAGCCACCTCATCCGCGT
This sequence comes from Drosophila teissieri, assembly GCF_016746235.2. Classification (NCBI taxonomy): domain Eukaryota; kingdom Metazoa; phylum Arthropoda; class Insecta; order Diptera; family Drosophilidae; genus Drosophila; species Drosophila teissieri. The sequence continues at coordinate 14,904,531 of NC_053030.1, forward strand.
CCTCATCCTCAGCGGCGGCGGTGGCGGCCTCGACGGCCCTGCCCTTGCCGCCCAGCAGCAACGGCCTTCAGATGCCCTACGAGCGCTTCCGGGCGGACGACACCAGCTATGTGCCCATCGCCCAGTTTTACGCGGGACGCAGTGTCTTCATCACAGGCGGAACTGGATTTATGGGAAAGGTGAGTTCTAAAATTCCTGGGGAATCGGGGAAATGATCTTAATTTCTGTTTTGCTGTCTGATTAGTTTTGATTAATGCGTATTTATTAAACAATCACGAAAGCGCACATAACTGGCCTATCTAATTTGCGAGTGATTACCGTATTCATCTCATTAAATCATTTCTTTGATTGAAGACAATTTGGGTTGTGCAATCGGGTTTTAAATATTTTAGTTAAAATTGAATTTAATTTCGTGCGACAGAGTAAATAGTTTTAAATTGGCAAATTATCCCTTTGATTTATTAAATGTAAATTGCTTGAGATAGCTTAACCTTGTCTTACTGCATATCTTCTGATTTTTTCCCAATACATGTAAAGTTTTCGGCTCAACTATCCCCCATTTACTGCATTATTCTCTTTTTACGCCCTAAGAGCCACCCGCCCACTTTCATTGCATACTTTTGTGGGCCATTGGCGAGCCACTTTTATTCACGTCACGCATACGCCTCGTGTTTATTGACTCCGAATTGAACTATTGAACCCGGCGGCCTGGTTGGGCTCGATTGAAAACTCCAAGTGTTTGCCAGTCATAAAATATGCACAAATATTTGTGTGCGCGCTGATAAACAAAAAGTCGTGGAATGGAGTGAAGTGTTGGGTGGGTGGTTTCGATGGTTAGCCACCCTGAATTTTAGATTCACTTTGTATTAGCTGTTTGCGTGCGATGTGCGTGTGTGCTTGACTTGGTTTGCTTGCTTGCTTGTTTTTCTTTTTTTTTTCATTTTTATTTGATTTTTAAAGCCGTAATGCTTGAGTTACGTTGAGCTGGCTCCACTAGACGATGTTGACTCATCGTCGCCTGCCATGCAAAAGCTTCATAATGCAAGTACTTTGACTGCGTCTATGCATTTGGTGTGGCTGGTTCTCCTACTCCGAGTTCCGCTTAATTGTTCTTAAAGTGGTGCAGCGGAATACCCGTTCCGTACCCTGTTCCGAATATATCCTCCGGCTGTTGTGCCAATTTTTGTGCCAGCTATTGTTAAACAGATGCACGGAGAGAAAAAGCAATGTGTAGTTTGTTAACAGAATTTCTTAGTACAAGCCTTTTAAATCTCCATTGCAAAGTATAAGTAGATACGACTAGAATTTCGTTCATGTCAGTATGCGAGTGACAAAAGTAGTTCACCAAAAATAGTCGTATGCACTCCCTATTTTTTCCTCTGTAAATATTGCATGTCGGTGGCTCCTGGCTGCGTCATTATGACATGAAATCGCAGTGGCGCCACCCAGACTCTGAGCTCGCAGTGGTGCTGTGTGTTGTTCATCGATTTTGTGCTCCTGGCACGCCCACCACCCACCAAGCCACCCACTTAACAGCCCACAGAACCAAACCACCCACCCACTACCCCTTTTGTCTGACCCGGCCTGTAGTCGCTGGAATCCAGTACAATTCTCACATCGTTTTCGGGGCGGTTCCCATGCCCCGCACCACACGACCAACGGGAGTCAAGTAAAGACAAACCGCAGACACCACTGAAGTGGGTCAAGTGTGTCCTTGGGGGTGTAACAATAATCGTTTACATGGTTAATGGCTATATTCAATGACTGAGGGGCTATTAATTATTCGATTTCTGATGTACCCTATTTCCAGGTGCTGGTGGAGAAGTTGCTGCGCTCATGTCCGGACATAAGGAATATATATCTACTGATACGACCGAAACGCGGTCAAGAAGTGTCAGCTCGACTCACGGAACTACTAAATGCACCAGTGAGTGAAGGAGTTTGGGATGTGTTTAAGCATTGGACTAAAATATTGTAAACATTTCATAGCTCTTCGAATCACTGCGTCAGGAGAAGCCCAAGGAACTCAGCAAAGTCATACCCATTTCGGGCGACATAACTTCCGAGGAACTGGGTATTTCAGAAAAGGATCAGGTGCGTTTTCTTATCCTAGTTTAAATTGAATGCACTTTAATGGAAATTCTCCATGTTTTAGAATCTACTGTGTCGCAATGTTTCCGTTGTGTTTCACTCGGCCGCCACTGTGAAATTCGACGAGAAGCTCAAACTGTCTGTCACAATCAATATGCTGGGCACGAAACGCCTCGTCGAGCTCTGCCATCGCATGCTGTCACTGGACGTAAGACTGGGATATGGAATACGGATATGGGGCGATTTCTAAATCAATTAACGCTTTTACAGGCACTAATCCATGTATCCACTGCCTATTGCAATTGCGATAGAACCGATGTGTCCGAGGTTATCTACGCACCGCCCTACAACCCCGATGATATCATTTCACTAATCAACTGGCTTCCGGAGGATATACTCGATCAGGTCGGTTACTCCGAGTGTTATATTTTCAAAACTTAATAATTGAATTGATTTTTATATTTAAGCTTACACCGCGCCTGATTGGCAAGCGTCCCAATACGTACACGTTTACAAAAGCCTTAGCGGAGCATATGTTACTTAAGGAGGCTGGTAATCTGCCCGTTGCCATTGTGAGGCCATCGATTGGTGAGTAGAGCAAATTATCGCTTATGTAATAGATCCAATAATATGATATATGTAATTGTTATGCAGTGACTGCCAGTCTGAATGAGCCGTTTGCCGGTTGGGTGGACAACTTCAATGGGCCAACGGGCCTGGTTTCGGCGCTGGCCAAGGGCATGTTCCGCACGATGATGTGCGAGAAGAACTATGTGGCCGATATGGTACCTGTCGATATTGTGATTAACCTGATGATTGCCGCCGCCTGGCGCACAGCGACCCGCAAGTCAAATAACCTACTCATCTACAATTGTTGCACCGGCCAGCGCAATCCCATCATCTGGTCGGAGTTTGTCCAACACGCCATGACGAGTGTGCGCAAGCATCCCCTGGGTGAGTAGAGAGTGGCCAAACAGACCACATAATCCCCTAATGTGACCATTATAATTATACGGACATTGTTTACTGTTTTCTTTTTTCCCAGAGGGCTGCCTGTGGTATCCGACTGGCGACCTGCGCATGAACCGCCCCATGAACACGCTGAATTGTATAGCCAAGCACTTTTTACCGGCCTACATTCTGGACGGTGTGGCTAGAATCATGGGCAAGAAACCATTGTAAGTTCTGTCGGCCGCTCCCCTCAGTGCGCTACTACCATTAATTCTATTATCTCTATGTGTATGAATATAACAGCGTTGTCAACGTACAAAATAAAATTGCCAAAGCTGTGGAATGCCTCGAGTACTTTGCCACACGCCAATGGCGCTTCAAGGACGACAACGTCCACGGCCTGCTGCACACGCTGAGTCCCAAGGATCGCGAGATCTTCGTCTTCGACGTGCGCCACATCAACTGGGACAAGTATGTGGAGCGCTATGTTCTGGGCTTCAGGGAGTTCCTGTTCAAGCAGCGACCCGAATCGCTGCCGGCCAGCAGAAAACGCATGCTCAGGTGAGGAATGCAGTCATTTTCAAAGGAATCATTATAGTTTCCAGTTTTGAATTGATCTTATCGCAGTTATTAACAAATATGAATTGTTCCACCTTAGGCTCTACTATCTGCATCAGCTGACCAAAGTGGTGGCGGTGCTGCTCACCTGGCGCTTTTTGATGTCGCGCTCGAAGCGCCTGAACGACTTGTGGAGCTCCTTCCTGGAGAACGCGCTCAGGATGGCACGCTTGATACCCTTTTTGTAATTAAATGCAGATGGCGACCGGTGTGGAAGCTTGGAGACAGCAGCTGCGTACATATGTATATGTGCTGTGATCTGGCGGGATCTGGCAGGATCTGCGAGGATCCTCTTCTTTGCGATTGCTAAATGCTTTAACATGGCATACATCTTAGAGGTTTTTAGCAAATAGTTATATTCATATTTTTTATATATGTTACAAATGAGTAAACAGCAGAAGCCACAACACATCCAAACAACCACGACACAAGGAGCGTCAGCTAACTAAACATTAAAATATTGACATTACGCAATGGGGTAACTAAATGGCATCCATCACATTTATTCAGGTGCAATTATAGATCACAGGTTGAGAGGGCCCGGTGTCGGTTGTTGTCTCCACTTATCTCTCTCCTTCTGCGAGATTGTACAATTTTTGTGAAATAATTTAAACGCGCAAGGAGAAAGCCCAAAGTCGAGGAGAATTCCACAATTTTGCAAAATGCGATAGAGGATCGAGTGAATTTATTGTCGGGACTCGTCGACGATGAAGCAGTTTGCATGAATTAGTACATCCAAAACTATACGAATAAATCCAGAAATTTGAAAAGACAAACAAAACCGATTAATTCAGCAATGATTAGTGAAGAGAATAAATGAAATTAAAATAAATGGCTTGTTATTGCTTTAAAAATTACATAAACGTAACGTAAACTATGCTAATTAATTAATATTAATTATAAATATTATTACGTAACGAGCGAACATTGCATATAAATAATACGACAAGAAAAACCAACATTATTTATAATTGAATGTAGTTTTAACATTTTTACATTTACAATTAAGTTTTCAATTTATATAAAACAAAAAGCAGAAGGAGCGGAATTATATACGTCAGGAGACAAAATTCAATTTATGTATATGTATATGAAAAAAGCCGAAACACAAGCAAAAAACTACAAAAAAATCATACCGATAATAAATTAATGAAAACAACAAATATATTTATATATAAACATCAGAAACATAATTTCTTAGCATTTGCAGCCTAAAAACTAAATCTAAGCGTAGCCAGAAATGGAGTTTCCAAAAAATAACAAACTATGAATGAAGTTTTTTGAGAGAAACGCAATTAGAGAATCATGATTATGAAATTTATATTTGAATGCGATAAATTAAAATTAATAAAACACAAAAACCTATACAAACATACAAACAAACAAACAAACACATACACACATAAAAACACAGAAACCAAGACACATATAGTAAGAACATTCCATCCAGTCAGTAGGAAATCGGGTCATCAACCAACTCTTCCTCCACTTTGGACTTTTGCTTCCCGTCTCGTTTGATCGATATGGGCCAGTTAATATTGGCCGGGTTACGGCCAGGATATATAGTTCGTTCTCGGGTTCGTTTTCGTGCAATTATGAAATATCTTATGTTATGCCTAGAATTTATTATGTTTTATTTCTAAAGCGATTTGTAAATTGCAGTGCATCAATAAAATACACTTCCAAAATAATAATACAACTATACCAACGCGTTCTTCTTTTTATTTTCCCAAATAGAAACGTTTACTTAGCCTCTAGAAACAAATAGAAACTATCCAATAATAAGAATTTCGTGACAGGGGCGTGAAACTAAAACTATGCAATCCAAATGTAAGCTATATAAAGTTTTAGTTCTCATTGGCCATGGCAAGAATTTGACTTTAGTAATGAAATGAATGAAAATAAATTGAAAAAAGGAAAAAACAATTCCAATCTAAAAAGAATTCAATAAATGAAAATTATAAAGAAAATTCGACGGAAAATGCTTTTTAATAGCTGCGGAAGAAGGAAGAAAGACCCAAATGAAAACGCATCTGTTATTGTTTTTGTACACATGAATTTCGTTTTTATTATTTCTCTCAGTTTCTCAGTTTTTGTCATTTCGCATTTCCAGCGCTTAAACGCTACCAACTTTAAAATTGTTATCCACTCCATAGCGCCAAATATATATGCCATTAAGATATACTTATACTTTTTTCGATTTTGCTTTGTGAAATGTGCTTATGCTTAGATAATTCAAAACTAGTCCTCACGACTCACAGCGGAGGAAAAGCATAGAAAATGTGGAAATCCCAAGTCGAGGATACATAGGTGAGTGAGGGGGGAGTACGAGGGGTAGCAGGAAGTCCGATGGGTCGGGTGGTAAGTGTGTAAGTTATACGTTTCTTGGCTGGTATTTCTCTATAGCTTAGACCGAATCGAAAATTATACTATGTGAGTGGAGTTCTCAAGTTCTGGTTCGCGTTCGCGTTTGCGTTTGCGTTCTTCGCCCGCCATTGTTCTTCAGCAAGTAATGACATTGGATTCGTTTTGCTTTCGTTTCGTTTCGAGTGTGGTTGTTTCACTAAATGGACATTTTGCTGTTTGGTTTGCTTATGCTGTATTATATATAACTTGCCACCAATCCATCACTCAATCGATCCAGCTTACAAAATGTGGTTCTAGTCTTTGCGTTTCTGTTTTTCTTTTTCTTTTTATTATTTACTTATTTTCTCTTGTTTACCTTTTAAGTGTAACAAAATAATTTACGATTTTAAATGAAAACCATTAATTTTGTATTTATTTTAGTTATACTTTATAGCTAGAGCTAAGTTTAAGCCTGTTTGCATGCACTAAACTTGCATTCCATTTTTTTGTCCTTTGGTTGTTTTTTTCTTTTTTTTCTGAGTTTTTGTAGTATATAAAAATACCATTTATTGTGTGATCGTTTTCTTATTTCATTTCTTACATTTTTTGTTGTCGTTTAAACATATATTTAGTACATATCATTTGTGTTTATTTCTCTAAACTTCGTTGCGAATTTGTTATTGTTGAGAAATAAAGTGTTTGCAAAGCTACTGATATTCCCATCAAAATCGTGTATGCCAGCAATTTATCTCTTCGGAAGTAAATGCCTTGACCTGGTTCTAAGCTTCAAAATCAGATCCGATCAGATCCTCCTCTCACCAAGCCACCTTTCGAAAGAATTGAACTACACTGTGGTTTGCAAGCTCTGCAAACAAAAACGCCTTCTATCATTGATCAATGCAACTACAACTTATGAAAACATCGCAAGCTGTTGCCGAGCCACCGAATCGTAACGATTCACACATTCATTAAGTTCCTAACTTAGCAATCACAAACCGATCTGCAATGGAATTGGGTTCCCCTTTCCCGAATCAAAGTCCCAAAATCTCGACCTGCACCGGGGCCAATCAACAATCAATCAACAACGATCTGTGGATATATGCATATGTAACTCTTCTCTTTCAGGTTGTGGGCTTTAGGTACACGAGGTAATGTCATCAGGGTACAAAAATGTGTGGGAGTCCTGTTCGCAGGCGTCTGTGTTTTATACATATGTATATGCATGTATACGAAAAGGATCTGATGGAGATGTGTGTGTGTGTGTATGCACTTCAGTAAGATCCATTTCTTACTTTAGATGCCTCGGCACAACCATAATAGGTAAAACTAAAAAAAAAGTACTGATTAAGTGTTAAGACTAGGTGTAAAGCCGTGGATGCTGAGATATATATTCGCATATATTCGTACACTTATTGAGCATTCGATTGTGAGCATTCATTGGTGGATTTGTATTTATTTCTGTTTTTCTTTTTCAATTTGTTTTCCTTGTTTGTACATTTTTTGTTTGGGATCCGGTATTCTTTGTGACAAGTCGCGTGTAAAGTATAATGTAAATTATATAGTCAGCCGTTCTTTTGTTTTTAATTTTATTGTGATGCAATGCCTTGCTAAATAAAAGGTAAGCTAAATTCATTTGAGCTTAATATATGCAAAGTATGGTAAACTAAAAATGGGTTTTGTATACAAAATATGTCTTTAGGTATATTTCAAAATTCAGTGTAATTTAGTATCTTACTATGGTTAAAAAAAAATAAATAAAAACGAAAGCTCGGCTGAGTACACGTGTAAGACCTATGCAATTATAATTGTAATATACACGATTTTTGATTTTCGCGTATTCAGCATTTTAATTTACGGTTCGCTATAGTCGCACATATATATCGGATATATAAGTTGATTATACATATGTTTATATACGAGAATATGTTTGCGTGTATATAGATGTATGCGCATTTAACAGTAGACTTGTACATAAAGCAAAACATAGACATAACGTTTATCCTCTTATATATTTTACGGTATCATTATCTAAATATGTATATATTTATATTTATCGATTTGTTGTTTTAAACACACACTCAATTGCCTTAGATCTAATTATACATACATAAATGCATATGCATGTATACCTACCTCAATATATAGTAAATTAAATCGTTCTTGTATAATTTATTTACTTCTGCTTGGTTAAATATTATGTTGTCGCCTCACTTGTATATCGTTAATATATCTTTATAAAAATTATATAATTTAAAGCTTGTTTGTTACGTTTCAACTAAATTTACATAATTTCGAATTCCGATCCGATCAACACCTGATAAAAACGAGCATTAATGATGATGAACAAATACAGGGCTGTGCTGAAAGAATATTGTACAACATTTTGAGCAACTCAAGTGTCGAGCTGAAAGTCGTTGCGTCACCTTTGTTTTGTTAATGCTAGTTTTTGTTTTTCAAACATACAACTGAATTTTCATAAAAATCACCCTGTAAATTGTAGTTTTTCTTCGCTTTAATCGCTTTACACGCTACTGTTTTTTCATTTAATTTTTTTGTTTTCATTTATTTGCCTTAAGTCTATTCAAATACATACAATATACGTAATTCGCTACGACGGAAGCTTGTTATTTACACTAAATGTAATTTGTTCGGAGTAAACAATACAGGAATCGAGAATCCTAAATTAAAAAATATCCTATGTTAAAAACATATGTGTTGGCATATCTGTTTGACTACATTTGTGGTATTATTGCGAACTTTAAATGAGCAGCTTTGACACTTTGAACTACTTTGAGTTGGCATCTTGGTTCCCGATTCTGGACTGCGTATTAAAAATAAGCTAACGTTTCGCACTTTCTTTTTTACTTTAGGAATATTGTTTGGCATTTCAGTCATCAGCTTAAAACGTTAACTAAGGGTATGGTAACTAAAGGTACAAAAAAATAGTTCATTTTAAATCAAAGGTAATTGTAAAACTTAGATACAATTAATATATACAACCTCTCACAAAATCTTGTGTTACTTCCTTTAAATGTTTTCGTTTCTTTCCGTGCAAAACTAATATTTGGTAAAAAACTAAACTATATATTCCAACTAAGTTTACGTGTTAGTTGCAGTTTTTCTTTTTTTGTAGTCCGACGTTGGTTTTTCATTCTACGCAATACAAATTTAAGATTAAAATACAATACAATTTTTTGAGAAGTTCTCACTCGTTTTTTGTTATCTCAATTTTCTGTTTTTTCTCTTTGTGATTCGAGAGTAAAATTATTTGATGCGCCAGTGAGGCGCCAGCAAATTGTGATTGCTCCAACACAAGACGAATTTCTGGGGGTCGCGAAGTCTTCTAAAATCAGTAGTATAACCCGGAAGTTCAGATTTAACTGACACCGCAGCGCTTTTTACAAAGATTTTAAAAATCTTTATAAAGTATACGTTACGGCTCGCTTCTCTTTTGAAATCCAAATGATTTGGAAATTTATATTCTGAACTGCGAGTTTTTTTAACAACTGATTTCGGAATGATTGTTGTTGTCCTTGTACCGCTCCGCGTAACCCTGAATTGTGAATGGTGAATCGGCACCACCCGATCCCGTCGAGACTTCCCCGTTCATCACCGTTCCATTGCCCACCACCCCATTGATGACCTTGCCCTCGGCTTCGTTCTTCACCTGAACATTCGCATACGACTGCTTGGCATTTCCGTTGGGCAAACTCTTGGTCAGTGCCGAGGGATCCAACGTGATGCCATCCAGCTGGGAGGCAAAGGACAGCGGTGGTTGGATGGTGGTCGGTGTGGGCTGTGGTGTGTCCAAGCTGATCAGTTTGGCCTCCTCGCCGCCGGCCAATGGTGCATCGTGGCCACTGCCAGCCACTGGTGGTTCCACCTTGGAGTTCGGTAGTATAAAGGACGTCTCCCAGCAATCTCCGTTGGCCGTTGCGAGACTCTCCACTGGCCTTGGATGTGGTGCGGCGGGAGATGTGACCGCCGGCGGAGTGCAGGAGCTTATCTGCTGGCGTTGCAATTCTGGTACGTAGCCCGAGCCGCTGGCCACCGACGGATTGTTGCTGCCGCCGGGTGGCAAAGGTACCAGGTAGTCCGGCACCGCCAAGCAGAACTCCTCGCCATTGGGCGGCCGGATGACTGTGTCGTCCCTCTCGGAGGCTGTGGGTCCCAGAATATTGGGCAGAGGAGCGTTCATTATGCTGGCATCCTGGGTGCAAGCGGTCAAATGCTCCAGCAACGTGATGAATGTGGGCCGATCCTCGGGCGTGGGATTCCAGCAGTCGGCCATGACCTTGTATATGGAGACGGGACACTCGGTGGGCGATCCCAATCGACCGCCACGCACCACCAGCTCCATTACCTGGGTGTTATGCTGGCCGGGATATGGCGAACGGCCCAGACTGAAGACCTCCCACAGGAGGATGCCAAAGGACCAGACGTCTGTCTTTGAGGTGAATATGCCATCGAGGAAGGCTTCCGGCGGCATCCATTTGATGGGTAGCATGGCCTTGCCTCCCTTGCGATAGTAGTCCGATCTGTAGATATCCCGGGACATGCCGAAATCGGCGATTTTCACAACGCGGCCAGGACCCTTACTGCTCAGCAGACAGTTCCTGGCGGCGATGTCCCGATGGATGAAGCGTTTACTCTCCATGTAGCGACATCCTTTGGCCACGTCGAGGGCGCAGAAAAGCAGGTCCTTCATGGTCAAGAGGGAAGGTCGCTCTGGGGTATTCCTGTTCTCCCTCAGGAACTTCTGTAGATCTCCGCCAGCGAGCAGTTCCAGGACTATATAATACGGCTGACGGTCAAAGCAGACGCCTATTAAATGGACCATGTTCGGGTGATTGAACTTGGCCATTATGGCCGCCTCCTTCAGGAAATCCTCCTCCTTCTCCCGCTTGGGATCTTCCCGCAGGGTTTTCACTGCCACGCCCATTTCCACAGCATCCCCGTCTCGGTGGCGATATAATGCCATATATACCTCTCCAAAAGCGCCTTTGCCCAGAGCACTGAAAATGATTGAAAGGCAAACCACGTTGTAAATGACATTAATTTAAGTTATTATATTAAGTTACTCACTTGACCAATTGAAGGCTATCGCGTGCCACCTGTGGCAAACTGTTGACGTCGATGTGTCCGTTGAGAATGCCATCGCATCCATAGTTGGGGTTAAAGTTGTTCAGATTGGAGTCGTCGATATTGTTGCGCAAACGGGTAAGTTGAAGGTCCTGCTCCACGAGCATCTTGTGGCGCTTCTTCGATTGCTTCTTCCGTTGGTAGCGATTATCTGATGTAAAGGCAGAAATTAATGCCCACTCATAAAACGCAAGCTTGTGAATACTTACACAGCATGAAGATAAGCGCTGCTATGCAGATGAAGAGTACGGCCAGGGAGATCATCAGGATGGAAACGAGATACTGGAAGGAGGACTTGCCCGCCTCCTCGCGGATCTCGCAGGCGGTGTGATTGTCCCGCTTTAAGCTCCAGCCATCCGGGCAGATGCACCGCACCTTCGATCGGAACTCATCCAATGCCACGCACCTGTAGTCGCACCCACAGCCCTCGATAGCCGGAATAATGATGATGGCACCTGGTCCACTGCTGGCTCCGGCAAGTATCTCACTAATTTCCCGCAGACTTCGACTGGGACTGATGTACGAGCTTCCTCCCTCGCCATTCGACTCGGTTAGGTAGACATCTCCTCCAGCGTAGCCGCCACCGCCGCCTCCAGTATTGCAGCCACCTCCGCCACCGCCAAAGCCTCCTTGGCCATGTCTGTGGACGGAGGTTCCGTTGTCCGCCAGTTCCACATAACACGAGTGGCCACCTCGACCGCCCTGGAGAAGTGCAGCTCCGTAGGTGGGACTCAGGGCCTGATCCTCTTTAGCCCGCCATCCTCCGCCTGGACCAGCTGTCTTTTTGTTCAAGGGCTCCCCGTTGATCTGTCCACTTTCTGGCGCCTGAAGGGGCTTCGCCTTTTGGCCATGCTGGAAGTCCTCGTCTATGTATTGCCCAATTCCAAGACCTCCGCCACCGCCGGCTACCAAAAGAGGCACTGCCTCGTTTTTGGCCTGATTGAGGAGGAACACGTAGGAGCCACCACCACCGCCGCCGGCACCATTTTCGATATAGATATTCTTGACCATATCCTGCTTGGAACGGAAGCTATATTGAGCCAAATCCAAGTCGTGATCAGTGCCGCATCCGGCTTCCTTTAGAACTCCCATGGACTTGATGCAGGCGTTCTCGCCCTGCTGTCCCACGAGGAAATATAGTTCCTCATGCTTGTGGAGCTCCAGAATGGCAACAGCCACAGATCCGCGAGAGCTGCCAACGCCACCCGAACCCAGCCCACCACTGGCGCCTTTGGCAATGATTCTGGAAAGGATTGCAATACATTAGAATAAGCATAGAGATGCTGTTTAACAAAGAGATATGCTTACGTGTAGTGTCCTTCGTGGGGCACCTTCCACTTCTGCATGCCCTTGTAGCTGCTCTGGTCCTCCACCACATGGACTTCCCGAAGGACATGCGTTTTATTTTGCTCCTTATAGGCAGCCTCACATTGCGCCTGGGAAGGTCCTATCATGCCACGAGTGTCGCAGCTGGTTAGCTCAAGATCTGAAAAGATTGGTTTGCATTTCATTTTAGATTTCTCATCAATTGGTCTATGAAGTCTTAGCTTACAGTTGGTATATTCAAAGTCTTTATAGGTTGGACTCTTTAAGTTCTGTCGGACATCCCAGTAGTTGTAGCCACCTAAGTGATCTTCTGGGATGTTGAGGCCAAAACATTCGGGACTTAGTGAAAAATCGTCCACAGCCACATCCGAGTAGATTCGCATGCCCATGCGAGCTTCAAACTGAAGATAGTATCTACAGAAGATTGACAAGTAAATGTATTAGTTCGTCTCTAAAAAATTATTTTTAGTGAAATACTTACTTGGACGTAATGTTGGGCAGTACATATTCCGCCCTTAGCCAATCGCTGCCCTGGTTTTTGGTGCTCCACCAGAGTGTGGTGGTGATGTTCTCCTTCTCCTTCATCTCCACCACGGAGAGATTGATGCTGCCCGGATTCTTGCCGAATTGGTGGATGAAGAACCTCACAACACACGAGTTACGATAGGCAGAGTCCGGGTTTCCATGTACCGATGGCGGTGGATTGAAGGTCTTGCTAACCATGATCGCATTGCTGGCAAATCCAATAATCGAGTTCTTCTCCGAGTTGTTCATGTGCTGATTCATATTGACCAGCATGTAGTAGCCACTGGTGTTGTTCTGCAAGTGCTGCATGGTGTGATCCCCATCCGGTCCAGTATCGTGGGTGGGAGACGATCCCGTGTGCCGCGACCAGGTGAGCGTTGTCTTTCCCGAGTCCCGCCAACCGCACCAGTCCTCCTCGAAGTCACAGCGACCGCCATAGGGTATTTTATCTAAAGCAGATTCAAATATTGATTTTAATATACCTAATCATGTATACCCTAATCATTTTACTTACCACATGACTGCTGCTCGTCCTCCGCCTCATCACAGTCCCTGGTGATGTCGCAGATGCGCGGCAGATGGATGCACACGGGCACCTTGCTGGCGGTGCACTTGACCTGCGAGGTGCTGCACTTCTCCGACTTTGTGCCCTCGGGAAAGCAGTTCACCATGCGCAAGTTGTCCAGCGCCACATGACCCTTCTGACCCACTCTCAGATCGGGAACCACCTCGAAGACGATGCGAAAATCGCGCGAAACGCGACCCAGGCGATACACCTTCCTGGTCCATTGGCGCACATTGTCGCCCAGAATCTCGGCCGGAACCCAACTGCTCTCCGCCGTGTGGAGTGGTTCCACAACCACTCGCGAAAGCCCATGACTCATGTCGCTCTGGTGCATGTAGACCTCCAAAAAGCACTTCTCCATGGTGGTGCTGAACTCGGGCGAGGTTAGATTCAGGGGTCTTGAAGACGGGTTCACTCGGGCGTACAGGAAGTGCCCGTTGGCATCGTCGATGCTATCGGCTGCAGGTCCTGGCAGCAGTCCTGTGAGATTCCTCTTCGACAGCTCCGTGCCAGTTATTACTTGGAAACCATCCGAATAGTTGCCCCAGGTCCAGCTGCACGGGGTCTCGAAGTTGCACTTTACGCCCAGTTCGTACTCGTACTCTGATGAGGGAGTGGCATCCGTGTGGGGTGCATATGTGTTCTAAGGATCAAAACAGAATAAAGCATTGATTACGATTCATAAATAATAGATATCACGTGTAAAGGTTCTGGTAGAAACCTAAACAATTTAGAGCCTATTACTCACCGCATTTGGGGATGTATCTCGAATGCGATCCTTGATTTCTTGCAGTGGATCCGCCGACGAGGGCTGTGGATCTCCTTCAAAGTTTCCGTGCGTCACCCCGCCAGCAGGTTCATCCGCCTGGTTGAGGGCCTTCTTCAGCTTGTACAGCTCGCTGATGGAGTTCTTCCGATTCGAGCGCTTGGGCTGGTCGTCCACACCGGCGTACAGAGGCGGGAACCGTGTGGAGTAGGGTCCTCCCAGGGGACCGGCTGTCATGGCGGCCATTCCACTGGGTTGCCTCAGCTGGTCGTATAAGGCTCCGTACCGATCTGCAGAGCCAATGCCATCGATTCGGCCAATGGAAGAGGTGCCGGAGTACGAAGGATACCCGGTACCTCCGCCGGAAATGCCGCCGCCCGGACCACCAACCGAAGGATTCATGAGCTCCTTTCGAAGGGATTCCATGCCGCGCCGTCCGCCATTTCCGCTGCCGGGTCGTTGAGCCATCTGCGCCAGTCGCCGTTTGTTATCCCTACGCGATCCTGGTGGTGCCGCCTCGTAGTCCTCGTACTGTGTGGCCACCGGCAAAGTGGGTTGTGGCAGGGGCAAAGGCTGCTCATGGAGCCGGCCATTACGCAGCTGCTTGCCCCCGGATGCACCTGGCCAGCTGTTGAAGCTCGGATGCTGGGACATCGGCAGGGAGCTGAAGGTGTGGTTCATGATCAGCGGTCGCTGGGCGAACGAGGGATCCACCAGGAGGGACAGGATGGCCAGCACCACCACCAGCTGCCTGAGCTGTGGCATATTTGAAGACACTCCTTTCAAACGACTTTTCAATAGAAGTAGGGTGAAGAATTCTTTCCCAGAAATCCCTTTAGATGTATGACTCGTTTTGTTTGGTATGATATTCCGTTGCTTAACTCCTCGATAAGGACTGCGACCACTTGGCGCATTTGAAGTTCTTCAAGTGCAGACAGCTCATTGCTAAAACCCTTCACCCAAAGGTGGGTATTTCCTTTCTTCGTAATTAATTGCCGCCTCCGCCGTGATTCTGTCGATAAAATGGGAAATTTGTTAACTAAAATGTACAATTAATCATCCCTAATTGACTTTTGACTTTTTAGAAGAGATAAAGCAGCCCACGTAATGACATTTCATAATGCACGGGGTTTTAGGATTCGACCAACCCACACATCCACATGCGTGCTCTTTCAAAGGACAAGCATACACACCAAACCCCTCGTCCTCGTCCTCGTCCTGGCGACGAATCAATGAAAGTGCTGCCCCCTGCAGGCAAACATTTTGACAATTGAAGCCCAAGGCCCTAAAATCCAATAGGGAAGCCTCCATGAGAAAATGTGTTTTTCGTGGAAAAGCGAATTTTCCTTCTGGCCAAAAAGAACCAGCCAATCGATGGCAGGCGCCCTGATTACCTGGCGAAATTTGAAGTATATGCAATCAGTTGGCATAAGTGCACACGTCGATTTCGGTATTCAATTAACTTTGCTCTAGTTGGCTTTCTAGTACATTTTGCGTGTATTGTGCTGCTCGATTTTCCCAAAGTGCTTGATTGTATGTGAGTTTTCTTGGAAGCTACGAAATTCGTTGTAATGGATTCCTGGAATCAACATAGTACTTAGACCTCAGAATAACGTTTTCTCATTTATGTGTTACAAATATTATACATTTCACTAGTTGAATTACAATTTAAAGAGAAGAATTCAATTTGTGTATTAATCGGTTTGATTGTTTGTATTTTTATTTGTTCGATTCATTTTATCAAAATGATTGCTTTGCAGATTGTTTCTGTGATTTTAAAATATGGCCAGTGGCCTGATTTAAAATTTCTGAGCATTCATATACATTCAATAGCCTAAACCCACATATCAAAATGGATTTTCTAAGAATTATTTCTGTTCCTGAGCGAATCAATCTGCCTCGCTGTATGGACCCAGGCATTTTCATCTGCTAAAGGGGCGTCATACAAAATCACTTTTAACATTTCGCTTTTCCACAAACACACAGACAATCGCATGCTGGTCGTTTGCCACATTTTCTTTTTGCGATTTTGGCTTGGCCTGCCGAACATATATTTTATTGGATTTTGTAGCTTACATTTTTCTTTCTAATTTCTTTGCAATATTAGACTATAAGTATACGAGCAAGAAAATCGAAAAAGAGATGTTAGTTTGTAAAAGAGAGAGAGATAGATAGAGAGAAATGGGAGATGTAAGAAAGTGATATTGTTGTGGCTGACTAGCCTTTCGCTTTTTCGCATTTTTTATTATTTTGGCCAAGCGAAGACCTCGAGAAATAACGAAAATATATATTCCATATTGGGAAAGCGAAAAAGTCGGGAAATTTTCCACACAAATAAAAAAGAAAGTTTCTTGGTATGTGTGTGTGTAACTTCATAGTACGCAAAGTATGCAATACAAAATGGCTGTCGCGAAAACAACAACAAAACAGAATTGTAAATACACACACACACACACACACACACACGCTCGAAGAGAGCCAAAACACGCCTCGTAAAAAGCAAAAAAAAAGCAAAATGGTAAAGTAGCGAGAACTCGCTGGTTTCCACCCCCCATCCACATTCTTTGGCGAATTGCAGCGAGTGCAGAAAACGGAAACGCAACTGAAGCTGAAAGTCCTGCGAGTAACGGTAAGCCAACTAGCTGAAACTACACATGAATGCAAAAGCACCTTCCCCCCGCCACCGCCACAGTTTCAACAGGAAGCCAACTCGAGTTGAGGCAAAAGTTCAAGACACGGACAAGTGGCAGAGTTATGGGGGCTACGATGCTCAGCGAAGCCCACTCGAAAACTAGATATTGCGCGAATTTCTTATCTGGAGCATAATTGGGCACACACCAAATGGATATACATATGTACCTACTATAAAGATCAAGTTTAAACTGTAGAACTGTAGAGAGGGCAAGAATGTAGTTCAAATTTCTAGTTCTGCAACTAGAACCTACAATAGTTAAAAATGTTGATTTATATTTCATTTGCATATATTTTATCTTGAAGCAATATTACAAATCAGTCATAAATTTGTAGTGTTAAGCTACTTTGCTATTACCAATTGATTTAACAAAAATATATGAATAATATTATATTTATATGTTATCTATAAGAATTTTAGCAAGTAAAAACTAGTAAACTTAAAACCTTGCTTAAAGGTATTTATTGAACATTAATATGAATATTTATGTAAACATTGTATTCAAGCTTAGATAATCAAAACTATTTATTCATAAAACTCTAGAAAGCTGTAATGAAGACCTGTGATTTTTATAAACTCAGAATTATGATATTTTGGTAACGGGACAGATTGAGGTATTACCCAAATTTAAACACATATTAATTGATTCTAGTCAAGGAAATGATAAAATTGATATTGTGTTCCCAACCGAAATATTCCAGAAATAATAATATGAAATTTGAACGGAAGCCACAATAATATAGTGAGCATTTCGAAGTGAAGCAACAAAAGAGCGCAAGCACATGGACAGTATCCTTGGTCTGTATTTCGTATTTTGCAGATACACACACATTGCCGCCACAGGAGCAGGGCCAGCAGCAACAACAACAACAACAACAACCATATTAGAAGGAGCGAGTGGGGGCTGCGTCAACGTCGCAAATATTGCGCTGCCCTCTGTGCCCGACTCCAGTTTAGATGGCTGTGGTGGCAAGGATTTGCCAGGATGCGAGACGCAGCCTCGGTATCGTTGACTGCGCAGGATACACACACACATAGGGCACTCTTCGCTACTAATGGCGCAGACAAATTGTTTTGCGTATCTCACAGATACAGAGCAGCCGAGGCGCACAAAAGATACTACACAAAAAAACACACCACACACACACACGCACACGCAGAAACACACACACGCGCATTCAAGCTTGGAAGTAACGAAATTTTTCCTGCAGCTCAACAAATTTTTCATTCGATTTTTCACTGCCCATCATTATCATCATTTCAAATTGAAAGCGATGATTTCGCATTTCAGTTTCGAATATGTAATCACTTTTACCATTACGCACTGAATTGTGGCTTTTCCGAAATTTTCCAAAGCTTCTGCTTCTCTGGAATTATGTATCGTTTTGGGAAAAATATGGTTTTTATTTGAAGAAAATGAAGTTTTCAGCTACACTTTTCACGTTTCCTTTTCTTTTTCATTTGCTGCTGGTTGCACTTGCTCTTTGTTATAGTATTAACTTGTCTAGCACTGTTGTTGGTGGTACTACATATATTGTTTTTCTTCAGATGTATCTTTTCTTTTTTTTTTTGGGTATATCTTGTTGTTTTTTGGAGGCCGTCTATCCGCGTTTCTGAGGGATACTAGCGCGCACGACGCTCGGCAAACGAAGACTGAAATGTGGGGAAATTCGTTAAAGCCCGGCCAGCATCCTAGGCATCGGCATAGGCATCGGCATCTCGCGTCGGTGGCTAAACGAATATCCTGCGCCTGAAATCGAGCCACAGGATACACGAGCGCACAGTTACAGATGCGTTTGGAAATTGAGGAAATTTCTTCTCCGACTCGCTGGATTCTCCACACAGAGCTCGCTCGTTCTCCCCATGTTTCAGGCAGCGAAAGCTGTTGCTGTTTCTGATTGCATGTGAAAGTGAGAAAAGTGTAATGGAAAGGGGAAAGGAGGGTTGGCTGCGACAGTGGCGCACTCTGGCGGTCGGCATAAGCCGGGAAATTAATGCAAACTACTGGAAATTGAATTTAGCTCCATCAGCCGCTGCAGTGGCGAACACCCCCCCGCTTTCCGAGGGGGGTCGATGGGCCTGCTTGTGCGTCAGTTTCAGTCGTAGCTGCGTTTCCTCTTTCAATTTGCAGTGCATTAAGGACCCCATCCTGCGCCTGCTGCGTCTCCTGCGTCCTTTCGTCCGGCGATGTAATATCACCTAATCAGAGTCACGGATGCGACACAAATGCATTTATCTTGGTCTTGTTTCGTCCCTCGGAGATTGTGACGTTCTAGCTTATAAGCCGGACACTAGTAATTTAAGTAAGCCTGGTCTTAACGCAAGGTGCGTTTGCCTCCGACAGGCAAACCAACAGGTGCCATTGGCCAGGCTTTTAAAGCCAGACTTGCACTTCGCGGGAAAATAATTGCATTTTCTGCTTTCCTATGGTAATTGGTAAATGAAATCATGATACACGATAAAAGGTCAAATGGTTATTCGCTAGATATTGAGTTCGTTTATGGGTTCGTTTAAAAACATCTATTTATTATCGATGTTTGAAAGAATTTGGAATCAAATAAGAATCTTTTTTTACATAAGCTGTTCAGTGTTTTACAATTTGCAGCATATTAAATATTTTAGGAAGTAGGTACCTTCTACTAAGTAATATTCATATAATTTTAATTTTGAGCTACAACATCATGTTATTCCTAATAAGAAAATTTCGCAGATACAAAACACAATTTTCTTTAACAGAAATAATATTTTTATTTGGCATCAACAACATCAATTAATGACGACAACAAACGGAAATGGGCAACACAGACGTAGCGACAAGTGAGCGAAAATTAATATAGAATCGCGCAGATAAGAGTACATGTGCAGATATATGTATGTACGTGCGATACTATATCTGTAGAACACGCTAATATATGCAAATATATTTATAAGTGTCGTCGGCAGCTGTGGCAAATCGCAGACAACAAAAAGCAATCGAAAGAAGAGCGAAGAAAAACGCAAAGAAAAGCGGGCATGATCAGAAGAAAACTCAGCATCCACTTTGACGACTACGAGCGTGTTGAATTTTATATTTAGTCCGAATACGGCAGTCAGAAGTCTATATTGTGCCAAACAATCAAGTAAATGAAATATACAAAATATCTTCCACTAAATATTATTTCTTCATAAGCACCGCCAAGCTCACTTTTTTGTATTATTTATAAAATATAATTGCCTTTCTTTGATGGTTTCCTTATTTCGCGAAAGCAAACGGCCCCGTAAAATGTTTAGAGATGCGCAAATTGGCACATAAAATATTCAGTATACGCAGTTCGCATCTAGCAGATGCACTTCACCATAATGTATATATGTATATGTACTTAAAAATAGATTTTTGATTTTGTAGGGGCAGGAACTCACGCAGTTACTCGACGGGGAAAAGTGTGCCCGGCACGTGTCGCGGCTGAAGAAAGAGTTTATCCAACTATTTATATCACTTGGTCTTCAATTATATTCACTTAAAGCCGCGCACACGAACGTGTATCTTGCGGATACCACGGATTATACGACTACGCGAGCGAGAATCTATCTCGTGAATATCTGTTTTAGTTCCTGTGGTGCAACATCCGCTGGGCGACTGAGAGATGCGACTGTTCGATGAATACTAAATAGTGAATACTGAACGGCACTGACAAGAGCTGTGGCCCAGCAGGCGGCTGAGATCGGCCAGAAGCTAAAGACCGATGCGGAGGCGTCGACCGAAGAACTGGCGACCCGAACTCATCGAGTCCATCTCATCTGGCGACTGCTGTACTACTCGAGATATATCTGCTGGTGCGTTCTTCGTGTGTTGTTATTTCTTTTTTTCTCACGGCTGCCGCATCCTTGGGTTCGTGTTTGTTTATTTGTTTTCGTCGCGACGTGTCAAGTGGTAATGCAATTGGAATTGACTTGTGCGCTTCACCAATCGCCGCGGGGATGTGGCGTCACGGCCTGGACATTGTGCAGCCTTTGTCTTGACCCCTGACCTCCGGCTGGCCTACCTGCTGCCGCTGCCGCTGCTGCCGCTGCCGTTCGAGGTGGCTAGTCCGATCAGCCGGAAGATTTATGCGCGCTGTGCCGCAGGGGGAGATATTTTTAGCCGGCACTGCGACTGCTTCTTTTCGCTTGGGGTAGCTGCGAAAGTAATTAATGATTTTGCGGCTGAAGCTGCAATCTCTGAAGCCAAACGGAAGTGCGGAAAACGGAGCTCGGAAGATCACAGTGGGGCAGAAAAGGCACAAGTTATAGTCGAAAGGGTAATCTACAATTGATTGACTTTCGCTTAAGATAGTTTTTAAAATGAAAAGAAATCAGTTTCTCTTGAAAGAATAGATCTGTAGCTTTCGAAGGAAAACTGGCGATGTTTGAACATATATTAATGGAAACATAAGAAGCTCTACAGAGAGTCGAAACTTGCTACACAGTAGCTATGAAGCTACGTTGATAAGGATGATTGGAAATGTTGGTCTGAAGCATCCACAGTTTGTTATTAAAAGAGAGACGTTCTTGCATCGCTTGAGAAATCAAAAATTAAAGCTACAGGCCTAAGGAATTTGAATTTATTGCTCTGATAAATTCCGCAATTCCTTGGATCTTCTGTGCGGTCCGTGGCCTTTTCTTCAAGTGCCTCGATGGTTGCCACCGCACACCGAAATCCGAAGCCCTGGGCAGTCGGAGGAGTCCAAGGAGCGCATGTCAAGTGGTCCGATAGCCCAACTGTCAACTGTCAACTGTCAACTGGCGGTGGGCAACTGTCATCCGTTTGGCTTGGGCATTGTTTATGTTTGGCGGCGCCTGCGCATCGGCGGGATAAACACGCGATGATGCAAACAAGTGGCTGTGGGCCACGTTGCGCTGGCCAGGATTATGGAGGTCGGGGCAACTGGAGGCCACCACCGTCGCGGCGGATCGATGGCCGTGGGACATGCGCAGGAGCTGCGGACTCGAAAAGGACTCCTCCTCAGAGGTAGAGACGAATTCGAATATTTTGGCCAGAACGCTTCTGTGCCTCGTGCAAAACGGTTCATTTCTCGTCCAGCAAAACGCTTCTGCTTTCTGTGTGGGTGTGTGAGTGTGCGTGTTGGCCGAATGCCTGAGTAGAGAAAAATCAAATTATTGTTATCGGCCCTCAGCTTCAGCTTCAGCTTCTGCATCAGCACAGCACTTTGTTTTTTGCGATTAGAAAAATTTACGGCTGCCCTTTCATTGGACAGACGTCTGTGTGACTGCACGGACGAGTGATTGTGCTCGGTGTTGCTTCTGTTGCCTTGGTTGTGTCACCAATACATACACGCAAATAACACACAAGCACACATCAAACACACACACACACACACACGGCGTAATCCTTGGAGAAAAGTGAAAGTGAGACGCCCCAGCGACCCGGAAATCGGACAGCTTGGTATTTTTCGCATTTGGCGCACAACTTGGCTGGGAAAAAAGTTAGTGGAAAACCCTCAGCTGCAAAAGTTTCAACCATTTTCCACACGTTAACCGAAATCCAATCAAATTTTTGCCCCCTCGCTCGACCTTCTCTTTTACTCTCTCTCTGATTTATGCGTGGCATATACAACATTTTCGTATTCCCTTCTTACTTTTATTGGCACACATTATACACAGCACAATTTTGGTATCCCAAAAGCCCCGCGCCCTTCGTCTTTTTAACCTTCAGTTGTTTCTGGCATGCTGTAAATTGTACTGTGGACACGAGAACTTTTCGTAAACTTTTTATCATACACTTTTCTGTAAATACTTTTTTTTAACTGTCTTGGCAAGCGATTTTGTATTCCCTTTTCTTAATTTACTCAATTTTGGAATTGCAGTCGAAATGATTTAATATTTAGCTAGCAAACGGATTTAACAAATCCGTTGCTGATAACAAAAACAATGTATGTGTAAAATTCAACTTAAGAAAATTTCAATATCTGTGGGAAGAGGTGCCAGAATCTGAATTCACCCTGCAACAGGTAAGTTGGCAATGTGGGTGAGTTATATGAATTGAAAACTTTCCAAGTCATTTTATTTGATCGATATTTGTTAATGAGCAAACAGGTAAATTAATCTTTGCTTCGGGAAAACTTTGACCCGAACCAAACTTTTCCCATTTTCAATGCATGCTCTCTTCGCCGTTTCACGTTCAGTTGCCCCAAAGTATGCAGCGAATTTATGCATTGTCTAGAGTCCGCCCACCACCCACCATTTACCACCCACCCCCACCCAGCGCCCGCAGCAAGGCTGCTGCCACGCCCACTCGCTGTTCTTTGTTGTTGTTTTGTGCGTAGTTGATTGCGACAGGACCTTGTCTGCTGGCAGCTGAGGTTGCCTTTTTACCTTTAGCCCGCTCCATTGCCGTCTTTATGGTAATTGTAATTTAGTTGTGTTTCAGCCATGTTCAAGGACACAATCTGTGACAGAGGCTGTGCGGCTTCTTTCCGTGGTCTTGTAGGCTCTTACGGGGACTCTACGTGTTTTTTTTTGTTTTTTTTTTTGCCTTGCTCCACGGGGGAGGTGGAGAATATTGGCATGGAGCTGACGTGACTGGGGGCTGCCAGACTGTGTGTGGCTTAAAGTTGAAGTGAATTACAATTTAATTACTGGCAGCTCTCAGCGGCTTAGTGCTAAAAAATATTTATAGAAATTTCAATTACGCTTAGAATGGCTTAGAAAGTGAACTCGGCGGGTCAGGAAAATTCTTAATATTTCTTAAAGATGCTTTTATGCCGCATGTATTTGACATAAAATTAAGAAGGAAGAGATGCAAGTGAAGATAAGCTTTTATTATTATTTTTATTAAGTATTCCTTAGAATATTGGTAATGGTATATAGTTGCAGAATAACTAAAATATAACTAAAAGTGGCAGATTCTTTTTAAATTTAATATAGGCGTATATCTTTTGAGCTAGTTTTCTGGCTAGTTAAGATGCAGATTCTTGTTCCCAATATGGAAATAGTAGAAAAACGATTCCCAGTCTTCTTGAAACAGATGAATGCATGAAAAAAACTCTTTGAACGTTTTCTTTATTACGAAATTTAAAAGAAACTTGTATTTTAGAAACGAGATAAATACCACCGATAGCAGCTTTCAATACTATTATTATTAACAAACAACTGTGCGTGATTGCAGTAAACCCAGATGCCCGAGGCATTGATTCTACCCGGCATGGCTGACGCAGAGCCGGACCTCTCGACTTTCGAGAACAAGACGGGGCTGGCGGAGGACATGAAGTTCCTGGCCTCCATGCCCGAGCTGTGTGACGTAACCTTCCTGGTGGGCGATACCCGCGAACCCGTCTGCGCCGTCAAGGTTTGTGCCATGTACTCCCCACGTTTTATTGTGCACCATCATCCTTTGGGTCCAGGAATCAGGTCACTGCGTAATCACCGCACTGGCCGCCTAAATAATTGAGTCCTTTGAGTTACGCAGGATGCGTTTCCTTTCATACATCACTGGTGCTAAATAATATCACGCACTCAGCCGCAAAGCCACAGAGGCATTAGAATACTAACATTTTGTCACGTAAAGTGAAGTAGCCACATTCTAACTGGGTTTAAATTTAACATGAATAGAACTTAGTAATTTGTTCTAATTTATTGGAAAGTTAAATAGAAATTTATAAATCTTATTAGTAAAATAGTTATTGTATGGTAATGGATATAGTCTAATAGATTTTTCCCTGCACAGGCTGTGCTGGCATCCCGATCCCGAGTGTTCGCCAAAATGCTATACGCTGCCCCCTCGCCGCAGCGGAAGAGGGAAACCTCCACCAAGGAGAACAAGCTGCGCCTCTTCCTGAAACGCTCCTCGGAGCCCCTGCTCAATCTGCAGAATGCCGCACAACAGGTACGTATTCGCAGATGTGTTCTATATTCATCCATAATCGATTACCCAGCGGGGGGATTACTTACGTACGTATGTATGTATGTATGTATGTGGTATGTGATGTGTGTGTGAGTGCCGGTGTGATTTTGCATTTTGCCGTGTGGGTCTGCATCATTGGGGTTATTTTCGTATCCACCTTCTCGGTTCCCTTGAGTTCAGTTCTGTTCAGTTCGATTCAGTACAGTTTGGTTTGGTATCTCTTTTTTTTGCGTATTGTTTTCATCCTCTTTTATGTGTAAATACGTCGTGAGCCAGTGAAAGCCATTTAACTGATATCAATGTTCTCGTGCCTTTTCTGTTGTGACAACCACCATTCCTCATCGTCCTCGTTACCCCGCAACCCATATCCGTAATCATAGAGAACCGGTTATACCCAACAATTAGCTCCGATACCCGAGGTAACCAAGCATCAAATACTGCCTCTGTGCGTGTATATGTGCGTGTATCTGTAGTCGCTGTCGCTGTAACTCTAACTGTAACTGTAACTGCGTGGGTGTCGTAATTGATGGATGTCCTTTCGATGTCCTTGCAGAGAGTAGCTGAGTAATACTAACGTAGTACAAATAATACAAGCGAGTAACGTCTCAACAATTGAATGTAGTTTAAACAAAGAAGAGCATTTCTTCTTGATAAATCTGCAAGGATATTTACAACTTCGGTCCTTCGAAGGTAGTCCCACTTTCCTATAAAATCTATATGCGTTTCCTCTGTAATTGGCTATATGTAGATGTGTTGCTGAGTGTGCATCTAATCATTTGATTTCCCTTTAAACAATGGAATGTGATGCCCAGAATAGCTGGGGTGGTTTAAAAACTAGTTGTGCTATTTTCTGAAATATTTCCCCACTAAACTTGGCTTCATTTCAAAGTTTAGTGCTCTGAACCTGTGTTGAAACTACTTCTCCTATGCAACTCCTCGTTTCTTTTGAAATGCTATCCGACTTTAAGCTCTATTTACCTATAAAATCGAACTATCTGAATAAGTTAATCACAATTGGAATGGCTATGAGAAGTTATGTACTTTGCACCTGTTGTTGTTATGCTCTCCCCTAGCTGCTTCAACTTTATATTATTTATTTACCCATGCTGACCTACTGTGAATTTAGCCCTCAGGTCAGCAGCACCAGACCCTAATCATCGAGGAGTTTGAGCCCGACGTGTTCCGCCAACTGATCGAGTATATTCACACGGGCTGTGTGACCCTGCAGCCTCGCACTCTGCTGGGTAAATTCTTAAATTAGTTGTATATATATTTAAACTGACGGAGTCTCATTTTAAGGCGTCATGAATGCCGCCGACTACTACGGCCTCGAGGAACTGCGTCGCGCCTGTGCGGGATTTGTGCAGTGCTGCATCAATGTGGACACCGTGTGCGCCCTGTTGGCCTCGGCCGAGCGGTATATCCAGTACAAGTGCACCAAGACCTTGGTGCAAAAGGTGCTGGAGTTCGTGGATGAGCATGGAACCGAGGTGCTGAACCTGGGCAGCTTCACGCTGCTGCCACAGCACGTGGTTCGCCTGATCCTGGCCAGGGAGGAGCTGCGGGCCGACGAATTCACCAAATTCCAAGCGGCGCTTATGTGGAGCAAGAAGTACTATGACAACAATCCGGTAAGGATTTTAAAACGCGTAAGAAAAATTCAAGAAATTTCTGTTAAAACTTTGGCTGCCCCGCAGAACATCGACATTAAGGAGATCCTGGGCACGTTCTGCGAGTACATCCAGTTCCACAAGATCCCGGCCAACGTGCTGATGCGGGAGATCCATCCGCTGAACCTGGTTCCGTATGCGATCATCATGAACGCGCTGGCTTACCAGGTGGGTTGCATTGTGCTTCTAGATTGCTTTGCGCTGCTTCCTTGGTGTTTAACTCAGTCACTCACGCCATCATCTGTCCATCTTTCTCTGTCCGCCTATCTTTCTCTCCGTCCATCCATCCAACCATCCGCCACCCATGCCACCCATGCGCTCCATTCCGTCCATCCATCCTGTTGTCCCCTTTATGTCTGATTCTACACATTGCAGGCAGACCCAGAAAGCATCGACCCCGGAAAGCTGTCTCCCAACTCTAGCCGAGTGAGGCGTGCGCGTCAGAACCAAGGTCGCTCGATGTCGGTCCAGAGCTCCCTAGATCCGTATGGCTCGAACACCACCCTCAGTTCCAGCGGCAGCAGCGACCCGACGAGCGGTCCGCACCACAGCAACTAACATAAGTTGAACGGCCCCTCCTCCTCCTCGTCGTCCCAGCAGCAACACCACCGCCACCGCCACCACCACCAGTCGCTGCCCAAGATCCGCAAAGCCAAGTCGCAGTCCTTCCGCACGCGACGCAGTCCCTCGGAGCGGCGAAGTCCCAATAATGCACCCAATCTAACTCTGAATACCTCGTTGACCTCCGGAAATGGAGAGAAGAAGCGCAGCCCCTTGACGCCGAAGAGTCCGGTCATGCCAGTGCCGGAGTCCAAGAGTCCGGGCAGCAGTTCCCAAAAGACGCCCACCTCGCTGTCGCGCCAGGGAACTCTGCGCGCATCAAATCGCCGCAAGAATAGCGGACAGCTCTCCATATCGCTGGGCACCCAGGGCAGACGAAGTCCTGTCGGTCTCAACGATCGCAGTCCCCAAGGACGCCGGAGTCCGCTCTTCCCAAGCAGCGGATTAAGGTCGCCAAATGATCCAATGACTAGTCCCACAGTTAGGAGCCCTACTGGGGAGCCGCGACGAAGTAGCCCCACTTTCAGTGTGCACACCCAGGAACGTCGATCGCCTTTGGGAGCAGTGGCTCCCACAGACTTTGGCTGCCAATTTGGACTTCCGGGCACCCGAAGAAGCCCCACATCCACGGTCCACGTGCAGGACATGGCCACTGAACCGGAAGAAACGGGCTTCGGCGGCCTCAAGCGGCCATCGATAAGCCTCTTCACACCCATATATTTCGCCAGCGAGAAGCGTTCGCCCATGGGCCCGATACCGCCGATAACCGTCTCCAATCCCGCCGAGACTTACAAGAGTGCGGAACGAGAGCGGGAGGCGGCGGAGGCCGCTGCCCGGGAAAGGGAGAAGGAGAAGGAAAAGGAGGCAGCCCAGCCGCAGGAGAAGAAGAGCGTGATGCGCGAGATCCTGGCCTTTGTGAGGAAGCCCTCTAAGCATCTGAGTAGCCGAACCAATCGCTTTGCAAATGCCTTCACCCGAGCGGAGTCCGGATCCTCCGGCGGTCCTCTGATCCGGCAGAGCACCTTCTCGGCCAGTCCGGCGGCATCCTCTACGGCCGCCAAGAGTGCTGTGCAAAAGCAAATGTCCGAGGTGGGCTTTGAGCCGAAGATATCCCAGAAGTTCACCCACTACGCCAAGATGTCTCTGCGGCTCAGGAGGTCGACGAAACGCGACGAGGAGGAAAAGGAAAAGGAGAAGCAGAAGCTGAGTTCAGCTTCCGGATCCAAGAGGCCCAGTGCGGACCTAAGTCAGGCGAACGCGGAGCAACAGGTAGGTGGATCGTCGGACGAACTGCCCTTCGAGCTGGCCAATGTGCACTTCGAGAAGGTAGGTGAGTCCTATATCAAGCATGAGAGGCTCCGTGAATTGCAAGAACCCGAGGCCGTGAAGGAGGAGGACACCGAAAAGGATGCGGAGGCGGAAACGGAGGTGGAACAGACCGATGCAGCCATGGCCCAGTTTGTGGAGGAGGTCACCAACTCGCTCAAAGTGGTGGCCCTCAACGGCGAAGGCGGAACAGCCGCAGTGCATCACTTCACCCGTCGATCGGAGAGCCGGGAGCCCATAGAGCCGCGAATCAGCGAGGAACGGGAATCAGATTCCAACGACCTAATGATACCCGATGACATGCGCGCCGAGCTGGTAGAGATCTTGAAAGCCTATCCCCCAGAACCAGTTTATGTGAATCTGCAGGCACTGCGGCGGGAGACCGAAGATGCGGATCTGGCCATCGCCCAAGCTGAAGCCGCAGCTTTGGCGGCGGCCGAGCCCGCTAAGAAGCCGCTCCAGTGTCCTACCATCGAGTTTGAGCCGCCGTCGCGCCGCTCTTCCTTCGATCCGCCTCGTTCCCCATTCCTGGAGCAGCTCCGCAGTCCCGGGGTGGACACGGAAACCGATCTCATAAACCTGCAGCGTCTGGACTCCGGGGGCGACAGCTTCGAGCTGGTGGAGAGCAAGTGGAGCAAGTCCAGTCGTGGCGAGTCCAGCTTCGATTGTCCCTACTCGTCCAGGGATACCAGCTTTGACGTTTCCATTTCGCGGTATCAGTCCACTAGCTACGAGGATCAGACCTCCAGCTTTGAGATTGTCGATACCGATGAAAGAGGCCAGGGAGGCAGAAGAGCCGTTGATCTGCGGAAGAGCTCCATCGAGCTGGTGGATGCGGAGACCTTCCAAAGATCCGGCTCCTCCTGCGGAGGCCGCAAGTCCTCGCTGGAGACCCACTTTGACTACACACCCACCGAGGGCGGTGGTCGATCGCCCAGCCTTCCGTTTCCGGCGATGAGCAAGAAACAGCGCACGGAGAACTTCCGCCAGCTGCACGTCTCCCAATTCAGTGCCTTCTCCCGGGCACGCAGTCCGTTGTCTCAGCAGACATCCTCCAACTATAGCTCCAGGGATAGCTACGACTCCAGTGGGTCATACCCACACGGCTATGGCTATCCCCCGGAGCCCCAGAGAAGTCCGTACGGGGATCCCAGTCGCAAGCACTTTCCCCTGACCGTGCGGCAAAAGGGCGAGGAGGAGCGAGAGGTGCGCACCTTCCTCTGCACCGATCAGAGATGCGCCTCCATCTTCGAGCCGCGACCCAGTTCCGTGCTCACCCAGCAGCTGTCCACCGGCTCCATGTCCACCCCATCGGGCTACACGAACGGCACGCCCAGAGTTCCTGGCGTTGCCCCAGTCGGACCTGTTCCGCTGCCCCACCCCGGCGCCCCGCTCTCCTCCTGCGGCTTCTCCAGCGGCAGTGAGTTCGAGCCACCGTCACCGAGACGGGCGGCCAGCGCCTCGCCCAAGCACACCTTCACATTCCGCATCGTGATGAAGAAGGTGGACAGCTCGCCGGAGGCATTGTGTCCAGAGAGGCATCGCTCGCGGATTATAGATCGTTACAGGAGGCGCGACAGTCGCCGGAAGCGCATCCATGATGCGGGAAAGAGCTTCTAGGGGCAAAGGTAAATGGTTAATGGTACTGGTGGAAGCCAGTGATGGGACTAGAACTTAGATAGCAAACAAGGCCAAAGGAGTGGCAACCATAATGTGCTGGAAATATACTGCATACAAATCTAATATAACTAACTGATCAAATTAATTCTCAAACTCAACAATAACTGCCTTTCCATACTGATGTAATAGTACGTTAATCCAATATTTGTACCATAAAGAATATATAATATCTCAAATGAAATCAAAAGCTGTAAATGAAAAGCCGATTTGCCCTATAACGATGAAACAATACAACTATTTTAATGTTCAATATGCATTAAATAGTCCTGAATAAGAATTCTAGTAATTCGATATCAAGTACCTGTAATTGCATATATTTTGTATAGTAATAATCGCAGTTGTATATGAATACAATATGGCATCTTATACACAGAATTTCTATTATATATGTGCATAATATTTTGTTGTTTAGTTAGACCATCGCCTCCCATCACTGGCACCGAACAAAGCAAACCTCATAAGCATTGTCGGCAATCTATTGATCCTCGTATCTGTGCGATGCGCATATATTTTTGACAATCTCGGTGTTGAATCTATGTAGGTCCTAATCGCAATGTCTTAGGGTTAAGGGTGTCACCGAACAAAAGGCGTTTGGTAATCAAACTTTATAAAATGGTTCTGGTTTTAAGGCCGTTTCAAAAGCTCTACCAAAGGCGCTACCTTCGGGCCACCGAAGTCGGTTAAACTTATGATCTCTGCTGATTTGTGAAGCAACCCTCGTTTGATCGCAAACTAATCGATTGCCTAGGCGGCTAATGAAATATAGATATAGAGGTCAAATGTATATTCTAAATCATTAACAAACTTATGCGCAACAATAATTCCTCCCACGATTTACCTGACTACTATTTAAACAACAATAGATCAAAAGTTTATATGTATACATGTGCATAAGAGTTCACACTTTGATGTTGTAATTAATGTGGAAACCGAAATCAGAAAGAAAGCGATAATGTTCTAAGTATTTGTGCATTTTTACGTGGTTCCTGTTATATAGCTATAATTATAATTATATGCGTCTGCAAAACGCGAGTATTACAAATTTTTGATGGCATAACATAATCAATATACATTGTATGATTCTAAATAACCTAAGATGATTCAAATCTAAATGTAACCGAACTGCGCTGCTATTGCAAAAAAGGATGGGACAAAATGTTCTAGTTAGCTCCTAAGACTAAGATCAAAGCAAAATTATACGCATCTGGGTGTGCGTATGTTTGTATATTAAAGCTGGACTTGGGGCCGTACTTATCTTAAATCTTAAAGTTTAGGAAAAGCATTTGCTTTGTGCCGCGCAAAGAGTGGAAAACATTGTATTACTAAATTAATATTTATTGTTAAACTTTGAGCAACATTTTTGGACTCTGTGTTTGTTAGTCAAATAGAATAATCCCGAGTAAATCCTAAATTTAAATTTAAGCAGAGTATCTAAAGAATCATAGTTTACAAAGTATACACATGTATGTTAAATTGTAAGTGGAGTAAGGACCGTTTTTAGCGTGTTACTCCTAAGAAGCAAGATATCAGCATTTTACAGGTAATTACGCTTCATAAGCATTTAATTCCAATCAAATGGTAACTAATCGTACCGATAACCACACATCAATTGCCACCAGCTGACATCTCGGACCTGGGAGATCCATCGATCGGTCCAGAACTACACTCGTAACACTCGTAATCGGAATGCCAGTAGAAACGTTGCTATTTTGATTTGTAGTTGCTTGTTTTGAAACTAACCAACCAAACAGTCGCTGACCAAATCGCTTACCAGTTACCAGTTATTTTCGATCGATTTTCCATTGCGCCTCTGAATGCTTGTGAGAGGTGATCGCCAATGGAGCCAAATGTAGCGATTCAGATTCGGATTCGGATTCAAATTCGGATTCGATTCCGGCCAGAGCACCCAACTACAATTTCACAATGCCAACTTCTTCTATTTGCAGAGCGGGTTTACGTTTACAGAGTGCCAGCTGGATCGGATGTGGATGTAGGCCCAGTTGGCCCAGTTTGCCCAGCTTATATACTGAATACTACAATATAATGCTTAGTATTCCCTTTTTGCGGGTATCACATTCAGAGGATGTCGCTGTCGTGGCATTTGTTAGACTAAGTCCAGTTCGAATCGAATTGAATCGAATCGCGTTAAATATCTTACTTTGCATTTTTATTGCTATTGCTATTGTTACCGCTCACAAACATACTCGAATAGTTAGAGCTAAAACCTCCAAACATTATGTGCGTTCGTTTTTATTGTACTTTGAGACAAAAATAAAGCCCAGATTTCTGTGTTACCTTTACCATTAAACTCTCGCATCCACATGCAGGGCCAGGACACCATCAAAGTCATCGGATCCAATGTGGATATAGCCATAGCCATGCTCGTTCACAGTGACCGACTTGCCGGTGCAGGATCCGTCGATCAGGCTGCCGGAAATCACATCGCAGTAGGTTCCTTCGGGCAGGCAGGTGTTCAGGTCCTGCGACAGATCGTACAGGTTGTTGTTGATCGCCAGGAAGCCCTTGTTGCCGCGACAGAACGAGATCTGGTTGTCTCCATTGTCCCACCAGCCGGTGACCTCCGTATCCCGCACGGCGTTCTTGAAGCCCACCATCGCGTAGATCTGACGCCAACGGTGCTCGCAGATCCAGCCATTCACACAGGCTCCATCCTCATCGAACTCGGGCGAAACAATCCTCTCCTGCGCATCCTGCGGCGGCGGAGTGTCGTGATCATCGAAGGCGAGCTCATCACCCGACTGATGCCGTAGGGATAGGCCAAATGGAAGGCGGTGGCCATCTTGTACTGCTTGGGCGACTTGTAGTTCAGCACGGCACCCGCATCTCTCTGGTTGTCGTGGTTGTCCACAAAGGTCAAGGCCTGACCCGAGGGCAGGAATCCCCAGCCGGTGCCCCAGCTCTGCAGCCACTTGAGTGCGTTGTTGCCGCGGAAGGCGTTGCCAATCTCCTCGGAGAATCGGAACTCGGTGACGGCACCCAGGTCCTTGTACTCATCACGGGACACGGTTTCGTGACCGTGGTCAATTACCTCCTGGAAGATGAATGGGCGGGAGTTGTGCGGAAATCCGTGGTCGATGTTCAGGTTGCTCAGGCTGCTGTAGATGTACTGCGGAGTAGAGGACCATTAGCCAATCGTTCCTTACTGGAGAAGGCAACCACTCACCTCGAGATCCTCCGATGCCATGTGCTTGGCGGCGTCCACGCGGAAACCGGCCACTCCCAGTTCGATGAGGTGATCCAGGAATTCAATAAGCTTGCTCCTCACCCAGTCGCTGCTCTGGTCGAGATCCTTGAGGCCAACCAGCTCGCACTGTTGCACTTGGAAGCGATCGTTCCAGTCGGTAATCTCGCACGTGGGATGGAAGTCGTGGGCGGTGTACGGAACTCCTGGGAAGGATTTCTCTCTGGGTTCCGCCTCTGTTCCGCCAGTGCCCACAACGACACCGTCAATGTCTCCGGACATGTGGTTCAACAGCACATCCACATAGATACGAACACCCACGTCGTTGCAACGACGCACCATGTCACCGAACTCCTCCTCATTACCAGACCGAGTGGTCAGCTTGTACGAGATGGGTTGGTATCGCTCCCACCAAGGACGACCCGCCGCTATGATGTTCTCATTCACGGGGCTCACTTGAACGCCGGCGAATCCTCGTGGGCCCAGAAAACTCTCACACTCCTGGGCGATGTCCGACCACTTCCACTCGAACAAGTGGACGATGGTGTTGCGATTGCCCCACCAATGGGGATTGTGCTGGGCCAGCGAAAGGCTGCCCGCCAAGCAGAGCGTCAGGGTCAAAGCCAACTTGAACATGTCCGTATACTGTGGGTAATCTTCCCGGCAATTTCCCCTTTTATACCCCACGGACAATCTTATCGCGGATTTGCTTCGCTTGGGTCCAATTTACGACTACCACATGGTCAGCCCCAGATTGGGGTTCAGATTTACAATGGCCATCGGCTGACCTATGGCAATATGCGATAGTAGGATAGATATTTGCAAGCCGCGGGTATCTTGGCTTTTCCAGAAGATCATGACTGAATACGTTGATAGTTAGGATACACTACCAGGCTGCTGCTTGGCTTAATCAGATAAATTAGTACCATAAAAGATCACCGGTTAAGCTCAATAACTTTATATAACTATTCTATGTGAACCTTCAAATGAGAGTTCTTCAAGGCAATAAAACAATAGTATAAGCATTTTAGTAATGTTATAAACGCATTTCCTATTAAAGTGCCAAAAGAGTATAAGAAAGTTCATTTGAAGACCATATTCAGCTTGAAATCGATTTTATTGCTCTAATTTATGGCAATATTTTTTGCATTCGTGCTGATTACGATTTGTGAATTATGAAAACTGATTTCTGGTGTTTACTCTGAGTGTCATTAGCGTGGGGCCAGGCGAACTTTGTTTTCTTTTGAAGCATCTGACTGCGAGCTTCGCATTCCATTTTGTAGTTCTTGCGTAGAATTACTGAAAAGTAGTAGATAATTTCCACCACCGAGAGCATGCTCATGCCCACAAAAAGACTGAATGCGCTGCCTAGATTAGCTGGAAACTCACATTTTTAAATTCAAGTTGATAAAGGAGTATTTCAATCAACTTACACACCAAAGTGACCATATTGGAAAGCAAGTCACGTCGCAGTCGTCGATAGCCAAACGAGTTGATAAACACATGCAACACACCATCGTTTTTGGCTAAGCCTGAACTGAAATAAAATTTTTAAAGCGGCACCAGCATTTCATTTACAATATTTACTAAAACTTATCCGTCACCGGCATATTTAGTTCCAGGGGAAAATTGGATATCTGGACATCGTAATCAGTGTGCTCACAGGTAAGCGGGCAATAGCACTGGGTACTTTTCTTCCTTGTAATTATATTGGCTAAAAGCAGAGGGTTAAAATCGCAGCATTTTGAGCAAAACTACGACGTACCAAAATTATCCACTAGACACGGAATATCTCTGAATGTACAAATCCGATCGCTAGTGCGATTGAAGGCAAAGAAGTAAGTGTGACAATCGCAGAACTTGACCATATTCGTGACCCGGCAGTTCAGCTCGCAGTTGGGGTATACGTAGTCCGAGAAGTAACGCAGTGGAAACTCCTTTTGGAAAACGCAATTTCTCTCCTCAATGGTCAAAGCCCTCACAGCAGCCGAGCAAAAGGTTTCCTGCGGTCTGACGGCAGCGAATGTCTCCGAGTTGAAGGCTATAAACTTAGCTGCAGAATGGGCACTGGGAAAGGCATCTGCCTCCTGGATTAGTAGCTTCACTCCATATGAATACGACTGCAATGGATCGTAGCTGTCGTCCTTGTAGCGCACAATCACTGACAGGCCATATCTAAGGCCACCTATTGCTCGTTGGGCAGTGAAGTTCAAACTGTTTGAAAGAAAACTAAGAACTTAGAAACTTAGATTTGGATTTTACTTACCTCTTTTGGCGCAAATTGAATGAACAACAATGGCCGAAGAAAGTCTTGGACAGCTGAAAGATCTGCGAACAATCTATTATTTCACCATTGAAACTACAGCGATACAGAATTTGATCACAATCCCAGCGCAAGTGCTCCACAAATTCTGGAATTGTGAGATTATTTAGGGACAGTAGATCTTCCATTTGCTCGATGTCCTCCGCAGAATATCGTTCATCATCCAGCATAAAACCGTAGAAAATGTGAAGCTTGCGAAGAATGCCCCTTAACTCGGCTCCTTGTGGAAGTCGCCTGACGAAGTAAAAACATTCGTAAAAATTCCTTTGAATAAAATCCACTTACAGAGTGTTTAGAAAAGCCTCGGACTTTTGCATGTTGAAGAGTACATCTGGACAAATTGTGACAGGTGGGAAGTAGAGTCTATTCACCGGCGTGTTATCACTTTCCACATTCATACGCGTGGGACTGCTGCGATAGTCGATGTAGAAGGTGTGCGCCATAACAACAGCACAAATGAACATCACCACCGAAATCAAGAGCCACACCAGGTGCACAATGCTATTCGTATCCTCATCGCGGGTGTACTTCAATCCATGGATACTGCTGGTGGCACAGAAGTCACTCCAAGTGCGTCGCAGTGACCCCACAAAGGGAGTCACTTTCAGATCCACTTGCTCCGGTTTCAGCTCCTCATGGTGACCCATTTCAACCGCCAACTGAATCCTTCTGCCTCGTTGGGGGCATTTAAATACCAGATAGAGGAGATGGCTGCACTTGATATCCTGACAACTGCTTATTATTTACGAATTAGCCATCAGGGGTGAAAGAGTAACCAAAGCTGATTAGAATGCTTATTTTTAGCTTTAAGCGAACACAGCAAGGCTACTATTCTTTAACTAGCTTTAAGCAGCAGAAGATAGTATTTCAAGGGTAATATATTCCCAATTATGTGCTTCCTTTTCTGTTTTTTCCCATAAATAAGTATATGCTTGTTGCTTCTTAAACTAGTAGTTTTTAATGGTTTTCATACATTTGGTTGCTTGCTTAACAATGTTCGCTTGAGCGGATCATTTAATTTCAAAACAAATCAGTTAGAGAACTAAACTCCTTCGCTATCACAATAAGATACGAAAACTACGCATTTGCAATGGTAGACCTCGATTGCCCTAACTAAAGTTGACGTTTTGTGCTCGACTTGGTGTGGTTTCGGTTTCAGTTCCCAATTTATTTACAATTGGAAGATAAGTGTCTTTTTAGCGGTGTTCATGCAGATGTAGGAATAAATCAAAGGCTAACTATCAATATTAACAACTTTTGGCTTATCAAATAATTAAACTAAAACAAGGACTAAGCTACGCGTTTCGTATAGTATACGGATTAATGGTTAATGACGCACGACTACGGCTAATACTACTTCCACTTGGAGTCCTAGGAACTCGAGATGGCCGCTGGTGCCGTGCTGCCGTTACTCAGCCTTGGCGGGGAGGTGGTGCTGGTCGTCTGGAGGGCCGGCTTCTGCTCATCGTCCTCCGGATTGTCCCAGAACTGGCGCTCACCGGATCCGAAGATGTTGTAGAAGGTGCCGCAGATGATGTACACAAAG
This sequence comes from Drosophila teissieri, assembly GCF_016746235.2. NCBI lineage: Eukaryota > Metazoa > Arthropoda > Insecta > Diptera > Drosophilidae > Drosophila > Drosophila teissieri. Next base: position 14,941,740 of record NC_053030.1, read on the forward strand.
GCGGCGATGAAGAACACGATCTGCCACTGACCCATCATGGGCTGAAATGGAAATAAGATGCTATAGCAACTGGTTTCCAACTGAAATGGAGTGCCGAACTCACCTTGCTGGGATCAGAGATGAGGTGGCCCGCAGCAATGGGCGCCAGGAGACCGGCCAAGTTGGCTGAGCAGTTCGTGATCGACATTAGGAAGCCGGCGAAACGCGGTGTGAGGTCCAAGTGGTTGATCTTGAAGCCGGAGTAGATACCTCCGTTGAGGCCCACTCCGATGGTTAGGATGGCCAGGGTCAGTGCCCTATCGCAGCCCGTGTAGGAGGCGGTAATCAGGGCGATACCCGGTCCATACTGGCCAATACTGTTGATCAGCTTCCTGGTGGCCGTGTGCGAGAATCTCTTCGAGCTGATCATCCAATCGGCGACCACCGAGATGAACATGGAGAAGAGCCACATGGCCAAGTAGGGCAGCGAGCTGAGCAGGCCGTTCGACTTCAGGGAGAAGCGGAGCACCTGCTTCATGTAGGTGGGCAGTTCGGTCATCAGAGTCTCGTAGCCGTAGTTGTGACCCATGTGGGCGAACAGAATGGCGTAGAAGGGCAGCGACTTGATGATGGCCTTGAACGGAATGGAAGGGCTCTACGAAAGGAGGGATACACGGATTAAAAACACATCTTCTAAAATTGTTCATTATTCGCGTAACCCACCTTGACCACATCAGATCCCCAGAGCGAATCGTTGATGTACTTCTTCTCGCGCTCATCAATAGTGGGATGCGCCGAGGGATCCTCGTGCACGAAGATCAGGAAGGCGATGGACCAGACGGTGCCCACAACTCCAAACACGTAGAAGATCGACGGCCAGCCGCCATCGAATCCGTATTCAGCCAGCAAGCCGGAAAGTGGCATCGAGATGATGGTTCCAAACTGAGCGCCCGCATACACGGCGGCACCCATTCGAGATCTCTCGTTGGGCGGGATCCATTTGGCCAACATGGCGTGGGTGCAGGGCACGATGGGACCCTCACCCAGACCTTGGATGAAACGCACGGCGCACAGACCCCACACACCTCCTCCGCGGGCAGCCACCGGAACCAGGAAGGCGAACACCGAGTTGATCAGCATGCCGTAGCCGAGGAAGCGCATGGAACCGTACTTCTTGGCCAAGATGCCGAAGGGGATCTGGGTGATCACGTAGCCGTAGAAGAAGGACGACAGGATGTAGCCCTGCAGAGCTGAACTCCAGACGAACTCGCCATCCTGGGAGTCATCCTAAAAATGCGAATTGAGGAGAGTTCATCAGCATAGGTAGAGTTATCTAGATTTCGGCCAACTTACAATGGGAATATCCCGATCTCCGCACTCATCGTCGTACTCCTCAGCCTCGCCAGACTTGATGGCCGTGTGGTTTACCATGGCCACAATGGCCACCGACATGTTGGTGCGCATCACATAGGCATTGGCCATGCCCAGGAAGAGCATAAAGGTCACAAAGTACCGGGTGGCGAAGCATCCTAGAAAGAGCCAAGAAATTCAAGAGAATTAGCAATGGGACTACCAAAACATTCCTCTCAGAGAATGGGCAACTGAAATAAATCGCTTGATCTGCGAATGCGTCAGAAATAGCCAAGAAAAATCATTTATCTGCGGCAAACGGAAGTCTTGTCGACAACTATTAATGCCAGCCAACCAATTATATGTTTCGGAAATGCAGAAATAACCCAAATATATCGGGGCTAAAAGCGAGATATGAAGATATAATCTCGTCTGCGGTTTGCTCAGCTCCAAGGTTCGTTGCTCGGAGATAAGATTCTCGGATTCTAGGTTTGCTAAATGAATCACTGAATGATATCGGGCCCTACAAATGTTTCTGCTATGCCTTATGGCTTGTATTACAATAACTAAGAATTAAATGATTTCTCCTTAAATTTCACAATCGACTTTGGCAACTGAGAGTACTACTCTCCTTATTTGATTTTATTGCACCAGACTCACATTTCGTGTTCGCGTTTTGTAACTACGCCGAAAGCAATTGTTTACATTTGGCTGGGTGAGTGTTCGTAGTTTTTAGTGCCGTTTGTGTCATTTGTCCAATGTGAATCGCCGCAATTCCAGCAATTTTCACGGCCGTGCGACACGTGAGCTTACCTAGAAACCCTAATTTCAGTACAGTTGTGCTTACTTTCTGCGTTTCGGGTTGTGGGGTTGGGTATTTATGGTTTAATTAAAGGGTGACGCATAGAGAGCTCAAGGCTGTAGGCGAGCAGAAATAATTGAGACAATTTACTTTCAAAACCTATGAACTTTGGCCACCTGTGGCCAATCGAAAAGTGAACGATAAGCAATTTGTGTTCAATAACCCGACGGATTCATTGGAATTTAGTTGCCCATAATTAGCAAAAATAAATTTAAACATAAACATTGCTCAAAGCCGCAAATATGCTGATTCAAATTGAAATTGAAAAATATTGTTACTCGCTCGCCGTCGCCTTTTGCTCACGCAGCATTAAATCGCGCAATCTGCTCGTTTTTTCCCCTTGTATTCCCCCCAGTTTTTCCACCAACGTCTCGTGTTGCACAATTGCCGCGTTTGCTTTCGTTGGCAGCTATCTGGCGATGAGGAGAAGCACGTGTATATCGCGCGAAATGAGTCCAAGGGGAGGAAAACCGGTCTAACTGGCAAAGTGCCTCCCCTAACATAACGCATACGCAGCGTGGTCACAAAGGAAAGGAAGGAAAGCAAGGAAATGGCATGGGAAGCCATTACATAAAACTAGTTTGGAAACTTGTGTTAGCGTATCCTGTGGACTTCAGTCTTACTCTGCGGTTGTTGCTCCAGAGACTCGTGGAGATTCCTCTGGTTCCACACCAAAACATGGCCATCGCGATGCCGATGATTCAGACTGCTGCGTCGGAAGGGCATAGTGTTCGATTGTCGACTTAACTTAAATATGAATAAATGATCTAAATGTTATCTAGCACGGTTTTCACACTCGAGTTGAAGACTTTTTGCGCACACGCTTAAACCATTTCATTGTCTATCTGTCGACTTGGCCGGCTGAAGACCGTAACATATCGCGCGCTGGGAAAACACAAAGGGTTCGCTTGGGGGAAAAACTAGCGACTATTTGCCGCTGGGCTGTAATGTGTGTGTTCTGCCACCGACGTTGAACGGTCAACTGAGTGGGTACTTTTTGCTGCCGTCTGCCGCCTGCTGCTTTCAGCTTTTTCTACTGAGCGCCAACTGTTGCGCCGCCTTCATTTATAAACTGCTGCCACGGCTGTGGGTATATCGCATATGAGCGTATCTGCGGCTATTGGGTTCGGTTTCGAATATATAGAACGACTGAGGTGCGGAGCGGTACGAATCTGCGCCGGCGTCGCTCTCGCCGCCGCCAATAGATGATTACATCAGTTTTAGTGTTCAGATTTCGACTAATTAAGTGAGACGATGGAAAGTTCTCCCCTGCATTATGCATCATTTCGGACTCGGACTCGGACCCGGCGATTGATGTCAATTGATAGAGTGAACTTTTCAGTCGCAGCAAAGTCAAAGAAATTGGTCGAACCACTACCTCTCAATATAGTATATATGTCTAATTATATCGGATGGACGTAAGCATGGTACACATTCACATCTCGTGACTGTCGGCACATGGAAGGCGAAATACACGCGCTGTCTAAAATATGCACAGCTAAGTGATTATGGTAACATCAGTGCCCACTCGTTGCGGACTTTGAAAAACTGCCCAATAATTTTGGATCTTATTGAGAACTTAATATTTAAGGGGTGCTACTGGTCTTTTATACTATCTCTAACTTTTTTTGTTCTACCCTAACCGTCCCCAACAAACGAAAATCGGACAGACACATGTCTGTAGCTAGACTCAGGATGAAGTCATAGAAATGCGACGACCCTAAATGGAGGCGCCCCCACTAGCTGCATATATATTCTGTGTAATTACTGGTCACGCCAAAATATATACTCTATTTTAATCGCTTTGACAAGTCGTTGCTAGTTTTGACATAATCCTAAAATGTGAACAAAACTCTTTGGAATACTGTCCATTGTTTTGGATTTTTAATGACCAGTAATCGCAAAGTTGAAACTGTACAAATAGCTACAGTCACGCTTGAATCGCACAAGTGATTGTTTATACATATATGTATATTGGTGTTGGAGCTCGCTCTGAAAATTGCCGACGGCTGAGAAAAACACGTGTTTGTCGCCTGTCTCCGCTCGCAAGTTTCAAATGCCAATTCGATACGATCGCAACGACTTCTGAATGATCTACACATGAAAAATTGATATCGCTTTGGATTTTTAAATGGAAAAATTATTAAGTCATGCTCATTCGATTTTTTACATGTATATGTGCAACTTAAAAAAATATTTCCCCTATTTAGCTTGGCTATTTTTAAACTTTCATGTCAGTTTGTCCTTGTCCAGATTTTCGCAAACCCCTATAATAAGATCTTTTGTGTTAATTGTGCTTTGCCGCCATTGAGCGTGTCTGTCGAGCTCTCGTGACAAAGAAGAGAAACCATTCACACTGTCTGCTTTGATGGGTAGCATATTCTAATTATTTAAGTGTATGTAGGGTGTATTTTTGGCAAATCCCCTAATGGAATACTTTATGGCTAGGCTGCGGTACAGTTGTGCGCGGCCAAAGCAATTAAGTGATTTTTCATTTTGTCTGCCAACTATTCCCATATTCTTGTGCTTCCGTCTTCCGAACGGAATAAATCCAATTTATAGCTCTATATACTAATTATTCATGTCTCTGAAAGAGTTAACGATTTTACATACTCTCTACATGGACTCTACAAGCTGTCGTTACGTTTATATTGCATGCTTTTGGGGTGAGCTTTGCTGCGTAACGTCACGCAGTTACGCAGTGACGTACGTAGGAGCAGTAAAAACATAATGCGGTTTCAGTGGAAGTACGGCTTTCTTCTCCCATTGAGTCGTAAATAAATAATTGTATGAGAACATTCTGGGGAATTCTAGATGTACTTAAGCCAACGAATCGCCATTGCGAGTCAAAATAATAAAACACAATTGGCATTGGCTTGGCTTTCAACTCAAATTAGACATAAACAACGAGTACTTGTCGTCTGAGAGTTCATTCCTGGTATCGGCTATCTTGCAAGGTGCAAAAGAGTAGCGCAAATATTGGTGGCTATAAAGGCGGCAGCTTTGTTTTCCAGAAGGTCAGAGTCAGCCGCAGATTATTTGCCCAACTTTATCAGATAGTTCGGATTCATTTGGCCACAACTGTGGCAATGGGTTAATTGCTCTGTAATTTCTATTTCGGTTTCCCCGATTTGCAGGTAGGTCAGTAGATAGCACTCTCTGAATGAATGCCTCGTCTATTTTCGTGGTAATTGTAATCTATATAAATAGTAACATGCACTCTAAGAGATGAGATGAGTAATTTGCATGTCACTCACTGTCGCGAGCGAAAAAATAAAAACTAAACTGCTATTCCGCGAAAAGTCGCTAAAGTCACGATCTTACAAATGTAAGGAATTTCAACTGTCCAAATTGAAAAGTTTATAGTGTTTGCCATCTCCCTTGCTCGCACTAAAATTGAAAGCTACTTTGTAAAGCAATTTTTCAATTTAGCAAGTCGCACTGAGATGGGTTGCAAATCGGATTACGCCAGTGCCCCGAGACGTCAACGCCAACAGTACTACATATGTACATACTATATGTTCTATATAGTAGACACATCCCATGGAAATATAGAACGGATATGGAGCTCCAGTCGAGCGCATCGCTTATTTCGTACTCAGCCTCCCTATTGTTAAATTACTGGGGTTTTTTGAGCCACCCACCTCCACCTATCGTCACATACGATTCCAAACTGCGGGGGCGTTTCCTGGGAAATTAAATAGATAATGTATTCACTGTTCCATCCAATTAACCGATGGCATGTAGCAAGATGACAAAACCGGAGGGCCACCAATTCAAGTGTCAATATCAGGGCCAAAAGCCAGTGACTCGTTGAAAACTCGGCAATCTGCCAACGCGAAAATCGCCCCCATTTTCGCAATTCTCGACACGACAAGCTAACATTGCACTGTAATCGCTAATGAAAGTAAAAAGTGAAAAGATCTCGTCGGAATCCCAAGGCGAATGCTTTTTCCCAACTAACCTTAGTCGGGAATTTTGGGCTAGAGTTCGAGTTTTGACATCTTGCCTTGCAGAGTTCATTTGCACAGTTATGAACACGTACTGTATTTGGGTTTGGCATTTGTTGCCATTTATGGCTTTGTTGTTTTGGCCAGTTTGTTTTTGCCGGTAACCAGTTTGGGTTGGTTGAAACGGCCATACTTGGCCGCGAAAATGGTAAAGCGGGAACTCAAACAAATTGTGTCAAGTGTCAAGCAGATGACTTCTGTGCAAGACATAATGAGGAAGCTTTAAAAATGTAAACAAAGCATTTGATCTATTCGAAAATGAGGAAAAATATGCAAATTATGCTAGTTCTTGGAAATTAACACTAGCTTTAAGCTTAACTATAATAAATAAAAAAGAAGTCTAATCGTGGAAACCTAGATTTGGCAAATAGAAAGACAGGTAATAAACCAACATGACCTACAATTGCTGAATGGATATATAGTAACATTACTCTGTTAATTCACATTTAATTCAAAATTTGATTGCTTGTCATAATACATTTTCCCTTGCTAGATTCGCAGTGAGTGTCACACATTAATTGTGAATTAGGCTCACGCATTGGCGACTCTTGTCATTAATGGATTTTATTTTTCTCCTCAGTTTCGTTGCATAACAAATAACTTCCGTTTAGCGGCAACCTTCTCATCCATTTTCGGGCGGATTTCGCTTATTTAAATCAAGTGGATCCCCAGAAAAGCGATGCGAAGCCCATTCAATCGACTTGAAGCGTACTTTGTGAGTTTAACGATTGCAAAATGGGCGGGCGAGAACGTGTATTCACGTTTTTTGTTCAGGTTCTGTTCTGCTAATTTGCTTAGTATTTCGAGCAACTGATAAATATAAATTATATAGCTCAACGCTCGGCTGAGTGAATTGTCATTTGCAATAAATGGGGCAATTACCCCGCAACTGAAATCATAGACGGGGTGTATGCATCGTATGGATTACATACTCAGCCAGTCAATTACTCGAAGAAATTAAAGGTAAGGCGGATATGCATATTACTGGGATCACCGATCATTATTGTGGGATCAGAATTAATTATGTTGTTGCACGAGGCGTATTATTTCCTAAGACAAGTTACTTCCTACTGCTAATACAGACGCAATAAATGTAGCAAATCAATATATTTTTTAAAAAAATATCAAAAAGCTTGGGCTGCTAATGCTTATTAGAAGATCCTTTTAAAATTTTATATAAATAGTTGTAATATATATTTATTTGTATTTATTTATTAGCCCTTATACTTATGATGTTTTTGTCATTTGCCTATCAAAACCCTAATAATTGGCGAGCAAAGAACGCAGTTACACATGCAATTTATCTCGGCCATAAGTGTAATGACAATTGTGATATATCACGGCTATAATTAGTAAATATGACACCTATTCACTGAGCTATCTGGCGCACTCCCACACAATTTCTCTGCTTTATATATATGATGGGAAAACTCACCCAATGCCGGCTTCTCCAGATCCTTCTCCGTGCTGCCGCAAATGGCCTCCTTCGACGCGGACATCTTGAGAATTGTTTTATGGGGCGGGCTTTGTGGCTTTAAGGGCCTTTGTTTCGGTTAAACACAGAGTGTGAAAACAAATTGATTACGACGCTGAATGTGGCGCGTTTAAATATCACAATACTGCCGGTACAATGCAGAAAAACAAACTTTGTCAGGGGTGCAATTGCATGCAAGTGTTTGCAGTTCAACTGTTGTGTGCAAGGCGTCGGGGAATTTTCCCCACCGGTATGATATTTATCTTATGCTTATATCTCCAGCGACTTTCTGCTGGCTTCTTCGGTTTTCTTTAGATTTCTTTGGGTTTCTTCACTCGCGATCTGCTGCCGCCGGCAGCTCGAATTGTTCTGATTGACAGACAGCGGGTAGCGGACCTTTAAATAAGCCCCGATTCAGGTTCGGACCGTCTGTTGTCTGTTGTCTGAGTTCTGCTGTTTGCACGATTTATTCGCCGTTTTTGCCGGGCTTGTTGACACTATTCGGAGCTATTCGGGGCTATTCGGGGATACGGATGGGGGCGGACCCTTCCCACTTCTCCAGCAGCTTCCCCTCTTTTCTGGTCTCCTCGGTCGGATAGTGGATGCCAGATACCAGATAGCAGATCACAGATCACAGATCGCTGATCGGCAGATCAAGTTGTTAATCTGAAAGCAGAGAGCGGTAAACAAATTAGTTTGATAAATTTAGCAGTCTATCAGCTTCAATTGGTTAGGCAAACGCTAAGTGTCGCCGAATGCGAAATAGTCCACTGTCATCCCGCCGAGATCGGCATTTGATTTCGAGATCTCACGAGTCCGTCTCCCTACGCACGTTTTCCCAGTTAACAACGACCGGCGATCAAATATTTGACACCGTGATTTGACGAATATCATACGAGTGTATATCCATAGCCATATCCACATCCATATCCGAGCTACAAGTGGGGTACAGTTTGCCACCCGATTTCTTAGCCAGTTCTGCGTGGAGACCTTGGCTGCTTTTTTCATGTGTCGCATGTGCAAGGCTAGCTTTAAATATTTGCATTTATATCGCACACTCGCAGTGTAATTAATTAACCTTACGACTCTACTTATCTCGTTCGAAGCCTATCCACTCGCATATGGACAATTTCGGCTCCCTGGTGATGTAATGTGTTTATTGATATTTCGCTTGTTTTGGTTTTTTGGTAGCAAAACTACCGAAAATCAAGACAATGTTTCCCTTTTCACGAAACTGGTTACAGTGTTTCGCGAGGCAAAATTCCAGGTAATTTGAACATAACAGGGCTTTGATTCTACATGTAGTTAAATTTAAAAAGCCCAAGTCCATACAACAAATAACACGGTTGCGCACTCGAATGCTTTGGTGTGAGCCGAATTTCAATTGTTATTCGAATTGTTTGCACGTCAGAGCAGCCGAAAATAAAAAAAATGCTTTTGGAAAGTTTCATAAGCTGTCTGAGCAACCTGTTGATTTGTTTGCGCAGATTTCTTAGAAATTAAGCCCACACAAAGCCTTAATTGGTCTGCTTTGAATGTCAAAGTCTGGCAAACAAAAAAGTGACTATAAACCACATAAAGTGGGCACCCCACAACTTACAATAGAAATTCTTAGAAGCTGGACTTAATTCCTAAGTAAACATAAGCCTCGGGATCGTTTAATTCAATAAATTAATATAATATAAATGTTATCACGAATCTCGGTTTATTTAAATGTAATGGCTTAGATATGCACATCTTATTTGCATTATTGCCTTAGAACTTTTTATCAGATTTATAAATATATTATTGAGTTCATTGCTTACCAAATGACCCTTTTGCTTTACTTAATATATTTATAAACCTGTGATCGGAAATAGAAACGTGATCGCTGTGATTACTCAATAAGATCACCCAATATGGTAGCGCAGATCTCGAGTTTCCTTTGCCGTATTTCTGTCTCAAATATTGATCAATTTAAACAATTAGCAATCCGACATTTGGGTAAACATTTGGGCTACCAGGCTTTGACGGAGTGATTTTGCATTTTCAGGCCGCTAAACAACCGCAGATTGCTGGAATCGGTTGAGTGCGATGGTTGTCCTACTCCTACCTATTTTGTATTCCTCGATGTCATGTAAGTTGAATAAATTCCATCCGACAAATGCTAGTTAAGTTGAATTTATGATAATTAGAAAAATCCCCCAAGGGTCTAGGGATCTCAAAAGCACTATAAATAATGTAATAAATGGAAATTGCAAGTTTTAATGGCTAATTGTTGATTGCGCCGCAACTGTCAGTTGTCTGTAGTTTATAACTGCATTTGCTCGGCATTAAAAGTGCATTAGTAAATAATAGTAAAAACCCAAAATTTATGGAGGGCCACAAAACCATATTTAATGCACTGGAGGGGCCAACAAAAATTTATGAATCTAATCGCTATCGCTAACGCCTCTTAATCGGATTGAACAGGCACTACCAATTGTCGCAGAGTGTCGGAAATTTCGGCAAGATAAGTGGGCTAAGAAGCTGGCAAAGTTCTTTTCGGCCAATAGAATACTTTTAAATACTTCTGGCGCAAAACCCAATGATTGTAAATTCCCAGCCTGATAGATTTATGGCCACATATCCCTGCGATCTCTTCTCCGAATCCACCAAATGCGTTGCCAAGAGTAGCGGCGGGCGTCATAAATCAAATTCGGTTATCTAAGAGTCCCCGTTGAGTGGGGGACCTCTCATAGATTGCACGGCAATACGAACTCCGGACTCGAAACCAGATACTTCCGCTCGGCCGGGAAAACACGTGCTAATTACACTTCATTCACCCTTTTTTCGGCTGACTGGGAGATGCCGCCATAAAGGAGGCCAAGACGTCTGATATCAGATTGCCTTAATTATGTCATAATTGGACGGTATCGCTGGTCCATAAAAAAGCTTTCGTCATTTATACGAGGGATCCGTGACAAGGCAGTGGCAAATTTTCCACCCGTGCTTCAATTTCTACGATCGCAGATTGGCGTTTTAATGGGAATGGGCTCCTCTTAATTTATGTTAATGTCATTCGCTAGTTGTGCCAATTGTTGGCAACATTTCCACACCATTTCCAGTTCCAAATCAATTTTCATTTTCCACTGGCAGCCAGTGTTTGCATTCAGCTTTTCAAGTTCAAGTTCAGGCCCGAGACTCAGCCTCACAACTCACAACTCACATTCGATGCGGCCGAGTGGCTGTGCACTGGGCAAAAATCTTTAGGATGTGCAAAAAATGTTGGGGTAAATCTTGTCTATGTAAGCCAAAATGATTACTTAAGTTATCAATGGAGTGATGGTTTGCTGTATACATTTTCAGTGCAGTTCTGAAAACTGCTGACTAGCAGGTGCGTTAACGATGAAGTGCAGTTTTGTAAGAGTGTAATGGCCATTATCAGATTCTTCACATTGTTTTCGCTATTCTCGTGCGGTGGGAAACTGTTTGGATCCGTGGACTTGTGGGCCTCAAGGGTTATGTCTATTGGCGCGGCTTATCTGCTTATCGGGGCGCATTTTTGCACTTGAGTTGGCCATTGAATTGGGCTTCGAAATGAAAGTAAATAGGTGTTGTAATCTCATTAATCACCTGGCCACTTGTCTGCATGGAGTGAATGTTACGGTTACACACAAAGTAATGCTTAATTCGTGATCATAAATCATTCAGTTAAATCGAGTTCCTCGACAATAAAAAGAGCTGGTCTTTTCATTTGCTTACTTAACTCGTATTCATTTGCCTTTGTTCACTTATTCAGAGGTTTTTCAGGGGTTTTAAAACATATTTTTTTATTTTTGTGGATTTAATTGGAAGTGCGGTTTTAATCAGAAACTCACTCACCTCACGCCTCACCTAAACACACACGCGCAACCGAACTGAGAACTGAGAAAACAACTTTTCAAAAATACAAATCAGCTGTTTTGAGTTCTCCCCACTTCTCGAAAGGCTATTGGCACTCTTTTATTTTTTTTCAGTGCAGCCAATTAACTGCGGATCAGCGATTTTGCGGACAAAAACAAAGGGGGGAAATGCGTGAACTGGCTGCACAGCGGAATTCTATCAACTTAAAGTCTAGATTTACCACTCACATACTAGTACATGGATGGACGGCCGTCGGAGTTTTCCAATTTTCCACGCACAAGCAACCGATGGGAAAGCTTTTCTTTGGAGTTTTTCACTCGCTCTTTTCGCCACGAGCGTTGGCACTGTAATGACTTACTACCTCGGCTAATTGAGCGTTTTTATAATTCTGTTTCTGTTTCAGTTTCAGTTTCGGTTTCAGTTTTTGCTCGCCGTGCGGCGCAGTCGACGAGGCAGCGACGTCGACGCTAGAAAACACGAAGCGCTCGATTTGATTCACCGGCCGAGCTTCAGCTTCGTTTGGCTGATAAATACCTGTGCGCCAGGTGATAATGGCCCATTGTGATAATAAAACAGCGCCATAAACCACATGTTATAATGTTGTACTGAAGCTGCCCTACGAGGATCTCACTCCCTCCTTCGCACAATCGATTCGGTTTCGAGTTAGGGAAAGAGTGGCATTCCGCCTTATAGAGAGTATTCGTATACCTGAACCTGTACTCCCGCAAATCGCCGAAAATCGTGTGCCGCTCACGTGAGCACACTCGCACTTTTGGCAAATTAGTAAATTAATCTCTCGCCCGCATGAGAGACACATGGCGATGGGACAGGTTGGAAAAGAGACTTTACGATATTGACAAATTGACAAGCCCCATAAGGAGATATACGACGGGGGATACTAAAGTTCCAGAATTGACGTCAGGTTGGGGTTAGAGACTCAAGAGTCATAATCCCGTCTTACGTGTAGACAACCTTAACAAGGTCGTACTTAAACGCTGTTTCTGCTAGACGGCCAATATAGTGTTAAAAGTATCTCAGCTTAATTTAGAACACATTTAACAGGATAACTGTACTAATTTTTATGACAATCGTCCATAAACCGGCGATGGCCAGCGATAACAGTGAGGCCAGTTCGCCTCTGTGCTTCAGGTAGCCAATATCAACTGATTTCGGGTCAATAAAGAGTTGTAAAACACAATCTTGACCAGCGGTAGTCGGGCCCGGTATTTACTATATATAGACCCGGCCAATGAATGGGCCATCAGCCTAAAGCGGGGAAACTGCGGTCACATGACTTGCGATTGGGATTGTGGTTGGCGGATTAAGCGAATAACCGACTCTGTATAACCTTTCAGAGATCTCTTATCACCGGTGCTATAAGTATGACAGCTTCGAGTGCGATACAATTGCCCATGCCAAATCATATTTAAGCGATCCGTTTCAGTTCTTATTGCCGGTATTATCTCGTAAATAATTGTATTTGAGACTTGAGATAGGACACAGCCCGTTTAGTGACGGAATCGGGCAATCGATGAAGATATTTCAGCGCCACATTTGATCTGCAAAATCTTTTGGGTCCCATCGTTTGACGCAGTTAATGCGGCTTTGGATTTCTATTTACTTTTTTTGCAAAGATAACTAATAGCGTTTTGCCATTTTTTCGGGGAAAACGAACTTGTACATAATTGACAATTTGCACGTATCTTAGATGGACTTCTTAAGTTATTTTCCACGAATCAAAAGTTTAGTCACTAGATTGAACAGACTCAATATCGCGAATCATTGAAAAAAAGTCAATTACCATGCAATAATATCTTATCAAAATTATTAAGGCATACAAATTGGTAATACAAAAATATATAATATATAAGTGAGTACTCACTTTTTATTTTAAATAAATAATTAGGTTGACATCACTTTAGAATAAGAGTGTGTGAGTGTTGATAATAAAGAACCACAAATTAAATTCACTGACTGAAGCTCCTGTTTATTATTCCTATATTTATAAAGAGGTTTAATCGGATGAAGGCTTTAAAATACAGTACCTTTTTAATATTTATGGGTTAAATACATTTAAAGGAATTTCAATAATTTATGTCAGCTTAAGCTAGTTAAAAATAAAAACATCAGATTATTTACTAAATCTTATCCACTTCGTATTGAATTAACTTAGGTATTAAAAGGACTATAGATGACGAATGATTAAGCTTTCCATATAAATTTCTAAAAATACACTCCATGTGTCTGCCGATTGACACATATTTTGGTACTAACTATGGTCTGTTCTAACTCTGCCATATGCTCGAGTATCTACCCAATTCCGCAAGTGGGAAAAAACAAGAAATAAATCACAGTCAAGCTGAACGTTGGATGTCTCGATAAGAAGGTGTGCCCTGCAGCGGACGTAAATATGGTCATAAAACTTGGAGCCCCGGCGACAATATCGCATATAGCCCCCAATGCAATCGAGTGGCTAGATAAGAAACGTGCCGCAAATCGGCCGAGCAGCTAGCTCACGTTCACGTGATGGGCACGCCGATCCACCTGGCCAGGTACATTTACCCACCGACAGGTAGATCGGCAAACAGGTACAACCACAACAATCCACCGACATGGGCGATAATGAATAACGAGCACAATTACCGGCGGGCGATGTGCTAAATGTTGATACAAATGGCTTATCTTGTCACCGATATTTGGCATCAGACAACCGGCAGATTTGCTAATGATCGTCTTTCGCTGCAAGATCTCAGACTCCTCGGATTCGTATAGAAATGGACTCAGCAGGAATGGCTGACAGCAAACAGGGCCAATCACCGCTGTTTGAGTTGTCCGAGAGCGGCAAATAGATAACTTGGTGCTTGGAAATGTGTGCCGGTGAAAAATATTGAATCTGTCATTACTCATCCGCCGTGTGTGCTTTGCAGAGCATTTTGAACAGAAGTGGTGCTGATAACATTTGCCGCTAATGCCCAAAAGTAGGTAATGTTTCGAAATGTGGTGAAATTGTGGGATTGAGGGTCTTTTAACAGTGTAGTTTATAAATGTGTCATAAGATCCCATCTTTTCTTTTTTATTATTATTTGTATCTAGTAGCCATTTAATTTTCTTACATTTATAGACCAGATACACTATTCTTGACATCATTTACATCTACAAACTACACGATTCGGGAAAATATAACTACCTTTATTTAGCTACCCTCAACACAACAAAATGCCTTGCAGAGTCGGCGATATGGATTCTATTTCAGCGCGGTTTCAGCCCAGCGTGAGAATTGGCAATTGGGTGGAAGAAAATTGCCTTGAAGAGGTGGGTCATTAAAGATGTTATAGTCCCTAATATTTGTACAACATATTTTGCAGGACAAAATAGTCAACTTTAAGAAACAACGCGATCGCGGCGAACTTTTAGTGGAAAAGGCTCGCACGTTGTATGATAATTTCCACAAGGAGATCGTTTTGGCTGCTCCTAAGCAAACCATTATATTCGGAGCCATTGTGCAACTGATGCCTATTCATATAAACATCAGTGACATGGATACTACCGATCTGAATGCCGCTTTGTCGGTGGTCATCAACGAAAAGGTCGTGCGCAAAAGTCAGTCCATCAATGAAGACTGTGAGTTATCTGTGGCGCCTTCGAAGCGGCCTTGTGTGCGAAACTCCTTCAAAATAGTGAGTGGAGATGGCAGGGATCGCACTGGGGAGAACATCAAGTATGGGCAGCGATTCCAGCTGCAGTGCATGGCTTCGGAACACGATCCCATAGTGCTGTACAGTGGCCCCAAGCGGTGCAATCTGCAGCAGGGTGTCCATGCCACCTATTTGTCCCACAAGAACGGGGAGCTCAATCTCAACTTGGGACTTGTGCATCGCAGTGTAACAAACTTCTATAAGTATATTACTTCATTTTTATGTTCATTAAATTTCTCTTTAGAAATTGACCTGTCCGGACAACGATATACCCTTGGCATACACAAACTGGTTCTGCCGACATGTAGATCCAAAGCAGCGCTTTGAAAGCGAAGGAGAAGATATACCTGTAATTAGTAATTAATATATATATGATAACAATATCAATCATCCATTTCCGCAGAGCAATTCCCCTTTGGTTATCGTACATGCAACCACCAATCGCAACCTAGCTGCCGAAAATGTTTTAATCCAAACCCTGTTTGGCCCCGAGTTTCTGGTGTCCGTGCAAAACTATCGCAATATCTACAGGCACGAGATATGGAAGAACGTGTGGATGATTAGCAACGGCCACCAGACTGGATCAAAGTCTGCAAATTCTACGTCTCACTAATTGAGCTTTGAGGCTTAATAGACCGCCGCAATTATGTGTTATGTGAACTTGATTTTTATGTGGCGGAAATTTAAATTTTGCACATAAACTCTGTCGAGCCGAGCCCCTACTGTTTGGCCTACATAGAAATTGGCACTTGGCAGCTAGATTGGAGAAAAAAAAGTGGGACGGCACTTAAGATTATTGGTTAATGAGCATTGAGGTTCTGCAAACAACTTAATATGTATTCAAATCCTAGAAGTGTTATGAAATAAATTTTAGAAATGCGATGTATTGTATTTGTTTTTGTTTTCGCAGAATTATAATAAAGTGAGTTGACAGCCAATATATCGACCCCCCACCTACGCCCCCACTTGACGGGGTCTCTTCCCATGCAAAAGTGTGCCGTTTGGGCGATAAAACCACTCGAACATAACACCATATCAGTCCTATAAATAGAGAACAACTGAACCACACTCGACACACTCAACCTTTGCCATGTCTTCGGTAAGCAATCCAGTGAAACTATCGATCCTGCTCCTCGCTGTGACTTTTGTTCGCGGTGCTGTGGATGTGGATGTGGCAGAGGAGTCACGCATTATTGGTGGCCAGTTTGCTGCTCCGGGACAATTTCCGCATCAGGTGTCCCTTCAGTTAAATGGACGCCATCACTGCGGCGGTTCCCTAATCTCCGAGACCATGATCGTGACAGCAGCCCACTGCACCAGGGGCCAGAATCCCGGCCAAATGAAGGCCATTGTGGGAACAAACGATTTGAGTGCCGGAAATGGTCAGACTTTCAACATTGCGCAGTTCATCATCCATCCGCAGTACAATCCGCAGAGTCAAGACTTTGATATGTCGCTGATTAGGTTGAGCAGCCCGGTTCCGATGGGAGGAGCTGTACAGACCATTCAACTGGCCGATTCGGATGCCAATTATGCCGCGGATACGATGGCAATGATCAGCGGATTCGGCGCCATCAATCAGAACTTGCAGCTGCCCAACCGTTTGAAGTTCGCCCAGGTGCAATTGTGGAGCCGTGACTACTGCAATTCCCAAAACATTCCCGGCCTCACCGATCGCATGGTGTGTGCAGGACATCCCAGTGGCCAAGTCAGCTCCTGCCAGGGAGACTCTGGTGGCCCGCTGACCGTCGATGGCAAGCTCTTCGGTGTGGTGTCATGGGGATTCGGTTGCGGAGCCAAGGGACGCCCGGCCATGTACACCTACGTGGGTGCTCTCAGATCCTGGATCAAACACAATGCCAATGTGTAAATGGAACATGACTTTGTCACAGAAATAAAACCGCTTTGCAAATTTATATAGTTTGAATTACATTTAAAGAAGATTTATTATATTTGTTTCACCAACATAATATTGCTCACGAACTATTATTCAAGATAAGGGATTTTTTGTTTCATGCCCAAACAATACATTCAAATATTTGATAAGCAATGGGAAAAAGCACAACTTTTAGCTTGTAGCATAAGAGATGTGCTTCGTATTCTCTGAGATTATTCTGTTAGTCTCCCTCTCTTAGCATTCGAGGAAATATATAAAAAACCAATTCAACGCTCGCCGCAACTCAGTTTGGCATAGAACCGCGCCATGGAGAGTCCAAAAGCCGAAAATACCAGCGCCGATGACGCAATTTCTCCGACTGATTCCTCGCCGGCGTTGAATGTGTTGTGCGCCATATGCAACGAGTTCTTTCGCGCCAGTGACAACGTTTGCTACACTAATAGGTGCGGTCATGTTTTCCACTCCACCTGCCTGACCCGCTGGCTCAAGGAATCGCGCTCCTGCCCACAATGCCGGACCCCCCATGGGGATCATCCTTTACCCAGACTCTATCTGAACTTCACAGAAGTCGGTGCGGCGTGCGATGATTCACCCATCGAAGAGAAGTTCTACACAATGGATACGCACTTCGAGTGGAGGCCCATGAGACTGGGTGAGGATGAGGAGAGCAGTTCGGAGCTCTCGCATCTGCCGCCCGACGAAGCCGTTGAATGTGGATACGATGATGCGGGGAATCCCGCTTATGTGGCACGAGCCTACTACGGTAACGATCGATTGCCGGCCCACTACGTGCCACGGAAGAAGGTTGCCTATGCCGGGTGGGACGGAAAGGCATTCCCTCTAACCGATGGAGTAGAGTTGCTGGTGCTGAAAGATTGCGAGCCCAAGTGGGTGGACGGCTCGAATGGCTCATATCCGCTGGGTGCGCTGGACACTGGCTATTCGCATTGGGGCGAAGTCACCTACACGGGACGCGCTATGTACAAAGGAGATATGCGGCTTGGTAAGGTGCACCCCTCCTATAATAAAATGTTTATTCCACATAAGGGAAAGGAGGTTGACGCTTTAAGGTACCAGGTGCTGGTGCTCACTCCACGTGAGCCCGATCAACAATGATACTGAAACAGTGATAAGAAACCGGCTTACAAACAAATACCTCATATATTCCTGATTAAGCTCTTAATAATGTAGTATATCATTTTAATACATGTAGGTAAATAAATAGGTCGTAATGAACATACAAGATTTTAAAATTTATTTATCTATTGTATTATTTAATTTGAAAAACTAAGTTACAGGAGGGGCTATCTCTATATTTTACTTACAGTAGTGCGTGTAAAATAGTGTCAAATAGAATTTTTACATGGGCAAAGAAAAGCCTTCCTCTAGGTGGCGCTTAGTTCTGCAAATGACCCATAGATGGCCACAGCATATCAAAAGTTTCTTTACTTTCCTTTTTCCTTTGTAATAAGTAATTTCAATCCATTTTAAGTAGGTTCAACAAAGTATGAGTTGGATCAAATTTAACAATGTTAAATAGTTGAATTTGTTAAATGTTGGTATAGACCCTATTTTCAGGTCTCTCAGGACAAAACTATAAGTCCGATGTAATTCCCAAAACAACGTAATGCAAACACATTTTCAATTTACATATTTATTTGTAACTGTATCTGATTCCTTGCACAATATTTGCGTTTTACTACACATTTACTACGCGCTTAGTTAACTATTGTAAGTTTAGTTTAAAAAAGATTATCGACCACTTCCTATGGCTTTTGGTTTCGTACGTAAAATGTAAATGCCGCCTACAATGAAGCTCGCTGGCTGGAATAAAACATAGCAAATGAAAAACAATGCGCAACTGTTGGCTATCGTATGGATACTTGTATAATATGTACGTTTTAGTCTTGAATAAAACAGTATTTAATCATAGTTATGTACACATTCTGCAGGATGCGATATGAAATTGTATAGTATAGTATATACACAGTCGCTGTGATTGTGACCTAGCCTAAAATTCTACAAGAGTTCGATGAACGGTTACAATAGCATACATATGTGTAAGAATGCGTCCGTAATAAATAGAAGGCACTATGCACATTTGCATTAAGGTCTAACTACTAGGGCCTAACGCTATATATTATATATATCTTGTGTGATATCGGTAGATTGGAAACTGATATATGTATAGTAAGTACTACAAGCTGGCTTTGTCCAACAAATAGGATATGTTGTCGTTTTGAGAATCCAACGAAAGGAAATGCAACGGATTTGGATTTTCAAAGAGAACACAAAAGTTACCCGAAATCTAAAGATCTAAACGTAATTTGGCAACGCTCCTCGTCTAAAAATTAGGCAACACAAGACTGTTTCTAAATCGTACGAAAATAAATAAAATCAAAATTTTGGTTCGCCCTTTCAAGGGATATACAAAAAGATAGGTATGCATAAGAATTCATATAAACGGGAATGCTCGGGGTCTCAGGCGAAACAAAGTCTATCACCAAATGCTTTCCAACTCAGACTTAGCCTACGGCTTACCAGCTAAAACATATATTTGGAATGAGGCTTTCGCAGAGCCATTTGATGACATTTGTAAAATTCATAAATAATTCGGACACAGAGTCAAGGTTCACACTTTCCATAAATTGTGCTAAATGTTTACAAATTTAAATGCATAAATTGCGCTACGACTTCGCTTTGTTGGCCAGCACAGCACAGTCCTTGGCCGGGCTCCATTAACCTAATCCTAAGTGCTGAGACTTAGGGCTAGAAATCTTATCAACTTATCAACTTATAGCTACTGTACAGCAGTCGTTCCTTTTTCAGTGTCGGTTTGTCTAGTCTGTGGATGTGTGGTACTTAGGGCTAAGTAAGGTCTACTCTGTTGTTTGGAAACATATAAATTTGTATAATATATAGATAGCATGGCAAGTGATGCTGCTGCTACTGCTGCTGATGCTGCTGCCATCCGATCGTCCCTCTCTCCCTCACTCCCTATTGCACATGCCTCGGGGGAATCGAACTACTCCAACTCCTGTCGCCACTTCATGTCCTGCCTCCGTTTCCTCCCCTCGTCCTGCTGCTATGCATGTGGTTGTTGGTGTCGCCGCGAAGTGGGCAACAGGAGGTTGCCCCTCGCATAGAAGTAGCCTCACAACTTGGAGCTGTCGTAGTTCTCGAGGGTCCACTGCTGGCGACTGAGGCTCTGGTTGCACTCCTCCATCAGCAGCTTGTCCTTGCTCTCGCTGATGGCCAGACACTTGCCGGAGGTGCCGTGGTGCAGCTGCTTCGTGTTCTCGCGGTAGGTCCAGAACTAAAAGTAAAGGATTCGATTAAAGGACTACTTAAACATGAGTTGGGCACAAATACTCTACATTCCTTATGCTCTATGATAATCTTCTTTGTTTTATAGAATCATACAACCATGATATTTATTCTTGTATTCATATGATTTTTATAACCTAAATGAACACTTTAGATGACTTTGCAAAGGAAATGACTTTAAGTTCGCATTTAACTACTTAAGTTATCATCGTCGACATACTCAAATGTGAAACATCACTCATGAACATGAAATACATTTTAAGGGAATATTTTCATAGTACCTCCTACCTCTGTACATATTTTATGCACTCACCTGATTTCCTTTGCCCCCGTGGCAGCCGAAAAGCGTGACATCCTTGCCGGCATAATCGAGACAGGAGTCGTCGCGACGGATTTCGCCCGCCTTGCTGAGCATCCAGTACTGGGAAAATTGGGGGTAAAGCACATTAATATAAATTGTAATGGCGGGAATGCGTTTGCCAGTTGCCAAAAGTTTTTCCAGGGCTACAAGCGCACAACTTATTACACACTAATGTTTTATTCAATTAAATGCCGAAAAGCAGATCCGCCTGTGACTGTGCTTGAGTTCGAGTGTATACATATATATCCTATCCAGTGTTTGTGTGTGTGTGTGTGAGTAAGAGTGGGCGTGGCTGTGTGTGTGAGTCTGGGTTTTGTCTGAAACTCACTGGCCATGATTATTTATAATTTAAAACACGTTGCCAATGCCAGATGGCCTGAGCTCGGTTCAGATTCTGCTGGTGACTGGAATTGCCTTTGTTTGCCCTGCTCCTGCTCCCTGCCACGCCCCCTGATCCGGCCCGCGCCCCTCTGTTACAGTGAGGTCGTGACCAGCCGCCATTTTGTGTTACCATTTCCGTTTCCGCACCGCCTGCCCGGAAGGACCCCCAACAACATTTTGTTTATAATGATGCCAGGAGTGGAATAATGATGAGATTGGTCAGCGCAGAGGAGGCCCGCAGGTTTTGTGCCATGAATAATTACTGTTATTGTATGGCCGTTCAATTAGGGCAGTTTTGAGGAGCATTCGTTAAAAACTGCCTGATACTACGGCAAATTTGTATTGCAAAAATGGGATTCTTTGCTAGAAAATAAGTGTGATCACTGTTTGATCCTTTTGAATTGTATTTGACCAACTTAAGACCTTTGTTTTTTACACTAATTTGTCATTGATCTATTTTTCTGTCTCTAAAAAGCTTTTTAGGCCTTGCAGTTATGCCGCGTATAATCGGAATATCCAGCCTAGTGCACACTTTCACTGGCTGGCCAAGGACTTTCCCTTTGCCGTTCGTGTTCATCCTCGCTTATTGTTTAGACTTACAACCCCCCACCTCCCTCCACCCGCGATGCCATCGTCCTTGGCGGTCTCAATTTGCATTTCTTTTATCAGCGATTTCTCTTTTCCCCCGCTATTGTTTTGCGTTTTCGCTGTGTGTGAGCGCGAGATGCGTTTTTAATTACGTTTTTTTCATTTATCACTACACAGTTTTTATCTAGTGCGCTTTTTCTCCATTCAGCTCCACGCTTTGTCCACCCCCCGGAAAAAAAATGTGTTTGCGGGCTGCTGAAAAATATTTTTGCTAGCCTAGACGCGTTTTTCTTCCGCGTGAGCGAAATACTTTCATTATGTGGACAGTACAACCGACGCCACGTTTTGCCACCCTTATCCTTTATTATTTTTTTTTTTTGCGCATATCCTTTGACGTGGTAGTCAAAAGCGTTTTATTTTCCCCTTTACCCATTTGGCTGAATTCGCTTGCTAAATTTTACGATGTGCGAAATTAAAATTTGCGTGCAGGGGAGCGAAAATGTCCACGTTTTTGCTGGCAAATGTTGATTATTTTAACCGCATTTCCGAGTGCATACAAACATTTGGCGAAATCTTTTTCGTAATTTCCCCCCTTTAAATGAGGCTTTCACTTTGCTACATTTGTGTGTTTCCGTGCAAAAGGGCGAGAGCTTGGGGCTGGGGCTTTGGGCTTTGGGCAGTGGGCGTGGCAGTTGTCTGTCTGGGGCGATTTTAGGGCAGGCGGAACGAGGTCAACACGTTTCCCCCACTTTAAATGTTGAATATACAATACTCGCACACACCCGCCGCGTATCTGTGTGAGCGTAAAAGTATCTCAACTCGTATTTAGTACCTCGCACAGGTAATTCGGAAGGATATGCTGTGTCCGTGTACGTTAGACAAAGTTTTAGGATAGTTAACTATATGCATGGAATTATATTTTATTTTTATACCACAAAAGTGATTAACTGGCAAATTAGCTTAGCCACACTAGCTCATTGAGCAGTGGAAAGGGTATCCGGAAGGCATGACCTTTTGGAATGGCATTCCTTCCAGTTTTGGTGTCAGTTCGTGTGACTGTGAAGGGTTCTATTGTTGCAGTTCATTTGTGTGCTATTGTGTTGTTTGTCTCTTCGCTGTAGTTCAAAATACTTGTAGTAAGTAAGCTTTTTTGTAGTTCGCCGATTGTAAATGTGTCCTTTTTTTCAGGCTGAATGCGTAATAAACGGAAAAGCTGAAGCTGAAGCCAATGCCATGTAAATGATTTATCATTTGGCATTATATTTATGATTGTGTTTTAATTAATTTCTGTGACATGGCATAAATCGACCGAAGTACCCAGATATATGCAACTCTTTGTTTTTATGCAAGTATTGGTTTGAGCGTGTGTGTGTGTGTTGTATTTGCGCTTGTATGCATCCTGTAAAACTGTTAAATTGTCAACGCAATTCCAGTTGGCAACTTTTATTGACAAATACTTTCACTTATGCTAGGCAAATAAATTGAATATGACTTGTTTGCCGGAGAGCAATAAATCAAAAATATTTATGTACTCTACAGATATTTGTTATTGTAGCCACAAACTCCGTCAGAATTAGTGCTCAAAACCGCAGGACATTCACAAGGGTAGAATTTAACAACGGCAAAAATATTATTGTTGTCAGTTTTTCGTAAGGAGGGATCCACTTTGAAAACCATTACTTAAGGAAAAGGACTTCCCAAGAGGCACCAAAAATCAAAACTAAAATACGGGAACAACTTTTCGAACAAAGGGAAAGAAATTAGTCGAAGAATTTAGAAAATTGTGTTGGGAAAGTTTTAATGAGCTGAGTTGGGAATTAAAGAAAAACGTGAAGCTAACTTAAGGGAAAAGGTGCTAACAGAAAATATAAACTATTTTTACTGGTTAAAATTGAATTTTTAAATTGTGAAGTAAGCTTGTCATTTGTCATGCTTCGGAAGATTGTGATTCAGAAGTTGTAAATATAATGTTATTAGGAGTTACTTCTATTTTGAATAAAAGATGATAATGATAATTATAATAGTCTAACTGGATCCATTCACAACCTGAACCTTTTGTAATTTGGTTAAGCGATGATGATGTTATGTGATATGACTTGTAGTAGTTTTTCTAGTGTGGGATTGGGTTTGGATATAGGTTAGGGTTAATCAAGCAAGCGGAAAATAAGCAAAAAGATACCAGTACTTCGAAAGAAAGAGCGAAAAGCGTTAAGTTAAAGAAGGAAAGGAGAAATAGTTCCGCAGCAGAACACCGATTGGAAAATGATTCCATAAAGCAACGAGATCGAGAAATCGGGAATCAGGGACTCTGAATCGCCGCCTCCTCCTTTTCTGAGTTCTGAGGATGTGGACATGGAGGTGGATACCTGATTTCCTCCTTGGCCATGGCACTCATAAATGGAAACCGGCGTTTCCTCTTCGGATTTCTCTTTTGCATCCAGACACATGCCGTGCAGCATATTGGCGATCTGTAAATTAAGTGCACTATATAGCGGAGCTGACAACTTTCAAAAAAATTTGCGACATTAGGGGGGAAGTAAAACCCAATCGCCCAAAAGAGAGTTTAGTTTGGGTTCACATGTTCTTAGTACATAGTAGTTTCGAAAGAGCGGAAAGTGAGAAAAGTGAGCTCCTTGTTCCTGGCGCGGATTTCTTGAGGCTGGACGGAGTTTGTGGCGGTCGCAGTGCTGCCGAGAGCCGAGATGGGCCAACAAACCTGGTTTCCACCCTGCCGATGGCAGGGATACGTGCCCACGGCCTTCTTCTGGTGCTTCTTGCCAGCCGGTGCGTCCAAGCAGGTGCGACCGCCATAACCTAGGTTTCTTATCTGTGGATTGGATGTGGTGTTTACGGGTTGTCGTTTGTTCGGATTGGTATTAAGTTGGGGGGTGTTTAGTTGGGCCAAGGGATTGGGTAAGGGTTAAGCAACGTATGCAACTCGGGGCACTTACCTCTCCATGGGCCACCGAATCGCCGGGAATGAAGAGCTCGGGATAGATGTTGTCCAGATACCACTTGAAGCTCTTGCACTTGAGATCGTTACTGGTTTAGTTTGTTAATATAATGGAGGATCAGCATTAAACAAATAAGAATAGATATAAGAATGTGGTAATTACCGGAGCTTCCTGCGATCGCTGACATCGCCCCAGTCGCCCTTGTCGTTGCCGATGCGGTGGTAGTAGTACTGCGAGTACTCGTCCATCCAAACCTCGGCCAACCGCACGGAGTTCTTCTTCAGCACATTCACGCCAGAACGCCACTGCAATTAAGGTGCAAAACAGGACCAGTATGGCCATGAGTGGGTGGTTAATGGTGGTCAAGGGTGGTCGAGGGTGGTCGAGGGGTGGCAGGGCGCAATCAATGGGCGGCTGCCGGTGTGGCAGGAGTCAATGGAAATATTTGGTCAGCAAACAGAGTCGCTCGAATGGAGGAGTTGCAGGGGGAACCGACGGTGTGGACAACAAAGCCTAATTACCTGAATGAGTAGCTTTTGCTTAGTGGCATTAGGTGGCTCCAGTGGCTCCACTGGCAGCCGGTTCTCAGCCCTTTTGCGGTTTTGTCCTGCTTTTGGCCAGTTGGCCAACTGGCCATCTGTCTTGGCCCCTCCCTTTGTGTCTTTTCCGCCCTTTGTCCCAGTATGCGAACAATGTCGCCCCCCGTTGTGTATCTTGTGTATCTTCGTGTTCGTGTGTCCACTGTACAGGTGTCTGTGCTTGTGCATTGCCGCATTCTCGATGGCACCAGGAAAGTACTTGGCCCAGAGGGGAAGTGTTCTGACATTTATTGAAAACGCTGCCTGGTCCTAGCCGTAAATTGTGAGGGGCTCTGGAATCACCAGCTTTGCGATAAATACAATGATCTCTGGCGATTCCTTTGAGTCTGCAGCATCTATGAATCTGTTTGCTACAGGTGCACAATTCTATTGAACTGTTCTGCATTGTTTGTAATTGTTCTTTGAGTGAGTTTAATTATTGTAATGCGGCGGAAAATTGGGCTACATATGGAGTTTGGTGGGGCGAATTTATCTCTTTGATTTGTTACTATGTTTTATGAAATTTCAATTCTATTGTTTCTGTGCGTAATTAAGTGCTGTGCTATTTAATTGCATTTCGCAACCCGGTAATTTAAATCTGAAATTCGCTACTACAAACTAACTCTTCTGAAAATTGTATTTAAAAAATATACACAAATAATGTGTGCCATTAGATTAGCCATTGTTAAATAAATATTTGGCATTAATTTGATAAATATTTCAGTATTAAATTGGGCAATTATATAAATTTGCTTCACTGTTGTCTCCGCTTTTAAATGTCAAATACCTAATGTTCTCTGCAGAACATTTCTAGGAAGACTGAGCCTCTTTTTCTTGGCATATCTTCACTGGTGATTATCGAGACGCAACCAACTCCGCTGGGAATTGGCAGGTGCCCAGTTGGTTAGTTTCACTTCAGGGATATTCAGGCTTTTGTATGTGCTACGCCACTGACATCAAAACAGTTGCCAAACTTTTGTCAAGCGTAAACCGTTGATAATTGAAGCTGCTCCAAAAAGTGGGGATCCGGGGGAATAATGGATGCTTGTGGTTGGGGAACGGGAACGGGGCTTTTTGGAGCGGGTGAACTCGACAAATACACACACTCACTCATGCACACACACATAGACAAACAAACACCATCACAATCACTAGATAACATGCTGCAAGGACAGCCGCAATGCATGTCCATGTCAGTGAGTGTGTGTGCGTGTGTGCGCGTGAGTGTGAGTGTGCGAGAGTCCTTGTGAGTCCATGTCTGTGCCATGTGTGCCATGTTGCTGCTCTGCGGCTGCCATTCGACAGAAAGGAGAAGCGGCGGGGGTGGCGGGGCTGCCAGGATTGGGCTACTGTTTACCAAACACGAGGATCTGGACCGGATTGGTAACTGGTCCTGAGGCTGCCCACTCATGTGGGCCAGGAGTTTTAAATTCCAGCAGCCCCACTGCCATTCCTTAATGAGCAGTGGGCTCTGTCTATCGGAATTGGTTTTGTGCCAGTCCATATGCCAGTATGTCCGTATGTCTGTTCGCAATGATTTGCCATTTTCTGTTCGGGTTTCTTTTCAATAATTGATCGATGGCACTTACCTTGTAGGGCGAACGTTTCCGGAATATGTGACCCACGTGCGAACAGGGCACAATCTCCAGGGTGCCGCCGCACATCCAGGTCTTGAAGGACAGCTCCAAATTCTCGCCGCCCCAGATATCAAATCCGGAGTCATAGGTGCCCAGTCGATCGAAGAACTCCCTGTCGATGGAGAAAAGTCCGCCGGCCATTGTGGGTGAGTAGACGGGTTCGGCAGTGCTCTGGAAAATATGAGGCAGAAAAAACGAGAGGTAAGAGCAATTTCATTTGGCTAATTGATACTCGCCAGCACTGAGCCAGAGATAAACACTGAGGAGCATGTGCCACAAGTGGCATACCACCTGAGCAAACTTTTCGCAGTCAGCCCAACGCCCAACGTTTTCCACCCACCTTTTTTGGGCAGCAGAAAGTTTTCTTTCGCACCCAGCTTCAGGTTTTTTTTTGGTTACTTTCAACAGCTTGCCACAAAATACTTGAGGCTACGTTTTATTTAGTACAACATTTTCATTGCTCCCCCGCCTCTCTTTCTATCTGCTAAGGGCTATCTCTTTCACACTTTTCATCTGCTTTCACAATGGAGAATTTGGTTGTAATTGAATATTCGGTCTGGGGCCCAGGATTTCGCTGCTGGTAGCATTTAATTGGAGAATTTCATTCTATTCTCGAGTGCAATTTAATACCTTTGCTTTTGCCTGAATTTGTACGAGTAGTTTTGCTGGCTGTGCTGTGCTGTGTTTGCACTTTCCTGGGTGCCAGCAAGCAGCTGTTATAAAATAATTAAAAATAAATAAAGTTTTGCACTGGTATTTATTTTGTTTTGCTCATTTGTGTGCAGTGGAAAATAAATTCCAGGCTAAATAATTCAGAAAGTTGTAATAACACGTTATTCTCTACTGAAACCTGATGGCCAAGCACTCTTCTCGCCACTCCCCACATTTTGTAGTGTCTTTTGTTTGGCTTAGTGCTCCTCCATTGAGGTTTTGCATAAGAGATTCCCACTTGGTTGTAGTTGTTTAAATAAATTTGGACCATCAAGTTTTGCAGTCAGCGTTGGCATTGTCTCGTAATTGTTAATGAATTATCCGGGAATGAGCATTTTTATTCATTGCATATATTTATTGTGATTGCATTCCAGTTAATGGATTGCTCTCCGGGGAGACATCATAATAATTTTCGTTATTACGAAACAACGCGAAATACGCGACAGAGTTTGCCGTCAGTATTGCAATAATTATTGCGTATACGCAACGTGGCAAAGGCCAAAGGATACGGCCATGAGTGCTGGCTAAGTTAACATACACAATTGCAGGTCATGTAATTGAGTTTCATGAGCGAAAAAAGCGCTGACAAACGTAAAACAGGAAATGGCAAAATAAATGAAATTGTCACAGCAAAGGCCCAGGGGAAAAAGCCGGGAAAAAGAGCCGGGAAAAGCCGGGCAGCCAGGATGAGTGGAAGAGCAGCTAAAAACGTGTAACTTAAAGTCAACAAGAAGTGGGGGATCCAAAGCAAAAAAATGATTCTGGTACCGGACAAGCAAGTAAAATCTCCAAACGCGACAAGTGCCACTTTTCCCTGGCGCAGGAAAAGCAGGGAAAACCCGCAACGGGTCCGTCGGAAAATTCGCAGTGTGACATTTAATAAACGCCTGCAACGGCTCGCCGAAAACGGGAGATGGCTCCAAAACTAAAGCGACAGGCCCAGCAATGTGGACAAATATGCGAAACGCACCGAATATGGAGAAAGGGCGGTGGAAAATGCAGGGGAGGAGGGAAAAGTTTCACTGGCATGCGGGCGGCCATTTTTTGTTGCCACCGGAAGTGACAGAACAAATAGCAAAAGTGAAAAGCTCCAAGGTGGTTCCGGGGGGTCGAAGCCGTGGTTTTCGGCATGCGAGTGTAAAAAGATTTCTTTTGTTGTTATTACCCAAACAAGCCCGAGTTCTGTTCGTTTTTTTAACGCTTTTCCTGTGTGTGTATCCGCCTTTGCTTTCCGTTCTCTCCGCTCGGGAAATGGAAGCAAAAGGCACAAACTCTTTATATATATATATAGAGATATATATTTGTGTGTGTATTGAAATAAAAAAAAAAAGTTTCTCCATAGCGGGAAATAAACTGAAATGAAATAAAATGCAGAGCTGAATAAATAAATATACACGAAAATATGAGTGAAGCGTGCTGCCGCTGCAGTTGCACTTGCTGTTTGTGCAAACAACGCGGCAGAACTTTTCGCTTTTCCAAGCCCTCGCACTCCCATTTTCCCATTTTCTCATTCAGTTTTCCTGTTGGCCCGCATTTGTGTGTGTGTGTTTGCCGTTGGCTGGCTGCATATAATGCAGCTTAAATGATTTAAAAGCGGGCAAATAAACGCAATTTTTATGGCCGTGTCATGTGGCGTTTGTGCGGGGTCGGAAAATAAAAATGAAAATCGTGGCAGCAACCAAAGAATATTGGCAAATCAATTTTGAAATGCAACCGCAACTCTGGTAAATACTTTCCAATTTATAGATCCTAAACAGAAAACCTAAGATGTGGCTTTTGACAATGAAACTTTCCACATAATTATAAGCAAATAATAAAGTTTCAATTATTTAAATTACATTCCACAAGTGCTGTTTTTTTTTCATGTATGGATGACAAAAAAGGGTTATACCATTTACTAACAAAGTGGCAATTAATTGCGTTTTTAATTGTTTGCACAAAACAAACCTTTTATCAAATGCTAGAATCAATCAATTGTGTATTTAAGCGAACAAAGTATTTTTAAATCGGTCAATAAAACCGCAAAGTACACAATGAAGTTGCGAAATAAATTCTCACTAAGCCCTTTTGCTCACGTGGAGAATATATATTTGCGTTCGAAGAGTATATTTTTTACCCCTAATCCTGCCACAAGGCCACTTTGCGTAACTTGGCAGAGCCAGAGGTTTAAACTCAAATTCATGTCCTGGAACAATCAATTATTCCGGAGCATCATATAAACAAAGGAATAAAACGAAGGCTGCGAAATAGAGCTTAAAATGACAAAATGTCAAAAGTAACTCGCACATTTCTCGCACATTTCACTCGGCAATTTGGATATCAAAATAAATCACCGTCCATTCATAATGGTTAAAGTGTGTGACACGCTTTATGATGAGAAATGAGGGGCGCATCTCGCAGGGTTTCCAGGACCACCTCAACCGCAAATTAAGCAAGCGAAACCTCAGAGTGCGGTTCGGTTTTAAAGGCCTGGCTTTGTGAATAATGTGCTAACCTGCTGTGGCTTTCCAGCCAAGACGCCTCAGAAAACCAAAAACCCAACCCACCACCTCTTGTGTCCTTCGGCCGTAAAACCTCTTTAGCGGAAGTGTAAGTGAAAGCGGGAGAGGGAGCGGCATCAACGTATCCACATTAACATCAAATAAAACAGTCACGTCGAGCGGCAGGAGGCGCCGAAAAAAATATGCCCACGAATATCGTAAATGTCAGAGGAGCCTTTCGACTGCCTGTTCCTGGGATGCCAAAGGAACGAGGCGCTCCGGGATTCCCGCCAGCCACGCACCAAGTGCCGATGGGTCTCTTAGCGCACAGCAGGCAGCGTTCCACGGGGTGGCAGGCGATGATAATGTTTAAAAAATGCAACACAAGGGAGATTCCAAGGTGCAGATACCCTGTAATTTGCATTCTTGAAAGGAAAACGTAGTATTACTCATTCTAATCTATATGCCACAATTATTTTGATAGATTTTCACGTAGTCACCCAATACATGTGTTATTAAGCTCTAGATACGCCCGCTGCTACCCTGTACGCTGTTGTAAGCTATGCGCCAAGAAAATAAAGAAGACGTTGTCGGTGGGAAGCAAGACACGCGCGAAAAAATGAATATAACGCTGCTTGACATAATGTGAAGTTGACTTTGACAAGTGCTTGGGCCTCGCCACGCCCCCAAAGAGGCGGCACCAAAAACACCCATACACACACACACACGGATACTTGGAGCCATCGAGTCATGGATACAAGGCGTACAAGGATACAGGATACAGTTACAGTTACAGCGACAGTATCTGTGAGACGACGGTGGCAAAGTGGCAACTTAGCGGGGCCAACTTGAGAGCTTCATACGCCCGAGTTGCTATTTGCATTTCAAGCCAAGCACCAAAAAGTCGCAATCTTGGCCAAAGTTAATAGTTGAGGAGTGCTTCAGGTCAATGGGGGCGGCTGACTGAGGAGCAGCGGAAGCGGAAATGGAAGTGGAATCGCTATAAGTAGCCCTGCATCTGCGTGGATCTATTCGGGAGCTACAGTTTGGCTTATTGCTCGAGTGCTGCAAATCCCTTCCGTTCTCTTGACTCCTGCTTAACCCACTCTCGGCAGCTTCAGCATCAGCAGCATCGCCAAGGATGTCGGGCTGCTTAAAAACGCATTTAAATGTTTAATGTAGCGAACACAAACACACACGCATAGCACCACGTGCACAGGGAAAGGGGGAGGGGGGCAAAGGTGGTAGAAATTAGCATAAAAAAGTTGTTTCAGTGCTCTGCTGATTTTGCTTTGATTACCGGTTCACTGGACTGTTGGCAAATGCTTAACCGCCCCAAGCCCCTCCAAAAACCCCTTAACCAACACCCTCACTATTTAAGAGGAAGACAAAAAGTCAGGGGCGTAGTTGCGTCCTGATTTAGTATTAAGTCGTGATTTTAAAGGTAAATTCCCTATAGATATTATAATTTTTAATTTTAAACTTTAAGAGCAGCAGATTATTTGCTGTGTGCCCCAGAAAGCTATTGATACTTAGTTTCGCTGACTGTCAGCTCGGCAAAGTTGCGAGAAAGGATTTGCAACTATAAAAGCGGAATTAAGTCCCCGCACCGTTTCCATTTACCTAAATCCTTTTAGAGCCCCTCTTGGAGGCGCGCTCATGGCAGCAAGGGGGCTGTAATAAAACGCAGCAGCGATTTTCAGGCGCGAAAGCGCGTGCACAAAACTTTGTACGTTTTTACTACGCAGCAGCGCATCCTGGCACAAAGGTCCTGGAGCCGACGGCGGATCCCCTGGACCAAGTGCAATAAAAACCAAAGTGCAACTTTGCGTATTAAGCAGTAAAATCTGGCGGCGAGAAACGCGCAAGAAGCAGGGCGGCTTAACTGTTGGAAAATTAAAAGAAAATGCCAAATGCTCGCCGGCAGGCAGACTTTCCGCCACTTTCCGTACACTTGAAACCTTCAACTCAGCCGTCCCCAGGACATTACTAAATTACGCTGTCAAAATGGCAGAAGCCTGGCCAACAGCACGTGCTTGACCCACCCAAGGACGAGCCGAAAATCCGCGCTTATTTAATTTGTTCTGATGTTGTTTAAGCTCTTAAGCTCGCGAAACTTTCGAAAAGTTACACAGAGAAATAAATGGCCAAAAGCGTGTCGCCAGTATTAGATAATTAGATAACTTTGATTATTTATAATGGCTCAATTTAAATGCCTTTCATCTAAGAATCTTAAGTCATTAGAGAGTTAGTTTTATCTTGGTAAAAGTTAATTTTTTCCTAGGTGCATTCTAAGCTGGACTTTTTACCATTATCGCAAAGTAAAGACCACGTTTACCTTCGGCCTTGTCCGCATCCGTGGGCAGTAACCCCCCATTTTCCACCTCTTAATTCCCCCACTTGCAAGGACTCCCCCGAAACTTGATGAAAGTGTAATTTTTGGTTATGCGAAACGCGTGCTCAATTTGCATGGCAGCTGGGCAGATGGATGCTTGATAGATGGGAAAGTTGGTGGAGGGAAATGGGAAATGGTTGGGCGGTAACTGCCCTCCAAGTACGTGCTTACATCCAGTTGATGAGCGAATACGGACGCTGGTCTCAAGTCCTGCATAAATTATGCATGCAATTTGTAGGTACGGCGAATGCCGGAAAATATGCACCTATTACCAGTTGGCAGTTAGCAGTTAACAAAATGCAGATGGCTCACTTACTGCGACCCATTTGCATCCAATTTCTAAGCAGTTATGTAGATTTAAATGGGTCTAGCTACTCTGGCATATCTGCATCTGCAGGATTGTACAGCCCTAATTGAATACGAAAGTTTTTACGTGAATTTAATATTGTGTCACATATAATATTTCTTTGCTACAACTTTTGAGAACTTTGTTCAGGTTTTCTCAGCAAATCCTATCCTCTTTCACACCAAAACCAAAAAAGGAAACAAACGCGCCCCTAATTCTCTCACATTTATCATTTCGTGGATGTCATTTAGAATGCCCCACATCCATTAGTTGCTGTAAATGGGGCTTAAGACATATTTCCCAAAAATGACGCTATGCAAATGAAGCCCGGTTTGTGCTCGTTTGGATTGGGTTAACTGGCAATTTGCTGTTGGCACTGGCGAGGATCCCGAAACCAGAGTTTATAGTCCACCGCCGCTAACCAGAACAAATGTGCCACGGACATGACGACACAGTGGCTCTGCTCCTCCAATCCTCCACTCCTTCACTCCTCTGGATGGAATGGCAGCTAATTAATAATACGAAATTGCGCTGCCGGGAACTGGCGATGAAAACCAAACATGGCCTGTCGCTTCCGATTGCCTGACCACCACCACCACCACGAGGGGAACGAGGATGCAGGATGGCGCTCCTGATAGCGACTGTGGCTGAGAACAGCAGCGGAAACTTTGCCTAAATTCCATGCAAGTGCACTTAGAAAAATGTTAACACATAGAACCAGTCCTTGCCTAAAGAACAGATATCTGTATTTCTAAAATAATAATTTGTATTTTATAAAGTTTAACTTCCTTATAACCCTGCCTATATATTTCACATTATTTTTAGATGAGATTAAAGTGTCTCTTGGAACATTGGTAAGAATAAAAAACTCTTGTTCTTTTGTATATTCTCTTATTCATGCAATTTTATGTTCGCGCTTAGATGGAATAGTTGTTTCCACTCTCCATACATTTTGTATGCACCCCATTCGGAGTGGCATGAGTTTTGGCCCTCGCCTCGTTTGCGAAAATTGCTTAAAAATGAACCCGGCGCTGACAGTTGATGGATGGTCTAAAAAATTTGGCTCGCAGTCGATCGTCCTTCCATATGTGTGCGCCACGCCCACAACTCTCATCATCCGCGACTAAGTGTTTGCTTCGGGGGGCGTGAAACGAGGAGAACGAGTAGTGGGCGGGTGGCAGGAAGAAGACTGTGCCTGCCATGGGTTAAGAGTTGCTGTGGAAGCTTTAAAAATTTCATATCTATTTTTAGTGCTTCTGTTGTTAGTGCTTCTGCTTCTGCCTCTGCCAGTGACTCTGCCTCTGCCTCTGCTTATTTCCATAGTTATTTTTCATGCATTTTTGCAGCAGCGGCATAGTGGGTGATATCATACTGTTGCTGCTCTGCCTTTGATGTGTTGTGCTTCTTTTTCCCAACGCCCCTCTATTTATACCCTTTACTCGTTGAGTGGAGGGGTATATTCGTTTCAGATCTTATCAAGTATATATTCTTGTCCGCCTGTCTGTTCTGTCCGTCCGTATAAACTTTAAAATCTTAAATGATGCTTCGTTTTCTTATCACTATCAACTCAGATGAACATGCCAGCAAATTTACAGATCAAACTATTTAATATGAGCAAGTAATCCATTTTCATAGTTGCATACCTCGCTATCCACCACACTTCCCTTGACTGAGTACCGGGTATCTTATAGTCGAGGCACTTGACTATTGATTTCATTCTTGCTTTTTTCGTGCTCGTCGAGTGTGCTGTGCATTTTTACGAGCGTTTTTTAATAAATCATGCGCCACGTAAGCTGACTTTCATGCACAGGATACGTTTCCCTGCCTCTTTACGTAAATATATATATATACGCATATACGATCCGACGAACATACATATATGGAAGTGTGTATTTCGTGTGCGGCTGAGTGAGTGATTTGCATATGTTGTGTGAGGGCCAGGGCTGGAAAATTGCAGGCCACAAATGCACTTTGGCCCAATTAGTTAGCCGAAATGAACTGAGCCGAAAATTGCTTCGCTTTCGGTAAGAGCTTCAATCTGCATCTCATCGGTTGCCATCGGCCATCCCTGGTCTCCATCTGTCTTATACAGCCACAAATCACTCTGGCCACGCCCCCCCAGCCCCGCTGCCACCGCCTCCGCCCATCGAAATGGTCGTTAGTCTCGGGTTTTTGGGATTTTTATCCCCCTTGGGAATATTTTCTGTTGTGCCTCGACATTGGGTGCAAATTAATACACTTACAAAGTATGAGTGTGAGGGAAAATTGCGAAGCGATCTTGTTGCCGCTCCTGGTGTTGCACTTGCTGCGGTTTTCCGGCTATCATGGGTTAAGGGTGGGGGGTGTCTGTTGCCGCACCGAAACAAACGAGCAGCCAACAAAGTTTTCTCTGTTTACTGGTGTGTGCTGGTTTTTGCCCTCTGCCCATGGCTTAATATGCAAAGATATGCTGGCGAAAAGGGCGGAGTGTTTGAGCAGCGATACAGTTGAAATTCGATAAGTAGCGTCCTTCTTCAATACCATGTGCTGCAGCATTAAATGCTAATATCTTCTACTTGCTATCTCGGAAATAGGAACTATTTATAAAAGAATAACTATTTCAAGAGCAAGCAAAAGCTTGTGAATCTTTCATAAGAAGTTCTACCGTAGATGCAGTGCTCCTCTACTCAGCTGGCTCGTTAAAGCCGCCTTCAGCTTCTGCTGGCTATTCTCATAATATTTTGGAATATTATTAATGCCGGCCAAAAAGCAGGCAACACCCTGCTGGCCATCTGCCAACCGGTCCCGCTTCAATCCACTAAAGTGTATCATACTTCGGGGTCGCTCATAAATATCAAATGCAACGTGTGTGAGTGTGTCTGCTGGCTACGCTTTTAATTAAAGAGCGCCAGCTTTCAGCTCGATATAATAAACTGAAATATAGACAGAGACCAGCAGGGAAAGGAAGGAGAAGCGAGAAGCGGGAAGCGGGAAGAAATTTTATAAATTGCCATGACAAGCCCCCAGGCCCCGGGTCCTAGTTCCACTCCTCTCCGTTCAGTTCTGCGCTGAAAACCCCCTTCTTTTTTGCCATATTTTCCAGCATTTTCCACCTCCTATCTCAACCATCAACTCTTGTTACAACATTTCAATTAAAAGTTAAACGTGCACGTAATTATGCGGACTACAAGGAAAATGTGTAAGTAATATTCCGCTGGCGCTGACTGCGCGAAAAGCGAAAAGCGCATGGCGAAAATTAATTAACCAAAATGCGTTAGGCGAAAAGAGAAAAAGCTTTGCTAACATTTTAGACGACAAAAAAACTGGGAGACCTCCTGCGACCTAAAATGAAACCTTTTTCCATTTCCCTGGCTTTTTTATTTATTTAATTTGGGGCAAAAGCGCTCGTGCATGTGATTGGTTTTTCAAAGCTAAAGCTTAAACCCGATTTTTTCACTCACTTTCCGTAAATTAACACCCACAAAAGCTGGCAGAAAAAAGATCAAAGCAAGACTGTTAATTGATAATGTAAAAAATTGAAATTGCTGCAAAAATAATTGAGTGCCAGACCAACAGACCTCTTTCTCCCAGCACTCAAATAAACCGAAGGGAGATGTGAGCATTGAATGTCAATTCCATTTGCCCATCGATGTAAAACTCGGTATATCCATGAATTCTAAAAAACAATTCCTCAAGTTACATACAGATACGTAGATGGAATGCCAACTGTGGATATGAGAGGAAAAAACAAGAAAGGGCAACAGGGACTAAGTAACTGAAATTGATGGAGCACACGCCCCACTTCTAAAGCATGAATTATTAAAAAGAGAAAACATTTCCAGCACAGCAAAAAATCAAAGTCTCAAATGATAAAAATAAGTTTATCACGCACATGTTGAAGTCTCTTTTTTAAAGAACTTTATTTTCTTTCATTTTTGTTGGTAAGAGGATGCCAATTATTTACTATAGTTTCTTATTTGAACTGGTACTACATTTCTTTCGATGTAGAGCCCAGAAATCAGCATGTGTGACCAAAAGAGATTCGGAACAAAAGGAAGCGGAGTGGATTGAACAGCGATTAGGGCAAGCAAACACAGGAATTATGTCAAAATCAACAAGAGGGAAACTGGGGGAAACAAAGAAGAGAGGAGACTGGAAACAAGAAGCCCAGGCTTGGGCTTGGGGCTTGGGGCTGAGCACAAAGCCCCACAAATCGAGGTCGGGAATTGATAACAGCGGAGCAGCTGTAGCCTAAAAGCTCAAATTTGGCGATGCCGAGGCACGAAAAATTCATGAGCAGCAGCAAACAAGAAGGGAAAACAAACCAATGATAAGTGAGTTGAGAAGAAAACAGCGAAAAAATAATATTTGTCGACATCCAAGTCGTAAAAATTTAAATATGTTTGTGCGAAGCCCACACACAAGTACTGGGATTAATACAGTGGAAACAAGTTTTGAAAGATGATTCACACCTACGAGATTGCTAAAGATTTACAAAGTACTTTAAACCAGTTAAGGCCCATAAAGCAGCCGTTCAGAATAAGTGAAATTAAATTGTAGTTTTGTAATTGATATATATATGTATATATTAAACTCAGCAGTTTGGTAACAAAGTATTTATTTCAAATATTAAATAATCAGTAGAAATGAACCTGTTCGTCTGATCCAATCTCCACTGTATTTATTTCTAATGATCGCGTCCGAGCCCAGCTTTGTTTATCAGCTCACACTTTGCTCTCAACCCACAGCAAAAAAAACAAAAAGAACAACAATGACGACCACGTCTCAACCTTCGACAAGCTGGGATGCGAAGTAAAGCCCCAGTTTCAGTTCCAAGTCGACACTTGAGCGGCGCACAACTCAACGGAATCAAGTGAAATCCGCGTGATATCAAAGATGATCATCAAAACCCTGGCGATCGTTTCGCTGTGCCTGGCCAGCATCCAGGCCTCCAAGGTGGGAGCTCCGCAGCTGCCCAAGAAGCACCTGGTCTGCTACTACGATTCCCTCAGTTTCGTCAAGGAAGGTTAGTATACCCCGTAGTTCACATTACTTTGTAGACTATACTTCTCTCTCTAAACTATTATGTAACCTCCACTGGAAGTTGCCAATTGGTAGAAGTGAAATCAGAAAACGAAATCGAAAACAACAGACTGAGCTTATCAACCGATTCTCGGAACTCGATTTGTTTAATTTGTTATTTGTTTGCAATTTGGGTCGAGTGTGTTGGCGATAATTGAAAAGTAAATCACCGAGACTGCTCATAAATTCAAAGCAAAAACTTTTTAATTGCACTGAAAATAAGTGCTGCAAGAAAGAAGGAATCATTAAATTAGAAATGAATGAATTTAAACATAATCTATGTACCAAAGTGATGACAGCAAAGATCAGGTTTTTCCCAGTGCGTAGAACTCTCCACTTTATCGCAAAATCCGCTCTTTAATCTAGGTCTGGGCAAGCTGGTGATCGATGAACTGGAGCCGGCTCTGCAGTTCTGCGACTATCTGATCTATGGCTACGCCGGAATCGAGCGCGACTCGCACAAGGCGGTGAGTCTGAACCAGCAGTTGGACTTGGATTTGGGCAAGGGACTGTACCGCACGGTGACCCGCTTGAAGCGCAAGTATCCCAATGTCAAGATCCTGCTGAGTGTGGGCGGTGACAAGGACATTGAGCTGGACAAGGATGCCAAGGAGCTGCCCAACAAGTACCTCGAACTGCTCGAGAGCCCCACTGGTCGCAATCGTTTCGTGAACACCGTCTACTCGCTGGTGAAGACCTACGGATTCGACGGCTTGGATGTCGCCTGGCAGTTTCCCAAGAACAAGCCGAAGAAGGTGCACAGTGGCATCGGCAGCCTGTGGAAGGGCTTCAAGAAGGTCTTCTCCGGCGACTCGATCGTCGACGAGAAGTCCGAGGAGCACAAGGAACAGTTCACTGCTCTGCTCCGCGACGTGAAGAACGCCTTCCGTCCGGACAACCTGCTGCTCTCCACCACCGTTCTGCCCAATGTGAACTCATCCCGTTAGTATTCCCCTCACTCCAAATGTCTAGAGATTATTCATTTTTAATACGAATCCGATCACCACAGTGTTCTACGACATTCCCGCTGTGGTCAACTATCTGGACTTTGTGAATCTGGCGGCCTTCGACTTCTTCACGCCCCAGCGTAATCCCGAGGTGGCCGACTATGCCGCACCCATTTACGAACTGAGCGAACGCAATCCCGAGTTCAATGTGGCTGCTCAGGTGAAGTACTGGTTGCGCAACAGCTGTCCCGCCAGCAAGATCAATGTGGGCGTGGCCACCTACGGTCGCCCATGGAAGCTGACCGATGACTCCGGCGACACTGGCGTGCCCCCCGTTAAGGACGTCAAGGACGAGGCTCCCGTGGGTGGCAACAGCCAGGTGGCTGGCATCTACAGCTGGCCGGAGGTCTGCGCCCTGCTGCCCAACCAGAACAACGCCTATTCCAAGGGCGCTAGTGCTCCGCTGACCAAGGTTCAGGATCCCGCCAAGCGTTTCGGCTCGTATGCCTATAGGGCGGCCGACAAGAAGGGCGACAATGGCATCTGGGTGAGCTTCGAGGATCCCGACACCGCCGCCGACAAGGCCGGCTATGTGCGCACCGAAAATCTGGGTGGAGTCGCACTGTTCGACCTGTCCTACGACGATTTCCGAGGACTCTGCACCAACGAGAAGTACCCCATCCTCAGGGCGGTTAAGTACCGCCTGACCAACTAAGGTGGGATTTCAGTTTGATTTATGTGCAACTGACCATGTGAAGAAAATGCTTGATCAAGAAATATGTGTTTCATTTATATTTGTAATGTCATAAAGTGCCTAAGAACACATAATGGTTGCAGTTTATGTTTGGGCCTCAAAGGAAACCTGTGTGAAACATTTATATGAATTATGTGCTACTCTTTATAGCACACAGAATATAATATTCATTTCAAATTGGGCAATATCATTATAGATTTCCATTGGACGCAAATTGTTCGGATATCAACTTCGTATTCAAAATATAAACTTCGCTATCGCGTTTTCCTTCTTTCACAATTTAATGTATCGATTGCGCGTTTCAGCACAGCATTAATTTTCGACACGCTGCTCATAAACTACACAATCAGAAGACCCAGGGGAATACTTAGGCATTCGCTGTGGGCTGTGCGCCAATGCTCTTAATGCTCCGATGAATAGCCGAAATCCAATTGACTTTGACAGAAAATACTTAATCGGCTTCATTATTAAAGCAACCAGAGTGGCTGACACCCCCGAGCATCGAACACCGAACATTCGAGGGGCCAAAAAGCTGGCAACGAAAGCTCGAAATTGAGTGCTCAACATTTGTCATTGAAGCGAAAACGTCGAAAATTTCGCATACGCAGCGCATTACACACCCCAACTCGTAAGCTATAGCTCTGTGTTATGCACGATTTCACAACTACAACCACTGGCAGACAAAGGCACAAAAAGGCACAAAAAGGCACAAAAAAAGGCACAGAAAGGCTCTCGAATGGGACCCAACAATCCGAACGAAAGAAATGAAATGAAACGTGATGAGAGCAGCTCTATCTTTAGTCCTCCATAGCCAACCACTTTCGCATTTCACATCTCCTGGGGTATTAGAAAGCATTTACCATTCCGCACAGGCCCCATTTCACTTGCATATACACGGCAGGTTGGGATTGGAACCAACGAGCCACGACGACAGCCTAAACAGTTTTTAAAGGTAAACTTTGCCCACAATTTTCTATTTACGGAAGAGCTTCCGTGCGGCGAACATAAAAACTTTACTGTGTAATGGCGGTGGAACAAGGCACTTTACGCAAATTCCACGAGATCAACCATTTCGCTTAGATGTTTAAATTCTAGTTTAAATGCTTGAAGATATATAATGTTGATATTTTTGGCATTATACTACCTTTTAAACGCTAACGCCAATCAATTTCCTATATATTTCTAGTTACACACAAATTCCACTCACGTTCAGGTTACAGAAGTCCTCCTGTATTTCGGCTGAGAAACAAGGATATACAAGGATATAGATGGGTATCAAGGGGAAGGGGAATGGAGAGCGCGTGCTGCGGGGATTTGGCACTTCAGGCATACTCTTCTTTATGTATATTTGGCCTCTCTATGTATAGTTAAACGCTTTGGCCAACACTGCGTATGAGTGCTCTGTGTGCCTCTGCCTTTGGCTCCTGCAGCACGCATATTGCGCATACGCCCTGGCCACGCTATCAAATAAGTTTTTACTATATCTGGTGATGGTGCTACTGCTGCTGCTGCTGATGCTGCCGCTTCTGCTACTCTTTATACTAAAATAATTGGATTAGTATTTCAGCGCCCTTCACACAGCAGCCCACTACCACCCGCCCCTGGGATCTGCTCTATGAGAATTTGTTTGCACCCGTAGTTTTATTCCAGATTTTTTTTCTCGTTGCGGGGATTAGTTTTCAGTGCTCTGCCACATAGAAATATTCGTATATATGGAAGCCTGCGGCGTTGTGCCAACGAGGCGAATTAATTTTCATGTTATGTGCAGTGGTTTCGGGAATATTTAAATTCCTATATCGCTTTGAGTGGGCAAATATGGCATAAAAAGAAAAAATACATAACATTTAACTGGATATTAGTATAATAATCCTAAAGCGGTTTTGTTATAAAGCAAAAATCCGTGGGCACAAAAAAAAGTGCTCAACAATATTTCAACGAAAACTCACCACTTAAGAAAGCCATCGGAAATGATTAACTGCCACAGATTTGGAGTTTTCTTTTTAAAATTGGATTTGATTGATTCGCTGATGGAGTGGGAGGCCATTAGCCGAGTCCCCAGCTCCTTTTGCCGTTTCAATTCGGGGATTCTGCGATGGAGTATAAAAATAACATATATATACTGCCTGCTGAAAGCAGCACAACTTTTACCTTGCAGCAGCATCAGGATCCGCCAAGGAAATACAAACAAAAGCTGAAGTAGCAACTTTGAGTGCAGGGGAAATGGCACTGGCCATAACGAATATGTATTTTTGATTCCCCAAGCTAGTCTTATTACTGTTGCTGTTTCTGTTGCTCTTGCTGTTTCTGTTGCTGTTGCCTTTGCTTCACTGCTGCTGGCAACTCGTAACAAGTTAAGCAACTTTGGACAGACATCAGAAGTTGCTGGAAGGATTTTCGTT
This sequence comes from Drosophila teissieri, assembly GCF_016746235.2. Lineage (NCBI taxonomy): Eukaryota > Metazoa > Arthropoda > Insecta > Diptera > Drosophilidae > Drosophila > Drosophila teissieri. The sequence continues at coordinate 14,983,790 of NC_053030.1, forward strand.
CAGGCAGCTTTGGGACTGTCAACATCTGTGCCCGTCGGCAGTCGAAAATCCCTTGAAAGGGGATGGAGTTTACGTGTAT